>NC_083098.1:114727436-115927436 GCF_949774975.1 Lagenorhynchus albirostris | reverse complement strand
TTTATAGTGTCCAGCCTCATATTTAGGTCTTTAATCCATTTTGAGTTTATTTTTGTGTATGGTGTTAGAGAATGTTCTAATTTCATTCTTTTACATGTAACTGTCCAGTTTTCCCAGCACCACTTATTGAAGAGACTGTCTTTTCTCCATTGTATATTTTTGCCTCTTTTGTCATAGATTAATTGACCATAGGTGTGTGGGTTTATTTCTGGGCTTTCTGTCCTGTTCCACTGATCTTTATTTCTGTTTCTGTGCCAGTGCCATACTTCTTTGATGACTGTAGCTTTGTAGTATAGCCTGAAGTCAGGGAGTCTGATTCCTCCATTCTGTTTTTCTTTCTCAGGATTGCTTTGGCTATTCAGGGTCTTTTATGTTTCCATACAAATTTTAAAATGTTTTGTTCTAGTTCTGTCAAAAATGCCATTGGTAATTTGATAGGGATTGCACTGAATCTGTAGATTGCCTTGGGTAGTTTAGTCATTTTGACAATATTGATTCTTCCAATCCAAGACCATGGTATATCTTTGCATCTGTTTGTGGCATCTTCGATTTCTTTCATCATCTCACAGTTTTCAGAATACAGGCCTTTTGCCTCCTTAGTAGGTTTATGCCCAGGTATTTTATTCTTTTTCATACAATGGTAAATGGGACTGTTTCCTTAATTTCTCTTTCTTATCTCTCATTGTTAGTGTATACAAATGCAACAGATTTCTGTGTATTAATTTGTATCCTGCAACTTTACTGAATTAATTGATTAGCTCTAGTAGTTTTCTGTGGCATCTTTAGGATTTTCTATGTATAGTATCATGCCATCTGCAAACAGTGACAGTTTTACTTCTTCTTTTCCAATTTGTATTCCTTTTATTTCTCTTTCTTCTCTGATTGCCATGGCTAGGACTTCCAAAACTATGTTGGATAAAAGTGGCAAGAGTGGATATCCTTGTTTTATTCCTGAGCTTAGAGGAAATGCTTTCAGCTTTTCATCATTGAGAATGATGTCATCTGTGGATTTGTCATATATGGCCTTTATTATGTTGAGGTAGGTTCCCTCTTATGCCCACTTTCTGGAGAGCTTTTACCATAAATGGGTGTTGAATTTTGTCAAAAGCTTTTTCTGCATCTATTGAGATGATCATATGGTTTTTATTCTTCAGTTTGTTACTGTGGTGTATCACACTGATTGGTTTACAGATATTAAAGAGTCCTTGCATCCCTGGGATAAATCCCACTTGATCATGGTATGATCCTTTCAATGTATTGTTGGATTTGGTTTGCTAGTATTTTGTTGAGGAGTTGTTTCTTTAAGAGAAAAGAACTTTAGAAAAATAACTGCAATACTATTAATATTATCAAAACTTAGAGTTAACAATAATTCCTTAATATCATTAAATATCCAATAAGTAGAATTCTTAAATGTTTACAATTTTGGAAATTATCAAGGAAAAGTGATTACAATTGAAATTTGTAATCTGTAGTGAAGACCAGTGCTTGGTCTTTATTTGTCTGTAAAGTGACACATCGATAAAGTGCTTAGGCAAATTGTGAAATCATTTTGTAAAAAGCACATCTGCAAAATATCGGTAGTTTCCAGGAGCCTGTTATTTTCAGGGTCTCATGAAAATACGTGCAGTTTGTAGAGAAGCTCTAGCAACTGTGGCATCTGTTAGCAGGAGGAGTCTTTTTGGCTGGTGAGATGGTGAATTTAAGGATCTACGGCTGGGCTGAGGTTATGTGGAGAGTACTGAACTCATCCTCACCACGCCCAGGTTATGCACCCAAATTCCCAATTTTGTTATTTTCGACAAAGTCTGTCCTCAGTGAAAACCATCCTGCTCTATCACTGAAATACATTTTTTGCCTGTGATTGGGTATTGTTGAGAACTTGGCATTGAACCAGCCAGACAGCAGGACATGGGTGTGTATTATTACCCCATCTCTGTACATCCAAACATGTTTATCTAACAATGGAAAGACCTCCTGCAGACATTACGAGGACAAGATGTATAGATGTTAAATGAACTTCTCTGTAGAGCTCTCCAAACACATGTTGGCAGTTGTGACAGAGAGAGTTAATTTGTTAATACTTAAGAAATTCACTGCTTTGAAGACAAATAGCTCTAGGCATAGTTACTGTTAAATATTAATAATAATAATTATTATATAGTCAGTAACTGGCTGATTACTCTTTTAACTGATTCATTCTATGAAACTGTGTTTTAAAGAACTGTGATTTCTTTTTGGAAGGTTCCCAAAAAGCAGGACTGGACTTTTTAGCAAATTTGCTGTTATTTATTAATGTCTAAGTATAAGAAAGGCATCCTGATGTTTCTTGGAATCATCATTTGCAAGTTGTAAACAGCTTTCAGTGTACCATTTATAAAAGTACAGCTCCAATTCTCGTTACTATGGGATAAACAGTATTATTTCAAGAGCTCGTTCTTGGCTTTTCCAAAACGTCCTGTTTAAAATCGTAGGCAGAATTTGATCAGTGTGTATTAGTCAGTGCTGTGCTCAAGCAGAGGAGATGAAAAGCAGTACATGACCAGATCCTTATGCTTTTGATCCACCCTCAGAAAAGAGCCTGGCGAGTGCTGGGTTTTGTAATAAAAATCACTTCATCCAATGTTAATGTGGAAACAACTTGATTTGTTTGTGTGAATAAAGTTCTGGTGATCTCATTTAAACCCGGGAAATGTTATAGTCAGACTGTAATCCATCCTATCTGATACTTGCTGTGCCCAGGTGTGGCTGTGTCTTTCCTTTTCCTACAGAACGAGGGAATCCAATCACTCTAGTCTCTAGACTGTGCAGCTAAACTGTACAGGAGTCTTATAGAGACTTAACCTTTTCAAACACACAGTGACATCTCTGCTTGGACTCAAAACATATAACAAACATTTCACTTAGGAAATTTGACCTAGAGGGTAGAGTTCTTATTTTTTTCCTTTTTGCGCATGCAATAGGCTCATAGAATCTTTCTACAAATACCAAATATGAACCTAGTTTAAGCTGAATAAGTTCTTTGCAAATTAGCTCTTAAGTTCTTAAACTTGGGAGCAGGGCCTGAAAAACGTATGGGTGTCCCCAAAATTCTGATGTGTGGGCATAATGAGGGGAGTTGTTAGGTGTGTGTAAGAATTGTAGACATGATTTGAAATGAATTTGGTTCATAACATAGACATGCTGTCCACATTTTGGGGTAAAAATTGACATGCCAATGAGATTTAACTAATTTAACATGGTGAGAACCTTGTTTAACTCAATTTGTTTAAGATCATAAACAAGTTAGACATTAAATAAATGTTTTGGTGGTGGCATTCCATGGGGTGAGCATTTGGAAAGCATTAGTTGTTTTGTGCTGGTTGTTATACTGCAGTGACTAAGGTGTATCAAGAAATTGAATCCCTTTAGTACTCCACCTACACACCTTTAGGATGTTTAAAGGAAATCATCATTAGTTGTTCACCTTTTTGCTTCTCTACAAAAATATCTCATAGTGGTGGAGGTTAACTAGGAACACTATCAGATATGACCTCCAATAAGAAAAATATTGAGAGACAAAGACAAAGAAAATTTAGAAAGAAGTATTTAGGGTGGAATGTCAACAGGTTCATCTGCTCCTCAGAAGCACCCAGTGTCATAGATCCCACCCACCAAGAGGTTTAAACAATTTCCTGAGGACAATTAGGAAAGAGATGAAATACAGAGTCATTACTATGAATGGCTGCTAGGACAGCATTATTGCTGTGGCAGAGACCATCAATACCACTTAGATATAAAGGGCCTACTTTTCACTTTAGATAATTTATACGTGAAAAGTATCATCAGTTATAGGACTGTAATGTAAAGGAGCTGATGATAGCACTTGAAAATGTGAATCTGAGGCTCAACATGAAATATCTGCAGCCAAGTTGCTGGTTGGAAAATTACTCATCAATGAATTTTCTTTCTTTTTTTAAACACATATGGCGTCCTAAGTTAAACAGTTACAGGTTACAAATGATTTATGTAGGACTTAGCTGATTTTTAAATATCTATTTCAAAATATATACAAAATCATCTCTTGATTTTCAAGTTCTTTCTTTTTACCATCTGCTGATGGGTACTTATATGAGCATTTTTATCAAACCAATGGTACAAATTTCAAACCACTGTTGCAACAATATCTCATTCATTAATTCATTACTGGACAAAATGTGGAATGCTAACTTATTCCACATGACCATTGGAGAATATAGACGTGAAAGATGGTTTCCATAATCAGTATAAAGAAGGCAGAGGAAGAATTTAACAGAACATGATCTGTATCATGGGACAAACAGCTTGAGGTGTTAGCAGAATGCAGGTTACATTGGACATCCAAATCAGCTAGGATTGAGGAGCTAGCCCAGAAGGTTTCCAAAAAGTGAAGTTATTTGATATAATCTCTGAATGAGTTGGAATTATTCTGATGATGAAGTGAATGGAGGAAAGGTATTTGTGGCAGAGGAAAAATATTTGCAGATCCATAGACGTGAGGGTGTGTGGCTAACTAAGGGATGTGCAAGCAGCACCTATCACTGAATATATAATGCAGTGCTGGCTGGGAGGGTAGATAGGGGTCATATGCCATGCTAAGAACAAAAATATTTTCTGCTCATCTTTATTGCTACAAAATTGTCTTCTTTGGTTAAAACAAACAAAAACAAATGGGATAGATTTCAGATAGCATCCCAAACATAGTTCCAGAAACACTTTACTGCTGGATGTGAGGGGAAAAAAAATTGAGAAAAGTATAGGATTTCAGATTGACTCTAGTAAAGTTGTATTAAAAACTTTATTAACAACTTGGCTGATGAATTTTGTTTGATTTGTTTGCCTAGACTTCCTTTTGACCAAAATAGCACTTGAGTTGTGTTGAGGCAGGACGTATCTACCCCAATCCCTGGGGTGATCCTTGCTTTTTTAGCTGCACTCCACTTCTCTTTCCTACTCTCCCTCCCACATCTCACATTTTAAAGCCCCATATTTGCTGAAAATTCTGCTGGAATGTGAGGCCAGACACAGAGGTGTTAAAAAGAGTCCAATGCCAGTACATCTGGGGATCCTTAGTAATGAACAAGGGCCAAGAAAAGGAGTAGCAGAAATACAGAGGAGCATACTCTTTACAGGGTCTGGAGGGACCAATGGGATGAAGTGACTTAAGCCCTGAGACATGATTTCATTTTTTTCATCTAGTAACAAATCATCTGACCTCTCTTACACTTTTGAGAGTGTCCTGGTCACCACAGCAAGCAGGTATACAGAGATGTGGGTCGTGTGGGGGACCGATGTCTTCTATGTGTTTTCTTTGAGATTATTAACACATTGAATATATCATCCTAAATGAACCACATTTCTGAGGCTGAGATTTGAATACCAAGGTCACACAAACCAACGTATCTGTCATCTGGCTCTTAATTTCCTTCCTTTCCAATCCTCTAGCAAAGCACTTAAATAGAATTTTTTGATAGAAGTAGATTATAAGCCAATGAGTGATGTCTTTCTCTATGCCATATTGTTCACTAGAAGTAAATTTTCTTTGTCCTTATGTGCTGACCGTCCCTTCCTCCTTCTACACAATAAGAATTTAAATTTGTTCATGGGGGCAGGAGGCTGAGAAGTAAGACCACATGTGTATCAAGATATTGACTATTTTTTGGAAGAATGTTTTATTTTAATAAACAACATATGGTCATATAATTGCTATTATCTGACACTAAAAATAAAAATACTCTCCAAGTTGGGACTTTTCAACCCAATCGTCTTGTGAATACCTGAAATAAATGAGTAGCCTTGGATATTGTAATTTCATCTGTCAGGAAGTCAGGCAATAATTCCCCTGGATGCTTTAAACCTATGATTATGTTAGAGACTCTGAGACTGATTCAAACTCTCTCAAACATTGTCCGGATCTTTGGAACCCAGAAATGACAACATAGGTGTACTCAGAGTGCTCTTTGCATGAAGAACTCCTATGTGAGATGTGCCTTATCAACTGAACATTCCAAATAAATAAAAATGAAACAAAGGCATGTAGCATAGGTCCCTACCTATTTTACAGGTTATATAAATATCAGCTTAAAATACCTAGGGAAGGAATCAAACTGGAAAATGGGAAAGAGTAAGGATGGTAAAATAACTGATTATATGAGATAACTCCTATTCCTTTCTCTTGGTAACTAACAGACAAGCTTAGTAACTTACACAAACTTATCTCTTAGTAACTCATCCAAAGTTCAGGAGTTGGGGGCTTCCCTGGTGGCGCAGTGTTTGAGAGTCCGCCTGCCGGTGCAGGGGACACGGGTTTGTGCCCCGGTCCGGGAAGATCCCACATGCCGTGGAGCGGCTGGGCCCGTGAGCCATGGCCACTGAGCCTGCGCATCCGGAGCCTGTGCTCCGCAATGGGAGAGGCCACAGCAGTGAGAGGCCCACGTACCGAACAACAACAAAAAAAAGGAGTCAAAGTTCAGGAGTTGAAGTGCTTCATCCTGTTGCACATATAACTTGCCTCTTGTCCCTCTATATCTCAGGAGTGTGTAATATAATGATTCTAGTCCATGACTCTTCATGGACTTACTGTTTATTTTCCTCCAAATGGCAAAGGCAGAAACAGATTGAGTTACTTAGGCAGAGTTCTGTGTTAGAGCTGTGAACCACCTCTTCGCCCTACTTTTTTTAATCAAAAGGTTTCTTAGGTTTCGATTCAATCTCTGTGGCTGTTGCTATTGCGTAAACCTCTTGCTCCAACCTTCTGGGTGATCTTTTGGGACCGCGCTTCATCTCAAATGTTTGCTTCTCCTCCCAGCACACCTAGAGGATAAAGTGCTGCCTGCTTTCTTATTTATGATTGTAAATTTAAATGGTACATTTTATATTTTCAAGCAATATTTACACAGGACTTAAAGTATTTCTTTCTTAAACAGAAATTGAGTTTTTTTCACTGCAAATGAATATTGAGGGCTATATTTTGCTGTGCTTTTTTCCATCTTCCCAACTATAAAAGAGCAATATTTTCAATTTTATCAGCTTCCATCAATTGTTTCCTCAAAAATCAGATTAGAATATGGTGAGAGGCCATTTGTCTATTAGTCTAGCCTAATTCTTAGAAGAAGTAAAAGAGAATTGAATGAGATTAGAGAAGCATGAAGTTTGTACATTTTATACTAAATGAAATCAGCCAAAACAATAAACATGAGCTCAATTAAATAACTGTTGGAACAATGGATTGTTTGTGTGTGTGTGTGTGTGTGTGTGTGTGTGTGTATCGTTTGAATGTTGCCTTGATGGTCTTATTCTGCTAATAAGATGACATTTATAAAACAAAAGAGAATTTTTAATCATGAAACTTCAATCTGTATTCTTGATACACTTGCAAGAAGCCCTCTCTCCAGGAAACCCAAGTTCTTCCAAGCCTTCCTAATATGAAAACCATGAGGCATAAAATTAGCAAGTAATAAGAAATTTCACTTTCAATTTCATAATATTAAAGTTGTCCCTCGGTGTCCACAGGGAATTGGTTCCAGGAACCCCCACTGTTGCCAAAATTCAAGGATGCTCAAGTCCCTTAGGTGAAATGGCCTAGTACAGTCGAGCCTCTGTGTCGGTGGGTTCCATGTCGGTGTGTTCCACCCGCGCACACACACACGACACACACATCTTCATGGAGTTCTCATGTTCTCATTTCTAAACCCAGATATTGTAAGTGAAAACTTACTCCAACTCATGAAACATTTCAAATTCACAAGTGTTTACGTTTGGGCACAGAAATCTTTACCAACATCGACCTACTCTATAATCATGAAGAAGGTCTTCTAAACAGCAATAAGAAAGTATGTTAAGTTTTCATATCTACCTGTACATCAGTATTTGAATTTTCAATGTGCTTTTCATTGGAAGGGAAAATTTCATGCTATACAAAGGATAGAAAATAATAAAATCATACATCATCTATTTATCATACTTCACACAGGGAGGAAGAGTACTTGTTTTGTAAAGACCAACAGGATACACGATGCAAAGAAAATTGCAAAGCTGTGCATTGCCAACACGACACAGGTGTACACCACATGAGGATATGAAACAAGCCAGCACTAATGGGTGTGTTGACAGCTATGAGTCTACACTGTGTTTCTCCCAAAGTGCACTAGTGTGTTTGTTATGTGTTACTTTACTTTTTTATTTGTTTTAGAAATCCTCAAGCCCACCCCTAAACACAGTGGCTAAGTACTAGGAGTGAAGATGAACCTGCCTGGAAAACAGTTGTTGTCAGTGAGTCTCTTAGACTCATATTGATGTTAGGGAACCAATTCCCCCCTTAGACCCATATCTATCTGGGAGGTACTACGGACGGAGTTCATATCTCATGTAGACCAGACACTGTCTGTATAATAAATGTATAAGAGCATCTTTAATCTTTGCAACAATTCTATAAAGCAGTGTTTACCTATCTTACCTTATCATATAATCACCAGGACAGTATTCATTAAAAAATATAGATTTCTGGACCACATCCAGTCGTACAGAATTAGTCTCTATGAGGAGTCTGTGAATAAGTAGTTTTTAAAGACACCTCATGAGATTTTTAAGATTAGGTAAGGGAAACGCTGCTGAAGGTAGTATTATACCCATTTTATCAAGGAGGAAACAGAGACTCAGCTAAGTAACTGTATAACAAATTAACTGTGAAGGTGTAATTCAAATTGCAATATAACTCCAAATTTCTACCGACCATGTTACCTTGCTGCAGGTCATGAGGTCAAACAAATTTTAAGGCTACAATGAAAATTCTGTATTATAGACATTCAATTCTGGATTTAAAAGAAAATGTAAAATTGTGTAGTTTCTTCCTCTGTTTTGGTTAGGACAGTTATACTGAACCAATTGCAGAATTATAAAGGGCTTCATAATTATATGCGGAGTATAAAGGGCTCCAACCACTGCTGCCAAAGCATTCTAGAAATGCTTTTTGAATATGGGATAGAAGTGTTCTGTCCTATATATTCCAAATGAGGGCAGAATGGTCAAAAACAAGCAAAAATAAAAAGCCATGTACTGTTTAGATTTCTCTAGGTGCTGAGACCATATGGGAAGGGTTCCTCTTCCCATTCACTCCTTGATCAACAGCAGTAATGGACATGTTACAGTTGAGAATATGGTCTATGTTCAAAGTAGAGAATTCCCTGGAATCCCTTTTCTGCTTAATGACATACAGAGAACAGGGTGAAGCAACTAAAGTTGGAGAGGACCCTGCCTTTATTTCACAGAATTATTGTTTCTTAGGATTTAAATGAGGCTTTCTGAATACATTGGGGAGGTTAATGAACCCCTGGCAGAAATCTATCATTCCTAATTTATAATCCAGGCAGTATTAGTAGAAATTCTCTCAATTTTGAACTTTTATATCAAAAATCAAATGTCTAACAAACTTAGCCTTGAAATGAATATGTATAAAAGGTATTCAAAGGTTTTCCACGGTGTGCACAGCATGAATTGTTTTAGGGAATCAATTTCCAGATCCTTAACTTCCGTGGTTCTTTTTCTTATAATTGTCTGGAATATGCCTGTGTTTACAATAAGTCTTTTGCTATTTTATGTGGGAAAAAAAGAAAAACCGTCACGCATTCCAAATCTTGATATATTGCATTAGCCAGAGGTATAAAATCCACTTTTGGATGTAAAACTAAAATAGAATTTGGAATATTGGTTTTAACAAAGATATTCTTAATGGTTGATCAGGGCATCCTAAATGTACAAAGGCACTTTCTTTCCTTCCCTTATCTTCTTCTTGGATTGATCCCTTGATCATTATGTAGTATCCTTCCTTGTCCCTTGTAACAGTCTTTATTTTAGTCTATTTTTTCTGATACGAGTATTGCTACTCCAGATTTCTTTTGATTCCCATTTGCATGGAATACCTTTTTCCATCCCCTCACTTTCAGTCTGTATGTGTCCCTAGATCTGAAATGGGTCTCTTGTAGACAGCATATATACAGGTCTTGTTTTTGTATCCATTCAGCCAGTCTACGTTTTTTGGTTGGAGCATTTAATCCATTTACATTTAAGGTAATTATCGATATGTATGTTCTTATTGCCATTTTTTAAATTGTTTTGGATTTGTTTTTGTAGGTCTTTTTTCTTCCCTTCCTCTTTTGTTCTCTTGTGATTCGATGACTATCTCTAGTGTTGTGTTTGGAGTGCTTGTTCTTTTTTGTGTGTGTATCTGTTGTAGTTTTTTGGTTTGAAGTTCCCATGAGGTTTTGATATAGCAGTCTCTCTATATATACAAGGTTGTTTTAAGTTGCTGGTCTCTTAATTTCAAATCCATTTCCCATTTCCTGCATTTGTGCTCTCCTCTTCTCATGGTTGCTGGTTTTGATATCATACTTGTATGTGGATGATTTCCTACTTTTACTGTATGTTTGCCTTTACTGGTGAGCTTTCCCATTTGTGATTTTCTTGTTTCTAGTTGTGGCCTCTTTTTTTTTTTTCCCCCACCTAGAGAGGTTTCTTTAGCATTTGTTGTAAAGCTGGTTTGGTGGTGCTGAATTCTCTTTGCTTTTGCTTATCTGTAAAGCTTTTGATTTCTTCATTGAATCTGAAGGAGAGCCTTACTGGATAGAATATTCTTGGTTGTAGGTTTTTCCTTTTCATCACTTTAAATATCCTTCTCTTATTACTAATTTTTAAAAAGTGAATCTTGGCCCCAGTTGGAAAGTTCTGGATATAGAACATTCAAAATAGTTGTTATGACTTGTGCGTTTTAAAATTTAACTGAATGTCTTCTAAGACTAACTTGTTCAAGGAAGAATCTCATCTATTGGTAAATATGTTGTGATTTATTTTAGGATCAGGCTGCATTGATCAATATTTTACTGAATCATGAAAAATTACTGTGAACTTCACCTTATAAAATGTTTAATGTTATATATCGTATTAATAAAACAAACTTAAACTTATGCTGAAACATTTTACATGTCAAATGCAATGATACATGTTTTTCAAAATTAGTTTAGGGGTAATGCAGGCAAAACATTTGTAGATCACAGAACATAGTTGTTAGTGTCTGGATCATAGCTGGTGTTCAATAAATAAAAGCTGAATAAATAATTATTGAATACTGAATGAATACCCAAGCAGCCACCCTAAGAACCTATGGCACAGATCCAGAACGCCATGAAATATCTGAAAATTTCCTCTCAAATTAAAAATGGCTCAATTCTCCTGGCCTTAGGTTCAGGAATCCTCAAAGATGCATCTAGTAAACCCCTATCCCCTAGAGGTAACTGTGGACAAAGGAAAAGATCAAATTGCCTAGCCTTTGGCAAGAAGTGTGCAACTGCACATGAGCCAGATTGAGTTATATTTCCCTGCACCTCCTGCAGTTGAAATGTTAGGGTTTGAGTTTGAAATGACCACCTTAAAGGATAGCGTATTTTGCATGCTCACTGAAATACAGATCTATCATGTGGAATGTCATGACAAGGGAAATTCATCTTTAAGAACCTAGAGGACACCAGTGTGATCTGGTTTCCCAAATGTAATTGCCAACCCTTTGCCGTGCTCTGTTTAAGACCCCAGACATGTTCCAATCCCCAGCCCTTTGCTGCTGCCTCCCTCTGTCCACTTGCCTCAAATGTTTTTCATTCCCACAGCTGGGTTGTCCCCCTACAGGCTTTCTTCTGCCTGCCCAGCTGATGACGTTTTTCTGCCTCCAGAAGACTTCCGAGATTGTTATAAACAGTGCTTACAGGGGACAAAGGATTGTCCCAATTAAACACAACAACAACAAAACTAGGACAGTCTTGCAAGAATCCGAATGGGTGGGTAGCCGACATGAACACTTTATGTTGTTTCTCTCTTCTTCATTCCCCCCATCATTAAACAGGAACATGTCATTGTTTTGAAAGCTTGGGAGTTAAACTAAGGTTTTAGCTGTGGCCAAAGGTCTATTGAATAGTCAGTCAGTGCTGCTGAGATACCTGAAACACTTTTTCTCATTTCATAATCACTTCACTGTTGCACTGGGGTGTTCTAAGGGATGGGCAGTAATTGGAGAATAAGAATAAATTCAGCCCTAAATCTAAGTCTTGATTTAACAGGCCTTTTCTCCCTGCAGGTTTAAGAATAATTGAAAAAAAAAAGGCTCAATTAGTTTAAATAAGATGCAGTAACATTTTATTTTTTCATTAGAATATTATTTAATTATCATTATTTGCATGATGGGATTTTGCTTATAACTCTGATTACACTGAGTTTAAGTGGACAGAAAACTGTTGTCACAAAAATGGAATGGAAGATGTTGTTTACAGTCTTGTGTTTTCCGCCAGTATTCTGTTTTTTCCAACAGCTGCAGTAGGACATGCTGTTGGTATTTGGAGGCTTCTAGAAAGAGAAGTGGCCAAGTTTATTTTCCTAATCTCTAAATTCAGCACATAGGTCACCACTCAAACACCTTTTCTATGTGTGCATTAATAGTCATTATTAAATGCTCTCAGTCACGACACCTTACAAGGAGGCCTAAAAGCCAGGGCAGGGCTCTGATCCCCAAGTGTTCTGCTGCTGAGCACATGTGATTTATCTGCAGAAGTTACTTAACCTCTCTTCACTTCATTGTTAAAACTGTAATAAATAAATGTTCTAGATTAGCAAAAATATCCTTTATACTAAAAAAGGAATGCTCCCTTCTGACAGACTTATTTTCAAGCTGTGTCCAATATGTTCACTCTTATTTTAGTCCGTGTCAATGATAACTAGCACTGCTATTTATGGGAACAACTGTATTTTTAGCCTAGAAAGGGGGTTGGGAAAAACTTCTCTGTTTTGTTGGCCTGATCATGGACAGCTCTCATGTTTTCTTAATTTATGGCCCATCATCTGCTATTATTAGATATCACAAATGAATTTATCCCCTAAGTGTGACTAAAGCTAAGTCATGAATGATTCTGCATGAAGGCGAGTATTCCTGGATGCTCAGGCAACCAAATTTCTGATTCAGTTTTGGAACTTTTAGTACAGGAGGGGCATGTATAAAGTCTCTCCCTAATTCTTTCACTTGATTTGCAGTCTTCCACACAGACTGTCATTGTTCCTAAACTCCAGTAAATGAAGAACCATAAAAATTGGCTATTAATAATTTCCATAGCAGGTTAAGAAAATCAGTCTTATTCATTTATAAAATAAGTACCAGGGAAGCATATTATTATTTTTGTTAAATGGAAACTTAAGACTAAGGTACTCAAATGTAAAAATCATCATTAAATGGGACCTTTGGAGGCCAAAGTAAAGGGAAAGGATTTTTCCGTGGGAAAGCTTCTTAATGACACTTTTATTAATGAATATAATTCCCTTCAGTGGTCTGTTAATTGCCACAGGTCACTTCTTCAGGATTCTCCATAACTACTTTAACTATGTGCTTTTCTTTCTGTCTCTCTCTCCCAATCTCCCTCCCTCCCTCCCTCGCCTAATATGATACCATTTCCAGACATGTTAAAAGGGTTAATGTAGGAAAAACCCAATAGCAAGCTGCAGAGCCTCATACTTGAGTTGAAAACTCTTTACTAAAAAATAATGCATTAGGCTGAAAACATGAGAATTGGTATTAATGGGTCAGAGTCATAGTTCCTCCTGTTCTGTATTCTCTTGCTAATGGTTACACCGAGGGAAACTTTATGGCTGACTAGATCCATCCTGGGGGAACACTGATTTCAGATGTTTCTGAAATATCACTTGCTTTCCCTAAACTTGTTTCAATCAATTTTTCTCATCCATTCATGATGTTTTAGGTGGCATATGTTTACTTCCATTGAAAGAACATGTCCTATTTTTGAGGAAGGAAAAGAAACTTGTGAGACATCAGATGTTTCTTGCAAAACAATTTGGTGAAATAAATGTAAATGAATCAGAAACATGTGAATTGCATTTCAGTTAAAATTAATGGGTTTAAATATGAAGGCAGTAAAGCACTCGGGGGGAAAGAGTGTAGCAAGTCGGGAAGTGACATCTGTTTTGTTTTCATCCGTCTTGGACTCTTGAAAATGGCCTAATACTCTGAATTCAACCTCATTCAGAGTCCCTCTTAAGTCTAACAATGGAGTTATAGAATGGGACAATAGTATTCAAATTAATTTTATAGCTTTATCTGGCTCCAGCTATAATGTGGGCGTCAAACATCGCCACTGTGCAATTTTTCAAAAGCACTTTCAGTTTGAAGTTAGAGGTTTTTCTATTCTCTTCTGAGGGTAAACAGAAAATTGTTATGATGCTAAAAGTGTATTTTTTTCATAGAACAACAGTGTAAAGTTTTCAGAGTCACATATCAACTTCGTATTTATTTCCTCTTTCTAAGATGAACAGATCTAAATGGAAAACACAGGGGGCAGAATGCATACACACGTACGCAGGAGAAGGGCACAGGGAGAAAAGGCGATGGAATAGAGTGAGAGAGAACGAGAGAGGAGGGAAGGAATAAGCAATGCATGCAGGGGTGAGGTCATCAAGCCTCATTTCAAAAGTAAAGCGCTCAAACCACACTACTTATTTTAATGTCACAAAAATTTTATCCCATAGTTTTATAGTCATATTTATGCTTGCTTAAAAACTACATAGCTTTTTATTTTTATATTTTTTCAATTTTAAAAAAATGCATTACTCTGAAAAGCAGGGAAAAAAATGAACTACAAAAATGAAAAAAAGGACTTACAAATAATTTTCCCTGTCAACATGCCTCAAAATTCGAGTACTGTAAGTTTGATGTGATATTTCAGTTTCTCAACTCTCAGTCTCTGAAAACAGGGACATTTTAAGTGTTCCAGTAACTTGCAAGAGACAAGGAGTATATAACTGGATTGTGTGTTTATATATATATATATTCTTTTGTTTTTGAGATAATATATGACACTGCTTAAGTAGCCTTCTGAACATACAACCTGGTAGAGAAATGTAGGAACAGAAGTCCTTTCTGTGTAAGTTGAAGGTACAGTAAACCATAGGGCTGTTTTTGTGTGTTAAGAGCCTGCTGTTTTGTTTCCTGAGAACATGAGGTTGTATCAGTCATTGGAGTTCAGCGTCTCTCTGACCACTCAGAGCTCTGCTGCTGCTCACCACTGAGTTTGGAATGAAGATGCTGTTCCTTGATTTCTTTGTGCCAAAAGGTTCATCGCTTCAAACTCTTCTTAGAAGCGTCTCCCCCCTTTGCCCCTCTATCTGTTCCATAATTGGGCAGGAGATGTGTTTTAGCTGCTACCACAGCCCTTTGTTGCTTTATTTAACCTTCTCCTCATCCTAGTTTAGTGGATAAAAAACGGAGTGGCTAGGCTGTTTCATTTACACCTTAAATCAGTGGCAATATAACATTTAGAACTGGTTTTGAGCTCCCAGAGTCACTCTTTAGGGCTCTACTAATCAACATAAAGTCTAAATCCTAACCCCTAATTTGTGTCAATGAAAATATATGAATAGTGCCAACTTTATCTTCCTCACCATCAACAGTAAATATTTATAAAGTCCTCAGTTAAGTAACTTACTATGTAATATCTCTGCTGAGCACATTATTACAATGGTATACTTCCTTTGAGGAGGGATACATTGTGATTTATTTTCCATCATGATTTGGTGCAGTAACTTTTTGTTACAAGATCTAATCTTTGCTTTTGGTGTTGTTGTTCCACTTCATGACAGGCCTACCCTTGTAGCAGTGATAAGGAATGTGAAGTTGGAAGATACTGCCACAGTCCCCACCAAGGATCTTCGGCCTGCATGGTGTGTCGAAGGAAAAAGAAGCGCTGCCATAGAGATGGCATGTGTTGTCCTGGCACCCGCTGCAATAATGGTAAAGGTCTCGCTCAGTGTTGAAGGGCCTCTTTCCTTTCATGTAGGAGGCCTGGCTACCAAGTTAGGCTGCCTTCGCCTTAGTCAGACTCCTGAAATGTAAGGAGCCTTTCAAAATTGGCAGGAATGGGATCAGGGTTTAGATATGTATAAGATTACCTGGATTCCCTCTCAAATCTTAGTTTTCCTGGGCTCTGACCATCTCCTATAATTTATAATCTATGCTGATCTAGGATTTGCCATATTGAAATGTTGCATATAAATAGCTAGATGTTCTATTCCACTAAACACTTAAGCAAATATGTGCAAAGGAACCAAAGAAAGGAACATGCTATGATTTAGCAATACACTTGTGAATCTGTTTTCCATTTCCATACTAGTTTCATACTTTTACTCTTATACTCAAGGTGTCCTCTTTTTTTTTTCGGTACGCAGGCCTCTCACTGCTAATGGCTTCTCCCGCTGCGGAGCACAGGCTCCGGACGCACAGGCTCAGCGGCCATGGCTCACGGGCCCTGCCGCTCCGCGGCACATGGGATCCTCCCAGACCAGGGCACGAACCCGTGTCCCCTGCATCGGCAGGTGGACTCCCAACCACTGCGCCACCAGGGAAGCCCCCAAGGTGTCTTCTTTTGAAGGCCCTACCCCGTGGCATGCACAAATGCTGACGGAGTGATTGGTTCCTCCAAAAGGAGACACAGGAGTCTATTCCCTGGCCTTCACCCAATCTCAATGAGCTTAGAAGCAGACAATTCAGCATTAACGATAAAATGAAGAACCAACAACAACACATGGTAAAACCATTAAATAATTGCAGAAGGTGATCAGAAACATACACTTATTCATACAAAACAACATAATCAGGCTCATAATCCTATACTTATTCCTGATCTCTGGGCATAGTCCTATTGGAAGTACCCTGGACAAGAAGAGGTGAAGAGAAGACCTCATACCATTAGAGGTGTTTACAGTGTAGACAAGGATTATACTGTTGATTGAAAAAGGAACCTTGATCTTTTTCTGATCAGATGTCTGATTAGACAATTTTAAGGTATTAAGAGCTAATAATAATTTAATACTTTACTATGTCACTATTCTAAGCACTTCGCATGTATTCACAGTAATTTAGTGAAATGAATTCTGTTTTCATCCTTAGTTTTGCCCAAGGTCACTTGGTCTTGAGGGTGGCAAGATTCAAATCAAGAAATCCTGGCTCAGGACCATACTATTCAATTCTCAGTCTGGACAAATATATAAATAAATGAATAGATGAATGAATAGACAGATGATAGATAAATGGCTTCATACCTCACATCAGGAGAATACTTGGATAAGAATCCATTTTAGAGAACTGAATAAGTCTAACTAATTACCTGACCATCTCCAGGCATCTGTATCCCCGTCACTGAGAGCATCTTAACTGCTCACATCCCAGCTCTGGACGGCACTCGGCACAGAGATGGAAACCACGGTCACTACTCAAACCACGACTTGGGATGGCAGAATCTAGGAAGAACACACACTAAGATGTCACATATAAAAGGTAGGGATATCTGTAGCTCTATGTTTACTTTTTCTTGTTTTATAATGAAGTAAAAGAAAAATATCGATAATTAATTCCATTGGTTTTGTGTGCAATTTGAAAAAAAATATTGGGAAGTTACTTTAATAGCAAGATTTTAACTGAATTTCTTAATTCTTAATTTTGAGGATGCTAGAGGTTTCTTAGAGATCTTAAATTGTTAGAAAATACATATTGCAAGAATTTCAGTACCCTAATTAACCATGCCATTTTCTAAACAGCCTTTTTACAGGATGTTTAGAATAAATCTTTTATACAAGCATTTCTCTTCCATATTCAAGCATAAAGCATTCCAAAAAATAAATGGGAAAATGTTTGCTGCCATACGATTAAATCACTAAGATTTAGAGTCTTTTTCTCATCTTTGCAGATTCAAAAATTGTATTTCACTTAACAACCAGATAATACACTGCGCATAAACCAATTTACCAAAAATAATTGAGATTACATATGCCCATAAAATGCCCTTCCTTGTGTCAAAGTATTTGGGAAGCCTAATCACTAACAGTAAAATTTAAAAGTATGAAATTATTGAACCCAGTTACTAATAGTAAAATTTTGAAAAATAGAAATACCTATATTTTTTTTGTTTTGAAATACCTATATTTTTAAAGGAAGTTTTTGCAAGTGTATTCTGCGGAGCACTATTCTTTCAAGACGTTCTGTGAATGAAAGAGCCCTGCGTTCAAGAGTTTTGTAATAAGGCATCTCCCATTTCTGGAACTTTATAATTAACATTGATATACTGAAGTCCAGCAATGAGGAAAACTGGTTAACTTTTTTAAACATTGTATTTCCCTGGCTTACTTGACCACAAAACCATTTCCCCACATTTTCACCTTCTGCCGAGCTAGTATCCTAGAGAATATCTGACCTATTAGTCCAACCTGGAATACTAATGGTCAAATCAGTAGGGCTACAGAGACTGACAATTCCTCTTCAATTATCCCTTGTCTACACTCCCTGAAGGCCTAAGTGCTTTATCCACATCTCCTATTTCTAGTCCACCGAATTCACATGCATTTGTTAGTACCTGAGTATCCGTCTTTATTCTGACAGATATCTATGTCACAGTACAGTTTCAAATTTATTGCTTTTATCTAATTATATGTGGAATTTTCTGATGGCAGCCAATAATATATCTTATACAACTCAGCTAGTGAGTTGCATCCACATCACACAGTGGAACTGGTGACATCTGGGCTGACAGCTAACCTTTTAGAACAGGCTTGGCACATTATGGCCGGTGAGCCAATCTGTCCTGTCGCCATTTTTTTTTTTTTTTTTTTTTTTTTTTTGCGGTACGTGGGCCTCTCACTGTTGTGGCCTCTCCCGCTGCGGAGCACAGGCTCCGGACGCGCAGGCTCAGCGGCCATGGCCCACGGGCCCAGCCGCTCCGCGGCATGTGGGATCTTCCCGGACCGGGGCACGAACCCATGTCCCCTGCATCGGCAGGCGGACTCTCAACCACTGCGCCACCAGGGAAGCCCCTGCCGCCATTTTTGTAAATAATGTTTTATTGTAACACAGACTTGCCCATTCACGTAGGCATATTTATCTATGGCGGTTTTTATGATACAACAGCAGGATGAGGAGCTGTGACACAGATCACATGGCCTAAAAAGTTTAAAGTATTTACAATCTGGCAGGTTACAAAGAATCTTGTTGACTAGTACTTTTTTATAAAGATTACACATCAACGCAGCTGTGATGTGTGGGTGTTCTTTGCTAACTTGATTGTTTTTCTGAATTAAATACCCAGATTTGTGCTCCTACGTCATTTTTATGATGGGTTCTTGGTTGACCCTGGGGCTATCTGCCCTTGCTCTGCTCCACTCTGTATCTCAGCTTTTTATAGACTTCATTTCCTGGGCTCCCCGTCAGATGGCTTCCGACCACATGGGTTTGCCTGTGGTGAGACTGAGAGGTAGAGGAAGGGAAAAGCCAACAGATTCTCTCTGCCTCAGGTAGTGTTTCTGGCAGAGCTGTACCTTGTTGGGGCCTCAGCTCCTGCCAGGTGGGCCTGTTGGGATTCCAGTTCCCACCCTTGCCCCGTTCAGATACCACCGGCTCCTTTGGCTCCTCCAGACTAAATGTGGTAGTGGCTTCCTGTTGTGTTGCTTTACCATCCTCTGGTACTTCTTAGCCCTGCCACTCACTACCTATGTGACCAGTTCTCTGCATTAAATATCTTCTCTTTTGAATACTCAGAGATTCTGTGTTCCTGGCTAGATTTTAACCGATACATGGTCTCTAGGAGTCCCAGACAATTACAGCCTTCTCCTTGAATCAGAGTTGTTTACTCTTTCCAAGAAGATACCAAATTAATTAATTTGAAAGCAATTCTGTTTACTTATTTTCACTCACCTAGTAAACAAAAAAAGAACAGAGAAATATCTAAAAGCACACCATGCCAAAGTAAGGAGAAGATTTTTTTTCTAAAGTGTCATGGTGAAATATTTTGGTCATCATCTCCGTAGGGCATGAAGGAGACCCCTGTCTACGATCATCAGACTGCATTGAAGGGTTTTGCTGTGCTCGTCACTTCTGGACCAAAATCTGCAAACCAGTGCTCCATCAGGGAGAAGTCTGTACCAAGCAACGCAAGAAGGGCTCTCACGGGCTGGAAATCTTCCAGCGGTGTGACTGTGCAAAAGGCCTTTCTTGTAAAGTATGGAAAGATGCCACCTACTCCTCCAAAGCCAGACTCCACGTGTGCCAGAAAATATGACCCCCTCTGAGGGAAGAAAAGCGTCACTAGCAGACTGTGAATCTGTGTATTTAATACAGTATAGCATGGGGGAAACCAGGATTTGGATTTCAGAAGGGCTAAAATGAGGAATGTCGTAAGAATATAGATCACAGAAAGAGAAAGAAAATGGAGCAGATTAGAAAGGGTGACGAGTGTGGTACAGTCAGTGTGTTTCCACCATGCACCTTGTTTATGTAAATAATGTATACATTTGTGAAAATGCTATGACTCAAAAAAAAAAAAAAAACAGTGAAATTACTAACGAATACCATGTGACTTTCCAGCAGTTTAGGCTGTGCTAGAGGATCAGGTTCCTTCACATTGGTGATTGATTGACTGCCTATAAAAATAACCTAAAAGCCATATTTCTCTTTAAAGTTATACTTTACTTTAACAACAAGATACTCCCCATATATCCTGGCATACAATAGACTCTAAAACATGAAAGAGGAGTTAAATAGGAAACGAAAGCGTGGAGCAGAGTTAATTTGCAACACAGAATCACCTTTTAATTTGGAACACTACTTCTTACCACTCAAAGATCTTCGTAGATGATAAGAAAAAAAGCAGTCGATATTTTCCAAATAATATCAAAATAATCACAGGTCTTTTGTCTAGTCCTTCAGAAAAAAACAAACTCGTTTTTCCTCACACTGCTTAGTTACATTTTTCAAAACTTTAATTTCACTTATAATTAATAAGAACCAGTATAATAAGACAAAAATAATCCATTCAGATTCTAAAGGATCTAAATTGCATCTCTCTTGATTGTATGTGATTCCTACCCATTTTATTCTCCATATTATACACGTTATTTTTGAATAGCACCAAGCAGAATTTTCAGATTGTAGAAGTTTTAAGATGCCCCAAATAAAAGTTACTAGATCACATTTTTTAAAGCTTTGGCATTTCCTATTTTTGATAGAATTGGACATTTATTCTTTACATACTCTGCAGTATAGTAGGGTAAAGCTGATAAAAGAGATGAGCTACATGTGTCCTGCACTGAAGCACAGCAAGGAACTAAATAGGGAAAACGTTGTCAAGTATTGGCAACACATAGATCGTATGTCTGAAGCACAAACTCACTTTTCACATTTGAAGCCCAAGGCTGCACAACCTAAATGGAAGTTTTCCATGGGATTTGCTATCACAATATTTACTACACAGATGAGTTCAGCGTGAGTTAACAACTACTTGTCCTCAAAATATTTATTTTCTATTTTTGAGGTCCTAAAATAATCTTAACATGAGGAGGCCTCATTAAATGGACTCCAAGGCAGGTAGGATATAGTAAGCTTCCATTGCCCTCGGTAAGCTTCTTTCTAACTGGCTGGCACCATCTGATTTTTTCTGCACCAGCCTCTCTCTGCAACAGCTGTTTCTTTGCCAAAGATAACAGTTTCTGTTTTCTGCAGTCATTGAGATTAAAAAAGTATAAATGGAATAACTTGTAAAATGGACATTTTGCTCATCTACAGAAACCACAGGTTCTAAATTCTTTGAATCCATTTTATTACTTTTTTACTTTACTCAGTTCTAAATATTATGTCTAGAGCATAAAGCAAAAGAGTTATCTTATAGTTGTTACTTTTGACCTTTTCTTTTATAGACCTTAAGTCACTCCTTAATTTTCTTTTACTTAAATCCCAGTTGCAGTCTCACATTCAAGTTCTCCCAGTAGAAACTCAACCTGAGCCTGCATGTCTATTAAGAATTTCAGCTTCCCACATACAAGTATGATTAAGATTTACATTTTCCCCACATGTCCGTTAAAACTTATCAGCTAATCTATCCAAGAACCAAAGTCTGTAAACAAGCAGGTTTCTATAAGCTTGGCAACATGAAAATGGAACATTTTAGTCAAACATTTCTTATATAGCAATCTGGTTTCTGCATTTTTTTCCTTATGTACATCCCTTCAAAAATTATTATTTGAAGTAATTTATTTACAGGAAATGTTAATGAGATGTATTTTCTTATAGAGATATTTCTTACAGAAAGCTCTGTAGCAGAATATATTTGCAGCTATTGACTTTGTAATTTAGGGGAAATGTATAATAAGATAAAATATATTAAATTTTTCTCCTCCAAAAATGGAATTCAAACTTCCTTGTGTTTTGCTTATGGGAAAAACTTTTATAGAATCATAGATTCTCTGAGTTCAAGTGGACTGGGTCTGATGTTGCAGTCTTAGTTGAAATCTTTTGGATGACATCACCATGAGCTGATCCAAGGCAGTTTTACTATTACTGAAGGTGCTTATTTCATGGCAGGACAGCTGTAATTGTTTGTTGAAAGTTCTTTTTTTCATTAAACTAAAGTATTCCAGCTTGTGCTTACCACCCATTTATTCTTACTTTGCCTTCTGGAACATTTTAGAACACAAACTCCACAAACCTCTTTAAAACACTTGAAGTCACCTACCATATTTCCTATAATCTTCTCTCCAGGTTAAAATTTCCCACAATAGAGATGCCAACATGCTTAGGGTATTGGTTCATTCCTCTATGGCACAAAAAAAAATACAAAATATCTTTATCCCTATATAGCTATAGACTGGCCCTGCATGAACTGAAATCTACTTCCTAGGAAGGTCTTTCCTCTGCTTCCTGAATACAAAGATGTCAGGAGTGTTTCACAAACATTATTCACCAATTATGAGACCAGGAGTGGTTGCAAGAGTCCATGTTGTATTAGAGATGTTAATGGGCTGGAAATGTGGAAAATAAACATTCTGTGACATAGTGGAATGGACTGAGTACAGCTATGGCAGCTTAATGATGCTAAAACAGTCCCATAGCTAGAGGTCATGGTTGAAGACATCTCAAGCACTGGTGAAATAATTCCCCACATTATTCTAATTAGTCACTTAGTATATTATTAAATAGTTATCCATTTCTTCAAATCAAGAACATTTATATTTCCAAGCTACAGTGTATTTTTAGATTATAAGAATCATATCGGTGATATTTTTCTTTTCCACTGAGCTCAGTGAGATGCTCTAGAAGTGACGAATTGTCCTGATTTCCTTTTTTAGCCAAGAAACAAAATACCCTATCATAGCCTCAGGATTTGAGGAGGGGAAACAATCCATTACACCTTTCTCCTTCCCCAAATTCAGACCATTTGAGAAAAAGGTTAAGAAAGAAAGGCAGATGACAGATTACCCTATGGCTGATAAAGTTAATATTGGAAAGTGTGGCATGTATCTGTGGGCAAGAGGACACCAGAAAGAGACAGATTCTGTGCCCCTACTCAGGCAATACTAGACAACATCAGTTCTACCTGTTGGAACTGCCCCTGCAAAACTTACAATCTGGATGGGCACAACAGAATGATACACTTTCTTCTCGAAGTTAGTGCCAAAGAAGAAGGGTAGAGAAAGGACAGAACTATGCACTTCTCATCCAATAATCTCATTTGAAATTCTCTAAAACTGGATAATTCATACCACATGAAAGGAGTGAGTGAGGGATGGAGCTGAGACAAAGATTATTACACACTCCACATTGAACTAACATGAAGGATTAGAAAAGAAGACCCTCTTCCCATATTATTCCCCAGATCTTTATATTCTTAATCAATTGTACATAACCCTTTGTCTATGGTGAAGATATGAGTTTTAACCAAAATCTGAGAAGCTATCTACTAGGGTAGTACATGATGAGGTCATTTTCCCAATGCCAACACTCCTTACTTATGGATCCTCTCAGGACCAGTGGCAAGCAATTGAGATTTTATCCCTAGAAAATTGCAAAATGGATGAAAATAGTTCACTTATTCAATCAACCCTAGGATCACACTACACTCAGGACTGAAAACAAACAAACAAACAAAAAACTCCAACAACCTCCTCTTTCTGCCATCAAAATTATGTCCATCATATTATCCAGTACAGTAATCAGAGGTTCTGTAGTGAGATTACATAACATATGCATATCTAATATTAAAATGTATAAAAGCACTTCCATCATAAAATTCTGACAAAACAGACATGCCACACTTTTGAATATAAATCCTCTTCCATTAAAAAATCCCTGGAAGAAATGAAAGTACAAAATTTAAATCTTCTTGCATGTTAAAAACAAAATAAGTTGAAGTCCAGAGAAATTATTCTATATTTGCTATCTTCAATGGACAACATAGAAGAAATGGACAAATTCATAGAAAGGTACAACCCTCCAAGACAGAACCAGGAAGAAATAGAAAATATGAACAGACCATTCACAAGTACTGACATTGAAGCTGTGATTCAAAAGCTTCCAACAAAAGTCCAGGACCAAACGGCTTTACAGGTGAATTCTATCAAACATTTAGAGAAGAGTTAACACCTATAATTCTGAAACTCTTCCAAAATACTGCAGAAGAAGGAACACTCCTAAGCTCATCCTATGAGCCCACCATCATCACCCTTATACCAAAACCAGACAAAGATATCACAAAAAAAAGAAAATTACAGGTCAATATCACTGATGAACAAAGACGTAAAAATACTCAACAAAATACTACCAAAGTGAATCCAAGAACACACTGAAAGGATCATTCACCATGATCACTTGGGATTTACCCCAGGGATGCAAGGATTCTTCAACATCCGCAAATCAGCCAGTGTGATACACCACATTAACAAACTGAATAAAAACCATATGATTGACCTTCAAGATGGCAGAAGAGTAAGACATGGAGATCACCTTCCTCCCCACAAATATATCAGAAATACATCTACATGTGGAACAACTCCTACAGAACACCTACTGAATGCTGGCAGAAGACCTCAGACTTCTCAAAAGGCAAGAAACTCCCCACGTACCTGGGTAGGGCAAAAGAAAAAACAGAGACAAAAGAATAGGGACAGGACCTGCACCTCTGGGAGGGAGCTGTGAAGGAGGAAAAGTTTCCACACACTAGGAAGCCCCTTCACTGGCTGAGACATGGGGGAGGGGGAGCAGGGGTGAAGCTTCGGAGCCATGGAGGAGAGCGCAGCAACGGGTGCAGAGGGCAAAGCGGAGAGATTCCCGCACAGAGGATCGGTGCCGACCAGCACTCAAGAGCCTGAAAGGCTTGTCTGCTAGCCCGCTGGGGCAGGTGGGGGCTGGGAGCTGAGGCTGGGGCTTCAGAGGTCAGATCCCAGGGAGAGGACTAGGGTTGGCGGCGTGAACACAGCCTGAAGGGGGACAGTGCGCCACACTAACCGGGAGGGAGCCCAGGAAAACGTCTGGAACTACCTAAGAGTCAAGAGACCATTGTTTCAGAGTGCGCAAGGAGAGGAGATTCAGAATACCACCTAAACAAGCTTCAGAGATGGGCGTGAGCTGCAGCTATCAGCGTGGACAGCAGAGACAGGCATGAAACGCTAAGACTGCTGCAGCCACCAAGAAGCCTGTGTGCACGCACAGGTCACTAGCCACACCCCTCAGGGAGCCTGTGCAGCCCGCCACTGCCAGTGTCCTGTGATCCAGGAACAACTTCCCCAGGAGAACACATAGCATGCCTCAGGCTGTTGCCATGTCACGCGGACCTCAGCCACCACAGGCTCAACCCACATTCCGTACCCCTCCCTCACCCCGGCCTGAGTGAGCCAGAACTCCCTAATTAGCCTGTGCTTTAACCCCATCCTGTCTGAGTGGGGAACAGATGCCCTCAGGCGACCTACGCACCAAGACAGGGCCAAATCCAAAGCTGAACCCCAGGAGCTGTGAACAAAGAAGAGAAAGGGAAATTTCTCTGTGCAGCCTCAGGAGCAGCGGATTAAATCTCCACAATCAACTTGATGTATCCTGTATCTGTGGAATACCTGAATAGACAATGAATCATCCCAAAATTGAGGCGGTGGACTTCGGGAGCAACTGTAGACTTGGGGTTTGCTGTATGCAACTGACTAGTTTCTGATTTATATGTTTATCCTAGTATAGTTTTAGTGCTTGTTATCATCGGTGGATTTGTTTATTGGTTTGCTTGTTCTCCTCTCTTTACTTTTTAATTTTTTTATTTTAATAATTTTAGTTTGCATTTTAATAACCTTATTTATTTTTCTTTCTTTCTTTCTTTCCTCCTTTTTTTCTGAGCCATGTGGCTGACAGGATCTTAGTGCTCCATCCAGGTGTCAGTCCTGAGCCTCTGAGGTGGGAGAGCCGAGTTCAGGCATCAGACCACCTGAGACCTCCTGGTCCCATGTAATACCAATAGGTGAGCGCTATCCCAGAGATCACCGTCTCAACGCCAAGACCCACCTCCACTCAACAACCAGCAAGCTCCAGTGCTGGACACCCAATGCCAAACAACTAGCAAGACAAGAACACAACCCCACCCATTAGCAGAGAGGCTGCTGAAAATCATACTAAGTTCACAGACACTCCACAACACACCACTGGATGTGGTCCTGCCCACCAGAAAGACAAGATCCAGCTTCATCCACCAGAACCCAGGCACCAGTACACTCCACCAGAAAGCCTACGCAACCCACTGAACCAACCTTACCCACTGGGGGCAGACACCAAAAACAATGGGTACTATGAGCCTGCAACCAGCGAAAAGGAGACCCCAAACACAGTAAGTTAAGTAAAATGAGAAGACAGAGAAATACACAGCAGATGAAGGAGCAAAGTAAAAACCCACCAGATCAAACAAATGAAGAGGAAATAGGCAGTCTACCTGAAAAAGAACTCAGAGTAACGATAGTAAAGATGATCCAAAATCTTGGAAGTAGAATGGAAAAGTACAAGAAACGTTTAACAAGGACCTAGAAGAACTAAAGAGCAAACAAACAACGATGAATGACACAATAAATGAAATTTAAAATTCTCTAGAAGGAATCAATAGAAGATTAACTGAGGCAGAAGGACGGATAAGTGACCTGGAAGATAAAATAGTGGAAATAACTACCACAGAGCAGAATAAAGAAAAAAGAATGAAAAGAATTGAGGACAGTCTCAGAGACCTCTGAGACAACATTAAACGCACCAACATTCGAATTATACAGGTCCCAGAAGAAGAGAAAAAGAAAGGGACTGAGAAAATATTTGAAGAGATTATAGTTGAAAACTTCTCTAACATGGGGAAGGAAATAGTCAATCAAATCCAGGAAGTGCAGAGAGTCCCATACAGGATAAATCCAAGGAGAAACACACCAAGACACATATTAATCAAACTATCAAAAATTAAATACAAAGAAAAAATATTAAAAGCACCAAGGGAAAAGCAACAAATAACATACAAGGGAATCCCCAAAAGGTTAACAGCTGATCTTTCAGCAGAAACTCTGCAAGTCAGAAGGGAATGGCAGGACATATTTAAAGTGAAAGGGAAAAACCTACAACCAAGATTACTCAACCCAGCAAGGATCCCATTCAGATTTGATGGAGAAATTAAAACCTTTACAGACAAGCAAAAGCTAAGAGAATTCAGCACCACCAAACCAGTTTTACAACAAATGCTAAAGGAACTTCTCTAGGCAGGAAACACAAGAGAAGGAAAACACCTACAATAACAAACCCAAAACAATTACGAAAATGGTAATAGGAACATACATATCGATAATTAACTTAAATGTAAATAGATTAAATGCTCCAACCAAAAGACATAGACTGGCTGAATGGATACAAAAACAAGACCTATATATATGCTGTCTACAAGAGACCCACTTCAGACCTAGGGACACATATAGACTGAATTTGAGGGGATGGAAAAAGATATCCCATGCAAATGGAAATCAAAAGAAAGCTGGAGTAGCAATTCTCATGTCAGAAAAAATAGACTTTACAATAAAGACTATATTATAAGAGACAAAGAAGGACACTACATAATGATCAAGGGATCAATCCAAGAAGAAGATATAACAAGTGTAAATATTTATGCACTCAACATAGGAGAACCCCAACACATAAGGCAAATGCTAACAGCCATAACAGGGGAAATTGACAGTAACACAATCATTGTAGGGGACTTTAACACCCCACTTTCACCACTGGACAGATCACCCAAAATGAAAATAAATAAGGAGACACAAGCTTTAAATGGCACATTAAACAAGATGGACTTAATTGATATTTATAGGACATTCCATCCAAAAACAACAGAATACACTTTCTGCTCAAGCGCTCATGGAACATTCTCCAGGATAGATGATATCTTGGGTCACAGATCAAGCGTTGGTAAATTTAAGAAAATTGAAATTGTATCAAGTATCTTTTCCAACCACAATGCTATGAGACTAGACATCAATTACAGGAAGACAACTGCAAAAAATACAAACACATAGAGGCTAAACAATACACTACTTAGTAACCAAGAGATCACGGAAGAAATCAAAGAGGAAATCAAAAATTACCTAGACAAATGACAATGAAAACATGACGATCCAAAACCTATGGGTTGCAGCAAAAGCAGTTCTAAGAGGGAAGTTTATAGCAATACAATTCTACCTCAAGGAAATCAAGAAACATCTCAAATAAACAACCTAACCTTAAACCTAAAGCAATTAGAGGAAGAACAAAAAAAACCCCAAAGTTAGTAGAAGGAAAGAAATCCTAAAGTCAGATCAGAAATAAATGAAAAAGACATGGAGGAAATGAGAGCAAAGATCAATAAAACTAAAAGCTGGTTCTTTGAGATGATAAACAAAATTGATAAACATTAGCCAGACTCATCAAGAAAAAAAGGGAGATGACACAAATCAACAGAATTAGAAACGAAAAAGGAGAAGTAATAACTGACACTGCAGAAATACAAAGGATCATGAGCGATTACTACAAGCAACTATCGGCAGTAAAATGAACAACCTGGAAGAAGTGGACAAATTCTTAGAAAAGCACAACCTTCCGAGACTGAACCAGGAAAAAATAGAAAATATAAACAGACCAATCACAAGCACTGAAATTGAAACTGTGATTAAAAATCTTCCAACAAAAAAAGCCCAGGACTAGATGGCCTCATAGGCAAATTCTATAAACATTTAGAAGAGCTAACACATATCCTTCTCAAACTCTTCCAAAATATAGCAGAGGGAGGAACACTCCCAAACACATCTACGAGGTGACCATCACCCTGATACCAAAACCAGACAAAGATGTCACAAAAAAAGAAAACTACAGGCCAATATCACTGATGAACATAGATGCAAAAATCCTCAACAAAATACTAGCAAACAGAATCCAACAGCACATTACAAGGATCATAAACAATGATCAAGTGGGGTTTATCCAAGGAATGCAATGATTCTTCAATATATTCAAATCAATCAAGGTGATACACCATATTAAGAAACTGAAGGATATAAACCATACATAATCTCAGTAGATGCAAAAAAGCTTTTGACAAAATTCAATACCCATTCATGATAAAAACCCTCCAGAAAGTAGGCATAGAGGGAACTTACCTCAACATAATAAAGGCCATATATGACAAACCCACAGCCAAAATCTTTCTCAATGGTGAAAAACTGAAACCATTTCCACTAAGATCAGGAACAAGACAAGCGTGCCCACTCTCGCCACTATTATTCAATATAGTTTTGCAAGTTTTAGCCACAGCAATCAGAGAAGTAAAAGAAATAAAAGGAATCCAAATCGGAAAAGAAGAAGTAAAGCTGTCACTGTTTGCAGATAACATGATACTATACATAAAGAATCCTAAAGATGCTACCAGAAAACTACTAGAGCTAATCTATGAATCTGGTAAAGTAGCAGGAAACAAAATTAATGCACAGAAATGTCTTGCATTCCTACACACTAATGATGAAAAAGAGAAATTAAGGAATCACTCCCATTTACCACTGCAACAAAAAGAATAAAATACCTAGGAATAAACCTACCTAAGGAGACAAAAGACCTGTATGCAGAAAACTGTAAGACATTGATGAAAGAAATTAAAGATGATACAAACAGATGGAGAGATATACCATGTTCTTGGGCTGGAAGAATCAACATTGTGAAAATGACTATACTACCCAAAGCAATCTACAGATTCAATGCAATCCCTATCAAACTACCACTGGCATTTTTCACATAACTAGAGCAACAAATTTCATAATTTGTATGGAAACACAAAAGACCCTGAATAGCCAAAGCAATGTTGAGAAAGAAAAACAAAGCTGGAGGAATCAGGCTCCCTGACTTCAGACTATATTACAAAGCTACATTAATCAAGGCATATAGATATATAGATAGAAATATAGATCAACGGATATATATATATATATATAGAAACATATATATAGAAATATATATATAGGTATATATATAGAAATATATATATATATATAGATATATATATAGAAATATAGATCAACGGAAAAGGATTGAAAGCCCAGAGACAAACCCATGCACATATGGTCATCTTATCATTGATAAAAGATGCAAGAATACACAATGGAGAAAAGACAGCCTCTTCAATAAGTGGTGCAGGGAAAACTGGACAGCTACATGTAAAAGAATGAAATCAGAACACTTCCTAACACCATACACAAAAATTAATTTAAAATGGATTAAAGACCTAAATGCAAGGGTAGACACTATAAAACTCTTAGAGGAAAACATAGGCAGAACACTCTATGACACAAATCACAGCAAGATCCTTTTTGACCCACCTCCTGGAGAAATGGAAATAAAAACAAAAATAAACAAATGGGACCTAATGAAACTTAAAAGCTTTTGCACAGCAAAGGAAACCATAAACAAGACAAAACGACAACCCTCAGAATGGGAGAAAATATTTGCAAATGAAGCAACGGACAAAGGATTAATCTCCAAAATTTACAAGCAGCTCATGCAGCTCAATATAAAAAAACAAACAACCCAATCCCAATATGGGCAGAAGACCTAATTAGACATTTCTCCAAAGAAGATATACAGATTGCCAACAAACACATGAAAGCATGCTCAACAGCACTAATCATTAGAGAAATGCAAATCAAAACTACAATGAGGTATCACCTCACACTAGTCAGAATGGCCATCATCAAAAAATCTATAACCAAAATTGCTGGAGAGGGTGTATAGAAAAGGGAACCCTCTTGCACTGTTATTGGGAATGTACATCGATACCGCCACTATGAAGAACAGTATGGAGGTTCGTTAAATAACTAAAAATAGCACTACCATATGACCCAGCAATCCCATTACTGGGCATATACCCTGAGAATACCATAATTCAAAAAGAGTCATGTACTACAATGTTCACTGCAGCACTATTTACAATAGCCAGGCCATGGAAGCAACCTAAGTGTCCATCGACAGATGAATGGATAAAGAAGATGTGGCACATATATACAATGGAATATTACTCAGCCATAAAAAGAAACGAAATTGAGTTGTTTGTAGTGAGGTGGATGGACCTAGAGACTGTCATACAGAGTGAAGTAAGTCAGAAAGAGAAAAACAAATACCATATGCTAACACATATATATGGAATTGAAAAAAAATGTTCTGAAGAACATAGGGGCAGGACAGGAATAAAGATGCAGACGTAGAGAATAGATTTGAGGACACAGGGAGGTGGAAGGGTAAGCTGGGACGAAGTGAGAGAGTGACACTCACATATATACACTACCAAATGTAAAATAGACAGCTAGTGGGAAGCAGCCGCATAGCACAGGGAGATCAGCCCTGTGCTTTGTGACCTCCTAGCAGGGTGGGATAGGGAGTGTGGGAGGGAGACACAAGAGGGAGGGGATATGGAGATATATGTATGCATATGGCTGATTCACTTTGTTATAAAGCAGAAACTAACACACCCTTGTAAAGCAATTATACTCCAATAAAGATGTTAAAAAAAAAAGAAACCATATGATCATCTCAATAGATTCAGAAAAAGCTTTTGACAAAATTCAACACTCATTTATATAAAAACTTGCCAGAAAGTGGGCATTGCGGACCTTACCTCAATATAATAAAGGCCATAGATGACAAACCCATAGCTAACATCATTCTCAATGGTGAAAAGCTGAAAGCATTCCCTCTAAGATCAGGAACAATGCAAGGATGTTCATTGTCATCACTTTTACTCAACATAGTTTTGGACGTCCTACATATGACATTCAGAAAAGAAAAAGAAATAAAAGGAATCCAAATTGTAAAAGAAGAAGTGAAACTGTCACTGTTTGCAGATGACATGATACTATACATTTGCTATCTTCCTCTTTTGAATAAGGAGTCAAAGCAAATCAAAATTCTCCAGTTACTACCTAAAGTATTTCTCCCTCATTCCATATTCTGTTCTGTCTCAACCAGATGAGTTCTTTATTTTTTTCCACTGAAAATTAATTCACTTTTTAGTTAAAAAAAATTTTTTTACAGTAGCTCCTTGTTGGTTATCTATTTTAAATATAGCAGTGTATACATGGCAATCCCAAACTCCTAATCTATCCCTCCCCGCTACACTTCCCTGCTGGTGACCATATGTTCATTCTCTAAGTCTATGAGTGCCAGAGAAGTTCTTGATGCCTGGGTGAAGTGGGACTCCTTCAACAGCTATGGCCTGGACAGTGTCTCACTGGAATAAGAGACTTTCACTTCTAACGAAATCCAATAAATATTTAGGATGCACAAGATTAAGTAAAAACTGTCACCACATTTAGAAAATAAGCCTATCTCTACTTCATAGAGCAGGTATCTGAGGCAATGTGCTATTAACACATCTAGGACATGGTGTTGTCAAAGACCATAGCAAAGATGCTTGGAATCTGAGTGAAGGAAGATGGATGGAGAAAATCTTTGTTTTTGCTTTGCTGAAAATGTTAAACCAATCCAAATTAGTTGTCTGGAACCCATGACCTATATACTTAAAAACTTACTTGGGAAAAATGTCCCACCAAGACATTAGCTACTGCAGTATATTCTACCATCAAGCAGGGTGGGGAGGCAGGGAGAATCCAGCTATGTTCTCCATCTACTTTTAGAGAGAGTGAGTGGTATTTGAGGCATTGCTGCCTTCAGGTAAAACTGGTCAAGTTTAGAAATTCACCATGGTGTAAGCCCCATTGTGGCTTCTTTCTTATGCACCCAGCATGTTCAAAGCATCACCAGTGCTTAACTGAGGATAGGTTTGGTTGGGCAACGTGGCCTCCACAGTATCTTGCAAGCTGACCTTTTTTAGGGGTGACCAGAGTGGCTGCTTCCACTTGGTGTGGAATTTTTCCCTCAACCCTGCATTTATTCTAATTGTAGAAGCACACCAACACATTCCTGAAATAAAAAGCCTACAGATACTTCTGAAAATGATTTTAGTGAAGGGTGCCCAGGGACAGAGAAGACAATCCCAACTTAACATTCTTTTACTCAACACGAACTCGCGAAGAGGAACGTCTACTGTGCTGGGCAGCTTTGTAGGCACAGTGGGCAGAAACAGAACCAAACCAATAAAGTTCATCCATTCACTGTTTTTGTCCTCCAGTTATTTTTCAGGACAACATCTAGGAGGCAGAAAATCGCTAAATAACCATTATATAAATACTACAGGAGACAGATATGAGCGCTATGAAGAAAACTGAAGCAGCATAAAGGAACAGAGGGAGACAAGTAGCACTGTTTTAGACTTTGCAGTCAGGAAAGATCTCTTAGAGGAAGCAAATATCAGTAGAAACCTGAATGAAGTGACGGGTGGTCTGAAGAAACAGTGGCACAGGAAGAGCAAGGGCAAACATTTGACAATGGGAAGAAGTTGAGGGGGAGACTGGTATCAAATGGGTAACAGGGGGAGAGAAAGGAGATGAGGTCAGACAGGGTTGAGTCAGATTATGAAGACCCTTATTGACCATCATAAATACACTTATTTTGAAAGAGATATGAAGTTGGCAAGAGCTTTTGAGCCGGGGAGTAGCGTGAGCTGACATGCTTTGAAAGGATCACGTAAGCTGCTGCATAGAGAAGAGACTAGGGCATCTAGGCAAGAACTGCTGGTGACTTAACTGGTGAGGTAAGGTAGATATCGGACTTAGGCAGATATCGGACTTAGGATATGCTAGAGGTAGACTTAGGCAGATATCGGACTTAGGATATGCTAGAGGTAGAGGCAACTGGATATGCTGCTGAACTGGATGAGCGTTGTGAGAGAAAGAGTAAACCTCTTTAGCTTCACGTGAGGATCAAAAACATAGAGAAATTATTGCTGAGAAAAGAAAGGTTTAAAAAAACCACCTCTTTCTTATACAGTGCCATTGTCGTCAAGAAAGAATTTCCCTCAGTAGAATACTGACAATTCTTTAGAAAACTGCCCTCTGTAAGTTTCTCACCAGCCATCTTGAGAACTTAAGAAAAAATTATATGAAGGAGGGATTGCATCAACAAAAAGAGAGGACTTGTTGGATGCACTAAAGGAAGCAGTTGCAGACAAATGGAAGAATGAGGGGGCATCAGGAAGGTTTAGAAAAGGGAATAAACAGGAGCCAGAGACTGAGGAGAGAGAGTATAAGAAAGAGATGCAGCGAGAGGCAGGCTGGGAATCCTAAAGGGTGCTAACAAGAAGCTCCAATTCGATGCAGATGTCAAAGGGTGCCAAGGAGAACTTACAGGAAGAGAAGAGTTGACTCACAGCAGTAGGCTTACAAAACTATTCTAGCAAAGGGTGCAGCTGAGGCAACACTCCTGTTGACACTGGGCCAATGCACTGCATTAAAGGTCCATTTGTCAAAGCAAGTCACAGTTCTCTTTGGGTCTTAAGTAGTTGTATAGTATAGGACCTGGGGATTCTAAAGAAATAACAATATGCAAGTAATTGAAGTGCTTTCATGAGAAATAAACTTGCCATCATACCTCTCACACATACGTCATGAATACCACAGTACACGACCTTTTAAAATGTCCTGGGGGTCGACATTTCTTACAGATGTCATGAACTTGTTTTATTTGTTCCACACCTTCCCACTTCACTGCACCTGCTACACCAGTCATCATTCTGTGTTTAATGGCCAGTCAGCCTCCAGGGCCTCGTAACAGATGGAGAACATCAGATCAGCAAGTGCATATAAAATATTCTACGTCCTGCGTAAGCTTTGCAGGCAGACTTTGAAATGGAGATCATTTCATCTTCCATTTCTTTCTTTACCTTGCCTATTGCTCCTGGCAGCTGTGTTTTTTGCCTGTTCCCATAGCTATGTATTCTGTGCCCAATTGTATGCCATTACTTTTAAAGCTTATTTAGATAACAGGAAGACTAAGCAATGTCTATGGAAATTTCATAGAAACATTCAAGCTATTTAACATACGTCCACGTCTTATAACTTTCTAAGACCCAAATATAGTGATGCTGCCTTCTATAATGCCTGAGAGGAATACACAGCAAAACTGTGTATTTTACATTTCAAGGGATCTTGTGTTCTCTATGGGGAGTAAACACCCCAATACATTATGGACTTCGGTTTGGGACTGCTAAAAATCAACGTTAGCTAAGGACAAAATTGGGGATGCTGTGCAAACTTTCCTTAAAATAAAAGTTGTAAAAAAAAAAAAAACCCTTGAAAACAGTATTTATTTCGTAAATGAGTGTGAAGTCGCTCAAAACACTGTTTTAAGGTTACAGACCAGAGTGGGTATCTGTTATTTAACAGGGAAAAACCAGGAAAAAAACCTACTCAGTGTTAAGAGTGGGATAGGCTGAAGAGAGTGACCCCATGGAAGAAAGAGACAGGCAGAGGCAATTCAAGAAAATGTTCAGGGAGCAGGAGATATGTGAACTTTCCTTGGAAAAACTTTTGTTTTGGTAGCCTTGAAATAAGTCAAAGGAGCACCTGAAGAGAAGGACTGACTGGGTGAAAACTGGCTGTTATGGGTGGGGCCTTCACAGAAAAAACAATGATTTGAAGAGACTACCCTAAAAGAACATTGTGCTAGTCCAACATTCCTTTCTGATGCTTCGGGTCATCTTACTGAGAATCCAGCTATTATCTCATCGTCAATTGGCAAAGAAGAGCGTTCATAAGGATTCTCCCATAGGAAACATAAGCGATCGTGATGATAAAAATCGTTATTATTTACGTAGCACTTCTTACTCTGCTTCAGAAATGTCATCATGTGTTACTACGCTTGATTCCTTGCAATATGCTTGCAACTCCGGTCTCTTCTGAATGTTGAGTATGGATCAGGCTCTGGATTAGTGACGTGTCTCCATCATCACAGTGGTTGTAGTGTGCAACCACTCTACAGCAAAGAGGGGTGGAACCAAGATTTGAGACTCTGACTCTCTGATGCCAGATCTGCACTCTTATCAATGAGCCTATGCTGCCTCCATTTGGAAATAATGACCCCTTCAGGACTATGGGGGGTTCTGTGGCTTGCCTACTGTCACAGAGCTCTTAAGTATCAGCGCTGATGCTAAAGGATGTCTTTCATAACCATTTCTTCACTCCAAGATTTGCTGGGTACTTCCTAAAGCAGCTTCCTTATGTCCCCTGAAATCATAGTAGTCAGTGCTGGAATTTGGGCTAATTGGAGAATATATCATTTTCTCCCCAGCAGATATTCCTTCCCACTGACTTCTCTTCAGGGGACAAATCTGTCTAGTATTTTGGACAATGTCACCAAGAACAGCTTATGGCTATGTAACAGTTTATAAAGTTTACAAATAAATGATCTATCATTTGATAGGTGGACAACTGAAAGGTAATTTAAATGTTCAAAATTTCACCATAAGAATAGAAAGCAGGAATGGGATTTTTCAAAGCAGGATTTGGAGAATATATGGCTGAAATTAGCTTTGGTATGACTAACACATTAAAATAGTGATTGAATCTCCATCCCACCTCACCTCACATTCTGCTGTGAAACATAATTCATATCAGAAAATTAATCATCACTTCTTTGAACATATTGCTATTTTGTAAAAAACTCAGTTTAAGATTCCACTGAGCTTATACTCTGTTTCCCTTATACCAAAACATTATCTCTATTTAGATAATATACAGAATTACTAAACATGATACAAATGTGTTAATCAGTCTTCGACTGCATATATTCAAAGAAGGTCCAATCGTCTGTCAGGGAAATGGAAATACAAACTGAACCAAGTGACTTGCCAACGTCACTGGGTTGGGGGCCAGAGGAAGTGAAGGTGATCTGCCCAAACTATGTCCAATACGCTTTGACTTGACACCTGTGCTTTACTTGTGGGCCAAGTTCTTTTATGTATTCTTTTAAAATATTACTACAGTTTTTTGTTTCTTTGCCTAGTGTGGCCTAGAGAATTTAACAGCTTCTGGGAGAACGGTGATTTCTTGTATTATAAACAGTGCTTCACAGATGCCTGCCTTCACTCCCTCCCTCCCTCCCTCCCTCCATTCATTCATTCATTCATTACGTTTGGCTCCTTAAATAGGAAAGTAAGGCTGACTGTGAATTCAGATTTTGTTTTCTTAAAAACCCTGGGCTGGATGAGTAATTTTCACCAGAATATGAAATGCTTACTCTTGAGAAGCATTTCTTTCCTCGAATAAAAGCAAAAACTTGAAGAATCAGGGTCAGGTAATAAAAGACTGTGTATAATGACCACAATTTGCTAGTCTTCAAAGAAGCCACAACTTCAAAAATATCTTAAGCTGGCAAGCTCTTTATTGCTTATTGGATTGATATAATTATCAAAGGTTGTAAAGTACTTGAAATCACTTTTTAAAAGAAGTACCTGACTGTGCTAGATGGTCTTGGTCCTCCTGTGTCCCACAAGATTGACCAACATCAACTGCAGTCAGTGGGCTCCCTAAATCTCTAGCTCCTTTCTGGGTTTGGCCATTGGGAGACACCTGAGGAAGGTCTGGGAATGAGAATAGAAGGCTCATATATCTCCTCTTGCCTCTTGCCCTGACGTGGCAGAGTCTGGTAGTGGCTGTATTCCTCAACCAAAAGCCACAGGCAGGGATGAGTATCCTTTTCCTAACTCCTCTCCAGGTTTCAAGAACGACTCCTTCAGGCATAGCGATGTTGACTCATGCTGATCCTAGCCCTGAGCACATTAACGTTCCTTGTTGCTTTTTCCTAACACTGCCCACACTATTATAAATAGTACTTCATCAATCTCTACTCAATGACCTGTCTCTGTCTGCCACCTGCTTCCTGCCAGGACCCTGACTGACACCTGACCTAGGTCTAAATGTTAAACTGCTTTTCCTTTTCACTGTTCTCCCTCATAGTCTATTAAAGCCAAGAAGTAACATCATAAAGATGGTGAATCATCAAGGCCAGGGCTTCATTTGGCTTCCAAGTTTGTTTACTGTTGTCTACTAACCACTTGCATCTAGCACACTGGCTTGTATACTGATTTTAGGAAAATGTGTATTATTTGCTAGCACTTAGAAAATAGAAAGTTTTTACATAAAGACCTGGACTTCTAGCACATTATACATAAATTTATTTATTTATTTTTTTTGTGGTACGCGGGCCTCTCCCATTGCTGAGCACAGGCTCTGGACGCGCAGGCTCAGCGGCCATGGCTCACGGGCCTAGCCGCTCCGTGGCATGTGGGATCTTCCCGGACCAGGGCACGAACCCGTGTGCCCTGCATCGGCAGGCAGACTCTCAACCACTGCGCCACCAGGGAAGCCCCCATAAATTTAATTTTAAAAAAACTTTTTTCAGAATTCTCACTCCATCTACATGTAATACAGCTTGACTTTTTAATTAAACATACCTTTGTAAAATTTTATACTGTGGTATAATTGATTAACAATGTTGTGTTAGTTTCAGGCGTACAGCAAAGTGATTCAGTTATACATATACATGAATCTATTTTTTTTAGGTTATTTTCCCATTTAGGTTATTACAAAATACTGAGCAGAGTTCCCTGTGCTATACAGTAGGTCCTTGTTGGTTAGGGTTGTTTCCTTCCTCTTTCACTCTGTTACTCCTTATGTTTCCAGGACAACCCACTGAATCACTAGTGTTTTTTGAAGATGTGTCCAGCATTTATTCTTATCTGCTTAGCATCCCATAATCTGATATCTGTGCTCTTTTCAACATGACAGCTAACTTATCTGAAAACCTAATTGCTAATGGTATGTAAAAGGAGTATTCATTATTCATACGCTGTGCCTTTACAAGTAATTTTTTGTGTAAAAATATTAAAGCAATAGTAGTATAAAATAAAAACTACATTATCTCCACCCACCGCCCTCCCCGCCAAAAAAATCTGGACTTCTAGCTTCTCCTGAAAAACAAAACAAAGCATAAACACCCTGAACTATAGGAAAATGCTGGGCCTGCATTTCTGCCTAGCAGCAATTGATTAGAGCCTAGGGGAGCTGGAGTCTTACTCTTTTCAATTCCCACCACTCCCACATCTGCGTATCAGTTGTTATTTTTTTAATTAAGCTTGGGATCTTTTCTTGTTGTATATTTAGAAAAAAAATGAAATATCACACATTTCTCTGCTACAAATACTCCAGTCTCTCATTACCCTCAGAATAGCCTCTAAATCCAACATGGTCTGGCCTCTGCCTATCTTCTTGACCTTGTCTCCCATCTCTCTCCCCTTCTCGCACTCCACTCCAGCCAAGCTTATTTTTTTTCCTATTCCTTGAACTCACCAAGGTTGTTCTCATCAAACCCACTATTCCTTCAGTCCTTTTGCCTAGTGTAGTTTCCATAGCCACACTCCCTCCTGAAGGTCACATGGCTTGCTGCCTTACTTCATAGAGGTCCATTCAATGCTATCTCTTCAAAAAGGTCTTCTCTCTAGAACCTGAAGTATCCATTTTGAAAGGAGAATCTAGCATGTATGCACACAACTCTAGTATGTTGTTCTTTCTTCTGGATCCTCTACCTACTTTTAAAAATCTCCAGCACCACTATCTCAGGATCCTCCACCAACAAATCCATAAATTATAACAGCAAGTAAACTAATACCGCATAACCTCTGCTTGGTCCAGATTGAATGTTGTTTCAGCCCTGGGATTAAGGAGTAGAAGAGTTACTGTGCAGTATTAAAACCAGATGGTGTTATTTTAATTAGAGTAATGGGGGCTCTTAATCAGGAAAAGTGTACTAACAAAGCCAGGATACATCATGACCATTAAAAAAATCGGCAAAGCCATTACTTTAGAACAGCCTTGAAAATTTTCTACAGAAATATCTGTTCCCATTAACAGGTACTTGTGAGCCTTTTCCAAAATTCCTTCCATATTTTTTAAAATTTGTTGAATGAAGAGACAAAAAGTATAAATGTCTAAAAGGCACATAGAGTTCTGGTGCTTCGTTTTTGTGGTGTGGGTGTACACGTGTGTGTATTTTGTGTGTGTATAAGGTGTGTTTGCTCAGAAATAAATAAAATAAAAGATAACTCCTCCCTTTGGAACCATTAACCACAAAAGATTCCTACGAGAAAAGTGAAATTTAATTTGGGAGGGATGAATGGAATAGTATGGTCCCATAAGTGGTGCAATATACTTAGCTGTATTCCAGTCATTTTAATAACTCACACCCACTCTTTATCCTTTTCACTTGCCTGTGTTTTAGCACTTCTATGTATATCTCTAGAGACCTAAGCATTCTTTCCATGTTTCTGACACTTGTGCTTATACGTATTGGGGCTGATCCTCTCTCCTCCATTAGATTTTAAATTTATGGTGCACCAAGAACTTTATAACTCCCCACTCCACTTAGTAGCCCCACAGCTGAAGTCTTACCTCTTTCATGAACTCTCCCTTAGACCCTTCTGACCTCTGGTGATCCTTTCCTTCTCCAAATTCATATTGCGTTTTTCATTGCATCACATCGCACAGCACTTTCTGTAATAACATTTATTGAGCACTTGTTATATGACACACACTCCTCTGTACTTTATATGCATTACTAAATTTAATTCTCACAATAACTCTATGTATCAGGAACGCTCTTTATGCCAGTTCAACAGACCAGATTAAAGTATTTGCTCAAGTCATACAGCCAATAAATGTTATCACCCACCAAGATTTCTGAATTTAGAAACATTCTTTTTAACCATTCTGCTTGATCATGTTACACTATCTGCCACATAAAAAAATGTCTATTCATAAATGAATTACATCTTATGCATTAGTTGAGTCTCAGCCAAATATCATACTGTACTAAAACAGTCCCTATAGTGCCCAGGTCTATATTACGGGAGGCACTCAATAAATACATGCTATCAAATTCAGAAGCTGTAGTTGGAAGTAAACAGTCCTAATGAGAGTCTCTACAGTCCTATATCAGCTCACCTAGCTGCATGTAGCCAAGGTTTTTAAATCTATGAGATTTCAGCATTTCTATTTTTGAGATTATCAGAATATTCCAAGGAAATAGATTTATGCTATGTAGTTGAGGTTATTATTTTTAGGATCGAAGGAAGGAAAGCTGAGCTTATAAAACCTTCCATTCATCAACATGACTAGAAACAATATTCCTTTCTGGTGTAGAATGAGTTACAGTATAACTAGAAATACTTTACCTTAATTTATACTCTGGGGAGAAACAAAGATGACAAGAGAGAGGATAAAAAGGAACCACTATTCATTAAGCTTCTCTGTATCTTATTACCCAAATTTACCTTAAAACTGTATTTTAAAGCAATTTGAAGACATTAAAATTCTGTGTTTCTGTTGTTGTATTTAGTTGAGAGGGTTCATGGCTTTCATCAGTTCCTCAAAGGAGCTTTGACCAATACCCTCAAAATAAGAGGCCAGGGCTTTCCTGGTGGCGCAGTGGTTGAGAGTCCGCCTGCCGATGCAGGGGACACGGGTTCGTGCGCTGGTCCGGGAAGATCCCACATGCCGCGTGAGCCATGGCCGCTGAGCCTGCGCATCCGGAGCCTGTGCTCCGCAACGGGAGAGGCCACAACAGGGAGAGGCCCGCGTACTGCAAAAAAAAAAAAAAAAAAAAGAGGCCAATAAGATCCACTGCTCTCCTGATGATTACAGTACATCATAAATAACCTGAAAGTTATTCATTTGCCCCTGATCAGATAGAAAGTTATTCATTTGCCCATGATCAGATAGAATAACTAATATTAAATTTCTGTGAATGACAATTTTCAGGTTTTAATATAAGGAAAGTGAAAAGAAACAAAGTTGTTCATATTTTAGAAGAGGACTCTTTCACACTCTTAAAAATGATTGAGGCCCCCAAAGTGCTTTTGTTTATGTGGAATGTATCTATGAATATCTACCACATTAGGAATTGAAACAAAAAATTTAAAAATGCAAGCATATACAAGCACACATTCCATTAGCCTTAAAAGTAATGGCACCATCAGAATGATGGTCATGTGGTCTTTGGAAAAAATTCCACCATGTGATCAACAGAGAATAAGATAGAAAAGGCAAATAATGTTTTTGTTTTATTATGAAAATAATTTCACTTTGCAGCCCCTGAAGGATCTAAGGGACACTTAGGTGTATTCAGATGACATTTTGAGAACTACTGCTTTAGGGAAAATAAAATCTATAATTGGCACTATTTCCCCATTTCATTTGGGTTTTGGAAAGTGGAGATCCAAATCACTCATCTCTGGGAAATGGAGTGAACTTTATGTAAGTGTTAACACTATCCTCACTCTAACTGCATCCCTCAGTTTTTCTTTGCCTTACTTTTATCACATATTTATTTCATCTTACTATACTGTGAACATACTTACAAATCCCCTTAAGTCTTTTCTGGAACAAGACAGTATTTAAAGAAACAAAGGAAAAAGCAATAAATGGCCATAAAATGCTAAGATGGGGGCAGTAGTTTTTTTTTTTAAGTAATTATTCTGAAATTACTAAGTGCAGCGTCATGATACTATTAGAGAATCTGAAACTTTTAGCAAGTTAAAAAATTGTAAAATGGAATAATTTTAAACCTAGAAGAAGTTTTGGTGTTTTAGTCGTCATCTTTTTAGAGAGGAGGAAAGTGAAGTAATGTTTTCTTTCAGCTTCCTCAACTACTGAATATTTTTTAAAAGATTCCTTTAGTCCTTGAAAATAGAAATTACCTTGATAGAAACAGAAGGTATTTTATCATATTTTTACTGTTGACAGTGATGAACGTTTGATAATTCTCTTACATAAATGAGCTGTGATGCCACTGGTCTTCTGTGTGCTAAATCTATAATGGCTGATGTTAAATATGCTGGAGAAATGGGGGTCATGAGTGGGAGCAGGGACAACAGAAGCAACCAGTGTCTGTGTTCATCACTGACAACAGAATACCATACCTTTCATATGCAACTGGTGGCCTTCCCTCCCTGCCAGTAGCCTATTGTTAAAGATAAATGTTTGAAAACGGGAGACTTCTCCTATGAAACCATAAATCTGTGTTTGTGGTATTGTCTAATCTCTGTTGTGGGAATGGATCTGACATCACCATGTGAAACTGATGTGAAAATTATGATTTCTTTCAACCCAAAACCAGAATGCAGAGGATGAAGAAAAATTTCCTCTTCGTATTCAGGCAAATGTCACAATTGTGTATAATTCTGTTACCCATGTTGAGAAGAAAATAGACTGAGGGTTTACTATCCCTTAATTACAATTATCTTCCAGGAGAGGTCATGGTTTATGTGCTCACTAAAGCAATTGAGCCCTTACTTCCTCTCTAGCTAATCCTGAGCTGGAGAATGCAAATGTCATCACTGTAATATTACAAGTCATGAAAACAAACCAGAAAAGAGGATTTTCATCCAAAGGTTCAAATCAAATCCATATTTCCTGGTCCCCAATCACTTCCCTATGTTCTTTCATCAAACATTTCCAGTGTACACCTTGCTGGAAATATCTTTTAAATTCCACTTGTCAGAGTGACATGATGCAAAAGTTGTGCTTTATGGTAGGAAAACAACTTGCCACCTACTTATCTGTGCATCCCTCCTACAATCCCTGAAACACCCTCCAAGACAACAGTATTGCTTTCGTTAACCTCCCTTCTTTTTTTTTTAACATCTGAGCCTATGTTGGAAGCAATGACATCATGCAGTAACCTTCCTCTCTCAGAGCATGCAACACCTTTCAGGCAAGATGCTCACAGTAAACATTTACCATGAATCCTAACCCTTCCCTGCACAAGGGTAACCATCTCCACATCACCACAGAGACGTGTCACTCTATGATCTGATGGTGCAGCTGGGAATAGAAGCCAGAAGCCCTGGCTCTCTGTGAAGTGTTCCAACTAGAAAACATTAGGCCTGTTTCTTCGAGGAAGAAAGCTCCCTCTGGGAGCAGGCTGATGATCTGGCTAATGGGAGGATGGCTGGGGCTTCCTCAGCCCCGAGTGAGCACCCTTTCAGATACCTGCACAGTGGTTTCAGGCAGGTGTGACCTTTGCTGAGTAACTATTTCTATCAACACAGAGATGATCTTGCTCCGTGTTTGATAGTAATATGGAGGCAATTTTCTTATTTCAAAACAGAGAATTAAAGACTGGAGAACTGCCACTCTGTCTGAAAAATCCCAAACACATTCCTTGACCTATAAAACAAATCAAAACAACAAAACGAACAAAAAACCCACTGTGAAACTTTATGAACATCAGGCAAAAAAAACATTCACTTTTTCTTTTGAAGAATTAATAAATTTTTGTTGCTGTGAGTTGAATTAGGCATTTTGGGTAGCTGCTTTAGGTGGTACTGTTAAAGCTTGAATATTCTGAATTTATTCAGACCTTGGAATCTGAGAGCTTCAGTACATCCCCCACTATGTCTTCTCTGTGCCCCTCAATCTACCAGCAGGGTTTAGCTTAGTATCATTCAGTTAAAATAAAAACATAATTCGTTTTCCATCTGTATTTCCAGCTCAGAACAGGTTCTCAACAAATATTTGTTGACTATAATAATGAAAATTCTTGTCAAAACCCATGCCAGTGAAGGATGACTATTTCCCATGCTCATTTTTTGGGGGGGGAAAGTGCATTTTTAGAGAGAAGGGGGTAATTCATGTGACACTGAAGAATAATTTGATAACATATGCTGCAAAAATATTTTGAGATATATCATTACTCATGCAGGCATAGGTGCTGTATATTGAACTGAGTATGTCCTTCAATGTGATTTTACTTTCCCATCCTGCATAGCTATTCTCCATTGACATAACTAGCCAAGGTAATGAAGCCACTGTGTTAAGTTTTAATTTTTCAAAAAGGCAAGACCCAAAGGAGAAGTCAGAAATTTTTCCTTATAAAAATGCGGCATGAGAGTTAGGTTTTAAAGTTACTTTTTATTCTTATTTGTAAAGTTTCCCTATAAACTAACCCTTCTTAAATAAGTCTTACAATTTTTCAACTTAAATAATTATAACCAAGGGGGTGGAGTCAAGATGGCACACTAGGAGGACATGGAAATCTCGTCTCCTCACAACTAGGGCACCTGCCAGGCACCGTGGGGGACCACGGACACCTAAGGGAACGGAAGGAACCCCCAGCGAGGGGGTAGGGCATGGGGCGTGGGGGGAGTGAAGGGGGAGGAGAAGCAGAGGTGGAACAGGACAAGCGCCCCCGAGGGGCAGCTGTGGGGGGAGGGGGGCGGAAGGGATCCCATGCCCGAAGCGGAAAATTGGGTAACCAGTGGGAGGGAAAAGGATCAAAAGGGAGCGTGGCCAGGTTTCCCCTGCCCACTTGGGCCCCCAGGAACCTGCTGAGATCCCGGGCCTGATCCTCTGCCCACCGAGGATCCTCCAGCCATGCAGGTCCTGAGGAAGTGGGAGGGAGGGAAGGGGAGGAGTAAAAGTAAAGGCTGGACCTCCTGGAGGGCACCCCTGAGGGGTGGCTGGGGGAGGGGAGGAGTTCCTACACCCAGAGGGACCCACGCACGGTTAGGGGTCCAGCGGGGACAGGGGACACCCTAGGGGAGACGGTGAGGAAGGGGTGCGAAGGAACAAAAGGGAACGGAGCCAGTGCCTTCCCTGTCCACTTAGGCACCAGGGAGCCTGTTGGGCTCCCCGGCGTCATTCTCTGACTTCAGACTCTCCCTCCTGCCACACAAAACCCAAGCCCTGCCACTACACCCACACCCGGGGCCCTACCTCTATACTCAGAGACCCCTTCCAATGAGCTGGGCCTAAGGCCCACCCACACACCCTCACCCAGGGCCCTACGTCCAAACTCCAGAAGTGCACACCACAGAAGCCCTCCTTTCGAAGTGCTGCCTCTCCCCTTCGGGGCAGGTCCTAAGCAGATGCCCCATCCCACGGGCAAACGTCACCCCCACCCGCATAGGTCCCGCCCCACCCTAAACCCCACCCCTGCCTAAGGTCCACACCCTGTCTAAACTCCACACCCACAGCCAAGGCTTTTTTTTTTCCTTCTTTTCTTTTTACCTCTTTTAGATTGAGGTTCTGTTTTACCTTGATTCATAGTTGTTGACTCTTTTATATTTTTATTTAAAAAAAATAAATCTAATAAATATTTATTAGAATAAATTTTTATTTATTAGAGCTAATAAATCTTTATTTTTCTAATTTTACTTTATTCTTTATATTTTGTTAGTGATCTCTCCTTTTGGCTTGTTGCCCCCCCCCTTTTTTTTTTTCTATTTTCTGTTGTGGTTTTATTTTGCCTTGTTGCAGTTGTTTCAATTATAGTTTTATTTTTCCTAATATGTTTTTTATCTTTCTAATTTTATTATGTTTTTTATCCTCTGATATTGTACTGCTCCTTTTTTTCTTTCTTTCTTCTTTTTTTTTTTTTTTACCACACCACAAAGCTTGCAGGATCTTGGTTCCCAGGCCAGATGTCGGGCCCAAGCTCCTGTGGTGGGAGCTCTAAGTCTGAACCACTGGACTAACACAGAACCTCAGACCCCAGGGGATATCAGTCGGAGTGAGGCCTCCCGGAGATCCTCATCTCAGCACCAAAACCCAGCTCTATCCAAGTGCCTACAAACTCCAGTGCTGAAAGTCTCAGTCCTAACAATCAGTAACACAGGAATACAGCACAACCCATCAAAAAAAAAAAAGGAAATGACAAAAAAATTTGTTACAGACTAAGGAGCAAGGTAAAAACCTACAAGACGAAATACATGAAGACGAAATAGGCAACCTACCTGAAAAAGAATTCAAAGTAATGCTAGTAAAGATGATCCAAAATCTCGGAAACAGAATTGAGAAAACACAAGAAACATTTAACAAGGATCTAGAAGAGCTGAAGAGCAAACAAACAGTGATGAACAACACAATTACTGAAATTAAAAATACTCTAGAAGGAATCAATAACAGAATAACTGAGGAAGAAGAACGGGTAAGTGAGCTAGAACATAAAATGATGGAAATAACTGCCAGGGAGCAGAATGAAGAAAAAAGAATGAAAAGAATTGAGGACAGTCTCAGAGACCTCTGGGCAACATTAAAAGCATCAACATTCGAATTATAGACATCCCAGAAACAGAAGAGAAAAAGAAAGGGTCTGAGAAAATATTTGAAAAGATTATAGTCAAAAACTTCCCAAACATGGGAAAGGAAATAGTCAATCAAGTCCAAGAAACACAGAGAGTACAACACAGGATAACCCAAAGAGAAACACGTCAAGACACATATTAATCAAACTATCAAAAATTAAATACAAAGAAAAAATATTGAAATCAGCAAGGGAAAAGCAACAAATAACATACAAGGGAATCCCCAAAAGGTTAACAGCTGATTTTTCAGCAGAAACTCTGCAAGCCAGAAGGGAATGGCAGCACATATTTAAAGTGATGAAAGGGAAAAACCTAAAACCAAGATTACTCTACCCAGCAAGGATCTCATTCAGATTCGATGGCGAAATTAAAACCTTTACAGACAAGCAAAAGTTAAGAGAATTCAGCACCACCAAACCAGCTTTACAACAAATGCTAAAGGAACTTCTCTAGGCAGGAAACAAAAGAGAAAGAAAAGACCTACAGTAACAAATCCAAAACAATTAAGAAAATGGTAATAGGAACATACATATCCATAATTACCTTAAATCTAAATGGATTAACTGCTCCAACCAAAAGACACTGACTGGCTGAGTGGATACAAAAACAAGACCTGTATATATGTTGTCTACAAGATACCTACTTCAGACCTAGGGACACATACAGACTGAAAGTGAGGGGATGGAAAAAGATATTCCATGCAAATGGAAATCAAAAGAAACCTGAAGTAGCAATTCTCATATCAGATAAAATAAACTTTAAAATTAAGAATGTTACAAGAGACAAAGAAGAACACTACATAATGACCAAAGGGTCAAACCAAGAAGAAGATATAAAAATTGTAAATATTTATGCACTCAACATAGGAGCACCTCAATACAGAAGGCAAATGTTAACAGCCATAAAAGGTGAAATTGACAGTAACACACTCATAGTAGGGGAATTTGACACCCCACTTTCACGAAGAGATAGATCATCCAAAATGAAAATAAATAAGAAATCACAGGCTTTAAATGACACATTCAACAAGATGGACTTAATTAATATTTATAGGACATTCCATCCGAAAACAACAGAATACACTTTTTTCTCAAGTGCTCATGGAACATTCTCCAGGATAGATCATATCTTGGGTCACAAATCAACCTTGGTAAATTTAAGGAAATTGAAATCGTATGAAGTATCTTTTCCAACCACAACGCTATGAGACTAGATATCAATTACAGGAAAAAAAACTGTATAAAATACAAAAACATGGAGGCCTAACAATACACCACTAAATAACCAAGAGATCATTGAAGATATCAAAGAGGAAATCAAAAAATACCTAGAAACAAATGACGGTGAAAACACGATGACCCAAAACCTATGGGATTCAGTAAAAGCAGTTTTAAGAGGGACGTTTATAGCAATAAAATCCTACCTCAAGAAACAAGAAACATCTCAAATAAACAACCTAACCTTACACCTAAAGCAATTAGAGAAAGAAGAACAAAAAACCCTAAAGTTAGCAGAAGGAAAGAAATCATAAAGATCACATCAGATCAGAAATAAATGAAAAAGAAATGAAGGAAACAATTGCAAAGATCAATAAAACTAAAAGCTGGTTCTTTGAGAAGATAAACAAAATTGATAAACCATTAGCCAGACTTATCAAGAAAAAAAGGGAGAAGACTCAAATCAACAGAATTAGAAATGAAAAAGAAGTAACAACTGAAACTGCAGAAATCCAAAGGATCATGAGAGACTACTACAATCAACTATATGCAGTAAAATGAACAACCTGGAAGAAATGGACAAATTCTTAGAAAAGCACAACCTTCTGAGACTGAATGAGGAAGAAATAGAGAATATAAACAGACTAATCACAAGCACTGAAATTGAAACTGTGATTAAAAATCTTCCAACAAACAAAAGCCCAGGACCAGATGGCTTCACAGGCAAATTCTATAGACCATTTAGAGAAGAGCTAACCCCTATCCTTCTCAAACTCTTCCAAAACATAGCAGAGGGAGGGACACTCCCAAACTCATTCTATGGCCACCATAACCCTGATAACAAAACTGGACAAAGATGCCACAAAAAAAGAAAACTACAGGCCAATAACACTGACGAACATAGCTGCAAAAATCCTCAGGAAAATACTAGCAAACAGAATCCAACAGCACATTAAAAGGGTCATATACCATAATCAAGTGGGATTTATCCCAGGATTGTAAGGATTCTTCAACATATGCAAATCAATGAATGTGACACACCATATTAACAAATTGAAAGAGAAAAATCATATGATCATCTCAATGATGCAGACAAAGTTTTAGAAAAATTCAACACCCATTTATGGTAAAAACCCTCCAGAAAGTAGGCATAGAGGGAACTTACCTCAACATAATACAGGTCATATATGACAAACCCACAGCCAACATCGTTCTCAATGGTGAAAAACTGATACCATTTTTACTAAGATCAGGAACAAGACAAGGTTGCCCACTCTCACCACTATTATTCAACATAGTTTGGGAAGTTTTAGCCAGAGCAATCAAAGAAGAAAAAGAAATAAAAGGAATCCAAATTGGAAAAGAAGATGTAAAACTGTCACTGTTTGAAGATGACATGATACTATACATAGAGAATCCTAAAGATGCTACCAGAAGACTACTAGAGCTAATCAATGAATTTGCTACAGTAGCAGGATACAAAATTAATGCACAGAAATCTCTTGCATTCCTATACACTAATGATGAAAAATCTGAAAGAGAAATTAAGGAAACACTCCCATTCATCATTGCAACAAAAAGAATACCTAGGAATAAACCTACCTAAGGAGACAAAAGACCTGTATGTAGAAAACTATAAGACACTGAAAAAAGAAATTAAAGATGATACAAACAGATGGAGAGATATACCATGTTCATGGATTGGAAGAAACAACATTGTGAAAATGACTATATTATCCAAAGCAATCTACAGATTCAATGCAATCCCTATCAAATTACCAATGGCATTTTTCACATAACTAGAACAAAAAAGTTCACAATTTGTATGGAAACACAAAAGACCGCAAATATCTAAAGCAACCTGGAGAAAGAAAAATGGAGCTGGAAGAATTAGGCTTCCTGACTTCAGACTATACTAGAAACCTACAGTATGGTACTGGTACAAAAACAGAAATATAGATCAATGGAACAGGATAGAATGCCCAGAGATAAACCCACGCACACATGGGCACCTAATTTACCACAAAGGAGGCAAGAACATACAGTGGAGAAAAGACAGCCTCTTCAATAAGTGGTGCAGGGAAAACTGGACAGCTACATGTAAAAAAATGAAATTAGAACACTCCCTAACACCATACACAAAAATTAATTCAAAATGGATTACAGGCCTAAATATAAGGCCAGACACTATAAAACTCTTAGAGGAGAACATAGGCAGAACACTCCATGACACAAATCACAGCAAGATCCTTTTGACCCACCTCCTAGAGAAATGGAAATAAAAACACAAATAAACAAATGGGACCTAATGAAACTTAAAAGCTTTTGCACAGCAAAGGAAACCATAAACAAGACTAAAAGACAACCCTCAGAATGGGAGAAAGCATTTGCCGACGAAGCAACGGACAAGGGATTAATTTCCAAAACATACAAGCAGCTCATGCAGCTCAATACCAAAAAAACAACCCAATCCAAAAATGGGCCGAAGACCTAAATAGACAGTTCTCCAAAGAAGATATACAGATTGCCAACAGATACATGAAAGGTTGCTCAACATCACTAATCATTAAAGAAATGCAAATCAAAACTACAATGAGGTGTCACCTCACACCAGTCAGAATGGCCATCATCAAAAAATCTAGAAACAATAAATGCTGGAGAGGGTGTGGAGAAAAGGGAACACTCTTGCACTGTTGGTGGGAATGTAAATTGATACAGCCACTGTGGAGAACAGTATGGAGGTTCCTTAAAAAACTACAAATAGAACTACCATATGACCCAGCAATCCCACTACTGGGCATATACCCTGAGAAAACCATAATTCAATAAGAGTCATGTATTACAATGTTTGCTGCAGCACTATTTACAATAGCCTGGAGATGGAAACAACCTAAGTGTCCATAATCGGATGAATGGATAAAGAAGATGTAGCACATATATACAATGGAATATTACTCAGTGATAAAAAGAAATGAAATTGAGTTATTTGTAGTGAGGTGGATGGACCTAGAGACTGTCATACAGAGTGAAGTAAGTCAGAAAGAGAAAAACAAATACTATGTGCTAACGCATATATATGGAATGTAAAAAAAGAAGGTTCTGAAGAACCTAGGGGCAGGACAGGAATAAAGAGATGCAGACATAGATAATGGACTTGAGGACACGGGGAGGGGGAAGGGTAAGCTGGGATGAAGTGAGAGAGTGGAATGGACATATATACACTACCTAATGTAAAACAGATAGCTAGTGGGATGCAGCCACATAGCACAGGGAGATCAGCTTCATGCTTTGTGTCCACCTAGAAGGGTGGGAGGGAGACGCAAGAGGGAGGAGATACGGGGATATATGTATAGCTGATTCACTTTGTTATACAGCAGAAACTAACACACCATGGTAAAGCAATTATAGTCCAATAAAGATGTTAAAAAAACATCTAATAATTGCAATAGATGCAGAAAAAGCTTTTGACACAATTCAACACCGATTTATGATAAAAACTTTCCAGAAAGTAGGCATAGAGGGAACCTACCTCAACATAATTAAGGCCATATAGGACAAACCCACAGCCAACATTGTTCTCAATGGTGAAAAGCTGAAACTATTTTCACTAAGATTATGAACAAGACAAGGTTGCTCACTCTCACCACTAATATTCAACATAGTTTTGCAAGTTCTAGCCACAGCAATCAGAGAAATAAAAGGAACCCAAATGGGAAAAGAAGAAGTAAAACTGTCACCGTTTGAAGATGACATAATTCTATACATAGAAAATCCTAAAGATGCTACCAGAAAACTAGTAGAGCTAATCAATGAATTTGGTAGAGTAGCAGGATACAATATTAATGCACAGAAATCTCTTGCATTTCTATACAGTAATGATGAAAAATCTGAAAGAGCAATTAAGAAAACACTCCCATTTACCACTGCAACAGAAAGAATAAAATACCTAGGAATAAAGCTACCTAAGGAGACAAAAGACCTGTATGCAGAAAACTATAAGACACTGATGAAAGTAATTAAAGATGATACAAAGAGATGAAGAGGTATACCATGATAAGCAGGGTGGGAGGGAGACGTAAGAGGGAGGGGATATGGGGATACACATATGCATATAGCTGATTCACTCTGTTATACAGCAGAAACTAACACAACACTGTAAAGCAATTATACTCCAATGAAGATGTTTAAAAAAATTATTATAACCATATAGAGACAAACAGACATTTGTCAACCAGTAGCCTGCAATCCAGTATACGGTGACACATAAACTTGTATAAAGAAGTGATAAACACAAGTTAATTACCTGGACAATGGGGAGGGGTCAGAAGGAGACCAAGAAAAAAAAATCCAAAAACACAAAATAATTTTTAAGTTCGTAACCTTTCACCTGACTCACATTGGTGAGAATTTGACCAGAAGGAGTGTAATCCATTCTGATAATGTGATGGTAAAAAGTTGTGAGTTCAATGAGTCTGGTGGTCTTGGCACTATTCCCAGGGAACTCGAGTTCCCAGCACATAACTAAAGGACCTCAACTTTGGTCCAACTGGGAGTCTTTGTTCTATTTTAAAAAGACTCAGGGTGGAAATAGGCCATGGGGACACATTTTCCCTTCCTACTGACAGGCTTCATCTCTAAATGAGTGGAAGGAACTCTGGTGGTCATCTCTGGAGAAGTAGTGGCCGGGACCCTAGTTTCAGTCTGACCTGTGACTGCAGTGGACTCGGGTTTTGAAGGAGTCCTTCTCAAAGCCTAATGCTATCTTTGGGGAACATAAAGGAACATAAAATTTTTCACTTGGAAAGATAGAATAATTTCATGTGCAGCCTTCATATCAGAGTCCTCAAGGAGAAATGATGAATAAGCTGAGAAATTTTATTCAGGAGAACTATTCCCTTGAGTATGAGGAAGAGTGAGCCACGGTCATCTTTATTAGAAATTAGGCACCTGAAGGCTCTCAGACAGAGGGAGAGAACGTGCACAACCCATTGTAAAACACTTTTTAAAAATCTTTAGAAAGGATTAGTGCACTAATACATAGGGGTTTTGCTCTGATTGCCTGATACGGAAATTCCAGCTGCTTATCTTTAAAAGCTAACGCTTTGCATTATGAAGTGGTTTTTGCACTGTTTTCCTCTTTCTTTTAATTTGTGGTATTCATCTACAGAGTCCTTACATGGTCCCTATGGTTTCTAAATTACTAAAAGAAGAAACTCTTTCCAAAGTCATTGTAAGTGACTGAGGCGGATGATTTTTGTTCATGGATCAGGCTCCAAAACTTAATGAAAAAAAGTGCGAGCTAGGTTATGGTGAAGTGATTCTAGTCTCTGTAATTGTACCATTCCACTGGTGTTCCAATCTAAATGGATTGTCTATAAGAAAATGATGCAAAGCACAGAAGTTCCTTGGAGGGGTTCAATCCCAGTGTGAAAAGGATGCAGGCAATTAGAAAACAAATTATAAAATTAATTTTATATTAGAGAGAAGGAGCCCTGAAACAATACTCACAAAGGGGGAAAAAAAAAACCACACACACACTAAGCAAGTAGGTGCAAGATGAAAGTTTAGTCAGCTTTTCCTTAGATTTTATCAAAAGGTCAAATAAAATACAACACTGTTTTTCATGCCCTCTGTCTTGAAATATTCTGTTCTCTTTGCCTTCTATAATACTGATCTCCTATCCAGGCTCCCATTCTGATATCCTTTTGCCTGGAAAATTTGATATTTTTCAGGGACTTGGATCCTCTCTCCTTCATAGTCTGCAGACTCTCCCACGGATAGACTGTTCTGTTGTTTGACTTTAGATTCCATCTACTTGATCAGGGGTCCCAACCCCCAGGTTGTGGACTGGTACCGGTCCGTGGCCTGTTAGGAACCGGGCCACACAGCAGGAGGTGAGTGGCAGCGAGCAAGCAAAGCTTCATCTGCCGCTCCCCATGGCTCCCCACCGCTCGCATTACTGCCTGAACCATCTCCCCCCACCCCGCCCCTCAAGTGTTAGGGCCTGAACACCACCACCCCCCACCCCAGTGGAAGAACTGCCTTCCACGAGACCAGTCCCTCGTGCCAACAAGGTTTGGGACTGCTGTACTTGATAATAACTCCTCATTTGCGATGCAAATCAAAACTACAATGAGATATCATCTTACACCAGTCAGAATGGCCATCATCAAAAAATCTAGAAACAATAAATGCTGGAGAGGGTGTGGAGAAAAGGGAACACTCCTGCACTGTTGGTGGGAATGTAAATTGAAACAGCCACTGTGGAGAACAGTATGGAGGTTCCTTAAAAAACTACAAATAGAACTACCATATGACCCAGCAATCCCACTACTGGGCATATACCCTGAGAAAACCATAATTCAAAAAGAGTCATGTATTACAATGTTTGCTGCAGCACTATTTACAACAGCCTGGAGATGGAAACAACCTAAGTGTCCATCATCGGATGAATGGATAAAGAAGATGTAGCACATATATACAATGGAATATTACTCAGCCATAAAAAGAAACGAAATTGAGCTATTTGTAATGAGGTGGATAGACCTAGAGTCTGTCATACAGAGTGAAGTAAATCAGAAAGAGAAAGACAAATACTGTATGCTAATACATATATATGGAATTTAAGGAAAAAAATGTCATGAAGAACCTAGGGGTAAGATAGGAATAAAGACACAGACCTACTAGAGAATGGACTTAAGGATATGGGGAGGGGGAGAGGTAAGCTGTGATAAAGCGAGAGGCATGGACATATATACACTATCAAACGTATGGTAGATAGCTAGTGGGAAGCAGCCGCATAGCACAGGGAGATCAGCTCGGTGCTTTGTGACCGCCTGGAGGGGTGGGATGGGGAAGGTGGGAGGGAGGGAGACGAAAGAGGGAAGAGATATGGGAACCATATGTATATGTATAACTGATTCACTTTGTTATAAAGCAGAAACTAACACACCATTGTAAAGCAATTATACTCCAATAAAGATGTAAAAAAATTAAAAAAAAATAACTCCTCACTTGATCAGGCTTTGTTTAGAAGCCAGTGGCAGAAACTTAAATTAAACCAAGTGAATTTCAAAAAAAGGGTCTTTATTGACCCACACAACTGAAAAATCTAGGCATAGTTGTTATTAAGGTGCTCAATGTATTCATTCATTTAACAATTTTTTATTGAACAATTATTGTAAGCCAAGCACTATTTGAGGATTAGGGATTGAAAAGTGAACTAAATAAACAACACTCTCTGATATCATGTCACTTACAATAAGCAAATAAATAAATAATGCCAGTGTTTTATTAGAAGTTCTACACTGATTTTCGTTGGATCAGTTAAGCCCTGTGCCCATTCCAGAACCAGTCATTACGACTATAATAACCCAGGTGTGGGTCATGTCTTCACCCTTGAAGCCTGTGAATGCTATCAGTCTATTTGAATTATATGGATTAAGATTGAAGTAGTGGTGATTTCTCAGAAAGAAATGGAGATTCCATTGCCAGGGAGAATAGGTTTCAGGTGGGCCAAAAAAAAAAAAGGAAGCGTCCATCACAAATCCAAAATCTGTATCTACTACCAAGATCTCTTCTTATGCCTATGTCTTGAAGATAATGTCACTTGGGTATTCCATAGGCATCTCAAGCCTGAGACATAAAAAGCTGTACACATTACCTTTCTACCTCCCTTGCAAATGTTATGACATCATATATTTCTTACCACAGTGGATGGTACCACCATCTCTCCATTTGCCCAGGTAAGGAAGCTGGAAGTCATCATTCATTTCTACTTTCCCCTACATTCAATGAATCATAAAGTCCTATACATTCTCTATTCTGAATATCTATTAGTTTGGGGCTACCATCCACAGGATTATTGTTGTAGTTCCCTAACCGATTGCTTTGTCTTTATTCTCATCCCTAGTTAATCCACCCTTTATTCTAACTAATTTTTCATGCTGCAGACAGTGATATTTCTACAAGAAAATACAATTATATGATTTCTTTGATTAATGTCCTATAATCAGTCCCCATTAGAATAATACAGCTTGAAACATCCCTGCTTAACTCTCCATTTTCCTGTTTAGTTACTATTTACCACTCAGACAGTGCTCTCAGCATACTAAACATATTCAGTTCCTCTAAGGAACTCACCATTTCCTTCTTATCTTGGGCTGCTGAATATTCTGTTTCTTTTCCCTGGAATATATGTATTCCAAGCTAGATTTCACTTTTTTCAGGAAATATTTTTGACCCATCCTTCCGCTGGTCTGGGATGCTACTCTTCTTCTTTAACTTCACTGTAGTTACACATTTTACATGGCATTTTATTGACTATTTAATTACCAGTAATCAATCACTAGAATTTAAATTTCATGAGAGTAATGATTATGTCTGTCTCAGTCACTATTTTCTCTCTCAGTAACTGGTTCATACTAGTCAAAGTATCATATGGATCAATCAATAGAACTCTGACCTTAAACCTTTCTGTAAAGAAAATTTTAATCATCACATAATAGGCATAAACTTCATTAAAGTTTTTTTTGTTGTTATTATTGCTGTTCTTTTAGTATTATGTAGTTAACTCGCAGAAAAGTTTGTATAAGAGCCATCACAAAGCCTAATCTAAATACCAAAGAAACAGAGAAGAGAATGAGAAAAGAGTTGTGACAGTGAGAGCCAATTTTTCAAAAAATGAAGATGGGCCAATCCCCATTTTATTGTTTACAGTTCATCAGTGGAGGTAGCAGAGATGCAATGAGTGTCATGGAAAACTTATTATAGTTATTATATCTCAGTCAATTGTGGGAGGAGTTGGGAAATGAAGGTCTGGAATGTAGAGTTGGAGGATAAAGGAGGGAGTTGCCAATCAGTTACTCTAGAAGCCAAGTCTATCCAGCTGCTAAAGAGAGTCCCCTCAGTGAGAGCTTGTGGCTAGGTCTATAGAAAGCTCTTCTACAGCTACCATCTCTGTGGGGTCATGGTCAAGTGCATCTGGTAGTTGTCCTGAAGCCACTGTTGGTCAGTAGGACCTGAAGTAGGGAAGATCTGAACACAGAACAGAGGACAGAGAGGATAAACTGGGCCTGATGGGAATCTCTAAATCTGTCCTTGAAGACATCTGACTGAAAAGAGATCTGCTTCATGTCTGCTTTCTAGATCTCACTCAAATTTCTAACCTGGACCCACATAGGCAAGGAGTTTCTGGGAAACATATTTCCCAGCTTAACAAATTTGACTAGCATCAACTGATGGATGCTAGAGAAATGTGTGGCTTTACTTTCCCACCCAATCTGAACCTGGAAAAAAGCAGACATTTAGACATTCTGTGCCCTGTAGAGCAGGGTGACCCTGACTCAGACTTCACACTGAGCAGCTGTAGTGTAAAGAAACGTGCAGAAATGCCAAGAAACCTAAGTAATAATCTAAATAATCTTGAAGATTAAATAAATTCATGGCATATGGGAGAAAGAATGAGATCTAGTCTTAAGTATAAGGGTTTTTAAAATAGAAAATATTCTGCCAAGAAATAAAGTACAAAAATTTTAGAGTGGGTTTCAATTATAGTTAGAAAATAAATACAATGAGTTAGAAACTTTATCTTATGGACTTGGGATGCAAATTAAATGTCCAATAGAAGGTGTCACATAAGTTAGTATATTTTAATATTAGGTGTCTCTGTTGCTGATGTTGAGAATATACTCTGTAACACTGAATCCTATGGGGCCATCTCTCTTTGAGCTCTTTGCCAATTTCTAATAAGATCTCAGTTTCTTCTCTCACGAACTCTCTCCCATAGTCTTAGAGCTTCTTGCCAGACGACACTGGGAAAATATTTAACTTCACAATACACTCTCCACAAAGATGATGCCTTCATCCATGACACAGTCTTTAAAACTCATTAAATAGAATAACACGTCAGCCTGAAACATTTGCATTTGTTTGCTGTCCCCAATGTCCTCTTCCAAAACACAGGCAGTATGAAGCAAAGTGGCAAAGAAGCTCATCAAACCAACAACAAAAAGATCATATCAAATATAAGTTCTACTGCCCCCCTCTCTAAAGCTACACAAAACCAATTTCTGACAATTTTATCACAGTCATTATGTCCTGGCAGTCAGCCAATAAACCTTCAGATATATTGAGGTACAGTCTCAGAACACTCTAACAGATAAATGGCAAACTTTAAATGTAATTCCCATAATGCAATTAAATATGGATTTTCCAAAATCACCTCCCTTTGACTAGATAGAACTTCATATAAACTACCTTGGAGAGACATCTATCAAGTAGATTCAAAGTTCACCTTTGTCACTTGTTTTCAAAACCACTGCGGGAAGTTTAATGTTTCATTCAAGTTCATTCCCACAACCATTTCTCTCGCATCTCACCCCAGGAGAAGCTCCTTCTCTGCCCAAACTGTATTCTTTCAAATTAATGTGCTTTAATACTACCATTTAATTCCCTTTCAGGGCCCTTCCTACAATTCTGCCTTTGTCTTAGCTGTTAAGATCTTTTTCCTGAGCACATAGGAGTGTTAAGAGTCAGAGCAAAAGATTCTGTGGACAAGCCTTCCCTACTACAGATCATTACTCATTTTCTGACCCAACAAGCCTGGAGGCCTAGAACCTCTGTTTTAGTTACAATTAATTTTTAATAGAACTAAAACAACTGTGTTGAGAAATGTCATTGGCACGTGACATTTCCGTTAAGTGTGGGGGAGGGATGTTTGCCTTTAACACAGCTGCATACGCTAGAGAAACTCATGATATACTGTTCTTAAAATTAAGTTTAAAGATACAATGAAATAAATTAACGAGCTAACAAGCAACTTTAATGGAGAATTCTATACTTAACTCAAATTAACCATTTTTAGGAAGTTAAATACTGAAAGTTATTTCCAGATTTTCCATTTTCTTGAATGTTAGTCAAGAAAACAAACTAAGAATGTTCAATGTCAAAAAACTTAGAAAATGTAAACCTTATGAGTCTTATAACTTTCTTTTTAAAACAATCATAGCTTTTTTATCTTTAAAGTAGTTTATTAGCTTTTATTTGATATCGATGTGATTATTTTACGAGAGAATTTGGCTGCCTTAGCTGAGTAGTTGACAGTAACCAGGAGAAAATTTAAGATTGAAGTAGTTGCAGACAGCAATGAAGACATCATTCCCTGGAATTCACCTTTTCCCAGGAAACCAACTGCCATATTTGGATAAGTCTCAATGTCAGAAGTGGGAAGCAGCGGCATGGCACTGGCATATCGGCTCCTTGCTTTGTGACCCCTGGAGGGGTGGGATAGGGAGGGTGGGAGGGAGGGAGACGCAAGAGGGAAGAGATATGGGAACATATGTGTATGTATAACTGATTCACTTTGTTATAAAGCAGAAACTAACACACCATTGTAAAGCAATTATACCCCAATAAAGATGTTAAAAAAAATTAAATAAAAAAAAAGAAACTGATTTAAGAAGAGGATAAAGAGCATAATGCTTTAACATATTAAGGCATATGAGATGGGAAGCACAAATTCAGATTTCAAAGTTGGAATTAATGCAGATATAATTATTTTTGGAAAGAACAGTATCAAACCTTTCTACTAAAAAAGGAAAAAAAGTCAATATCCCAGGCAAGTCATCAAAGTGAAACTATTTATATATATACATCTGAAACAGACAGAAACTACAGTAACTTCCTGAACACATTCCATTGAAATACTTTAACATTATCTGAGCTAAAATAAAGGAATAAATGATGCCATTATGTAATTCAGCACCCAAATTCTATTTAGGGGCTCTATTAAGCAATGCTGATCCTATTATATGAGTTAATCATAACGCATGAAGTTTAAATTTAGAGCTCCAGAAAATCCAACCCTACTTTTAATAGGACACTAAACGTTCATCCACCAGAGGGCAATGGTGCATACTTACAGCTCAGCTCTGACCAGGGAAAGGGGGAGAACCTGTGGGAAGGAAAGTGTGGGGCAGCCAACTTGCAAAGCATGATACAGTTAGAATTTATTATAAATATCCCCAAGGTTTGTTACTAATGAGAGATAAGGCATTTCAGATCTTCAAGATTTATTGAGATGTTGGTAGAAAGAGCCAAGAAAGTGGGGGAATCAGCTTCTGAAATGCTTTATCTCAAATCAGTCAGCCGATTTAAGTGGCGGGGATTATGCAGTTCTCTCTCTGTCTCTCTTATACTTTTAAACTCTGTTTCTTACTTTTTTCACTTAATACAATTAAAAATCATCTGGTCATATTCTTGTATGCAACAATAAAAACAGTGGTAACTAATATTTATTGGGTATTCATAATTTTGTCAGGTACTGTCTTAAAGTCTTTACATATACTGTATGTTATGAACTGAACGTTTATGTTCCTCCAAAATTCATATGTTGAAGTCCTACTCCCCAATTTGATGGTTTTAGGAGGTGGGCCTTTGGGAGGTAATTAGGATTAGATGAGGGTAGGAGGGTGGAGCCCCCATGATGGGACCAGTGCTCTTCTAAGTGTCATGAGAGAACTGGTTTCCTCTCTCTGCTCTCTGCCACGTGAGGATGCAGGGAGAAGGAGCAATCAGTCGGAAGGCCCTCACAGGAACCTGACCATGCTAGCAACCTGATCTCAGACTTCCAGCCTCCAGAACCGTGAGAAATAAACTTCTGTTGTTTATAAGCCACCCAGTCTATAGAACTTTGCTACAGCAGCCCAAAGGGACTAAGATGCTATATTAACTCATTTATTTTCTCAGTAACTCTGTTGTATATGTATTCCCATTATTTCCATTTAAAGGGGAACAAACTGAGGTTAAGTAACTTTTGCACATCTAGCTTATTGCTCCTCACTGGTGAATCATATTTTAGAGTATTTCCTCTACTACATGCTTATATATTATGGTACTTCAGAGGCATAGATTGCTTCCACCTCTCCACTACGGCCAACCTTACTGCAGTGAGCCCACTCAAATTTTCCTCCTGTCCAGAGCTATAAAATGTGTGTGTGTATATATATATATATATATATATATATGGTTGAAAGGTACAAATTTCCAGTTGTAAAATAAATAAGTCCTGGGGATGTAACGTACAGCATGGCCACAACAGTTAATGACACTGTACTGTATATATGAAAGTTGCTAAGAGGGTAGATCATAAAATTTCTCATCACAGGAAAAAAACGTAAAACTCTATGTGGTGCTAGATTAACTAGACTTATTGTGGTGATCATTTTGCAATATACACAAATATCGACTCTATGTTGTACACGTAAAACTAATATAATGCTATATGTTATTTATATTTCAAAGAATTCATGGAAAATTTGGAGATAATTAACATTTTCTAGGTTAAGGTTCATATCTATAAAGATGTTTTATATTCTCCATGTATTCAGAAGTTTTTATATCCTTTAATAGATTTTATTCATTGATTCATTCATTCATTTACTTATTTTTAGTGAGGGAAAATTCACATAACAATATTTTATGTTAAAGTGCACAATTCAATGGCATTTATAATATCCACAATGTTGTGCAACCACCACTTCTATCGATTTACAGAGCATTTCCAACACCCCAAAGTAAAACCTCGTACTCACTAAGCAAGTCAACTCCCCCAATTTCCCCCTTTCCCCAGCCACTGGCAACCACCAGCTTACTTTCTGTCTCTCTGGATTTATCTATTCTGGATAACTCATACAATACAATAAATAGATTCATATAATATATGACTCTGTGTCTGGCTTATTTCACTTAGCATAATGTTTTCAAGGTTTATCCATGTTGTAGCATGTATCATAATTTTATTCCTTTTTAAGGCTGAATAATATTACATGCTAATATATATATCACATTTTGTTTATCCATTTATCTGTTGAGGTACACTTGGGTTGCTTCTACCTTTTGGCCATGAATAATGCTGCCATGAACACTGGTATGAAAGCTTCTGTAGCAGTTTTATTCTTAATAGACAAAACTGGCCAGAAATCCAGATGTCTTTCAACAGGTGAATGGTTAAACAAACTCATATACCCATACCATGGAATACTACTCAGCAATAAAAAAGAATGAACCATTAATACATACAACAGTTTGAAGTTCCAGAGAATTGTGCTAAGAAAAGCCAATCGTTTGGCTTTTAAAACATCTTTTTTTTAAGAGATTACATATTGACACTGTATGATTCCATTTATGGAACGTTCCTGAAATGAGAAAATAAGGGGAGGAGAGAAGTAGATGACAACATGACAGATTTCTGTGGAATGGAAATGGAAATGTTCTGTACCTTGACCTATATCAATGTCAATATCCTGGTTTTGATATTGTACTATTGTTTTACAAGATGTTACCACTGGGGGAAATTGGGCAAAGGGTACAGTAAATCCCTCTATATTATTTATTACAACTGCATGTGAATCTATAGTTTTCACAAAACAAAATATTTAACTAAAGAAAGAAATGAAGAAAGGGAAGGGGGGAGAGGACAGAAGGAAGGAAGTGAGGAAGGTGGGAGAGAATGAAGAAGGAAAGAAACATCACTCAGCTATTCAAATATACAATACAAAATCCGCCTGAATTTTGATCAGGACTTGGTTTAGATTCCAGCCAGACAAGCTTAATATTTTCACAATTCATCCATTTTGTAGCATATATCAATACTTCATTCTTTTTTATGGCTAAATAATATTCCTCTGTATGAATATACTACATTTTGTTTATCCACTTATCTGTTGATGGATGCTTTCTTCCCACCTTTTGGCTATTGCACACAGTGCTGCTATGAATATTCATGTACAATGATTTGTCTGAGTACCTCTTCTCAATTCTTTAACTTTATACCTTAGAGAAGAATTGCTGGGTCATATCTATGTTTAACTTTTTGATGAATCACCTAATTGCTTTGCACAATTACTGCTCCATTTTATATCCCACCAGCAATGTATGAGGATTCCCATTTTTTCACATCCTCTCCAGCTCTTATTATTTTCCATTTTCTTTATTTTAGCCATTCTAATGGATGTGAAGTGGTATCTCATTGAGGCCTTGATTTGTACTTCCATAATGACTAATTATGTTGAGCATCTTTTCACTTGTGCTCCTTTAATAGATTTTTCATGTTTTTCTCTGAGGAGCTTTGTGCATTGTTTGTTATTTTTAATTGTATTATTTTATAACAAAAGTTATATATTTTACAATTTATTTCTCTTATAAATTTAATCCCATTTTAAAATTCTATTTGTTTGATGCTGGAGTCTTTACCACTGGACTACCAGGGAACTCAATGCTGGTAAAGAACTGGGTCACTGATTTTCTAAGTTCAACTTTCATTCAGGTGAACTGTCTTTTATTATTTAAAAATTGTTTACTATTGAATTGTCTATACAGATTTTTTTCTTCCCTTATAATCCTTATACTCTTTCTGCTTGTTTCTCAAATGTTGGGTATCTTAGTCCATTTGAGCTGCTATAACAAAATACCACAGACTGTGTGGCTTATAAACAGCAGAAATGTATTGCTTACAGTTCTGCAGGCTGGAAGTCTGAGATGAGAGTGCCTGTGTAGTCACATAGGGCCTTCCTCTGGGTCACAGACTTCTCATTGTATCCCCATGTGACAGAAGAAGGCAAGGGTACTCCCTGGGATCTCTTTCATAAGGACATTAATTTCATTCATAAGGATGACCTAATCACCTCCCAAAGGCCCCTACCTACTAATACCATCATATTGGGAATTTGGATTTCAACATATTAATCTGGCGGGGAGGGCAGGGGCAGACACATTCAGATCACAGCAGTTGGCAATGATCTTCAATATTATGCTAAAAAGTAGTTGTGATGATGAACATCCATATCATATTCCTGATCTTATGCATCTAAATTCATCTAAATTTCCTCAATTAAGGTTGCTTTCTTTCTGTAGGTTTATGGTATACAGATTTTTATTGTTAAGAAAATTCAATCTAGTCCTTGTTTTATGAGATTTTAAAAACCAAATATAGGTAATTTTAATGTAATTTTATGACATGCTTTATCTGCATTGTTGTAATACTCAAATAATTATGTGGTAAAGAGAAGGTGGTTTAAAAAAATAATAGTTTATGATGTTGAACCATCCTTAGTTTCCTACTGTATTTTGGACTTAGATAAAATTTACTTAAGATATTACATCTAGATTTAAAATGAAAATGGTCTATTATGTATTTTTCTTACACTGTTCTTAGCTGGTTTTACAGTAGTATTATGCTAGTCTCATAAAATTTATTAGTGAACTTGTCCTCTTTTCTATTTCTTGAAATAAAATACATATGGTAGTTATTTCTGTTTGTAGAAACTTCAGCAAAATTCAGATATAAAGACCTGGGTTTTTGGTGGGAGAACAGGTGTAGGAAAGGAGGAAAATGGTGTATCTTTCATTTATCATTTCAACTTCTTTCAATAATTTAAGTTTTCTATCCTGGGCTCTGGACACTAAATATATCAATTGCATCTCCAGCCATTGTGACAATTATATATACTCACAGATTTCCAGAGGCCAGCTAGGAATTGACATTGCCTCTGACTGAAAACAATGTATAGATTATCAACTTTATTAGCATATTTGTATTATCCAAAGTATTCATATATTATTTTTTTTTAAATCTCTGTTATATCTGAGATTACTTTCCCCTTTCCTGGTATATTTTTGCTTTGCATCTTCCTTTTTGTCCCTAAATAAATCTTGCCAAAATTCTGACCTCTCTCATTATTTATTTAAACGAATTCTGCTTTTATGTTTGTTGTATCCTTGTTTCATTGGCATTGTTCTGTTGCTGTTTTTCAAAAGGAAATTAGTATGACTTCAATATTTCCTGCTTTGTGACTAATCTATACAAGGCTATAACTTCCTTTCCAAATTCTGCTTTAGCTGTATACAATAAATTTTAACTGTAGTGTTTTCATTTTTGTTCAGTTCTTACCATTTTATAATTTCCCTAAAGATCTGCCCTTTAACTCAAGGGGTTTTTTTTCATAGTACATTATTTAGTTTTTTCTAGACATTAGGGATTTTTTAAAAGTTCCTTTAATTAGTAATTTCTAATTTTATTGCTTTGTAATCAGAGAACACACTAAGTATAACATTTGTTTTTTTTAATACATTGAAGCTTCTATATGGCCTTGAGAAAATTTTTGACTGCTTCTTGTTTAGTCACATAACAATATTGAATAAATACTCTGTTTCTGGTACTCTTTTAAGCACTTCGGAAAGTTAGTGAATAAAACAGACAAAATCTCTTTCCTCAAGGAGCTTATACTCTACCAGAAAGAAAAAGATAATTAACACTAGCTAATAGATAAATGGAAAGTTAGAAATAGACAAATGCTATGGGAAGAAAAATGGAGAGTTGGGTAAAGCAGATTGGGAATGCCAAGTAGGGTATGATTTCAATTTTAAAAAACAGAATGATCAAGGTTGGCTTTATTGAAAAGGTGGCATTGAACAGATAGCAAAAGGAGATGAGAGAATTAATCACTAAGATATCTGGAAGAATATCCTTTCAGGGAGAAGGGCCAGCCCATGCAGTGTCCTTTGGTAGCCAGATTCTTCAAGGAATGGGTGGTAATGGAGGCCAAATGATGGAGAGTCTCTTGGACCACTGTAAAAACTCTGGCTTTTATTTGGACAGAGATAGGAGCTTTCAGAAGTTTTTGAACAAAGGAGTGATATGATTCTCACATTTTAAACACTGGCTATTGAGTGAGTTATTGACTATGGGGTCAAGAATGGAAGGAAGGAGAAGAGTTAGAAGGTGACAGCAATAATCAAGACAATCAGTGCTGAGGAATCACATCATGGATGTTGCAGTGCAGACAGTGAATTATGACTGGATTATGAGTATATTTTTAAGATGGTGCAAACAGGTTTCCTGATACATCAGATGTAGGGAGTGAGAGAAGAAAGGAATATAGGATGTTTCCACATTGTAGGTAAAAGTAGGTTTGGGGAATGATAAAATTTCAACAAGATAACTTTGAGATGTGGACTAATAAACTAAATATTCAGGTCAGAAGAAATGTGTGGGCTGGAGATACACATGTGGGAGATGTTTGTAAGACTGGATGAGAGCTAAAAAAAAAATGTGTAATTTTGATTTGATGAAAGTAAAGTTCTCTATGTATCTATTAATTAGATCTAATTATTATTTAAATCTTTTACGTCTTTGCTTGCATATGTGTTCATGATTTAGTAGATGACAGTATGGAACCTGAAACCACAGGGCCAGAGTTTTAATTCTGGCTTAAGCATTTTCTGGCTTTGGGCAAGTCGCTGAACCATTCTGTGCTGCACTTTCTCATCTATTAAATGTGTAAGGCAAGTATTGATAATACCTGTATCTTTTGGTTGTTATGAGGATTAATGTGTTATATAAAGTGCTTAGAACAGTAAATGACATACAGTAATCACTTTATATGTGTTTGTTAATATTAGTATCACTCGCATTACTATCATTTTACCATCATAAACATCTTTTTCCTCAGTAATAGATTTCATTTCAAATTCCATTTTGTCTGATGGTATGACTGCTACCACATATTTCTTTATGCTCAGTATATATTTTTACTTTTCCTTGCTTGCATTTTCCTTTGATTTAAATATGTTATCCTTTTGATGATATATTGCTAAACTTGTTTTCCTTGATTCTATCAGAGAATCTGCTTTTTATTTCAATTTGTGAGTATGTTTCATTTAGAATTCTTGTAGTATTTGTTACACTAAGATTTATCTTTAGCATTATATTTTCATTTACCATTGTAGTTTTGTGTCTTTTTTTCTGGTTTTCTGTTTCCATAGTACATATGGCATTTTTTCTTTCTGCTGGTTTATAAGTCATGTATTTTTTATTTTTCTACTGGTTACTCCTAACTTAGTGAGACCCATTCTTTTTTTTCCTTATCAATGGTTTAAACTTATGATCTATACCTTCCACCTAAACAAATTAGCTTCTCTCTTTATATTTGTCATCTTCCCCCTACCAGTCATGTAGGTATTATCTTTTTCTGTAATAGTCTCTGCTTTTTGGATTCCTTCTTTTTTTCTTGCGTTTTTTTAGAGCATGTATGTGTAGTTAATGCTCACCATTATTTCTTATACATGTCATGTGACCTCCTGGGTTTCTTTCTCTTCTTAGTGGAGAGTGCCCTCACAAAGAATTTTCAAAGTGGATTTCTGCATAGTAACATTCAATATAGGAACATTTTTATATTGCCCTCTTCCTTAAAGGATAATAGCTAAATTATAAAATCCTAGATTTGGTATTCTTTTCCTTTAAACATTTTATGGGAGTTTTCTTTTTTTTTTTGGGCGGTATGCGGGCCTGTCACTGTTGTGACCTCTCCCATTGCGGACCACAGGCTCCGGACGTGCAGGCCCAGCGGCCATGGCTCACGGGCCCAGCTGCTCCGCGGCATGCAGGACCCTCCCAGACCGGGGCACAAACCCGCATCCCCTGCATCGGCAGGCGGACTCTCAACCACTGTGCCACCAGGTAAGCCCCTATTTGATTTTTTACTTACTTTGTTTAGTATGCCTCTAGTCAATTGTTGACAAAGCAACTTAATTTTTGCTTTCTTTTGAGTAATCTGCTTTCATTCTTTGAAAGTTTTTAGAATGCTCTCCTTTTATTAAATTTTACTATTATGTATCTATTTGTGCCCCTACCCCAAGGATATAGCCCTTAGTCCCACAGCATGATTCTAACTCCTAGGTTGGACCCTTACTTCGAGGGTATATTATTTCTGATGTCTCAACTGAAATACAGTTAGTGCACGTGAAGGTTCATAACCGCAGAATCTGCAGCCAGCTGTGTAAGGAACTGGCCCCAGCCACCAGCACACTAGATCTTGGAACCCAGGCCATGCAACCACCCACACCAAACCCAGCTCTGCCCATCAGTGAGCCAACTCTAGCCCCAGGACCCTGTGGGTTTCCACAGCAAGCGACACTGTGACCTAGCATTGCCAAACATGACTGGCAGACTCCACACAAAGCAGGACTGGCAATGAACTGAACTAGGGGCCAGCCACCCCTGGCAGACTTCCCACAGTGGTCAGCCCATCACAACAGAAGGACCCATTCAGCTCACATAGCGGGTATCCTAGAGCATATAGGTAGGGTGACAAGAGGGGATGGCTCTGCTTGGATGCATAGGATGTCTCCTACAAAAGGTCACTTCTCCAAGGTCAGGAAACATAATCAGCCCACCAGATACACAGAAATAAAAACAATTAGGCAAAATGAGGTGACAGAGAAACATGTTCCAAATAAAGGAAAAAGATAAATGCCAGAAAAATAACTAAGTGAAGCAGAGATAGGCAATCTATCTGAGAGAGAGAGTTCAAGGTAATGATCATAAAGATGATCAAAGAACTTGGGAGAAGAATGAATGAACAGAGGGAGAAGTTAGAAGCTTTTAACAAAGAGTTAAAAAAATAAGGAAGAACCAAACAGAGATGAAAAATACAATAACGAAACTAAAAAAATACACTAGAAGAAATCAACAGTACATTAAATGATACAGAGGAATGGATCAGCGAGCTGGAAGACAGAGTAGTGGAAATCACTGAGGCTGAACAGAAAAAAGAAAAAATGATAAAAAGAAATGAAGACAGTTTAAGAGACCTCTGAGACAACATCAAGGGTACTAACATTACCATTATATTATATGGGGTCCCAGAAGGAGAAGAGAGAATGTGGCAGAAGAGTTATTTGAAGATATAATAGCTGAAAAATCCCCTAACCTGTGAAATGAAACAGATATCCAAGTCCAGAAAGCACAGAAAGCCCCAAACAAGATCAACCCAAGTGGATCACATCAAAATACACTGTAATTAAAACGGCAAAAATTAAAGCAAAAAGCAACAGAACACATATAATTTTCAATTGCACATGTTACATTGTCCGGGATAGATCACATGCTAGGCCACAAAACAAGCCTCCATAAATTTAAGAAAACTGAAATCACATCAATGATCTTTTCTGACCACAATGCTATGAGACTAGAAGTCAACAATAAGAAAAACTGCAAAAAACACAAACATGTGGAGGTTAAACAATATGCTACTAAATAACCAATGGATAACTGAAGAAATCAAAGAAGAAATAAAACAATACCTGGAGAAAAATAAAAACAAAAACACAATGATCCAAAATCTATGGGCTGCAGCAAAAGCAGTTCTAAGAAGTAAGTTTATAACAATATGAGCCTACATCAGTAAACAAGAAAAATATCGAGTGAACAGCCTAAACTTACACCAAAAGCAACTAGAAAAAGATGAACAAACAGAACCCAAAGTTAGTAGGAGAAAAGAAATCATAAAGAACAGAGCAGAAATAAATGAAATAGAAAAAAACAGTAGAAAAGGTCAATGAAACTAAGAGATGGTTTTTGAAAAGATAAACAAAATTAATAAACCTTCAGCCAGACTCATCAAGAAAAAGAGATGGCCCAAATCAATAAAGTCAAAAATGAAGAAAGAAAGGTTAAAAATGACACTACGGAAATACAAATGATAAGAGATTATTATAAACAACGATATGCCAATAAAATGCACAACCTAGAAGAAATGGACAAATTTCTAGAAAAGTATAGTCTGTCACAACTGAACCAGGAAGAAATAGAAAATATGAAGAGACCAATTGCCAGTAATGAAAAAAAATCCCAACAAACAAAAGTCCAGGACAAGATAAATTTGCAGGTGAATTCTACCAAATATTTAAAGAAGAGTTAACACCTATACTTCTCAAACTTTTCCAAAAAATTGCAGAGAAAGGAGTGATCCCAAACTCATTTTATGAGGCCAGGATCACCCTGATACCAAAATCAGACAAAGATATCACAAAAAAAGAAAATCACAGGCCAATATCACTGATGAACACAGATACAAAAATCCTCAATAAAATGTTAGCAAATCAAATCCAAAAATATATTAAAAGGATCATACACCACGATCAAGTGGGATTTATCCCAGGGATGCAAGAATGGTTCAATATCTGCAAATTAATCAATGTGATATACCACATTAACAAATTTAAGAATAAAAGTAATACGATCAACTCAACAGGTGCAGAAGAAGCTTTTGACAAAATTCAACACCGATTTATGATAAAAACTCTCCACAAAGTGGGTATTGAGGGAACATACTACAACATAATAAAATCCATATATGAAAAGCCCACAGCTAACATCATACTTAACAGTGCAAAGCTGAAAGTATTTTCTCTAAGATCATGAAAAAGACAAGGATGCTCACTCTCATCACTTTTATGCAACATAGTTTTGGAAGTCCTAGTCACAGCAATGAGATAAGAAAAAGAAATAAAAAGAATCCAAACTGGAAAAGAAGTAGAACTGTCACTGTTTGCTAATGACATGACATGACACATAGAAAATTCTAAAGGCACTACCAAAAAACTACTACAGTTCTTTAATGAATTTGGTAAAATTGCAGAATACAAAAGTAATATACAAAAATCTGTTGCATTTCCACACACTAACAATAAACTATCAGAAAGGGAAATTAAGGAAACAATCCCATTTACAATGGAATCAAAAAGAATAAAAAACCTAGGAATAAATCCATCTAAGGAGGTAAAAGACCTGCACTTGGAAAACTGTAAGACACGGATGAAAGAAATCAAAGAAGACACATACTGATGGAAAGATATACTGTGTTCATGGACTGAAAAAATTAATATTGTTAGAATACCATATTACCCAAGGCGATCTACTGATTCAATGCAATCCCTATCAAAATGCCAATGGCATTTTTCACAGAACCAGAACAAACAATTTAAAAATATTTATAGAAACACAAAAGACCCCGAATAGCCAAAACAATCTTGAGAGAGAAGAACAGAGCTAGAACAGGGAAGTATCACACTCCCTGACTTCAGACTATAATTCAAAGCTACAGTAGTCAAAACAGTATGGTACTGTAAAGAAAACAGACACATTAAAAAAAAAAGACACAGAGATCACTGGAACAGGATAGTCCATAAATAAGCCCACAGGGCTTCCCTGGTGGTGCAGTGGTTGAGAGTCCGCCTGCCAATGCAGGGGACACGGGTTCGTGCCCCGGTCGGGGAAGATCCCACATGCCGTGGAGCAGCTGGGCCTGTGAGCCATGGCCGCTGAGCCTGCGCGTTCGGAGCCTGTGCTCCGCAACGGGAGAGACCACAACAGTGAGAGGCCTGCGAACCGCAAAAATAAATAAATAAATAAATAAACCCATACACTTATGGTCAGTTAATCTATGACAAAGGAGGCAAGAATACACAATGGGGGAAAAGACAGTCTCTTCAATAAGCAGTGTTGGGAAAACTGGACAGCTACATCTAAAGCAATGAAATTAAAACACTTTCTCACACCATAAACAAAAATAAAGTCAAACATGGATTAATAATCTACATGTAAGATCAGAAACCATAAAACTCCTAGAAGAAAACAAAGGCAGATTTGACAGAAATTGTAGCAATATTTTTTTGGATCTATCTCCTAAGGCAAAGGAAACAAAGGAAAAAACAAACAGATGGGACATAATTAAACTTCAAGGCTTTTGCAGAGCAAAGAAAACCACTGACAACAAAAAAATAGCCTACTGAATAGGAGGAAGCATTTGGAAATGATATGACTAATAAGGGGTTAATATCCAAAATATACAAACGAACAGCTCATACAACTCAATATCAAAAAAACAAACAACCTGATTAAAAATTGGACAGGAAACCTGAATAGATATTTTTCCAAATAAGATACACAGATGGCCAACAGGCATATGAAAAGAGGCTCAACTTTTCTCTGGTGATTAGCAATGCATTGAGATATCACCACACACCTGTCAGAATGACTAGCATCAAAAAAGACCACAGTAACAAACATTGGCAAGGATGTGGAGAAAAGGAAACCCTTGCACACTGCTGGTGGGAATGTGTTGATAAACTGGTGCAGCCAATGTGGAAAACGGCATAAAGCTTCCTCAAAAAACCAAAAAATGGAACTACCATATGATCCAGCAATTCCACTCTTGGGTATATATCCAAGGAAAATGACACACTAATTTGAAAAGATACATGCACCCCAATGTTCACAGCAGCATTATTTACAATAGTCAAGATACAGAAGCAACCTAAGTGTCCATCAACAGATGACTAGGTAAATAAGATATGGTGTATATATGCACAATGGAATACTACTCAGACATAAGAAAGAATGCAATTTTGCCATTTGCAACAACATGGATGGACTTGGAGGTTATTATGCTAGTAAAATACGTCAGACAAAGATAAATACTGTATGTTATCACTTATATATGGAATCTAAGAAATAAAACAAATGCATGAATATAATAAAACAGAAACAGACTCACAGGGCTTCCCTGGTGGCACAGTGGTTAAGAATCTGCCTGGCAATGCAGGGGACACAGGTTCGAGTTCTGGTCTGGGAAGATCCCACATGCCGCGGAGCAACTAAGCCTGAGTGCCACAGCTACTGAGCCTGCGCTCTAGAGCCCGTGAGCCACAGCTACTGAGCCCACATGCCACAACTACTGAAGCCCAAGTGCCTAGAGCCCGTGCTCTGCAACAAGCCAATGCAATGAGAAGTCCACGCACCACAACGAAGAGTAGTCCCCGCTCGCCGCAACTAGAGAAAGCCGCGTGCAGCAATTAAGACCCAACACAGCCAAAAATAAATAAATTAATAAATTAAAAAAAACAGACTCACAGATATACAGAACAAAGTAGTGGTTACCAGTAGGGAGAGGGTGGAAAGGAGGGGCAAGATTGGTGTAGGGGATTAAGAGGTACAAACTATGTATAAAATAAATAAGCTACAAGAATATATTGTACAGCACAAGGAATAGAGCCAATATTTTATAATAACTTTATTATTTTTTACTTTTTTTTTTTTTGCGGTACGCGGGCCTCTCACTGCTGTGGCCTCTCCCGTTGCGGAGCACAGGCTCAGCGGCCATGGCTCACGGGCCCAGCTGCTCCGCGGCATGTGGGATCTTCCCGGACTGGGGCATGAACCCGTGTCCCCTGCATCGGCAGGCGGACTCTCAACCACTGCGCCACCAGGGAAGCCCCCTATAATAACTTTAAATGGGGTATAATCTACATCAAATTTGTATCACTATGTTGTACACGTGAAACTAATATAATGTTGTAAATTACAATACTGCAATATTTTTAACTTAAAAATTTAAAAATAACAAAATTATAGCTGTAGCTCACACTATATTTTTATTGACATTGCTGACACAGATGATTACAAAAGTTAGATTTCTAACTATAGTATATATTTTGTAAAGTCCATATTTCTAATCTGACTTCACTTAGAAAGGTAAGTAGAAAGAGGGATGGAGTAATGCTGATGGTGGAGGGAAGATATATAGTATAGGGCCAATGATATTACAAATCTAATTTCCAACTTTGAGAATAATATTTGCTTCAAAATATGTGCCAGAAAATTAGTCATCAGTGTTACTTGCAATCATTTCACTAACACAGGGGAAAAGGAACTTAGAAAATATAACAGTAAAGTACCAGAAGTCAGTCATCCCTCCTCATTTAAAGAATGCTTCCTGAAACTTCAAACTGGAAATGGTGTATTTATGGAAGAGAAATGGAAGAGAGTCAATTAAAAAGCTTTTGCTCCTGGATGTTCTCCAGCTTTGCAGTACCATGTGAATTTCACCTAACACAACCATGGTCTAATCCAGCTACAACTAAAACCCCACACCAGGCAGTGATCAGGCCTCACTTGCATTGTTGGACTCTTGAGTAAGTAAACAGAGGAGCACATGAGGAATGCATGCTTTCACATGTTCTGTAGGGTGAACTTCGACCATAGACCAAAGCACTTATTTCTAAAACCTGTAATCCTTTTTCTTATTATTAAAGAAGTCTTTAAATTCACTTATTACACTTATTACCATTTTGTCTGCAGATAACCACAATTATGGAGACTAAAAACAAAATTAGGTTCTTTTCCTATGACAGTATAGTGTAGTAGATGATCATGGGACTGGAATCAGACAGACTTGGACTTTAATTGTGGGTTCACCACTTCCTAACTCTGTAATCATGGGTTTGTAACTTGTCTAAAACACATCTTCCTCTGGCAAAATGTGGAGGACAACAATGGCATCTATGGCAAAAGGCTGTTGAAAGGAATAAAGTAAATAATTCAAGTGCATGGTATTTACTGAATAAATGATAAATATTATTTATAATATAACCAAGGAGATGAAATAATACAATTCTATTATTATCCCGAAATAAGTCTTACTTTTTATAAAAGTTAAATATAACATACATAAAAACTTAAAAAAATTAAAATCAACCCAAAGCTTAAAATTCAAAATTCATACTTTCTTAAAACATTAGAGGTGTCATAAATAGTCTGGCAATAAAAATTAATTTCAAAATGAAATATTTTCAGGAAGAATTTATCCTTACTGAAAAGTTCCATAAGCTACATTTCAGCAAGTTTCATCATTATAAAGGTAACCATGAATTACACTGTATGTGTTACAAAGATCTTAGAAAAAGAAGAACACAAAATAAAAGAGTGGTAAGAAAGTGATTATGTCCTAAGATACACAGTTTTATCATTGATTGCATCATCCCTTTGTGGCTTGACCACCCAGATGCAATTTACAGTTAGTAAAGTGGTGCAGTTAGTACCACTTATGCCAGTGAAAACTTCATTATGCTCCAGCCCTTGCACAATTTATTTCCTCCTTTATTATTCTTTTTTTATTACTTTATTCTTACCATACGTTTACTTCTAGAAAATAGATTTTATTGAACACAATCTGCTCTGAGCATGCAGATTTGAGTTAACTTGAAACCATTTACTGAAAAGGTGGAGAGTCCATATATCACAGTTCAACAAACACATCACACTTTGTGGAATAAGAATAGTATATTTTAATTGGCCTTGAAGTAAGTTAAGTAAACTCTTCTAGGGAATTTGCTAACTCTATTAAAAGGAATAATTCGAACTTACATTTCAATATACATTATTTTAACAGTTGACACAATACATGCTATATCATAGGTATTATAATATGTTCATACATGCAACCACTGCTTTATCAATATAAAGCAAAGATAATCACTCTCTGCTCATTTCTGTAATTTAAAATTCAGTTGTTTTCAACTTTTTTTTCTATCTGCTCAATAAATGACCAATCTGGGGGCTTCCCTGGTGGCGCAGTGGTTGAGAATCTGCCTGCTAGTGCAGGGAACACGGGTTCGAGCCCTGGTCTGGGAAGATCCCACATGCCGCGGAGCAACTAGATCCGTGAGCCACAACTGCTGAGCCTGCGCGTCTGGAGCCTGTGCTCCGCAACAAGAGAGGCTGCGATAGTGAGAGGCCCCCGCACCATGATGAAGAGTGGCCCCCGCTTGCCACAACTGGAGAAAGCCCTCGCACAGAAACGAAGACCCAACACAGTCAAAAATAAAATAAATAAATAGCTGCTATTAAAAAACAAAACAAAACAAAAAACAAAACCTTAAGACCCGATCTCATTAAAAAAAATAAAAAATAAATGACCAATCTGTATGTCACTGATTTTAGTCTGCAAACCTTGTTTGTTCTGTCAGTTGGGTATAAAACATTTTACTGAAAAGAATGAAAATTCACTTAAGTATCCATATTCTCTTTCCTATGAGTTGACTATCATACAGATTAGTCTTCTGAGTGTGATTAAGATGAGATTAGAACTCCCCTTTTTTCTGTCTGGGTGTTCTTTTCTGCCCCAATTTTTGTCCTTCAATGCTGATACGTGGACATTATTTTCTGATCCAGGAGTTACAGGCAAATATTAAGAGGACTTGGGTTCACAGAATTTCTTGAATCTATGAATTGATATATTTCATCAGTTTTTGTGTGTATTTAGTATTTGTGGATAATTAACCAAGAAGCTGGCAACGATGATTTTTCTCTTGTGATCTGGGGCCAGGAGTAAAAGGCATATTTATTTTTCACCTATACAATTTTCAATTGTTTGTTTATCATTACCATTTTGACCACTTAACAAGAAATTTGCAGTGACTTTAGAATTTGAGCAGTATTTGAAAATAGAGTGGGAAAATTCAAGAAGATTAAACACTTTCTCGGATTGTGGAAGTGATAAAAATCTGTCACCTTGGTTAAATTTTATACATGTATATGGACATTTATAATATTGAACAGAGACATGATTAAAATTATATCCTGGCTTAGCTTTCAATTTAGTTGTATTTTGATAGGTAAAGGATATATACTGCTTACAAATAAGTCACAGAAAATAAACAGATGTTGGTCAATACTTTACGAGAAAAAGTCAAGATCAAATTCATTAAAGTTTCTTTAAAAAGAAACAGAAATTAACTTCTTTGAGTATCTTATATGTGCCTAGCACAGCAAGACCCGTTATGATGAAATTCCATAATAAACTAAACTTTTAAAAATTTTATAAATGTATTTAAATTGAGCAACCTTATAAGACCTGGAAATATGAAGCCCTGTTACACATTCTGACCGATGATATTTATTTGATATTTTATTTAATTAGAATTGAAGATATATATATATATACATATTCCTCTTTCTTTTCTCATTCCCCTTCCCATTCTCCTTCTCTATCCTTAATTTCCCTTTCCTTTCTTCCTTCATCTCTCTGAATAATTAACTTCAAAGACATTAGGTGAGGCTGAACCAGGTAGGTGTCTGCACTGGGGAGACGGAATGAGTCATGGTGGTCTAGATGGAGGAAGAGGTGCCCAAACAGGGCAAGGAAGGCTTCTGCATAGAAGGGCTGCCAGGTCTGGGCGTTGAAAACCAAGAAGGATAAAAAAGAATATCTATGCATTAGAACATCCCGTTGTAGGGTATCAGAATTCAAGCAGAGTGAGTAGGGCACCCCTGCAGAGGGTTGACCTAGAGCCTAAATGTGGAGGGGAGGAATGACCAGGATGGGTGTCAAAGCCCAGACTGTGGGGAAATCATCCACTCAAGGGACAGTCTCACTTCAGAACCTGAAGACAGAGAAGAGGGGATTCAAGCAGGAAGGCCTGGCATGGATTGTTATAACCTGAGTGAGATGAGGAGGTGCCCATGCATAGCAGCTACCTGGCACAGCATGCCAGAAATCAAGCAGGTTGGGAAGAGCATCTATATGGAAGGATGAGCTGACAGGGAGTGTCTGAGTTCAATCAGGGTAAAGCAGGCATCAACGTGCGGGCAGGAGGTGGGCAGCCTGGCTTGAGGATGTGCATTTCAAGCGGAGTAAAGAGAATGCCCATGTTGGCAGGTGGCAGGGGATGGAGGAGTGGGGAAGCAGCAGTATATGAGAACCTAAGCGTGATTAGAAGGGTGTCTGCAAAGAGGAAGGGCATTGTGCCAGAAAGCAGGAGATAATCAAAGAATGATGGGCACATGTCAAAAGGACACAGAAGCCCTACTGAAGGGGTTCACACTGGTCAAATCTGGGACAATATGAGCATCAAAATAAATAATGACAGTAAAGAATAAGAAACCATAGGTCAATATTGATACAAATAAGTAAGTGAATAAATTGACAATGTGATTAATGTATGAGTTTTCTGCTGCTGTATCACAAATTACCCCAGTCTTAGTGGCTTTAAACAACACACATTTGTTGTTACGTAGTTTCTGTAGGTCACAAGTCTGGGCACTGCTTAGCTAGGTTTTTATTCAGGGCCTTCCTTGCCAGACTGCAATCCAGCTGTCAGCCAGGGCTGTGGTCTCATCAGAGGCTCAACTAGGGAAACACCTGCTTCCAAACTTCCTCAGGTGGCTGGCAGAATTAATTTCCTTGCAGTTGAAGGACTGAGGGTTTTGATTTTTTGCTGAAAATCACCCTTAGCTCTTAGAGGCCACCTCCAATCCCTTACTATGTGAGCTTCTCTAACACTGCCACTTATTTCATGGCAGCTGTCTTCTTCAAAACCGGCAACAGAGGCTCTAGTCTACCAGAAAACAAAGTCTTAATACAATGTAAAGTAACAATTACGGGAGTGACATTCTATCACCTTTGCCACATTATCTTGATGAGAAAGAAGCAAGTCATAGGACTCACCCATACTCAAGGTCAGGAGATTATACAGGGTATGAATTCAAAAATGAAGGGATCTCAGGGTCTGATTGGGGTTTACCCACCACCACCACTATTGGCCTCTGCCTCCCCATGATTCATTCCCTTCCATATGCAAATGCATACTTGCATATATCATTAGTGGAATTATAAATCACTAAACATTTTCTGTAGGGAAATTTGGCTGTAGGCCCATTTTGCATTATTTCTCTTCAGGGAAACTTATATTAAGGAAACAATTGGAGATAACTGCAAAAATTTAGCTTTGATGGATGTTCTCTGTTTTATATAATAGCGAAAAATGGAAAAACTAAACTTTAAACAGGTTGGAAGAAATGTCTAGTCATTGAATGGAATGCCACAAAGCCTCTGAAAATATCATAGAGGCATTTATATTGTCATAGCCAAACGTGCAAAATACATTAAGTGAAAAAAAGGAGGTTGCTATTTAGTATTTATAGTATAATCTGATTTCTGTAAAATGTATGTCACATCCATATTCATAGATAGCAAATTGAGAAATAAACATTCCAGTTTTAGAAATCATTTATTTTTGTTCTGTTTCTATTCTTTTTCCTTATATATAGTTTCTTGTGTTTAATTTTGAGTATTTTAAAATTTAAAGAATATTCTAGATAAAAATTGATTCATTCATTCAACCTCTACAATAATATAATAATGATAAATTCACTGAAGGACAAAAAATTATAGCTAATGAAAGCTGTAATATTTAAACAGCAAAAAACTAATGCCAACATACTGACATGAATAAAATTTCTAATCAATTACATAATGTGCACTTTATCTTATTGTAAATGTTCAGGAAAAAGGGATATTCCCCAAATATTTATCCAATTTGAGACAGCATAGGTAAGAAACATTCATGAAATATATACACACAAATTTTTCATGTGGATTTTGGTATAAATTTCTTATTTTCTCTACTTCACATAGTTAATTGCTCCTTTTACTTTTTCCTCTCACCTAATTACATCTCTTTCCACTTCTTTCTTTCAATTTACATAAATTATCTTAGTGGGGCAGGAAATCCAGAGCCTGATATTTCTTTATGAAGTAAAACAACCTCTTTTCCTTTGAAATTTCTATATTTAAAAACCTCTTCTAAATTATTATCAAATTTTCCTTTTTTTTCTTTTCCCATATAACCAAGATTCCTCTCCCTTTTTCATTTCTGTGTATTTTAGCCTCTACTCTCTTCTTGCCAAGCCATTTCTGCTTAATACTCCTTTGCCACCTTTACTTTTCTTGTTGGAGTGCTGGCATCAGGGCTGCCTGTTATCCTCAGCAGACTCTGATGCATGATTTAAATTTAGCCCTGGATGCAGTCCTTTTGGGGATCAGGGGCCCATATCAATGTGAAGCTGAGGATGACAATAATCATTCAGGTAATGGGCAAAATGCATGCCCAAATTATATTTTTAATTGTTAGTAAGTAATACGTCACAGTTTGGTTCTGGGTTGAGAGACAAGGACTCTTAAACCAGCTTCACTGAAGCTATCTCTTAAGCTTCCACTTGCCCCAGATAGTACACAATTTATTAGTAGTTTTAGTTACAGCCCAGAAGAGGGACAAAACAAAATGGATCAATAAATGACATAGCTAAAGATAAGTGTCCTTCCTTTAAGTCCTCCTTGAATGAACAAGGAATTCAAGGTGATATTTCAAAGGAATGATATTTAGAACAAAAAGAAAGAGAAAAAAAATTGGAGCATCATTTATTTCTGAGGCCATAGGAAGAATCCTGTTTAGATATGTCATTGGTGACAGACCAATAACATATTGATTACCTTTTTCAATAGACTGAGCATTTTTAAAGTTGACTCCCAATAAGTTATTATCCTGACCCATTGCTTTTATAATCTCTTACTTCTCACTATCATTCCCTTCTCAGCATTTAGGCAAGAGAATCAGAAACACACATAAGGCTCTAGTTATGCCCCTAGTCCTTATAGTTCCTGAGCCATTAACAAGAAGGACCTCCTTAAGTTTATGCAACTTGCACTCACACAACTCCCTCACTTCTAAATCAATCCTTGCTTCTTCAACTTTGGCCTTTACCCTCATCTGGACTCTGTCCCTCCATTAGTACCTACAATAGGCCCAGACCCAATGGGTTTTATTTTCTTGGCCTGGCTTCAAGATTCAGAGCTTTTCTCACTGCTGGTCCGCCGCTAGCTGATCAAGGGCTCCCTAGTGGACATGGATCTAGATGCCTGTTTAACTTCTGTCCTCAGCATTTCAAAATTATTAGTCAGGATCTGGACTGGAGCCAAAAGAATATGAATATTTTCAGATGCACAGTTACTCCCATACTTTCCTCGCCCCCTGCATCTGGAAGACAGATAATGACTCCTCCAGAGTCTTGCTTATCCATACCCCATATTAATTATAGTTATGATCCTAAGTTAATAGATTACTCCTGGCTATTAAGTTTAGGAAAGTTCAAGTAGGTATGGAGACTTCTGGCATGCTCACTTACCACAAAGTGGCTTTTGGACACATGGAGAGATGAGTGGAATTGAAGACTTGGGCCATGGAGTACTTAAAGCACACCCCGAGTCTTCCCTCGTATCAGTTGATTCTGCCATTTTCATTCCAATAGGATAGGTTCATGACAGTCTGAATTAACTATAAGATAAGTGCAGTTCCAAGCCAACTTGTTGTCAGTGTGATCCTCCATGCCTCAAACCCGCTCAGTCCCCAGGCATTGGCGCCTCCAGCTGCACCACTATAAATACAAGGTCCTTGTTTCTGAGGAGTCCAACTGTTAAACTCATCTGCAGGTATGCAGTGCCTGATGGAAGCCCAGTCTCTAGGCAGCCCTTTTCTCTTTAAATTCTCTGGTCTCAAGTTCTTTCTCTCTGGGGAAAGATAACCCTGATCTCACTAACTCCTAATTTCTAGGGATATCAGAACACAAGCTGAATCTGTAAATGGAATAAGGGTAGCCAGCAACAGCTCTTCAGCCAAATTTGGATTGTGAGGCTCTTGAATTCTAATAATGCCCCTGCATTCTCCACCACTCCATAGTATTTAGCTTTTTCCTACTTTTACTTCTTGGTCATTCCTTTGATCACTTGATTGCTCTCTTTCTCTCATCTTGTCTTAACATTTTTATTATCACCTATTTCTACTCTTGCTGTTTTCCTTCTTGATATCTATTTTTTTCCCTTTCTTTAAAAGACTTTCCCAGAAGACTACTCTTATTTTGTATAAGCATATGGCTTTTGCTGATCTAAAAACAAAAATAGACAACCAGTTATTTCTCCAGCAAAAAAATGGGTTTATTCAGGATCAACAAATAATTGCAATTCAGGGTGTAAACCATGGCAAGCCACATGCAAGTCCCCCACAAAAATGGAGAGGAGAACTCTCCTATAGAGGACAAGGAAGTGAGGAGGGCTATAGTAAACAAAGAGTCCATAGCTTTTCCTTGGCTAAGTCCTTGCTGGGAAAGAAGAGGATTTTCTTCTTCCTGTCAGGCTCTGCTATCATCACAGGGTGTGAGAACTCTCCCTTCTGGTCTCCTGATTCTATTTAATTGAGGTTTCTGTTTATTAATTTTTTACACTTTCATACATGAAATTTTCTCCTCTCCTTTTGATTTATACTTCTATAATATTCTATAAACTCAATAAATAAAAGGCTAATTTGTCTTTTCTTAATACTAAATGTTTATCTTAACTAACAAAATGCTTTTCACATTATAGAAAAATTTGTCACATGATTAGCGTATATTTTGGGTATACATCTCAAGCCCATGAGGCAAGTCTCTACTTATTTCCCATATTTCCAGAAGAATCAAAAATTAAAACAAAGCAAGAAATAAGAGAAAACAATTACATGGACACTAGACAACATTTACTAAAAAGCCAATGGGTCAAAGATGAAATCAAAGAAGAAATTAAAAAATACCTTGAGGCAAATGACAATGAAAACACAACCATACAGAATCTATGGAATGGAGCAAAAGCAGTTCTTAGAGGGAAGTTCACAGAGATACAGGCCTTCTTTAAGAAACAAGAAAAATCTCAAATAAACAACCTAACCCACTACTAAAAGAATTAGAAAAAGAATAATGAACAAAACCTAAAGTCAGCAGAAGGAAGAAGGTAATAAAGATCAGAGAGGAAATAAGTAAAATGGAGAGTAAAAAAACTGGAAAAGTCAATAAAACCAACAGCTTGTTCTTTGAAAGGGTAAATGAAATTGACAAACCTCTGGCCAGGCTCATCAAGAAAAAAAGAGAAAAGACCCAAATAAACAAAATAAGAAATAAAAGATGAGAAATCACAACTGATACCACAGAAATATAAAAAACTGTAAGAGAATACTATGAACAATTATATGCCAACAAATTTGACAACCTAGAAGATATGAACAACTTTCTAGAAACATACAGCCCACTAAAACTGAATCAAGAAGAAATAACCTGAACAGACCAATCATTAGAAATGAAATAGAATCTGTAATTAAAAAAAAAAAAATCCTACAAATAAAAGTCCAGGACCAGATGGCTTTCACTGGGGAATTATACCAAACATACAAAGAAGAACTTATACCGATCTTTCTCAAACTCTTCCAAAAGACTGAAGAAGAAAGAACACTCCCAAAGACATTCTATGAAGCAACCATCACCCTGATACCAAAACCAGACAAAGACACTACCAAAAAAGAAAATTACAGGCCAATATCTTTGATGAATATACAAGCAAAAATTCTTAATAAAATATTAGCAAACCAAATCCAACAACACATAAAAAAAATCACAAACCATGAGCAAGTTGGATTCATCCCTGGGTCACAAGGATGGTTCAATATACACAAATCAATCAATGTGATATACCACATCAACAAAAGAAAGGACAAAAACCACATCATTATCTCAACAGATGCAGAAAACATATTTGATAAAATTCAACACCCATTCATGATAAAAACCCTTATGAAACTGGGTATAGAGGGAACATATCTCAACATAATAAAAGCTATTTATGACAAACCCACAGCCAACATAATACTCAACAGTGAAAAGCTGAAAGCCTTTCTGCTAAAATCTGGAACAAGACAAGGATGCCCACTCTCAACACTTCTATTCAACATAGTATTGGAAGTTCTAGCCACAGCAATCAGACAAGAACAAGAAATAAAAGGTATTCAAACTGGTAGTGAAGAAGTAAAATTGTCATTATACACAGATGAGATGATACTATATATAAAAAAGCCTAAAGACTCCACACAAAGACTACTAGAACTGATAAACAAATTCAGCAAGGTAGCAGGATATAAGATTAACATACAGAAATAAGTGGCATTTCTTTACACTAACAATGAAATATCAGAAAGGAAATATAAACAAACAATCCCCTTTAAAATCACATCAAAAAAATAAAATATTTAGTAATAAACCTCACCAAGGAGGTGAAAGACTTATATGCTGAGAACTACAAAACATTAATAAAAAGGAAATTAAAGATGACTCAAAGAAATGGAAAGATATCCCATGTTCTTGGATAGGAAGAATTAAAATAGACATGCTACCCAAAAGCAATCTACAAATTTAATGTGATCCCTATCAAATTTCGCATGACATTCTTCACGGAGCTAGAACAAATAATCCTAAAATTTATATGGAACCATAAGAGACCCAGAATTGCCAAAGCAATGCTGAGGAAAAAGAACAAAGCAAGAGGCATAACTCTCCCAGACTTCAGACAATACTACAAGTGTACAGTAATCAAAACAGCATGGTACTGGCACAAAAACAGACATGTGGATCAATCAATGGAACAGAATAGAGAGGCCAGAAATAAACCCACACACCTATAGACAATTAATCTGTGACAAAGGAAGCAAGAAGATACAATGGGGAAAAGACAGTCTCCTCAGAAAGTGGTATTGGGAAAGTTGGTCAGTCACATGTAAATCACTGAAGTTAGAACACACTGTCATACCATATACAAAAATAAACTCAAAAGGGCTTAAAGCCTTAAATATAAGACAAGACACCATAAAACTCCTCAAAGAGAACACAGGCAAAACATTCTCTGACATGAAGCATACTAATGTCTTCTTAGGTCAGTCTCCTAAGGCAATAGAAATAAAAGCAAAAATAAATAAATTGGGACCTACTCAATCTTATAAGCTTTTGCATAGCAAAGGAAACCATAAACAAAACAGACAACCTGCGAACTGGGAGGAAATATTTGTAAATAAGGCACCTGACAAGGGCTTAATTTCCAAATTATACAAACAGCACATACAACTCAACAACAAAAAGACAAACAATCCAATCAAAAAATGGGCAGAAGACCTAAATAGACAGTTCTCCAAAGAAGACATACAGATGGCCAATAGGCACATGAAAAGATGCTCAACATTGCTAATTATTAGAGAAATGCAAATCAAAACTACAATGAGGTACCACCTAACATCGGTCAGAATGGGCATCATTAAAAATTCTACAAACAATAAATGCCGGAGAGGGTGTGGAGAAAACGGAACCCTCTTACATTGTTGGTGGGAATATAAACTGGTGAAGCTGCTATGGAAAACAGTATGAGGGCTCCTCAAAAAACTAAAAATTGAGTTGCCATACGATCCAGCAGTCCCACTCCTTGGCATATACCCAGACAAAACTATAATTCGAAGATACAGACACCCCTGTGTTCATAGCAGCACTATTTACAACAGCCAAGACATGGAAACAACCTAAATGTCCATCAACAGATGAATGGATAAAGAAGCTGTGGTACATATATACAGTGGAATATTATTCAGCCATAAAAAAGAATGAAATAATGCCATTTGCAGCAACATGGATGGATCTAGAGATTATCATACTAAGCAAAATAAGTCAGAAAGAGAAAGATAAATACCATATGATATCACTTTTATGTGGAATCTAAAATATGACACAAATGAACATATCTATAAAACAGAAACAGACTCACAAGACACAGAGAACAGACTTGTGGTTGCCAGGGGGGCGGAGGTGGGTAAAGGAGGGAAAGATTGGGAGTTTAGGATTATCAGGGGCAAACTATTATATATAGGATGGATAAACAGCAAGGTCCTACTGTACAGCACACGGAACTATATTCAATATCCTTGACAAACCATAATGGAAAAGAATATGAAAAAGATATATGTATAACTCAATAACTTTGCTGTACAGCAGAAATTAACACAACACTGTAAATCAACTATACTTCAATACAATTTATAAAAAAATTTTAAACAAAGCAGTCATTGCCTGTAAATACACAAAATTATCTTTAAATATTATATTTAGACTAGGAAAATACTTGCATGAGATGTAGAAAATATCCAGTCTGAGTATAATCATGGCTGAAGTGAAATAAAATCTTTCTTCCTACAATCTGTCGAGAGAAATGGAACCTTTTATAATCTACATATAAATATTAAAATTCAAGTAAAAATGAAAATTGGACATGAAATTATTGACTTTATATAAACAAATAATAAAAGCCCATTCTTTTTATTGCAGTTAGTGGAAAAAATGTGGGCTGACAAAATGAAATTCTCTATTAAGTCCAAATTGTTAATTACGTACCATATGTATGATACATTTGATCACAGAAATTCAATAAAAAATATGCTTGTATAAAATTTTAGAATAAACAGATGAAAAATATTATGTTTTATGTATTTTGCCAAAAAAGAAGAGATTTTAGAGTTCATGTATCATAGAATGAGCAGAATAAATGAACACTAAGAATTAAAGATTAAAGTAGAATAAATTAAATTTTCCTTATGTACCTATAGGTTATAAAGCACTATTCTGATAGGATTAAAAAACAACCCTTACTGTTATGGAACTCACTGTGCACAATAAAGAAGACATCATATAATCACATACATATACATGTTAGAAAAAGTATTAATTTTTTGATTCCATATTTGAATTAGTTTATGTTTACCAAGATATTTTGTTAAATTTATTTCTTTAAAGCAAAAATGAGTTTTAAAGATGGAGAAAAAAGATACAGTCATTCTCTCTTTAGATGCCTTTTGATCTATGTTACAGGTCCTACAGGAATCTTCATGAAAAATATTTTGTTAATGTGAATAGAAGGAAAGTCAGCAGTTTATCAGCTGTAAGTAAAAATCAAATAATAGGAAGATTGTAGTAAGCACAAATGGGCATCTGAGCTCTTACACAATAAAGCAAAGACACAGGATGTAATATCATGGTAAAATTTAGGAAGTTGGAAAGAATGATTTGGGCCACCAGATGACACCCACATTGTTGAATGAATAAAAAAGGAATGCATAGGGTATGAAAAACATTAAATGGTAGAAAAACATATTAAAATGTTTCAAATCTTTCCAGCAATACATAAGTATTAATTTCATGCTGAAAAAATTTTGGCTATACGGGACTCCTAAATGATATTGAAAAATAGAAAACAAAACAAGATTATTTCTAAATTTTTAAAATATAGTTTACTCAGCCTGTAAGACCATGATTAATTAAAGACTCCAGAATTTTCTTAGCCTTGATTTTATAATAAAGAAGCAGGAACCTCTGGTGAGTAGCTCCTTCTTAAAAAATTTTTTTTGTGACCAGCAGATGATCTCTTCAGTTAGCTTCCACTGCGTTGTATCTTTGATAACAAAGAATCTGTCATTAACAGAGAAGATTTCTAGTCTTGCAAGACTTGGTGTGTGATATTCAGTTAGTATTTGGAGTAAGTCCAATGTCATATTTTTCTGAGGAAACCAGATAGTCATTGTAGCACGTTTAGTTATATAAGTCATGAGAGGAAATGTCTCCCTGTCCCCAACTGACCAACACCATTACTCAAAGCAGGAGTATTAACAGCCGTCGTATTTTTCTTTATAGACTGATGACTAGAATTTACATGAAAATATTTCACCACTTTCAAAATAACCCTTTCATATATGAAATTACAGCAAATCAACTTAACCATGGAGAAAGAATATGATATGATTTTGTATTTTAGTTTCAGTAGAAGAATTTATAATGATAACAATTAGCATTTGTATAGGATTTTAAGTTCTTTTAAGTCACGCTCAAATACTTGATTTGTTGTTTTTTCATTTCACTTATTTAGAAAATATTTGCTAAGCATCTGCTCTGTGAGAGGAACTTGATTATGCTCTAGAGATAGAACTGCAGTAAGGGCACAAGGCCCTATCCTCAAACACAAGGCATCACAGGATCATCATAAAAACCCATGAGGTAAAGCATAACGCCCACTTTACAGATTCAGAAGCTGGACCTCAGAGAGACTGAAGACTGGTTTTTATTCAAGGACATGCAGTGTTTCTGAGGAGTACTTTTGGTGAGAGCTTCCAAATTACGCTCCTAACCCCCTAGATGACTTTAGGACTCTCTGGCTACCATAAAGGAGTGAAAAAATTGAGCAAGCCCATTCTGTAGCAACCTGAGGGGCTGTTCTTGCTTCCCAACATCCCCAGATAGATCCCTGTTGCTTTTAGGTCACTAAGAACCTCAGGCAGGCCATGTTTGTAGAATCCACATTGCTCTGTTCCCTAGCTGCTTCTTGAGTCTTATTTCCCCATGTATCTTTTTTCATCACAATTCATTAAAAAACATGCTATGGTTAGTGTCACTTTCTGAGAACATCACTGTAGTCATCTTATTTTTTTTTAAGTTTTCATTCTCCTCTAGTTTGTTGGCCAAATTTTCTTACAGATGTAAATTACTTTTGGCATACATTCTCTGAATTATTTTTCTTTTTAACGTGAAGTAGTTTGGAGGAATTCCCTTCGCATATGCTTTGTGGCTAGATTTTAAGACCTGAGAATTAAATGAATAACAAGGTAGCTTGAAAGTCATTTGGCACATCAGCATTCTCTGTAAGTTAAGCTTCATACCAAGACTTAGAAGGATTGAGATAATTACCTTAAACTTGATGGCATTTTTAGCTTTTAAAATATCAAGTTCCAGAGTTAAAATGAAATCCTTTTAAGTTTTTAAAGCTGGCCTCTGGTTCCTGGTAATAGATCACAATACCATAGTGAAGTACAAGTTCAGATCTGGACAGATAGGGCTGAAAAATTCTATGCCTATAATTCTGAAAATTAAGGAATGTTATGCCATATTTCTTTCAGAAAGGGCTATATAGCATTTCATCCAACTGCTGCACTCTTGGACAAAGGCAGTAGAGAAAAAGAGAGGAAGGAGTCTTAAGAATCTCAATGTCAGAGAACTTCCTAATGACCTCTCCAAAATGACACTTTGAAAGTTTTCTCCTGGAACAAGAGGGCATAGAAGTGTATAAAGTCAGTAAATGACAATTCTTCCATTTACAAAAATAAAATAGTAATAATACCTTAGACTATCATTTCCTAATCGGTAACAATAGAAAAGTCCTGAGAAAACTTTTGGAAAATAAAGTGAAATAAGCAACCACAGTATTTCCCAAATAGCTAAATCTCTTTCTTAATTTTGTAATCCCTGTCCCTGTCAACACTACCCCTCTGCCTCTGCCAAAAAATTCCTGATTATTTCAAGAGGAATAGTAAAAGTCTCCAAATGAAATGGATTTTAACTGAATTTCCAATAGAATATGTTACAGAGAACACTTGTAGGTGTAGAAGGGAAGTATTTTATTTATATATGCCACTCCAGTATAAAGAATGGTAACTGCTATAGTGTAGGCAACCAATACTTTTTTTTTAAATGAACCAATTGTTAAAGTAGGAGAAGATGAAAAAGATAGGTTCTTAAAATGATCAAAAGGTCAAGTATGTTTGTTTTAACTTTAAAACTGAAATGCATTTCTTTTAGTTTAGCTACTTGCTGGTTTGTAAGGAAATACCACCTCCCTTAGTAAGATAAGATCCACAAATTCAAAGCTGTAATGCAGGAAGCAAATTAACCCCATAAAGATAGCTGCTATTTTGAGGTTGGAACTATTTTAGATGTATTCTTACATTTTACACCATTTAGTGTTTATAACTACACTAACATATATTAGTTTTTTTCTTTTTTTAAATTATTTTTGGTTGCGTTGGGTCTTTGTTGCTGCGCACGGGCTTTCTCTAGTTGCGGCGAGTGGGGGCTGCTCTTCGTTGTGGTGCGCGGGCTTCTCATTATGGTGGCTTTTCTTGTCGCGGAGCGCCGGCTCTAGGAGCGCGGGCTTCAGTAGCTGTGGTGCACGGGCTCAGTAGTTGTGGCACACAGGCTCAGTAGTTGTGGCCCATGGGCTCTAAAGCGCAGGCTCAGTAGTTGTGGTGCATGGGCTTCGTTGCTCTGTGGCATGTGGAATCTTCCCGGACCAGGGCTCGAACCCATGTCCCCTGCACTGGCAGGCAGATTCCCAACCACTGCGCCACCAGGGAAGCCTCATATATTAGTTTTATCCCCATTTTAGTGACCAGAAAACAGGTTAGGATGATTAAGTGACTTGTCTAAGGTAACACAGATTCTAAGTGGAAAGACAAGTGCTTAAACCCAAAGCCTGTCTACCTCCAGAATGCATGCTCTTAATCATGGCACTAATAGCTCTTAATGGAAAAAAATGCATACTAAATAAACGGGTTATTTTCTTAATGACAGTAAGTTACATTTTCCACAAAATCTTACAATACTTTCTTTTACACAACAGTTTTGTAGTTTAAGCTTTCTTGAAATTTAGAAGCTAACACTGTTCTGAAACACTTTGGCATGTGATAGTTATGCACATCATCAAAACTAACCGTGGTGGTAACTGTGGATTCCTTTTACACTTTTGCTAATGATCATATAATTTTGAAATCTGAATTATCTTCTTCTTAATTAGTAAAGAAAGCTAAATGGCTTCTCTTTGAAATCAGCCGAAAGCTTTTTGAGCTAGATGCTGAATGCCTGATTAGTCAATCATTTGGAGCTGACCTTTGATAATTCTTCAGTCCTTTTAGAGCTAGAAATTCTTTTATCTTTAATCAAGCATCTTCTATTTACTCAGAAGCTTTTTATTTCAAAGCTAAATGAGAACATAAGCTTTGTAAAAACATTTTAAAGAATAATCAGAAACCATACTTACCTTTATTTAAGCATCCATCTGTCAAGAAGCAAACATCTTGATTTTTCAAAGTTTAGACAAAGAGGGAAAGTTTTACCTATCCCTATCTATCTGGAGGCTTTTGATTTGTTACAATTTGGGTATGAGGTACTTAGTTCTTTCCCAGATAACACTATAAGACCAAAAGCCTTGTGTTATGGAAAAGTTATGGAATTTCTCCATGCTGTAATGTTGTCGCTTGTTAAATAAGAATAACAGTAGTAACTGCTATGGAAGATTGTTATGAGGAGTCAATGAGATGACACCTTGGAAGCCTTTAGCACAGTGGCTGGCATAATACAAAAACGTCAACTGCTTTTATTGTTACTGTTATTATTGCTATTACTAATATTAACAGAATACCACAACCATTAGCATTCCATATAAAAAAGTGGTGTCTTGATTTTTCAACCCAGTAGTGTCAGCTAACTTGAGATGATGAATCAGCATCTCTTGGTAGATAAGAGACTGCCAGTTTTAACAACATTAATTTTTAAATGTTAAAGAACTGAAGGACAGACTAGGAGAAAATATTTCCAAAACACATATGCAATAAAGAACTTGAATCCAAAATATACAAAGAACCATTAAAACTCAACAATAAGAAAATGAACAGCCCACTTAAAAATGGGCAAAATACCTGAACAGACACCTCACCAAAGAAGACATACTATACAGATGGCAAATAAGATATGAAAAGATGCTCAACATCATGTGTCATCGGGGAATTGCAAATTAAAACAACAAGACACCACTACACATCTTTTGGAATGGCCAAAATCAGGGACACTGGTAACACCAAATGCTGACAAGGATGTGGAGCAGCAGGAACTCTCATTCATTGCTGAAGGGAATGCAAAATTATACAGCCCCTCTGGAAGACAGTTTGGTGGTTTCTGTCTAAAACTAAATATATACTTTCCATATGATCCAGTAACCAAGCTTCTTAGTGTCTACGCAAAGGAGTGGGAAACTTATATCCACACAAGAACCTGTACGTGGATATTTACAGAAGCTCTATTCATAACAAAACTTGGGATAGATGAATGGATAGACAAACTGTGGTACATCCATACAATGGAATATTATCCAGTGCTAAAAAGAAATAAGCTATCAAGCTATAAAAAGACATGGAAGAACCTAAAATGCATATTTTTGAGTGAAAAAAGCCATCCTGGAAAGGCTACACATGATTCCTACTATACAACATTTTGGAAAGGGCAAAACTATTGAGACAGTGAAAAGAACAATGGTTGCCAGATATTGGTGGGGGTTGAGGAAATGAATAGGTGGAGCAGAGAGGATTTTTAGTGCAGTGAAATGATTCTGTATGATATAGTAATGGTTGATACATGATATTATGCATTTATCAAATCTCATATAACTGTACAAAGAGTGAACCCTCTTGAAAACTATGAACTTTAGTTAGTAGTAATGTATCAATATTCATTAATTATAGTAAACATACCACACCAATGTAAGATATTAATAATAGAGGAAACTGTGTGTGAGTGGCATGAAAGAAGCTCTCTTTACTTTCTACTTAATTTTTCTGTAAACCTGAAATTGCTCTAAAATATAAATCTATACATTTTTTAGAAGTAAACAACTATAGAGATGGTGGGAATGTAAATTGGTACAACCACTATGGAGAACAGTATGGAGGTTCCTTAAAAAACTAAGAATAGAGCTACCATATGATCCAACAACCCCACTCCTGGGTATATATCTGGAGAAAACCATGGTTCAAAATATACATGCACCTCGATGTTCACTGTAGCACTGTTTATAAGAGCCAAGACGTGGAAGCAACCTAAATGTCCATCGGCAGAGGAATGGATAAGATGTGGTACATACATACACTGGAATATTACTCATCCATTAAAAAGAATGAAATAATGCCATTTGCAGCAACATGGTTGGACCTGGAGATTATCGTACTAGATGAAGTAAGTCAGACAGAGAAATACAAATATCATATGATATTGCTTATATGCAGAATCTAAAAAAAATGATACAAATGAACTTATTTACAAAACAGAAACACTCACAGACTTAGAGAATGAACTTATGGTTACCAGGGGGTGCAGGTAGGGAAGGAATAGATTGGGGGTTTGGGATTGATGTGTACACACTACTATCAATATATTTAAAATAGATAACCAACAAAGACCTACCGTATAGCACAGGGAATTTGGCTCAATCTTCTGTAACAACCTAAATGGGAAAAGGATTTGAAAAACAATGTATACTTGTATGGGTATAACTGAATCACTTTGCTATACACCTGTAACTAACACATCATTGTTAATCAACTACAATATAAAAAAGAAATTAAAAATAATTTTAATTATTTTTACTGGGTTCATGCCCCAGTCTGGGAAGATCCCACATGCCGTGGAGTGGCTGGGCCCGTGAGCCATGGCCACTGAGCCTGCGCGTCCGGAGCCTGTGCTCTGCAATGGGAGAGGCCACAACAGTGAGAGGCCTGCGTACCACAAAAAAAAAAAAATTTTGTGTATTTGTTTTTATATTCTTATACTTAATATTTAAGAAATCTGACATATTTTTCTTGTGATTTTGAGTGGAAATATACACAGAACTTTGTTTGCAAACTACTGGTATAATTAAGAGAAATTAATTTTATTCATTTATATATAATTTGTAATGTTTACTTTTTAAACTGTGAGCATGTTAGAATTGTAAACTTATTCTGCCAAATATATATAGAATGCTTAAAATTTTTGACTATATTGAATTTCTGAAATGCAGTTTAATATATACAAGGATTTTAATTAATTAGGTTTATAACTGGATCAGATTTAAGAATTTAATGTGTTCAACTTGATATAGAACATAAAATTTTTTTATATAAAATGGTGACTGTTCTTATTTTATGGGATCTATAAATAACATAGCAAGACTTCTAAGTTGAACTTAGTGATCCAAGAAAAATGAAGTTTATTATTTAGTTGGTATAAATTAGGTATTATTTTAAAGCATAATTAATTTTAAATAGCTCTCTCTATGCAAAAATATATCTCAGGCATTATAAAAACTTAGATTGTCAGCTGAATTAATAAGATTTAAACAGGTTTTTTTACTCAAAATTTATTAGAGCCTTTAATTTTCTAATGTGAAATTTAAATTTCTAAGAAGTTTTGTAGTATTCAGTGTTTACATACTTATTTGTCTATGGAAAACATTTACCTGGGCATCACTATTAATATTATGATTTATTTAAAAATGCTGTTTGGAAACATGGAGTTTTAGAAATAAATCTAAACAGGACAAAATCCCTTATTAAGAGAGAAAAATAGGTGAGAAAAATTAATCAAAGGTGCTTTCAAAGAAATACATTTAAAATAAAGTAACCTAAATAGTTAACAGTAAAATAAATATATCAAGTAAACAGAAATAAAAGGTAAAGCAGAGGCTGCAATTTTAATACCAAATTAATTGGGCATTGAAAACACTAAAATGATATGGTAACAAAAATACATTTGATTATATCAAATCATATTAAAGAATATTATTACAAGCACATGATGAAGTTGTTCAAAACCAGATATATATATCAAATCTCCCAATAAACTGATGTTTGATTTTTTAATGCATATTTCTAGAACACTTTCTTTGATCAGCCTCAGTAAGATTGGGGAAGATACTAGAAATCAAAAACCAGAAAATTAGAAACTAATTTTTCTCAGCTGTAACCAAGGATATTCATTACACAGTATGCATGGAAAATTAACGATACAATAAATAAAATTGATTTAATTGCTTCATATATTTTAACCCCTATAAAGAACACTCCTTCAATTCCCATGGAAACCTTAAAATTGATTATACATTAGGCCAAAAAGTATATATTTCAAAATTCCCAGACATAGAAATTATACAAGATACATTCTCCATCCACAGTGAAATAAATTAGGAAATAATAGGAAGAGTTAAAGGAATAACAAACATCCAGAATATCTATCCATTTGGAAATTTAATAGCACTTTCTTAAGTCCTGTGTCATTAAGAAAATAAAAATTGCAATTGCATACTAGTTAGATATTGCAACTGCACTACAAGTTATAGGATACAGCGAAAGAGAAAAGAAAAAAAGAAAAAAAAAGGTTGTAGCCTTAAATGCTCTTAGTATTAATCAAGCAAGAATGAAAACAAATTAAATATTCAACTCAAGGAATTAGTAAAAGCACTCCACCCCACAAAAGCCAAGCTTAAGAAACCCATGAGGAAATAATAAAAAAAGAGCAGAAACTAAAAGACAAGAAAACAGAAATACAGCAGAATTGCTAATTGTATTTAAAAGCTGGTTCTTTGAAAAGATCCATGACATAAACAAGTCTCTAGACTAGCTAGCAGATGAAAAGACAGAACTACAGGCATAAATAACATCAGGAATGAGAAAGTGTATATGACCACAAATATGAAGGAGTATTGTTTTTAAATATTAAAATATATAACTAAGCTGTAAATATTGAAATTTAGATTGCCTTTATGTTTCTCTAGAATATATAAATGATCAACATGGAACAAGGAACAGGCTGCCCAAACCATAAAAGAAATGGAAAATGCTGTCAAGGAACTACCGTCATCTGGCCCTGGGTCCAGGGCCCTTATGATTTTAGGAATGAGTTCCACCAAACAAATGAGAAATTGATAATTCCCTTTAGACTTAACTATTTGAGCTCACAAAAGAGGCAGATATATTTTACCTTTAAGAATCTAAGATAAATATCTTTTATTTTCTGTGGAACATGGAGAGCTCTTTCAGTATTTCATCGGGTTTTTTTTTTCCATATGATAAAACAATCTCTACTATGTATAATTGATTATTGCTTCTTTTCCACTTGGTCTAATATTTTCTCAAGGAGTATCAATTTTCATCTCAGGTCTTTTGCAAACACACATAAGTTTTTCCTATTTTTTACTGGTTAAAGTGTATAATGGTATCAGTATACAGTATATTGTGGATTTTTAATCTGATATTAAGTTAGATCTTCTTGAAATTCTTTCCAATCTCCTACCGTTATTTTCACCCCATCCTATTGTCTTTTCTCTTTTTATCACCACTTAGTGATTTTAGGTTTTCTTCTCTCTTCTTATACAATATTAAACATTCTATATAATTTCTTAACATTTTCTTCTGGATTTCACAAGAGATAATTTTCAGAGGTAGTTATTCCTTTGGTTCATTAGGATGATATTTCTTTCCTCATGTTCTGTCATATTTTTTCATTGACTCCAATGATGTTTTATTTCTTAACAAATTTTGAAGTGGTGGATCTCTGAGTTAGGTCTGATGCAGAACCCACTTGGGTCCCACTCTCTTTCTGTATTGCATCATGATTAGGAGTCCAGACACTGGATTCAGATTGCCTGGGTTCAAATCAAATTTTACCACTTACTAGTTCTGTGAATTTTACTTTTCTATGCTTCAGTTTCTCATCTGTAAAGTTTGGGTAATACAATGACAATAACTGCCTCATAAGGTTTCTAGGAAAATTAAAAGAGTTAATTTAAATAAAGAGTTTAGAACAATATCTGGCATATAGTAAGTACTGTAGAAGTGGTGGCAATTTTGCATTAGTTGAAGGGTGACCTTCTTTTCAGATCAACAAAAGAGCAGACTAATGTTCATAGTTCTCGATTTAATTTCTATTTTTTTTGTCAGAGGGATCAGCCACATAGACATATTATTTTCTCCTCTCCCCACACCTGGTTCTGTGGTACTCTGAATTTTTGAAAAAAGTGAGAAAATAATATTCCCAGCAATCTAGCAACCAACATTCCTCTTATCTCCTTACCAGGAGACAATCAAGTTTATATAATGCCACAACAGTTTCTGTCCTTTATGTCCAATTGTTTGCTTGGAGTTGCTATTTCTGTATGAATGTGAAAACAAGATAGAATAGTCTGGAGATAGGGATTATAGACAAGAAGGAACCAGAATTCTGGCCTTCTCAACAAGTAGCACCTAGCTGGTAATGGGAAGGACCCTCTATGTCATTTATTCAGCTGGGGACAGGCTGTGTTAGACAGATAATGTCTTCCCATCTTCCATGGGACTCTAGTGCATAAAGAAATATTCAGATATGCCATGAGATCAGGATGCATTGTTCTTATCCTGGTTCAGTCTGTCTGTTAGTGGATATGTTAACCAGGTCCTGGCATTTTCATATTGGTATTTATTTGGTTTTTTTGGCAAGAGCACATGAGATCTACTCTCTTAGCAAATTTCCAGTATACAATATAATGTTATTATTTACCATGCTTTACATTAGAGCTCAAGAATTTATGCATCCTACATAACTGCAACTTTGTACCCTTTAACTAATATTTCCCCATTTCCCCCCACCTCCCACTCTTAGTAACCACCATTCTACTCTCTACTTCTATGAATTCAACTGTTTTAGAGTCTGCATGTAAGTAAGACCATACAGATTTTTCTTTCTGGCCTAGCTTATTTCATTTATCAAATTTATAACTTTTTCTTTGTGATTTTATAGATATTTTATAGGGAAGTTGAGGGGTGATGCATTGGAGGTTATACAGTAGATAAAATTTTAAACTTTATATATTGTTGATGTAAGGAGACACTATATGCAAGGTCTCTAGCTTCATGCCTTTTATATAAAAATAAACATTTTTTCTCCCACTACCATTTCTTTGAAACATGGGAAAATTAGATGTTTATCTATGATGTATTCGTTTGACTGAGAAGGAGAAAAGGTCTCCTTTTTTATGTTTATTCCTCAGAACATAATAGTAATGAAATAAATAACTCTGGCTCAAGAATACAGATATGTTAATATGCAACTTCATACAATATGAAATACATTAAGAAACCACTAACTAGCATAGTCATGTCTTCTATGTTTAAGACTAGTTAATACTCTTTCTCCAGGGACTTCCCTGGTGGTGCAGTGGTTAAGAATCCACCTGCCAATGCAAGGGACATGGGTTCGAGCCCTGGTCCGGGAAGATCCCACATGCCGCGGAGCAGCTAAGCCTGTGCTCCACAACTACTAAGCCTGCGCTCTAGAGCCCATGAGCCACAACTACTGAAGCCTGTGCGCCTAGAGCCCGTGCCAGTGAGAAGCCCGCGCACGGCAACAAAGAATAGCCCCCACTTGCCGCAACTAGAGAAAGCCTGAGTGCAACAATGAAGACCCAAAGCAGCCAAAAAGAAAAAAAAATTCTCCAGGAAAACCTCCTTCATAAATGTGCAATTTTTGCAATAATTTATTCATGTTTTTTCATTAATCTCCCAGCCTTTTTAAATGAGAACTTCCCACTCTACCACATTCCAGTGTTTAGTATAATTTATCTATTTCTCACATGTGGTTTTCACTTGATTTCAGAATATTTAGCAGACTTTCTCTTGGGAAAGTTAAATTAATTGAAGTCAATTGAAACAAATGATATAGCTTTTGAAAATGTATGACATATGCTATCCTTTTTTATCAAAAGTTCTCTTTAGCCATCCTCTTTTAGCATCTACTTTCTCACTAAATAAAGAGAGGCTAAGGAAACAAAAGAATGTAATTTCTTGGCCGCTTTGGTTAATTCATTTAAATTTAAAACCATATGTAAGAAGGATACCAGCGTTAAAGCAGGTGCAAGACAATGCAAAATCAACAGGGAAAGTGATCATCTATGGAATTAATGAATCCTTTTCTCTTTCTTATTGAACTTTGAGCTGTCTTATACTTGGATCTACCAAATATTTTTCCAACTCCAGTAGTTGGCTCACTTGCTAATTAAAAAATAATGTTTCTGTGGTTGACTGGTATTCCAATCATGTAGCAGATGACTATTGTGCACAAACAAGTCAGGAGTTCCATGGTATAACAAATATCATGGATTTTGTCTCTCCTGAACTTAATGCTGCAATCTGATTTTTTTTTTTTTTTAAGAAAAACACTGAAGATAACTGTTTTTTTGTTTTTGTTTTTTTGCGGTACGCGGGCCTCTCACTGTTGTGGCCTCTCCCATTGCGGAGCACAGGCTCCAGACGCGCAGGCTCAATGGCCATGGCTCACAGGCTCAGCCGCTCCGCGGCATGTGGGATCTTCCCGGATCGGGGCACGAACCCGTGTCCCCTGCATCGGCAGGTGGACTTTCAACCACTGCGCCACCAGGGAAGCCCAGGATAACTGGTTTTGATAGCCTCTCACACTGACAAAAAAGGTCTTGGTTGCATACATTGTACAGTTGCATATGTTGTACACATTTTTAAGTAGTTGTGGAGAGCATTTTGTTTATAAAGATTACTGCACATATGGTCAACAACTGGAACTCATACAGAGGCTTCATCAGTGTAAACAATTATTGAAATAATGAAATTGGCTATTTTGGTCCTCTGGGCTGCTTTGTGAATCGGAACAAGCAATTAATCATTTCTACCATTCTCGTTAAGAAAAATATACTAAAAATGTGAACTTCTAAGCTATGCATTGTTCCATTAGTCCTCAGCATAGCTATTTACGATATCAAAAATAGCATTTAAAATCTCCTATACATAGGTAGTCTCCTATGTTAAGATTGCCTAGGATAATGAATAGATTATTCATGATAGTAGGTTTTCATGATAGTACCAGTTTTTCATGATACTGCATTTATACATATGATCTAATTACCATTCTAATGAACTCAACTGGATAGCCTCATTTTCATATCAGAATTCAGAAATAGTAAGAGAGAAATAAAAATTTGGGACATGCAGCAAGAACATGGCTTCATAAAACACTTTCTTCTCCTGGAATCCATAAAAAAATCAACAAGAAAATACAAGAAAGCCTGAAAGCTAAATTTTCAACAAAACTAATTGTACATATATGTATGTGTGTGTGTGTGTGTATATATATACACACATATACTCCAAAGTATATAGAAAGCCTTTTAAACTGCTGGTATCAGGCAAAAATATGCAACAGGATGTACAGAGAAGAATCTGAGAGAAGTTCAGTATACCCTAAACTATATACCAACTATATACCCTAAACAGTATACCAATAGATGAGGGACACTTCCCAGGAAAATGTTGCTATGGAGAGGATGAAAATATTACATTTTCTGACTCAAAATTAAAATGATACAATTTCCTCTAAAAAGAAAATGAAAATTGGAATAACTCAGGGCAGAGATGTGAAGTCAATAGGATTAGTCAAAATATGAGGAGATAAGCAGGCAGAACTCAAGAAAAAAGTAGAAGAAAACACAATCATAGTAGAAATAATGATATTCAAAGGAGGGTGAGAAAGAATAGACACAGTTGAAAATACTGTAAGGGGCACAGAGAATGGAAATGAGAAAAATGAATTTTAAAAAGAGCCATAAAGGGGGCTTCCCTGGTTGCACAGTGGTTGAGAATCTGCCTGCCAATGCAGGGGACACGGGTTCGAGCCCTGGTCTGGGAGGATCCCACATGCCGTGGAGCAACTAGGCCTGTGAGCCACAACTACTGAGCCTGCGCGTCTGGAGTCTGTGCTCCGCAACAAGAGAGGCCGCGATAGTAAGGCCCGCGCACCACGATGAAGAGTGGCCCCCGCTTGCCGCAACTAGAGAAAGTCCTCACACAGAAACGAAGACCCAACACAGCCAAAAATAAATAAATTAATTAATTTAAAAAAAAAAGAGCTATAAAGGACTAGAGGGGAAACAGTAGACATAGAAGGTAAGTAAAGAAGATTGAGAATATACATTGCCTGATTCCCTGAACAAGGCACATATTTGAAGGTTCAAATTTGAAAACTTTACTGAAATAAAAAATAACTTGAATTTACAAACTGAAAAGGCACACTGTGCATCAGAGGAAGCAGACCAAGAGTATAATAATCAAAAACAGTGCACAACTAAGCAAAAAGGTCACCTAAGAGGGAAAAAAATCAGGCTGTGGAGAAAAATGGAGATTATATTAGAGTAACACACCTACAAAATAAGGAAGTAAAGGAAGTATGATGCAAGGATTTTATATCCAGCCAAGCAGACTTTCAAGTAAAAATACTGCAAACAGTTTTGAAAATACAGGAATGCAGAAAATATTTTTTTCCTGGTTTCTTCTTGAGGAACCTTCTAGAGGGTGAATCTCAGCTAACCAAGAAATAATTGCAAAAATAAGGCAAAGGACTGGGATGAGCACTTAATATATTTAACTGTAAAATTAAGACCCAAGAAATTAGCATGACAGAACAGATCATAAATGTTTTATGCCAATGTGCTGCCCAAAAGATGAAAATAACAAAAACTGAAAGAGACTGGAAGAAAAAGGTGGGAGGTAGAAGAAATTTGCTGAATTTCAGGCAATCAAAGAATATCACTGAAAGCTGGAAAAAAAAAATATATATATATATAGTATTCTTCAGAAGATTAAAGTGAAAAATAATAACAAAACTAATTTTTGGTGTTTGCTTTTATTTTTATGACTGGTATATTGTCAAAGTTGATTTCCTTCTTCTTTATCTGAAAACAGTCTCTTAACTCAGCCTCAAATATTTTCTTCCAGTGTCAGAATCTACATTCTTTTTCAAGCTCAGCACATGCCCTAGAAATTATTTTTCTTCTAAATCGACCTAATAGGCCCATTCTAGTATCACAACCTCCATGCAACCTTCTTCCAGTACCCTTACTCTGACTGTACAGAGCATATAGATATTTGTGTCTTATCTCAGTGCCCACCAGCAAATAGCCACCACAGAATTAGCACTCAAAAACTAGGTGGGTGGGATGACTCATTTGTGGATATCAGTCAGTTATCATTTGTCTTCAGTGTTGGTGGTGCATAGAGGCTAACCAGCTAACACCTTGAAAACTCAGTGGCAGGGTGGATTCAATGCAGGGTGCACATGGATTTGAGCAGAACAAGGTGGAAATTGTAGCAAATGTTTCCAGTGTTTCACATCAAAGTCCCTTGGCCAATCTCAGATTCAGCCACAGATGTGGTTGACAATACCATACAATTAAACATTTCCTCCTCAACAGTGAACAGTGTGCCTTTCTGTTTCTTCCCAAAGATCTTCTCTGAAATTACAGAGGCCACTTAACCTGCCTATAAATGCAGAAAAGGTGGAGTTAATACTTCAGGGGTCACCCTTGACAATGGCAGAAAGGAGCCAGTATATAAATGCTTCAGCATCCCATTATTCAGACAGAAAATTTCTGAAGGCATTCTGATTGCTTCCTAGACAATACAAAGAAATGGAAAAATGTCCCATGTTCATGGACTGTAAAAATTAATATTGTTAAAATGTCCATACTGTCCAAAGCAATCTATAGGTTTAATGCAATTCCTATCAAAATTCCCATATTTTTCATAGAACTAGAATGAATAATCCTAAAATTTGTATGGAATGACAAAAGACCCCCTAATCACCAAAGCAATCTTGAGAAAAAAAGAATAATGGTGGAGGTATCATGTTCCCTGACTTCACACTATACTACAAAGCTACAGTAATCAAAATAGTATGGTACTGGCACAAAAACAGGCACATAAATCAAGAGAACAGAATACAGAGTCCAGAAATAAAACCAAACACATATGGTCTATTATCTATGAAAAAGGAGGCAAGAATATACAATGGGGAAAAGACAATAAGTGGTGGGAAAACTTGACAGCTACATGCAAAAACAATGAAATTAGAACATTTTTCACACCATATAAAAAAATAAACTCAAAATGGATTAAAGACCTAAATGTAGGACTGGAAACCATAAAACTCTCAGAAGAAAACATAGGCAGTACACTCTTTGACATCTATCTTAGCGATATTTTTTTGGATCTGTCTCCTCAAGCAAGGAAAACAAAAGCAAAAATAAATAAATGAGACCTAGTCAAACTTAAAAGCTTTTGCACAGTGAAGGAAACCATTAACTAAAAGGCAACCAAAACTAAAAGGTAACCTACTGAATAAAAGATAATTGTAAATGATGTCAGATAAGGGGTTAATATCCAAATATATATAGAGAACTCATACAACTCAACATCAAAAAATCAAACAAGCTGGTTAAAAAATGGGCAGAAGACCTGAATAGGCATTTTTCCAAAGAAGACATACAGATGGCCACATGAAAAGATGCTCAATATCAGTAATCATCAGAGAAATGCAAATCAAAAGCACACACCTATCAGAATGGCTATCCTCAAAAAGACAATAAATAATAAGTGTTGGTGAGGATGTGGAGGAAAAGGAACCCTAGTACACTGTTCATGGGAATGTAAATTGGTACAGCTACTATGGAAAACAATACGGAGTTTCCTCAAAAGATTAAAAATAGAACTACCTTATGATCCAATATTCCACTCCTGGGTATATATTTGAAGAAAATGAAAACACTAATTTGATAAGTCATATGCACCCCAATGTTTATAGAGTAGCATTCTTTTTTTTTTAACATCTTTATTGGAGTATAATTGCTTTACAATGGTGTGTTAGTTTCTGCTCTATAACAAAGTGAATCAGCTACACGTATACATATATCCCCATATCTCCTCCCTTTTGTGTCTCCCTCCCATCCTCCCTATCCCACCCCTCTAGGTGGTCACAAAGCACCGAGCTGATCTCCCTGTGCTATGTGGCTGCTTCCCACTAGCTATCTATTTCACATTTGGTAGTGTATATATGTCCATGCCACTCTCTCACTTCGTCCCAGCTTACCCTTCCCCCTCCCCGTGTCCTCAAGTCCATTCTCTACGTCTGCGTCTTTATTCCTGTCCTGCCCCTAGGTTTTTCAGAACCTCTTTTTTTAGATTCCAAAATAACAAAGATATGGAAGCAACCTAAGTGTCCATCAACAGATGAATGGATAAAGAAGATGTGGGGCATATATACAATGGAATATTAGTCAGCCATTAAAAAAATGAAATTTTGCCATTTGCAACAACATAGATTGACTTGGAGGGTATTATGCTTAGTGAAATAAGTCAGACAGAGAAAGACAAATACTATGTGTTTTCACTTCTATGTGGAATCTACAAAATAAAACAAATGAATGAATATAACAAAACAGAAACAGACTCATAGATACAGAGAACAAACTAACCTTTACCAGTGGGGAGAGGGTGGAAGGAGGGAAAAGGGTTGGGGTTTAAGAGGTACAAACTACTGGGTATAAAATAAGATACAAGGATATAATGTACAGCACAACGAATATAGCCAATATTTTATAATAATTTAAAATAGAGTATAATCTATAAAAATATTGAATCACTATGTTGTACACCTGAAATTAATATAATATTGTAAGTCAACTACAATTAAACATTTTTTAAGATACTGTGTTTTCTTGGTAGCCATAGTTTACGTTCAGCTTAATCATTCCTCTTCATTCACTTTAGAACAGGTGCATAATTCACATAAATCCTGAGGTTTGCGCCTCTAAAGAGCTACAAAAACTATAGACTATGTGAATATATTCACAAACATATGATTTAAGATAATCAAAGAAGCTCTTCAATTTACTTAATTCATGTGATTCCATTAAACCAAGTATAATTCACAAATGAGAAATTAGTGCAGGGTCTTATTGGCAGCTACTTAGTCTACATGTCTGTTTTGAATAAGAGTACTGGCACTTTTCTCAATAAATCGGCAGTGTTTCCCCTAGTCACACACTCGCACACATACACACACGCTATTCAATTTAAGTGTGTTCCGAAGTCTAGAAACACATGTAAGAATGTCCAATCTGAAGGGTCAGCAATGGTTTGACTAGCTGGATCTCTTAGAAGAAATTAGTTGTCAAGAGATATGGACTTAAGAAAGTCACTCAGCAAAAAATTTAATCAAAATTTTCCTAACCTATTCAAAAGGTGATGTTAAAACAAGCTACATCTCCATTCCTTACTATAAATTCTTCCAACTATCCCACAGAGGCTACTATTTAGAGACATCTTAATCTTTCACCTTTCACATTATACAGAGAAGCTCATGTTTAAAGATCTCAGGATCATAGCATAATGTCTCCTGAGAAATCATATAATAGAAGTTGGGCATGAAAACATTGCTTTTGGACTTAATAAGTATTTGAAATCTTTCTCCCCATTCATATAAAGTTCCTTATCCAGATTACAAAAAATAGATAAATAAAATCATCTATTTCAGGTTTACAACAAAATTATTAGAATCCTCTACTGTCAGGTCAGTGGGACATATTTATAAATGGTAACATCATGTGGCAAACCTTTTCAAAACAATTAATGAGGTCAGATAAGCCATTTTTGGATTACAAGTAAAAACTGTGTAGGAGAAAATGCACTTGACAAAATATTTGGAAAATTATAGTATTTTCTTTTGTTATAAAATTATATTAAAATATACCTATGAACACATGTATATGACTTATATAAACGGCTTAAGGAGGGCCAATATCCTGTAATGATTGAGGCCAGACTCTGGCACTAGGCATCCTAGTTCAAATATAAGTGTGGCAAGTTACGTGACTTTTCACATAAACAATCTTTTAACTCTTTGAGCCTAAATTCCTTCATCTGTAAAGTGGGGATAGTACTATTTCCTACATAATGGTGCTGTTATAAAAATTAACTGATTAAATACAGATAAAGTGCTCAGAACAACACTTAGTACATAGTAAATGCTCAGCAAATGTTAGGTATTATCATTATTTTTAAAAAAATAATGTGTCAAAAATTGTGTTATATTCCAAAACCTTTGCATTTTCTCCTAACAGAGTCCATCCCATGGAGTACTTCTCTATTAGAAGATAATACATTCTTGTCCCAATTACATCAGGGTTGGCCATATGATTTGCTTCGTTCTGCTGAATATGAATGGAAGTGACCTGTGCTACTTCTAAACAAAATCTTTAAGAGCCATGGTCTTGTCCAACCTTCTCTCTTATTTGTCTGCTGTGAGATCGGCATGCCTCAGAAATGGGTCAGGTTTACCAGCCTGAGTCCTAGAGTGAAGAATACATGCAGATAATCCAAAAATGATATATAACATGACAAGAAATAACTTTTCTGATAGATTACTAAGGTATTTGGATCACTGGTTATCACAGCATAACTTAGCTATACTGATTGATATAGAAATTGGTGCCAGAAATGGGGTTCTAATGAAAAAATACTAAATGTCATTGACCTCGGTGCTGGGCAATAGGTACCAAGGACATTCCTACAGGAGTCTGGAAAGATGACAGTCAATATTATTCTGCACAAAATATTAGGTAATAGTGTCACCTGTGATAATTTGAAAGACACATAATGTACTGATTTAGTTTGTGGTTTTAGATAGAGATTAGCAAGTAATATTATTCTTGTGCCACAGTTGCGCACAAATAGGTGATACAAGAAAGATATGAGCTAAGAAATGAATTGGCCAGTTTTTAAGAATAAAAGAAAACCAGGTATTCCAAATAGTCCAACATTTTCTAGGATACAAAATACAAGTATTTCTCATTTTTGACAAATGAAATAAAACTGAGAAGGCCTTAAGTAATACAGGCCAATTGAAACTCATACTGGGATACATATCGAGAGTACAGTGTTCACACTTGTGATGGATTGAAGGTTTGTGTCCCCCCCCCCAAATCATATGCTGAAATATAATCCACAACCAGAAATATTTGGAGCTAGGGCCTTTGGGAGGAAATTAGGTCATGAAGGTGTAGCCCTCATGAGTAGGATTAGTGGCCTTATAAGAAGGCCAACTCTTTTTCCACCACAGGAAGATAGTGAAAATTCAGCCATCTACAACCTGCAAGAGGGCTCTCAGCAGAACCCTATCATGCTGGCACAATGATCTCAGACTTCCAGCTTCCAGAACTGTGAGAAATAAATTTCTGTTGTTGATAAACCACCAAGTTTATGATATTTCATTATAGCACCCTGAGCTAAGATGACACATATTATTAAAATCTTTGAATCATTAAGTGGCATTGAGTAAATCCTTTCAGTTGGACAAAAAGGCACAAGGTAAAGAAAGTAAAAGTATGGTTCTCTAAGATAAGACTGATAATCTTAAATTAAAGGTAGTTAAGTACAGAGAGAAATTCTCTCAGAAAAAAACTTGTTGGCATGGCTATTGGCACTAGACATAGCAGGAATGAAATAGGTAAAAAGCAACTATGGCTACAAATGACCTAAGTTCTGGATGACAGGTCCCATGATGGTAAAATCTATTACACATATGAAATATCTTGATTACTCATAACTGTCAGTTCAGATAAAAAAAAAATAGCACATACTGATATTTTTATGGCTAAGCAGATAGATGAAATAAAACATCTATCTTGACTCTTACATTCCTCCTTGTCAGAAGGGCTTCCTGGTGAATATGAATGATCTTTTTCAAAAAGAAACATATCAAGTTACATATTAGAATTGATTTTTTTAAGATACTAACATTATTATCATTGAACTGTATTTTAACTCTATATCATTTCACAATGAATGAAATCCTATTTGAAAAGTTCCAATTTCAAACAGTATTGAGGTTAAATTCTGGGGCTCTTGGTACACACAGATTTTTCTGACATAACATCTGAATTATGCTGTATGCCTTTTCCATGGATGCCTGTTCCTTTACAGATATTTTTCATTCTTACAAAAGGAAAAAGGACAAAACTAACAAGCTGTTCAAATAAATGTGGGAGGAAAGCTCTTAACCAATCAATGAAAGATCATTTCCCCTAGGCAACTATAAATTATGGTGAAACACATGATTAACCAAGTGAAAGAAGATGTATATTGTATATCTCAGGATTTTTACAGAAGTAACATTTCAAAATTACAAGGAGATATTATAAAATTGGAAGGAAAGGGCAAGGCAATAATTTTAGACTCTATATTGCTTAATTTCAGTATAATTTGAAAATATCTTTGAAAGGTGTGATGGTTAATTTTACATGTCAACTTGGAGGGTATTCTTGGATGATATTAACATCTAAGTTAGTGAACTCTGAGTAAGAAGATTCCCTCAATAATGCAGGTGGGTCTCACCCCTTCAGTTGAAGGCCTGAATAGAAGAAAAAGACTGGCTTCCCTGAGTAAGAGGTTATTCTCCATCAGACTGCCTTCAGACTTCATCTGCACCATTGGCTCTCCTGGGTCTCGAGTCTGCCCATTCACACTGAAGACTGGATTCTATGGGCTCCATAATCATATGAGCCAATTCCTTATAATAAATGTCCTTCTCGCTCGCTCTCTCTCTCACTCAAAATCTGTCTTAGTCTGCTAGGACTGCCATAGCAGTCAACACCACAGACTAGATGGCTTAAACAACACAAATTTGTGTTCTCACAATTCTGGAGCCTCAAGATGAAGGTGCCCACAGGGTTTATTTCTGGTGACACTTTTCTTCCTGGCTTGCAGACAGCCCTCTTCTCACTGTTTCCTCTCTTGGCCTGTTTTCTACATCTGTGCAGAGAGAGTTCTCTGGTATCTCTTCCTCTCTTTATAAGGACATTAGTCCTATTGGATTAGAACCCCACTCTTATGACTTCATGTAACCTTAATTACCTTCTTAAAGAGCATAAAATCACATTGAGGATTAGGCTTCAATCTATGAAATTTAGGAGGACATAATTCAATCCAAAACAACAGACATATGGAAAGAAGTCATATTTTACTAATTTCTGAGACAGTGACAGAGGAGATTTGAGCCTAAGATGAAACATACAAATTTGGGAAACAAATACTTCATGATCCAATGAGAAGTTTGCTTTTCCAGAAATACTCTGTAATCTCTTTAATAAAGATATTCAAAAAGTTGAAATTCTAGAAACTGTGATCTATTCTATTCAGAACATAACTGAAAAAAATGTAGCATCATTTTGTCAGGAGATAATTTGCACTTCCTGGGATTCATGAATAGGTATATCAGAAGTTTGATGCTGAACTCTGTGAGATTATGATGTTTCCCTTATGCTGCTTGAAAACTCAATTACTTATATCTGGAAAGGTAGAAAACTGATATTGTAGTAGTAATAAGAGAAGATTATGAAGAAAATGGACATAGCATCTGTGAAGGGAAACTTGATATTTAGAAAAACCTTTCTGAGTAGTATCTTGACTGGTTGTAACTGAAATGCTTAACTTTAATATTCTTTTTTTAAAAAAATTAAAGAACTGCATTATTTTTCATCCAAAGAAAATGTCATGACCTTATATAAAAACTGTTTTAACTGTAGGCATTTGTAGAGGTTAGCTAGCCTGAAAATTATAATAAACTATAAATCAACAGGCTCAAACCATAAAATTCACTCATCTCAAATTATTCTTTAGGAGCTACACTGCTTAACAATGTTTGTACAATGTTTGAACTTACTCTCTATTGTAATGAGAGTAAGTTCATTATAAATGAAAGAGTAAACACATTTTTAATTTCACCTTTATAATGGGAAATACAGGCTTAGCTATCTTACTTGCTACATTTTCCTAAGATGGAAGCTTTAATATTTTATTGTGTGACTGTCACTAGCCAGAGCAATTAGGCAAGAAAAAGAAATAAAAGGCATCCAAATTGAGAAGGAAGAAGTAAAATTGTCCCAAATGTAATTTGTTTGCAAATTACATGATCTTATATATAGAAAACCCTAAAGATCCACAAAAACTGTTTGAACTACTAAACAAAATCAATGAAGGTGCAAGATACAAAATCAATATATAAAAATCAGTTGCACTAATAACAAACTATTTAAAAGGAAGTTAGGAAAATAGGATCATTTACAATAGCATCAAAAAGAATAAAACACTTAGGATAAACCTAACTAAGCAAGTGATGTCCTTGTACACTGAAAACTACAAAATATTGTTGAAAGAAATTGAAGAAGACACAAACAAATGGAAAAACATCCCATGTTCATGAATTGGAAGACTTAATATTGTTAAAACGTCCACACTACCCAAAGCGATCTACAGATTCAGTGCAATCCCTATCAAGATTCCAATAGAATTTTTTATACAAATAGAAAAAAAAATTCTAAAATTCATACCGAAGCACTAAAGACCCCAAACAGTGAGACAAATCTTTAGAAAAAAACAATCTTGAAAAAGAACAAAGAGTCTTCAATACAGGAACTATGTCCCAAGAATTGGGTTCCTTCAAGTAACTATTTTACTACCTGAAAGAAATAGATACAGGAGACAGGAACTGTCATATTTTTATAAGTTATAGACTATTTCTCCTACATATACCAGTGGGGATTTTGCTTGCTTTGCTACCCTACTTTGAAATTAGTGAATTCAATCACTATACCTATCACCGGACACAATGTGGTTTTCTTGAAAAATGTCTGAGGACATTCAAGAATTCCCCCATCTATAATGAACACACAACTGAAATTAAGTTGTTGGGGCTCTTGAAAAATAATTAGACTCCAAGGATACATAGATAATCTAGAACCAATTACCTGAAACAGCACTTTCATTGACTTTGACTGTTGATTCATGGTTCAATGGCCACTGATTTTCTGTGATGTTGAAGCTGTATGGCATAGTGAGAGGCAGGGAAATTGTCTGTGCTTTTCTTGCCCTTGTTGCTCCTCATGCTTGTATCCAACACTATCTTATTTGTATCTATTCCCTCTCCTGAAAGTTACCCTTTCTTGCCCCATCCTCAGGAACACTCCACAGAGGCTGCCCACCTCTTACTTCCTCCTTGTCTCCCTAATTATAGACTCAGGCTCTGAACCACAGGAATCGTTACTGTTACCTTGTGCCTAGATATCATTTTTCCATTTTTATTATTGTAACTTCATTACAGTGTACAGGATTTTAAATTTTGTGTGCAAATTTTCCCCACATCATGCCAGGATTGCATATACAGGAACAGGCATTTATACAGATTGGAAGGAGACAAGATCAAACTAATTCTTATATTTAACTTCAAAAATTGATTAAAACTGAGGGTCTTTAGCCTTGCATAAATATAGCCTGGGTTAGGAAATAATTATAAAATTAATATGTGTATGGTACTCTGCAGTTACTGAAACATAACATTTGATGAAACACAATCAAATTAATCAAGCACTTGTTTTTTTCTGATTATAACAGTAATGCAGGGTTATTTGAAATATATTGCTTTATAGGATAGTAAAGTTAATATTAAAGCTCCAGAACTATATACTACTTTTCCCCAAAGATTTAAAAACATTTATGCTAACTAAATTATGTACAAAAGAAACCAACTAGAGCTAAAAAATGAATTCAGCGAAGTTGCAAGGTACATGATTAACACACCAAAATCAGTTGAGTTTCTAAACACAAGCAGTAAATAAGCCAAAAAGGAAATTAGAAAAACAATTCCATTTACAATAGCAACAAAAAGAATAAAATAGCTAGAAATAAATTTAATAAGGGAGATGAAAGAGTTGTACATTGAAAACTATAAAACATTGCTAAAACTATGAAGAAATTAAGGAAGACCTCAATAAATGAAAAGATATCCCATGATCTTAGATTGGAAGAATTAATATTATTAAGATGTAGCAATACTACCTAAACTGATCTACTGATTCTATCAAAATTCTAATAGCTTTATTTGCCAAAATGGAAAAGCCATTGCTCAAATTTATGTGGAATGCAGAGGGCAATGAACTGGCAAAACAATCTTGAAAAAAACAAAGTCAGAGTGCTCACACTTCCCAATTTCAAAATTTACTACAAAGCTACAGTAATCAAAGCAGTGTGGTACTGGCATAGGATAATGGAATACAAATGAGAGTCTAAAATAAGCCTATATATCTAAGCCCTATTGCTTTTTGACAAGAACCGAGACCACTCAATGGCAGAGGACAGTCTATTCAACAAATGGTCCTGGGACAACTGTATAGCCACATGTAAAAGAATGAAGTTAGATCTCTACCTAACACCACAAAAATAAACTCACAATGAATCAAAGATTAAATACAAGGGCTAAAACAATAAAACTCTTGGAAGAAAACATTGGGGTAAATCTTCATGACCTTTAGTTTGGCAATGGATTCTTAGATATGACACCAAAAGCATGAGCCACAAAAGAAAAAAATAGACAAATAGGACTTCATCAAGATTTAAAACTTTTGTACATCAAAATACGTTATCAAGGAAGTGCAAAGACAACCTATAGAATGGGAGAAAATATTGACAAATCGTATATCTGGTATCCAGAATATAAAAGGACTTTTATAACTCAACAACCACAGTACTTAACATTAACAAACATGTCTCCAAAGATATACAAATGGTGAATAAGCACATGAAAATATGCTCAATATCATTATCCATTAGGGAAATGTAAGTCAAAACCCCAATGAGATATCACTTAACACCCACTAAGACAGATAATAACAAATAGTAGTCAGGATGTGGAAAAATTAGAACCCTCACACACTGCTGGTAGGAATGTAAAATGGTGGGGCTGCTGTGGAAGAGCTCGGTGGTTCCTCAAAATGTTAAGCACAGAACTGCCATATGACCCGGCAATTCTCCTCCTATGCATATGACCCAGAGAACTGAGAAAACAGGTACTCAAAACAAATACTAACACACGAATGTTCATACACCACTATTCATAATAACCAAAAGGTAGAAACAATCCAAATGTCTATCTATAGATGAATGTATATCAATATTGATATACACGTAAAATGGAACATTTTTCAGCCATAAAAGGAATGAAGTGATGATACATGCTACAATGTGAATGAGTCTTAAATGAATTATGCTGTGTGAAAGAAGCCAGACACAAAGGTTACATGTTGTATAATTCCATTTACATGAAATATTCAGAATAGGTAAGCCCATAGAAACAAAAAGCAGATTGGAGGTTGGCAGGGACCGGGGAGGGAAGGATGGAGGAGTAACTGCTTAATGGGTATGGGTTTTTATTTTTAGATAATAAAAATATTTTGGAAGTAGATAGAGGTGGTGGTACACAGCATTGTAAATGTACTAAATGCCACTGAATTGTTCACTTTAAAATGCTTAATTTTATGATTTGAGAATTTCACCTTAATTAGGAAAAAATGAAAAAAATAATGCATCTGTTTATTGCATAATTTACACTTCAAAACTCCTAATTTTACCACTTTTCTGGGTTTTAAACTGATGCACCTGTTTCATTTAAACTCAATGTGAGAGGATGAGAAAATGGGTTTAACTGTTTATTCTTGATTGTTTTGTGAGTTTTCCTATGGTTTTTAATTGATTTTATTTTAGTAGAATACTTAGAATCAGACATTTTCTGTGGAAAATTAATGTACTTAAATTATACTTTAGGACTTGAAATAACTTTTTTTTTTTCTTTGCGGTACGCGGGCCTCTCACTGTTGTGGCCTCTCCCGCTGCGGAGCACAGGCTCCAGATGCGCAGGCTCAGTGGCCATGGCTCATGGGCCCAGCCGCTCCGCGGAATGTGGGATCTTCCCGGACCAGGGCACGAACGCGTGTCCCCTGCATTGACAGGCGGACTCCCAACCACTACGCCACCAGGGAAGCCCTGAAATAACTTTTAAACTTCATCTTACTTTTTGTTACAATGTTTCTGTAATCTTTAGAAAATCCTATCAGGAAAATACTATATATGATATTTGGAACTTAAAGTATTGCCCACCAGAGGGCTCTCATTTTTCTTCTTTTTCTTTTCAAAAAATAATGAAAGTCATATTTTAATAGATTATAGCTTATACACCTGTGAGTAAATCAAATGTATATTCTAAGTGTCTGTAGAAGCTCCCTGAATAGTACACTTAAAATAAACTTATTATGATTGAGATGCGAATAAAGCATACTTTATAAACACATACTCATGTTTTCCACATTTCTCTATAAAACTTTCTGTGAAAGGGAATTTATACAGTGAACTATTATGATTTGAACAAGAGGGAAATGAAACAAATGTTCCTTTAAAATTCACAGAGCACAACCTCCAGAATAACTAAGTGTACAGTTAATTTTAGATACTAATCTAAACCATGAAGGAAGGAACTTTTCTCAACTATGTTTGGAAACACAGTCCTAATCTGAAAATTGATAAACAGAATTTATATTTAAAAAATAATTTTATTGCACCTATATTATATATGGGGGATGTGTTGGTGACTAAGATATAGTTGATTTTCTTGAGAAGCTCAGTCCATAATGGGAAACAGGCCTGTGTATAAAAAATAATTGTATACTTTAACTGCTATAAAGAAGTGTGACAATCAAAAGACTTAATCTTTCATTCTCAGGGAGAATTGAAGGCTGGGAATGTTGTGTACTTTTTTAAAGTCCCTCAAGAAATTCTCATCGCCTCCTTCATTCCACAGCTGAGAACCACTGTGCCAAGTGACACTGTGGAAAGAGAAATTACCCACCTAAGAGAATCAGGGAAGTTTCCTAAACCAGAAATTAAAGATACAAGTTTCATCTGGGGAGCTCTCAGAGTAGGTGGAGGTGGCATATAAGGTAGGAGGGGCAATCCAAGTAGAGGGAAAAGAGTGATCAAAGTCGTGGAGCTAAAAAGTTAACAAAATACACAAAAAACCATATGATGTTGTCAGGAATCAGGACATGATCTGGGAAACTGCTTGGGACATGCAGGGACAAGCATCAGGACATGCTTGGGAAACTGATTAGGCCACAGTGAATGATACCAGTGGAGAGTGAGTACGGAAACCACATTTTGAAAAGCCCTGAATGCATGCAAAAGAGTTTGACTTCATCTTGTAGGAAATTTGGAAGCTAAGATTGTTTTTATGCAGGAGAATGACTTGAACAGATCATTAATTTAGTTGGCTAATTTTAATGGATCTGGGGAGCAAATTAAGGGTACAGAAGAGCAGAAGCAGTACAATGTGAGACAGAGAATCTAATTAAGAAGCAATTATTAAGCATTGAGTAGATGAGGGTCTTAATTAAGCCTGGACCAATGTGGATGGTGGAAACACAAATGAATAAAAGACATTAAGATCATTAAAGAAACATTTCAACAAGCTTCAAGCCAAACATGTAACTGTTGTCTCTCTCTGACCTTGAGCTTGGCTAGTGCTTTATGGAACTCATCCCAGAACTCCCTGAGAACTGTGTCACCTGGACTTTAATCCAGGTGAGATGGATGTAGAGGCCATCCTCTGAAATACTATTCTATCCTGTCTCACCTTCCCACAAGAGGCCACGTAGGACAGAAAAGAGTTAACAGCAGCTGGAGGAAATCTTGACCTCTATCCACCAACTTTTTGGTTAAAAAAAAAAAAAAAGGTAGATTCTACAGTTTTTATGTAAAAGATGATTTGAGCAGGATGTGCCTGTCTATACTAATTACTATAAATAAATCTGGAATTTATGCAATTATGGGATATAGCTGACCAGAGAATGGAAATTAGACCTGTAACATCTTTGCCCCTGAATGACTAAACACACAAAAACTAAGCAGCTCTAAACCTAAGTGGCTGAGCTGACACACACACCACACATTGTTAGTGCTTGTTTGCTACTCCAGTGTGGGAAAAGGGACAATTAGGAAGCAATTTTGAAGGCTCAAGCCCCTCAGGAAAGGAATACTACATGTATGCCTGCTTCTTGCTTGTTACCTTTTGAATCATTAGTAGTTTGGTCTTGGGCAAGACCTATGATTCTTGTGAGTGTGTTTTGACAATTCTACCTTTTGTGGCAACTCACTATGGAAAGAAAAGAGCACGAAGGTGGGTGTCTTGGCGTTGCACACTGCCATTATTTATTTAATCTATTACAGTACAGAATTTAGTGTAATACCAATTTACATACTCCTATACACATATCTATCTACCACGTCAACAATTCCCAAATTTCTATCTATGAGTCATAGATTCAGATCTTTAGTTTGGTGGAACGCAGAATACATATTTCGTCTATTATCTTCACTGGTTTGTTTACTTCTCATAACAAAATATGAGGTCAGTACCATTATTAGTGCTGTTTATAGATGAAGAAACTTAATAAATGTGACCCAATCACTGTGCTCAGCCTGACCAATGTCTCCTTCCCACAGAGGAGTGAGGAGGCTGGCACAATGCACAGAGAGAAGCACTCACCCCCTCCCTTAGAAGTAACGCAGCCATCTCCCTCAGGTTCTATTCTCTGTCTGGTTAAATTCTATGACTGTATTAGTCTGCTAAGTCTACCGTCACACCATACCACAGACTGGACGGTTTAAACAGCAGAAATTTATTTATCATAATTCTGGAAGCTAGAAGTCCACAGTCAAGGTGCTTTCAGGGTTGGTTTCAGGTGAAGTTCTTTTCCTGGCTTGTAAATTTCTTGCTAGGTCTTCACATGGTCTCTTTGTTTGCTCAGAGAGAGAGAAGGATCTCTGGTAACTCATCCTCTTCTTATAAAGCCATCAGCCCTATTGCATTAGGACCCACTCTTATGACTGCATTTAACCTTAATTATCTCCGTAAAGTCCCCATCTCCAAGTACACTCAAGTTGGGGCTTAGGGCTTCAATATATGAATTTCGGAGGACACGATGCACTACATGACAATGGTTTCTGTATCTTCCTGTCCATCCATGGTTCTTTTTCTAATACTATGTCTTTGCCCGCTGGACTCTCACCTTCTGATTCTTTTGAAAACCTTTCTCCTTGCCTTGACTTCAGCCCCATAGGACTCACAGAGGTGATATTAGTTTTCTCCTTTTCCGTGCTTAGAGTGGGGTAATCAGAGACTTGCTTCTAACTGCACTTCCTTCTCTGGCCTTCAGTCTCTGCCTCTCCAGTAAGTTTTTCACATGGTCATCAGAATTATCCCCCTAAAGATTAACTGAAGTTCTCTCAGTTAGACAGACAACAAAATCAAAATTCTTCAGCATGGATTTATAATCTTGCCCAGTCTACATTCCTTGCTTTATCATTCTGTGTTTTAGTCAGGACGTAAATTCCACCCTTAGGGAGTCCGTCACTTTACTTCCTGCCATTCAATACTTTCCATGTGCCTCTGCTATGAGATTTAATTCCTTCCATCTTGTATAAGTGCTAGTTGTTTACATCACTCTTATAAAATTAGAAACCTCATTAGGGCAGAGACAGTATTTATTTATCTCTGTATACTTATCCTGACAGGTATAGTAGGTCCTCAATAATTAATTTTTAATTTATATGATGACAACAAATATTTATTCAGTTCCTACTTTATGCTAGGCCCCCTGCTTCAAGATGAAAACTAAAAAATGTTCTTATTATACTTCTTTTTCACTTTTTAAAGAAAATGATCTTTTAGTTTAGGTGACAGGTCATATGGTATAAACAAATATTTAAAAATCCTGCAATCCTTAGCCAAAGTTTCAAAGAATTCTATGGGTTCTCTTTAGTATCCAATTAGGCACAGTAGAATGAAACTACATCAAAATAAAGTGATTTAAATGAAGTACATTCCTCACACAAAGTAAGCCCAGAGGCAGGCATGTCAACAGCTGGGATGCAGGGACTCTGAGGCTGTCAAGGACCAATGTGCCTCCACCTTTGCACCCCACATCCCTTGGATGTTGCCCTGCTGCTATGGCACTCCAGCCACCACATATACTTTCCCAGCTGGCAAGTGGAATACGAAACTTCAAGAAGTCCCATAAAGCAATTCCATTTATATCTAATCGGCCAGTGCATAATCATATGACCTGACCCATGTGTAGAGGGAGGGTGAGAAATATAATATTTTAGGTAGGCACACTGCCACCTTGAGGAAAATCAGAAATTCCTATTAAAGGAGAGCGAATGAACGGATATTTGGGTCTTGCTAGAAGAACATGTAAACTTCTTCAACCAAAATAAACCTGTAGATCTGAAATGAAATGGGATTGCAAAATGAGCTTTTAGCTATAACTGATTTGAACTTGAACTGTTTACATTCAATTAAATTACAGCTTAAATAATCACATTATTAAAATGGAAAAAAAAAAGAACCCACTGTTGAACGAAATTCAAAGTTTACTTGGCCAATGACCCAAATACCTATCTCTCTCCCTCACTACCTACTGACCCCTGTCACCTCCAGACAATCGACCCAGCCGCACACCCATCCATTTACTTTATGTCCTAAGGACTATTTTCCTGAGAACTCTCCTCCACAACCCTTTTCCTTGGCCTATATTGCCTCTTACCACCCTTGAAGTGCTTACATGTATATTTAAAGTAGCTTGGCCCAGACAGTTTTGCGGTGATTAAGATTCATTTGCTGAATAGCAATGGAACTAATTACTCATGTCTTTGGGGAAGGGCCTGAAATAAACCTCCTAGAATACAGCAACATAGAGGTTGTAGGGGTGGTGGCAAGGAATAAAATAATACGAGCAGAGCCTTGGCAAATGACTACAAATTCCTGCACTGGCAAGAGTGCTGTTTTGAGAGGGAAGGACAAGAGAAGAGTTCCAAGTGGGAAAACCGTAACTACAATCATTTCATTTTCATTCTGTGTTCCTTCAGAAACACCAGTGTTATTCTTCCTACAAATGAGGCTGGAAAAATCTGATAAGTGTACATGTATAGTTTTGTAATATAAATCAATTTGAATGTTTTCCAAGAAAAAAACAGGTAACAAATAGACAGCATTTTAAAAAGTTAAATTCTCTGTAAATATTTCAGGTATATTTGGGTGATGATTATCCAAGATCCTGTATTCTCTTTAACTTTTTTTTTTTTTTTTTGCTGTACGCGGGTCTCTCACTGTTGTGGCCTCTCCCGTTGAGGAGCACAGGCTCCGGATGCGCAGGCTCAGCGGCCATGGCTCACGGGCCCAGCCGCTCTGCAGCATGTGGAATCTTCCCAGACCGGGGCACGAACCCATGTCCCCCACATCGGCAGGCGGACTCTCAACCACTGCGCCACGAGGGAAGCCCTCCTTATCTCTTAATGTTAGTATCTCCACTAAACATACTCAAATGGAAAATCAGAATATCACCTCCCTCTTATTGATCATTCTGAACTATAAGCAACCAGTTAAATTTTCTTCTTAATAGCAGCTCTAGTACCAAAAAAAAAAAAAAAAGAGAAAAAAGGTTAAAATAATATTTGAGACCTTTTCTAACAACAGCAGGTTTAATTTATGTGTTCATCTCCAATACCTTCCAGAACTACATTAAAATAGAGCAAATACATTTTTTAAAGTATAAATCCACAAGAGCATGGAGGATAAGAGAGGAAATTCCAGAGAAAAATCACTAAATTTTGGAAGCTGCAAAGCAGACTGATGAATGGTAACAGACTTGGCAGAATGTGGTAAGGGAAATCTAAATGCCCGCAGAAGGAAATAATAATAAGAGGAAAGGTTCAAGACTGGAGGGATCTGGTGTCACAGAGGGTAACAATAAAGACACAGAAGTGACAGAAGATTGGGTTAAAAGGAGAAGTTAGATCCCAGATACCTTTTCACAACCTGTACCCCTATAACCCTCCCTGACTACAGCAGGAAATTGAGATTTGCTCTTTGGAGAAGTCCACAAAAGAGCCTCTGTGTACAGAGAGGTGAATAACTATACTAACATTTAGGACCACTGGGCCCAGAAACAGGGAGAACACCTGGGGAAATCCTACAGCCTAGTATGAGAAAGTCAACACACAACTCCTTTCTCCTTTTCAGTCCCAAGTTCAGGCAGCAGGGCTCACAGGAGAAATTAATCACAAGAGAAAATGACTAGCTAAAGAGAGAGAACTGACATTTGTGGAACTACTAACAAAACAGACAGACCTAGCTCTATTGCCTTACTTGAGGCAAACCAGTTGACAAAAGTCCTTCTACCCACTGATAGTTTCAAATGAACTTTTTTAAGGCCTCCGTCTTAAACATCAAAGTCAGCCAAGATCACCAGTCCTATTAGGAAATCCTCCACGTGAAAATAAAAGAATGGATCAATCTAATGGAGGAAAATGTAAAAAGAATACCAAAGGAAAGAGGGACAAAGGAAAATAAAACTAAAAAATAATTAACATACTCATAGAAAAGGAAAAAAAGAAGATATTGGTTCCCTGAAAAGATTAAAAAAAATCAAATCAGAGAACAAGAAAGAATTCTTAGTAATTAAATATGTGGCAGATTATAGATGTCTACAAATTATTTGTTATTTCCTGCATTGACAGGTGGAGGGGTTGGCCTTATTGGGTCAATGAAATGTAGTAGAGGTGATATTTGGGACTTCTGCAGTTAGGACATAAGGATGGATCCCTACAGCTATCACTGAAGATCTTGGGACATAATCTTTGGGTTCCCACAGTCACCATGTAAGATATCTGACTACCCTTATAGCACCATATTCAAGAGGCTATAAGCAGACACACTGGTCAACATTTGGCTTCCTGTTAAGGCTCCAGACATGTGAGTAAAACTATTTTAGACCATTCAGACCAGCCCACCTAACAACTGAATACATGTAACCTCCATCAACATCACTTGGAACAACTAAGTGCTGCCTAAATTCTTGGCCCACAAAATCATAAGATATACAGTCATACTTCATTTTATTGTGCTTCACTTTATTGCACTTTGCAGATATTGCATTTTTTTCACACACTGAAGGTTTGTGGCAACCCTGTGTCAAGCAAGTCTATTGGCACCCTTTTTCCAATGGCATTTGCTCACTTTGTGTCTCTGTGTCACATTTTGGTAATTCTCGCAACATTTCAAATTTTTCATTATTATTATATCTGTCATGGCGGTCTGTGATCAGTGATCTTCGAAGTTACTACTGTAATCATTTTGGGGTGCCACAAACCATGCCCATGTAAGACGGCAAACATCAATAAATATGTGTGTTCTGACTGCTCAACCAATCAACCGGCTTCTCCCTGTCTCTGTCCCTATCCTTGAGTCTCACTATTCCCTGAGACACAATGATATTAAAATTAGGCCAATTAATAACTCTACAATGGCCTTCAAGCATTCAAGTGAAAGGAAAAGTCGCACGTCTCTCACTTTAAATCAAAAGCTAGAAATGATCAAGCTTAGTGAAGAAGGAATGTCTAAAGCTAAGACAGGCTAAAATCAAAGTCTCTTGCACCAAATGGATAGTCAAGTTATGAATGCAAAGAAAAAGTTCTTGAAGGAAATTTAAAGTGCCACTCCAGTGAACACACAAATCATAAGCAAGCAAAACAGCCTTATTGCTGTCATGGAGAAAGTTGTACTGGTCTGGAACACACGAGCCACAACATTCCCTTAAGCCAAAGCCTAATCCAGAGCAAGGCCCTAACTCTCTTCAATTCTGCGAAGGCTGAGAACAGTGGGAAAGATGCAGAAGTTTGAAGCTAGCGGCGCTCGGTTCATGAGGTTTAAGGAAAAAACCATCTCCATAACATAAAAACTAAAGTGAAACAGCAAGTGCTGATGTAAAAGTTGTAGCAAGTTATCCAGAAGACCTAGCTAAGATAATTAATGAAGGTGGTTACACTAAATAACAGATTTTCATGATAGATGAAACAGTCTTCTATTGGAAGAAGATGCCATCTAGGATTTTCATAGCTACAGTGGAAAAGTCAATAGCTGGCTTCAAAGCTTCAAAGGGGCAGCTGCCTCTCTTGTTAGGGGCTAATGCAACTGGTGCTTTAAGTTGAAAGCAATGCTCATTTACCATTCTAAAAATCCTATGGCCCCTAATAATGGTGCTAAATTTACTCTGCCTGTGCTCTATAAATGGAACAACAAAGCCTAAATGACAAAACATCTGCTTATCACATGGTTTACTGAATATTTTAAGCCCACTGTTGAGAACCTGTGCTCAGAAAAAATGATTCTTTTCAAAATGTTACTGCTCACTGACAATGCACCTAGTCACCTAAGAGTTCTGATGGAGATGTACAATGAGATTAAGATTGTTTTCATGCCTGCTAACACAACATCCATTCTGCAGCCTGTGGATCAAGGGGTAAATTTGACTTTCAAGTCTTATTATTTAAAAAATACATCTCACAAGGCTATAGTTGCCATATCCAGTGATTCCTCTGATAGATCTGGGCAAAGTCAACTGAAAACCTTCTGGAAAGGATTCATCATTCTAGATGCCATTAAGAACATTCATGATTCCTGGGAAGAGGTAACAGCAACATTCACAGGAGTTTGGGAGAAGTTGATTTCAACCCTCATGGATGACTGTGAGGGGTTCAAGACTTCAGTGGAGGAAGTAACTGCAGATGAGGTGGAAATAGCACGAGAACTAGAATTAGAAGAGTCTGAAGATGTGACTAAATTGCTGCAATCTCATGATAAAACTTTAAGGGATAAGGAGTTGCTTTTAATGAATGAGCAAAGGAAGTGGTTTCTACAGATGGAAGGAGATGCTGTGAAAATTGCTGAAATAAAAACAAAGGATTTAGAGTATTACACAAACTTAGTCGATAAAGCAATGGCAGAATTTGAGAGGAATAACTCCATAATTTTGAAAGTTCTACTGTGAGTAAAATGTTATCAAACAGCACTGCATGCTAGAGAAAAATGGTTTGTGTAAGGAAGAGTGAATCAATGCAGCAAAACTTCACTACTGTCTGATTTTAAGAAATTAGGGAAAAAAGGAAAAAAGAAATACCTGGGGAATGAGAAGTAGCCCCATTATGTTCTTTGGGTGAAAAAGTGACTTGAAAAGCCCATCTTTCTTTTGTACTTCTACTTGTCCCCTAATTGTGTGCTTTCTTTTGAATTTGCATTCCTCAGTGTACAGAGAGGAATTTATATGTTACATTTTTAAAGAATGAAACATTACTGAATAAGTGACTTAGAAGGTTAAGTGTTTGGGTTTCAGATGGCTGTGATTTCCACTTTAATGTTTTAATATCACATATGGGTTGCATAGTCCTTGTTGACCTTGATGATTTTTGTTATTGTCCCTGCTGCAGTTTCCTCTATTGATCCTGTTATCAGTAGGTCTTAACCTTAACCAGAAGCAGCCACCAGCAAAACCAGCATAAACGTAAGCTTCACAGCCCAGGCTCTATGTCTTGGGACTTTTGCAAGAGTAGTCATAGTGTAGAAGGTACTGTTAAACCTAAAATCTGGATGACCATTTACACATAACTCTTTAAGACTGTATTCCAAGAAAATTATATTTGTTCCAAGGTAGCTCAAAACTCTTTGAAAATCCCCTTGAGAAAGTGGGACACACAATCACATTTTAAATTAATTAACTAATTAATTAATCTATTTTTGGCTGCATTGGGTCTTTGTTGCTGCGTGCGGGCTTTCTCTAGCTACGGCAAGTGGGGACTACTCTTCATTGCGGTGCACTGGCTTCTCATTGCGGTGGCTTCTCTTGTTGCAGAGCATGGGCTCTAGGCACATGGGCTTCAGTATTTGTGGCACAAGGGCTCAGCAGTTGAAGCTCTCAGGCTCTAGAGCGCAGGCTCAGTAGTTGTGGCACACGGGCTTAGTTGCTTCACAGCATGTGGGGTCAACCGGACCAGGGATCAAACCTGTGTCCCCCACCTTGGCAGGTGGATTCTTAACCACTGCGCCACCAGGGAAGTCCCAGCAATAAAGTAGTTTTAAATTAAGGAATATGCATTATTTTTTAGATACAATGCTATGGCATACTTAATAGAGTAGAACATAATGTAGCCATAACTTTTATATGCATTTGGAAACCAAAACTTTCATGTGACTCATTTTACTGCAATATTCACTTTACTGTGCTGGTCTGGAGCCAAACCTGCAATATCTTCAAGGTATGCCTCTAATAAAACAAGTATTATAAGGTGCTATGTTTGGAGTAGTTTATTACACAGCAGTAGATAACTGCAACAAGGTTGGATGATAAAGTTAAAGAAACTTCCAGGAAATTAGAACAAACAGATAAAGAGATCAAGAGACAAAAAATATTATTAATCCAGAGGTCCAATACCCAATAGGAGCTCTTTAAGGCAAAAATAAGAGCAAATAGAAGGAAGTAGATTATAATTTAAAACACACGTGCATGCACACGCATGCACACACGCGCACACACACACACACACACACACACACACGGAAGTCTTCCTTGAACTGAAGAAAATGAGTTTCCAGACTGAATGGATTCAATAAGTGTAATAAAAACTTAAAAGAATAAATAGGGACAAAAGAAAATTCTGAAAGTTTCTAGAAGGAAAAAAATAAAGTTGACCTATGAAAGACTGATGTCATCAAATGGCACCAGACATCTCTAAAGTTATACTGGAGTCAAGCAGCAATGCTTTCAAAGTTCTTGGGAAAACTAGTTTCCAATCTAGAATTCTATAATCTCTCAAACTACAGATCAAATTTGGTGATAAAAACATACATTTTCATCTCACAAAATCTTAAAACATTTATACCCCATGGACCTTTTCTCAGGAAGCTAGTGGATATGGCCTATCACCAAAATGAAGGCATAAATTCAAAAACAGCAATATATGGAATCCAGGAATCACAGACGCAAGTCAAAGACAACTGATTTTGGAAATCTGTGTCGTCTTTCTTTTTCTTCCTCAGTCTAATTAAAGGATTAATAATTTTATTGATAGCTGATTTTCTATAATATTTATCCATTTTTTACTTAACTGATTTCTGATACTATATTTATTATTTCCTTTCTTTTACTTACACTGGTTTTTAATTTCTTCTTTTTTAGCTTCTTAAATTGGAACTTTAGATCACTGATATTAAATCATTTATTTTTTCTAATAAAAGTATTTAAAGATATAAATTTTTCTCTAAGCACTGATTTAGCTATACTTCACATATTTTGATACACTTGATATATTGTATTTTCATTTTCAACCAGTTTAAAATATAATTTCCTTTGCAATTTCTTCTTTAATCCATGGATTATTTAGCAAAATATCATTTAATTTCCTAATATTTGATAATTCCAGATATCTTTCTATTATTAATTTCTAACTTAATTCCCTTCTAGTCAGAAAACATACTCTCTAAGTTTAAACTGTTTTCAGTTTATTGAAGCTTGTCTATGGCTTAGCTGATAGCATATTTGGTGAATGTTAATGTGCAGGTCCCACCCCACCCAACCTGGTAGGCAGCCCCAGGTGGCATCAGTGCCCCTCCTAAGTGGCTCCAGGTCCAAGGGACCAGCCCTGCCCACCAGCATGCCTGCAGCACTTGTAGCTCAACCACAACAGGAGCATACATGCAGCGCACACAGGAGAGACACTGGGTATACGTGGCTCTGGTAACCAGGAGGGATTGTGCCAGTGGGCCCCAGAGGATACCTTCTACATAAGGCCACTTTAAGACTGGAAGACATAGCTGATACAACTAGTACATAGAAACAAACACAGAGACACAGGCAAAATGAAGATGCAAATACCTTCCAAACAAAAAATAAGACAAAACCCTAGAAAAAGAACTAAATGAAATAGAAATCAGCAATTACCAGATAAAGAGTTTAAAGTAATAGTCATAAAAATTCTCATCAAACTCAGGAGAATAATGGATGAACATAGTGAGAACTTCAAGAACGAGATAGAAATTATAAAAAGAATCAATCAGAACTGAAGAATACAACAACTGAAATGAAAAATACACCAGAGGGAATCAACAGGAGATTTGAGGATGCAGAAGAACAAATCAGAGATCTGGAAGATAGGGTAATGGAAATGAATAAATCAGAACAGTAAAAAGAGAACAGAAAGTTTTAAAATGAGGACAGTTTAAGGGACCTCTGACACATCAAGTTTACTAACATTCTCATTATAGGGATCTCAGAGGAGAAGAGAGAGAGAAAGGGACACAGAAACCTACTTAAAGAAATACTGGCCAAAAACTTCCCTAAGCTGGCAAAGGAAACAGACATCCAAGTCCAAAAGGCACAGAGAGTCCCAAATCAGATGAACCAAAAGAGACCCACACCAAGACACATTATAATTAAAGTATCAAAAGTTAAAGAGGGATCTTAAAAGCAGCAGGAGGAAAACAGCTAGTTATATACAAGGGAACCATGTTAGACTATCAGCTAATTATTCAACAGAAATTTTACAGGCCAGAAGGGAACAGCACAATATATTCAGGGTGCTGAGAGGAAAAAACTTACAATTAAGTATTCTCTATCCAATAAGGTTATCATTCAGAATTGAAGGAGAGATTGTTTCCCAGACAAGCGAAAGCTAAAAACGTTCATCACCACTAAACCAGCCTTACAAGAAATATTAAAGGGACTTCTTTAAATGGAAAAGAAAAGGCCATACTAGAAATAAGAAAATTATGAAAGAAAAAATTTCACTGGTATATATATATGAGGTTCATATATAACAAGATAGAGTGAATTCTATTAATAAAAGCCCTTCATTTTTTACTCCCTCCAATGTTTTACATTTTTGCCATCATATTTTACACTAAAGAAAATAATGATTACAAGGGAAGAGAGCAAGAAAAGGAGAAAGGAACAGAGAAGAACTATAAAAACAACCAGAAAACAATTAACAAAATAGCAATAAGTACATACCTATTAATAATTACTTGAAATTTAAATGGACCAACTACTTCAGTCAAAAGACACAGGGTGGCTGAATGGATGAAAAAACAGGACCCATCTATATGCTGCTTACAAGAAATAAACTTAAGAAAGAAATCATATCAAATATCTTTTCAACCACGACAATATGAAACTACAAAGCAGTTACAGTCATCCCTTGGTATCCACAGGGGATTGGTTCCAGGACTTCCCATGGATACAAAAATCCATAAATTTTCAAGTCTCTTACAGTCAGTCCTTCATAGCCACAGATTCTACATCCATGGATATGGAGGGCCAACTGTATACTTATTGAAAAGAAATCTGCAGACCCACGCAGTTCAAACCTACATTGCTCAAGGGTCAAATGTACAAGAAGAAAACTGAAAAAAAAACACAAACATGTGAAAGCTAATCCACATGCTACTAAACAACCAATGGTCAATGAATAAATCAATGAGGAAATTAAAAAAATACCTTAAGACAAATAAAAATGGAAACAACCTTCTAAAGTCTATGGGACACAGCAAAAGCTGTTTTAACAGGGAAGTTTATAGTGATACAACATTACCCCAGGAAATAAGATCTAAAAATCTCAAGTAAATAATCTAACCTTATACCAAAATGCACTAGAAAAAGAATAATGAACAAAGCCCAAAGTCAGGCTTTGAAGGAAATAAATAATAAAGGAAATAATTAATAAAGATCAGAGTGTAAACAAATGAAAGAGTCTAAAAAAAACACAATAGAAAAGATCAGTGAAACTAAGAGTTGCTTTTTTGAAAAGAAACAAAATTAATAAAACTTTACCCAGTCTCCTCAAAAAAAAAAAAAGGCCCAAGTAAATGAAATCAGAAATGAAAGTGGAAAAGTTACAACTGACACGACAGAAATACAGAGGATCATAAGAGATTACTGTAAACAACTGTACACCAAAAAATTGGGCAACCTAGAAGAAATGGATAAATTACTAGAAATGTATAATCTTCCAATACTGAATCAAGAAGAAATAGAAAATCTGAACACACTAATCACTAGCATTGAAATTGAATCAGTATTTTAAAACTCCCAACAAACAAGAGTCCTGGTCCAGATGGCTTCAAAGGGGAATTCAACCAAACATTTGAAAAAGAATTTAATACCTAGCCTTCTCAAACTATTCCAAAAAACTGAAAAGGAAGAAATGCTTCCAAACTCCCTCTACGAGGCCAGCATTACCCTGATACTAAAACCAGACACTACAAAGAAAATTACAGGCCAATATCCCTGATGAACACAGATGCAAAAATCCTCAACGAAATATCAGCAAACTGAATTCAACAATACATTAAAAGGATCATACACCATGATCAAGTGGGATTTGCTCCAGGGATGGAAGGATGGTTCAATATCCACTGATCAATCAATGTGATCCATCACATTAACAAAGCAAAGGATAAAAATTGTAGGACTATCTCAGTCAATGAAGAAAAAGAATTTGACAAAATTCAATATCCATTTACAATAAAAACTCTTAACAAAGTGGTATAGAGGGAACATACTTCAACATAATATAGGTCATATATGACAAACCCCAAGCCAACATCATACTCAGTGGTGAAAAGCTGAAAGCATTTTTTCTAATATCAGGAACAAGTCAAGGATGTCCACTCTTGCCACTTTTATTCAACATAGAATTTTAAGTCCAAGTGACAGCACTGAAACAAGAAAAAGAAATAAAAGAAATCCCATTGAAAAGGAAGAAGTAGAACTATCACTATTTGTAGATGACATGATACTGTATATAGAAAACCCTAAAGACTCCACCAAAAAATATTAGGACTAATAAATGAATTTAGTAAAGTTGCAGGATACAAAATCAATATATAGAAACCTGTTGCATTTCTATATACTAATAAAAACTATCGGAAAGAGAAATTAAGGAAACAATCCCACTTACAATTGCATCAAAAAGAATAAAATAACTAGGAATATGTTTAACCATGGAAGTGAAACACCTGTACTCTGAAAGTAAGATGCTGATGAAGGAAATTAAAGACAACACAAATAAATGGAAAGATATACTGGGGCCATGGACTGGAAGAATTAATGTGGTTAAAATATCCATACTACTCAAAGCAATCTACAGATTCAAAACAATCCCCATCAAAATGCCAATGGCATTTTTTACAGAACTGGAACTAGTCATCCCAAAATTTGTTTGGAACAACAAGACTGCAAAGAGCCAAAGCAATCTTACAAGAAGCCTGGAGGTGTCATGCTCCTTGATTTCACACTATACTATAAAGCCATAGTAATCAAAATTGTATGGTACTGGCACAGAAACAGACACATACATCAATGAAACGGAATAGACTGCCCAGAAATAACTCCATGCTTATATGATCAATTAATTTATGATAAAGGATCCAAAACTATATAATGGGGAAAAGACATTCTCTTCAGTAAACGCTGTTGGGAAAACTGGACAGGTATATTCAAAAGAATCAAACTAGACCACTTTCTTACACCATATACAAAAATAAACTCAAATTGCCTTAAAGACTTAAATATAAGACCTGAAACCATAAAATGCCTAGAAGAAAACACAGGCAGTACACTTCTTGACACCAGTCTTAGCAATACTTTTTGGATCCATCTCCTCAGGCAAGGGAAACAAAAGCAAAAATACACAAATGAGACGACCTCAAACTAAAAAGCTTTTGCACAGGAAGGAAATGATCAACGAAATGAAAAGCCAACCTACAGAATGGGAGAAGTTATTTGCAAGTAATATATCCGATAAGGGGTTAATATCCAAAATATGTAAATGACTCATACAACTCGGTCTAAACAACAACAACAAAAATCCAATTAAAACATGGGCAGAGAACCTGAATAGACATTTTTCCAAAGAAAACATACAAATGGCCAATAGACACATGAAAATATGCTGAACATCACTAACCATCAGGGAAATGCAAATCAAAACCATGGTGAGATACCATCTCACACCTGTCAGAATGGCTATTATCCAAAAGACAAGAAATAACAAGTGTTGACAAGGATGTAGAGAAAGGGGAACCCTCATACACTGTTGATGGGAATGCAAATTGGTGCAGGTTCTATGAAAAATAGTATGGAGGTTCCTCAAAAAATTAAAAATAGAATTTTTAATTCTATTGACGATGATCCAGTAATTCCATATGATCCAGTAATTCCACTTCTGGGTATCTATCCAAAGAAAATGAAAACACTAATTTGAAAAGATATATGCGTGCCTATGTTCATTGCAGCATTATTTACAATAGCTAAGATATAGAAGCAACCAAAGTACACATAAATAGATGAATGGATATAAAAGATGTGGTGTATATGCATACGATGGAATATATTACTCAGCCATAAAAAAGAATGAAATATTGCTATTTGCAACAACATGGATGGACATAGAGGGTATTATGCTATATGAAATAAATCAGACAGAGAATGACAAATACTGTATATTTTCACTTATATGGGGAATCTAAAAAACAAACAAAACAAAACAGAAACAGACTTATAGATACAGAGAACAAACAGATGGTTCCCAGAGGGGAGGGAGGTGGCAGGTTGGGTGAAATAGGTGAAAGGGATTAAGAGATGCAAACTTCCAGTTACAAAATAAATAATCACAGGTATGTAATATACAGCATAGGGAATATAGTCAATAATACTGAAATGACTCTGTATGGTGACAGATGGTTACTAGACTTACACGGTGATCAATTAGTAATGTATATAAATGTCAAATCATTATATTATATACTTAAATCTAATATAATATTGTACGCCAACTATAATTAAATAAAAAATATAAAAAGAAAAAAAAAGGCTGAGGAACTCTTCCAGATTAAAAGAGACTAAAGAGACATGAAAACAAAATATAATTTATGACCCTAGATTGGATCCTGGACTGGGAAAAAATAACTATAAAGGATATAACTGAAACAACTAATCAAATGTGAGTATGGACTGTGGATTGGATAACAGTATCATATCAATGTTACATTTCCTGTTTGCTAAACTGAGGTGATGTAAAGGAATGACCACATTCTTAGGAAATATGCACTGAAGCATTTAGAATAAAACAGCACACTCTCTCCAACTTACTTTTAAATGTTTTTAGAATACACAGAAAATGTGTGTGTGTGTGTGTGTGTGTGTAGATGTGTGTGTGTGTGTGTAGAGAGAGAACATAAAACAAATGGGGTAAAATAGGTATAAACTACTATGTATAAAATGAATAAGCTACAAGATATATTGTACAAAACAGGGAATATAGCCAATATTTTATAACTATATATGGAATATAACCTTTAAAACTTTCCAATCACTATGTTGTATACCTTAAACTTGTATACTTGAAACATATAATATTGTACATCAACTATACTTCAATTAAAAAGAACTGAAAAATGAGGTAGAAATGTAAACAATTGGTAAATCTGTACAAAAGCCTTATTCGAGTAACTTTTCTATAAACAAGAAAGAATAGTAAAATAAAATCTAAAAAAATTACCATGAAAACTTCTTAAAGAGTTGTATTAGTTAGGATATATGAAATGGCAAATTGAGAAGAGGTATATAGTTCTACGTTTCTTTTAACGTAAAGTATTCCATGAATTAAAAGAGTCTAAATGGCACTAAATTAACACTCAATTTACAATAAAAATAAAAGTAGCCACTATTTATGAAGATCTTTTTTTGTACAGGCATTGTACTAGGCATTTGACACACATGTTTATTTTACATAACAATCCTATAACACTGAACTATAATAGTACACATTTTACAATGAAGAAACTGAAGTGACAAAAAGCTGCTTAAAATCATACAGTGAGTAGAAATGTCCAGATTTGAACCCAAGACTATATCACTTTAAAATGTGTGCTGTTCAACGTTGTACAGTACTGATTTCCAAATATAGTGTGCCTGTTTGGAAATTCAGTCCATCAGTTCCTTGAAGTTGATGAGTTGGAGTTTGGGGGTTTTATTTGCCAAGAGTAAGACATATAGTATGTTTGTTTTTCTCTTTAGCAGAGGATTTGCTCAAGCTTGTCTAAAGCACTGTGGTCTTTGGCTCACACCATCTTAATAAAACCCAGGTGTATTTAGCCAGATTATATGACACATGTTCAGGTTCATGTTTGATTTCAAATTAAATATCTATTTGATTTATGGTAAAGAATTTACCTCTCTCTTTCCCATGCGGATTCTAATTCTAATCTTCAATCTGCTCTTCCAATGCTTCTAGCACTTAGAGTTTTCCCATTAAAACTTTTCATTGTTATTTTTTATAATCACTAGAGACTGTTACTTAGCCCAGCACCTGTTGTTATTTCCTTGATTTTTTTCTTTCAGGGAAGAAATGAACTTATATTAATGTGACTACACTGTATTTTAGCAAATTCCTCAGAGAAAAATGTTATTTTTGGTCCCCTAGAAGTATTTGATTATACCAGTTTATAACTTTATAATAATACAGATCATTTAAGCACTTAAAATTTCAATTAGTTTCAATTTCAATTTTGATACATATAACTGTATGAAATTTACTCTCTATACTTCTCACATTTTGGAGAAAAAGCATAAAGGTGAACACAGTTACACTTTAGAAACAGATAATTTGAATTCTAATATGGTTGATAAATCAGGTTACATAAAATCTAAACATATTGGAATTTTCATCACCAAGATGAACTGAAACCCAAACCTACATGAAAGTTCAAAAACACTTCATGACTAACTTATTTTATTCATTCTAGTCTTTCTACAGTTCTTGATTAGTCTAACACCAGACTCACTGTTTCCACAATTGTGTAAGACAAGCTTTTGAGTTGGCTAAAATTGGGAAGCAGAGAAAAGTCTCAGGCCAAAGGCTGTTTTCCATTGCCTTTGCTTTACTGCAGTTTTATGTACTTGAAAAACCAACAAAGAGAAAATCCTCTTTCATGAGATTTCCAGATTTTTTTTTTTTAGAGATAAAAGTTCAGTAAAATATGTAAACACTGGAATTGTTACTAAACTCTGAGTTGTCAAGTGTCATTTTGATTCATTACATATGACCTATCAATTTTAGATAAAGAGCTTGCCAGCAGGTAAAATTGTCTCCACCGCACAATGTGGTTGAGAACACAGGTTTTGCTGGGACATCTGCCAGTGTGCTATATGAGTGAAAGGACGAGGTCCATCTGTATTAAACTTATTTTCTTCCCTTCATTAATGGGAGGGACAGTCATGTCTCAAAATCCTATTGGAAGGTAAGCTGACCGGCCATTAATAGGACCCAGCTTAGTCACTGGTACTTTTAGCTGTGCCACAGCTATATTTTGCTACCATTCTGGACCCAGATGGGACCTTAAAGATACACTAATCCACAATTTTGAATTTATATATAAAAAGCTGAGATTCAGATAGATTAACTGGCTTGTACACTGGGATTCTGTAGTCAAGCTAGAACACAGAATACCCATTTCCTGATTTAGGACTTATTTTGGCTTTTTGTTTGTCTGTGGACCCAACAAAAGCAACTGCTTTTACAATTTTAACTCACTTTCTTTCTGTGGAAATGTGAGATGCCTGTAGGAATCGCCAAGATCACTCCTTCCGTCCCTCTTCTCAGCAGGAATGGTCTTGAAGCGCGCAGGTGGACAAGCACCATGTCAACAGTGAAATATGCGCACATTACGCACTTAGTATGTTCAGGTGTTGATGATCACTTTGGTATTCTCTCCCAGGAGCCCAATCCTCTCATAGTTAGAATAAGGAGAACGGTCTAAGCAACCAGCCAGCTTACGCATGTGGTAATAGCAAAGGGAGCCTCCACGTTTACTCCACCTTTGTGTCCTCTGTGCAGGGATGTTGATCAATGGTACAAGAGAGGTTAACTTGAATTTCAGTTAGAGGATTTATTAATTATATCCACCTGAGCAGAGACAGCAGGTGAAGCACTTGGTCTGCAGTTCCCCAGATATATTATACATTCTAGTGCACAGACCGGAGTCTTTCCTTTCTGCTCACAAAACTGCCCCTCACTTCTCCGTACCTCTTCCTTCAAGATGGAGCTAACTTCTCTGTTAAGTACTTTACGAATTACCTCATTTAATTTTTATCATAATACTGTGAAGTAGGTGTTATTTTTTCCATTTTACAGTGGAAAAAACTGAGTAAAATAGACGTTAAGCAACCTCTCACAGGTCTCTTGCTTGTGCACTGTGAGACCACCAGCTCAAAGCCCTAACGGCTGATCAGTACGCCTTATATCTTCAAATGTAATTTTAAAGTAGCAGGAATGGAAATATAATAATAACAGGATTTAATTCCTTTATGGTAAGGATAATTTCTAGGTAAGGTATTGACTCTGAAGTGTAAGAAACATAGTGCTTTCAATCTAATACGTAGAAACAAAAATGTGAAAGAAATGAACTAAAATGTTCTACAAAAAAGATTAAACTAGTTGTTAACTTCTAATCTAATTAAAGAGTCTATTGGCACCACAAAATATCCTGACAGGTAGTAATTCATCAAGGATTTCTGTACAGTTAATAATACAATAGAGAAAGCTATATGTTGTTCCAATTCGTTTTCATTTTATCCTGAACTAGGCTGTACATAAAGTATTGAGAAACCCTTTAGAACTCAAGTGAGCTATTGGTTTACCCCATTAACTAAAATCCACTTAATTGAAGTGTGTGTGTGTGTGTGTGTGTGTGTGTGTGTGTGTGTGTGTATTAGGGAGGAGGTGGAAATAATAATATACATTTTAAGTGTACCGAAAAATGCTTCTTACACAATCATATAACCACAATATACATTCAAAATGAGAGGAAGAGAGAGAGAGAAAGAAGCTGGAAAGGGCTGTTATGCATATTTTAGATCAAAATTGCTTTAAAAACAAATAATAATATCAGAGCTCTTTTAGTATAAGAGCAACAAAACATTTATTTTAAAACACAGAATCAATGCTTCACATTTGCTGTAAGAATACCATTACATTAACTACTAGGCTGTCCTGCTCTAGCTCACATTAGTGGTTTTGTTTCTGACAAAACACAAATGGGGACTGCATAGTTGAAAGCTGCTAAATCCACTACTTCTCTTTAAGTCTTTCTTTTGGCTGATAGTACTAGGTTATTTAAACAGTAACAGTTGCCATAATTTTATTGTTGAGGTCTTTACCCACTATTATTATCCTTTAAAAAGAGGAACTGTAAATGACAAATGACCAATTCAAAGAAGACACAGACAACTTTTATCTATTCACTGAGAAACTTTACATGCTTCAATTTTCTGTCTACGGGGAGCTACACCTCATCTGGATAGCTTGCAAAATCTTGTTTTAATGAAACACATTTGGAATCTGATTTTAATGGAACACATTTTTACCTTTATGTCATGCTTTCTGAAATAAAATACAGGTTTGCAGCAGCACTATGTGTGGCTCATCGATAAACTGCAGGCAATCTTGGCCGTTATCAACCACCTGCAAGCCTCTCTCTCTCTCATCAATGCTTTCATTTCCTTTGGCTTATTATAAGCCACTTCACATTCCTCAAGATGAAACAAAGGGGAAAAGACTCCCTTACTTTAAGTTCAGGATTTAATCTTCTAATAATAGTGTTTTGTATCTATGTAATGCTCTTCTCTCAAATGTAACCTACTGTACAGTAATTAGATCTTCTCACTGCTCCAGCATTATTTTTCAGGCAGTAGAAAAAAAAATGTTGGAATGTCAGGGTATGTTGGAAAGATCTTGCACAGAGGAGCTTAATCTGAGGGAAGTGTCACAGGGGGTATTTAAGAACCCAGGGAAAGAGATCAGCTTATACTTTAAGAAATCCATGAATGATCCAGTAATAGCAATATAAAAATAAAAGTCTACTGTCTTTTACATAAAGGAATGCTTGTTTTCAAAACTGTAATAAACAAATACATCCTCTTCATGTGTTAATTCTTGATAAGTAAATTACAAATTACAGTATTCATATAAGTAATCTTTGTATTTTTTGCAGGCTGAGATTGAACAGACATGCCCTTTAAAATCCTCCCCCTTTAAATCTGAATTACAATATATTGAATGAAATGCTAGAATGTAGACCAGATCTCAACTGTGTGTGACAAGAATATCTGAAATGATGCTATTCTGCCTGGTCATCTTTCCAGCTAGTCAATACATCTTTGAACTCTAGTTGATAGTAATTAATTCTGACGGGTCACTTTACCATCAAAGATTATCTCTGACATGACATTGCTACTTGGTGACCAGATCTTGTAACTCACACATCAAACATTTTATTCCACACTTATTATAGCATTTTCAACTATATCAGAGAAAATCCTAAGCATACACAGAAATTAACACCAAAGACTGCTTTTTAAAATGTACATGATTTCCTTAGGTTTTCAAATATTTTTCAGGTTAATTAAATTGAAGATAAAAGCCATCAACTTTATTTAGGAAAGAAAAAAATCAGATGAATATACTCACTTATACTATTCAGCATTCTAATATTCATATGAAATATAAACTTGAAGTTTATGTTGGATTTCTAATAATTTTTCCTCCATTTATTATTGGTCATTCTTCAACTTGCCGGTTAATACTTTTTACATTCTAGACCCCTCTTTTTCACTCTATGGACATGACTTATAGCTGACCCTTGAACAACATAGGGCTTAGGGGTGAGAACCCACCAGTAGAAACTCTGAGTATAACTTTACAATCGGACCCCCATATGCACAGTTCCACAACCATGAATTCAACCAACCTCAGACATTTAGTACCGTAGTATGTATTTATTGAAAATAATCTATGTATAAGTGGCTCAGTTCAAACCCATGTTTTTCAAGGGTCAACTGTAGTAATATAACTTTTCATACTGAACAAGTTATGCTAACTTTCCACAGTGAGGACTATCAAAATGAATAACACAAAACCAAATAATTTCTGAACCTACTGCATCTTTTAAATTCTTTATCTTTTATGCATATGGTTAATGACAACCTATTAGCAATATTCCAATTGTATTCTAGTCTTTTAAATATCCTTTGATGGCTTGGAAAAATCATCTCACACCTTCTGTGAAGTGAAAAAAAAAATAACCAACTCAAAATATTTGAATTTTTGCTGCTGAACATGTTAAATGAGCTAAATAATGGGAAACACATTCACAATATATTTTAATGGTAAGCCTATCCAATTTGTGATTTAAGAGGTCAAACTATTGGTTATTTTTGCATTCTTAGTAATTTAAGGAGAAGCAGACTGGGAAACATGCACTCACAGGCCTTATAAAACTGCCGCAGTTATTTTGACTAATAGACATTTATGGCCAATGTTCTGCTGGTAGAAAAACACCCTTGTAAGGTTGTAAACTGTAGGAGAGCTCACAGAACCTTGAAGTGTCCACAGCCACAGCTGTGCAGAAAAAGCCATGCAAAGGATGAAGCAATCGTCTGTGCTAGTGAGTGGACAACATTGCTAGTAGCAATGTGGACAACCCACTAACAAGTCAAGGCTGCATTGTGTGTGTGTGTGTTTATGTGTGTGTTGGTTACTTAGGTACCTTGGTCACCTAAGCCAATAGAAGAGATTCAATCAGTAGTTTTCTATCCTCTGATCCCTCCCTTTATTCTGCATCGTTCTTGACTGATTACTAGAACTCCCCTTTCTCCCACTTGTATCCTGTGCTCCACTATGGGAAAAGCCTGTGATTAGTAAATGTAAAAACCACCCTTACTTTTGCTGTACTAAGTGATTTTTTTCAAATAGTGTGAGCCAATAGAAGAAATTTCTGTTTTGGTAACATTCCCAGAGGAAATTCATGCTAGAAATTATAACTGAAAATAAATAGATTCTTAGGTACAGACACATTCATGTTTGCCCAAAGGCTTTCATTTGAAGAGTGAAAGACAAGAGGCAGAATATTAACTTTTCAACAATTGACTAAAACTTTTCATTTCCGCCCATACTATTCCCATTCTTAGTTTTTCTGGGGGAAACGTGATTTGTTAAGACCATATGAACATTTTCAACTTATGTAAATGTTGTAATTGCTTCCACTGCTTCCTTTATTAGGGATTCTTTTCTGCATAATGTATTACACTCATTTACGAACAGTTAAAACATTCTTTACCAACATTTTTTACATAATGTACTCAATAAAATCATTTAATGCCTGCTTACACTTCAGATATGAGGATAGCTATGAAGAACGCTTGACAAAGAAAATCTACTGCATTCCCCTCTCTCCCAGAATTTGCCAATTTTATTTTAATAAAGAAAATTCTCTAGGCAACTGTGAAACTGTTCTGTTGATATAAAAATCTTTGTTCATAATTTATTGGAGAATATAAGGAACCAAATGTTTAAAAAATAGAATGAAGAGATGAAAGACATCATGTATGAATTTTTGAAATATATACATATCATACAAAAATTTATATAGACAGTTAAACTTTGCATGATATTTTATCAAGTCATGAATAACAGTAGTTAAAATGTGATGGTTAGTTATTACATGCCCAGCTTTACAAGTATTCACACTTTATCTTCACAATAATCCTATGTGTAGGTACTATTATTATTTTATTTTTTATTTTTACATCTTTATTGGAGTATAATTGCTTTACAATGGTGTGTTAGTTTCTTTCCACTTTACAACAAAGTGAATCAGTTATACATATACATATGTTCCCATATCTCTTCCCTCTTGCGTCTCCCTCCCCCCCACCCTCCCTATCCCACCCCTCTAGGTGGTCACAAAGCACCGAGCTGATCTCCCTGCGCTATGCGGCTGCTTCCCACCAGCTATCTATTTTACGTTCGGTAGTGTATATACGTCCATGCCACTCTCTCACTTTATCACAGCTAACCCTTCCCCCTCTCCATATCCTCAAGTCCATTCTCTAGTAGGTCTGTGTCTTTATTCCCGTCTTACCCCTAGGTTCTTCATGACATTTTTTTTTTCTTAAATTCCATATATATGTGTTAGCACACGGTATTTGTCTTTCTCTTTCTGACTTACTTCACTCTGTATGACAGACTCTAGGTCCATCCACCTCACTACAAATAACTCAATTTTGTTTCTTTTTATGGCTGAGTAATATTCCATTGTATATAAGTGCCACATCTTTATCCATTCATCCGAGGATGGATACTTAGGTTGCTTCCATCTCCTGGCTATTGTAAATAGAGCTGCAATGAACATTTTGGTACATGACTCTTTTTGAATTATGGTTTTCTCAGGGTATATGCCCAGTAGTGGAATTGCTGGGTCATATGGTAGTTCTATTTGTAGTTTTTTTAAGGAACCTCCATACTGTTCTCCATAGTGGCTGTACCAATTCACATTCCCACCAGCAGTGCAAGAGTGTTCCCTTTTCTCCACACCCTCTCCAGCATTTATTGTTTCTAGATTTTTTGATGATGGCCATTCTGACTGGTGTGAGATGATATCTCATTGTACTTTTGATTTGCATTTCTCTAATGATTAATGATGTTGAGCATTCTTTCATGTGTTTGTTGGCAATCTGTATATCTTCCTTGGAAAAATGTCTATTTAGGTCTTCTGCCCATTTTTGGATTGGGTTGTTTGTTTTTTTTGTTATTGAGCTGCATGAGCTGCTTGTAAATTTTGGAGATTAATCCTTTGTCGGTTGCTTCATTTGCAAATATTTTCTCCCATTCTGAGGGTTGTCTTTTGGTCTTGTTTATGGTTTCCTTTGCTGTGCAAAAGCTATTATTATTCCCTGTTGTAGCCATGGAAACCGAAGCACTAAGAGATTAAGTAGGATTTGCAAGGTCAGGAAGGGGCCATGGGGTCAGTGGTGGATCTCCAGATCCCTCCCTCCTTAACACTGCCTCTAGAGATATACTTTCATCAGTATCCCTAGACTCATATTATGAATACAGTTTTCAATATGTATGGATATTCTGAAGTTTTTAGGCATAAAAACACATTACTAATGAATATAAAGAATTTCCTGTCAGCACATTTTAACCAAGATGTCTGTAGCTAAACTCTCCTTTGCTATACTTCTACTCAGATAAATATCATAGGTATATTTTATCCACTAAATTTTGGCTTTCTCTACTTCATTCTGCTAATACTGTACTTTAATGGAAGAAAATGCTTTTTCAATAAGTCAGAGCTCTGGGTACATACCCAGAGTTGTTTTCAGTATCTTCCCCTTTCTTTTGCTCTTAAAGTAAGGGTCTGTTAATAAGATAAATGCCCATGTGATAACCCCAAAGGCCTCAGCTCTATAAAATACTGTGGATTACCTGGCAATGACTGTCTTGTATTAACAAGGAATAGAACTGATTTATTAATGAAAATTCAAATGAGTAATTAAGTATAAATTCTTGCAAAAAGAATATTTCAAATACTGACATTCAATACTGTAATGCACCATAAATGTTTTAACACTGTAATGCAGCATAAATGTTTTAACGTTGTCTTATGAAGGCTTATTTTGTGCTGTTTTATTTTCTAAAAAAATATATGACTTTAAATTCTGAATTACTAAAATGACAGTCAATGATAACATTAGCTGTACTACCTTTGATCAGCCTAAAGGACAGAATGCCAAGGAAGTCTTTTTCTAAGTAATTTTCATGCTCTTCTAATATGCATAAAACTTTAGAAATTTATTGAGGGAACTGTAGTATTTGAATTCTGGCAATAAAAAAAAATAATAATGACTAAGCAATAACATAATTGTTCCTCAGAAGTTTTAGCTGCAAGAAACAGAAACCTATCATATTGGAGGGAAAGGGAATATTTGACAAGAAGTCAGGTAGATGCTACAGCTTACATGAAAATCAGAAGATCAAGCTAAGCAAACAGGATAAATCCAAAGGAGGCTTTATAGCAAAAATAATCTAGACAAAAAAGACTAAGGTGTTGCCACTATTTACAAGTCCCACCACTGACCACAGACCTAATAGCCACAAATCAAATCTCAGCTTTCATGTGTCTTTCTGACACTCACTCAAAAACCAAAATCATTAAAAAGAGAAACTATCACTGGGATCTGGCTGCCTCCTTGATAGGAAAAGAAGGGTTTCTCCTCTGCTGCTTTGGGAGTGAAAGGCCAAAGGCGGGGGGGTGAGGGGTGTCCAGGTAGGGCTATACCTCCCACCACTCACACACTGGAGAATTCCACAACATAGGAAAGACAGGTCCAAGGCTAAGAAATAACCTTTTATAAACAGTAAAATCCTGCAAAGGAGTCATTGTAGAAACTATAGCAGATATTTCTTCTAGCTCCATGTCACCTTTCCCACAAATGGAATGTTTATATCACAATTGGGTGGGGAGTTAGGAGGTTGTCCGGTATCAAGTCACTGATGCTATCTCCACTCTCCAAATTCTGAGGAGGGAAAACATTTTATAAGGGTTGTAAATAAGACTATCATCAGTGATACACGGAATCAACTTTATAAAAAGCAATGTTATTTGCTCTATAATGGTGTAATATTCCAATTTTCCACCAAAATAGAAAATTAAAAACAAAAATTGCTATAAATATGGCATAACTCATCTGGTGTTTATATTCCAATTTTCTCTTCTCTAGCAAAGTGGGGCTCTGCTGTCCCACTTCTCTCACTCAGAATTCTGTGATTTTGAGTTCAGCCCAACATCCTACTCAGGTAGAGTGATGAGCGTGGAGTTGCTGGACCAAGTCTGGCTAATCAAACCACTGCATTAACCTAAGCACAATAATTGTTTTAAGAATGAGCATGTGATCACCAAAGAACAACAGCACATCTGTCATCCTGAGAGCTTCTTTCTCAGAGTTCCTGTATTGGAATCCTTCTTTCTTGAATTCCAAATCTTTTGTTTGTTTCTTCTTTGTTTGCACTCTTCGTTCTGCTGAACATATCATCAAATAACTTCCTTAGAGTGAATGGGAGATGAATTTTGTGACTCTTTGAAAATATACTTATTTTCTGAAAATACATTTATTCTACCTTATCATTTTATTGTTAATATAGCTGTTTATTTAATTCTTGGTTGAAAATAATGTTTCCTTAGAGTTTTTAAGGAGTTGAAAACTTGTTAAAAAGCAGTTACCTTTCTGAAAACAGTTAATTTGTATACTATCAGACTTTTTTTCTTTAATCTTTCACCCATGGTATGAATCTATTTTCATGCATTGCTTTTATTTTGGGGGTTCCTTTAATAATGAATACCTGTATCTCTCTATTCTGAGAAATTTCCATGTGTTATCTCATGTTATTTCTTTTCTTTTTTTCCTGAACTCCTGTTATAAAATGAATCTACTGGATTTATCCTCTAGGTTTCTGATATTTTCTCTCCTATTTATAAAAAAATATTCTTATCTTTTATACTATTTTCTGGGGACACCTTTAAACTTATATTCCAAAACTTATACTTAATTTCTCATTTGGCAATAATATTTTTAACCTCTAAGAGCTCATTCTTTCTGTATGACTGTTCCCTTTTAAATTTATTTTGCAGATCAATTATCTTGTCTCACCTCTTTGATAATATTACTTGTACAGGACAGTTAATTTGAATGTGCAGGTTCTCACCATTAACTATGTTATTTCTTTTTGTTTTGTTTGTTTTTCACTTTCTTGTTGAACTCTTTCCTCAAATATGACTATCCCTTCATACTTTTTTTTTTTTTTTTTTGCGGTATGCCTCTCACTGTTGTGGCCTCTCCCGTTGTGGGGCACAGGTTCCAGACGCACAGGCTCAGTGGCCATGGCTCACAGGCCCAGCCGCTCCACGGCACGTGGGATCTTCCCAGACTGGGGCACGAACCCGTGTCCCCTGCATCGGCAGGCGGACTCTCAACCACTGCGCCACCAGGGAAGCCCTATCCCTTCCTATTTAAGGATGAGACATTAACAAGCTGGTTGGAAGCTTGGTATGACAGGCTAGGGCCTGTCAACTCTTGGGGTTCACTATAAGGTAATCAGGTAGCAAGATGGCTATTTTCTTATGGGAGTCTTGGATTTTAAAACATCTAGTGATTTTTCTATGTGGTTATTTAATTTCTCTTATAGAGAACAAACTCCTGGTGGCATAAACCAGGCTGACAGCATTACAGGATGAAGTTGGGGGAAATGATTCAAAATCTATCATTTAATCTGCAGCCTTTCACACAAACTCTTTTTTCATCCCCAGTTCTCAAAAGCACCCTCCACTTTGCCTTTTGACACCCAAGTCTACAGACTCTTTTAGCATCATATGGTTTATATTTTGGCACATTTGAGCACCTAATTAGCCAATGCTGGGTAAGGAATTTGCAAATTAAAGATCCAAGAAGCACAAGCTTGATGCATTTTATACAATTCCAGGCTTAAACTAAGGAGTTTGGTGTACCTTGTTACAGTAAAAGGAAATTCTTGTTCTTGGTACGATTACATAATTTAGTTATCTCCATGTTTTATTTCTTACTTGTCTCCTGACCTACTTCAGGTCTCAAGGCAGTAATCCAGGTCATGGCTTATGTATTATCCAAGGAAATTATTTGTTTCATTTAATTTATATTACTTTAAAAAGTATTGCATTATAATTCTTTTAATCTCTAAGAGTGATTTTCCCTCTTTCATTCATAATATTATCAGTGATTCCTATTTTTATTTTTATTGGTTAGGTTAGGAAGGGGATTATTTACCTTATTATCTCCCAACTCCAGACAGAGTTTTAAGTCAATTCTCAGGTTTAAGTAACTCTGAGTACTGTTTTGGTATACAGAATGGTTATGAGATTTTAATACTATGGTATGCAGAATAATGATTCCCAAAGATTTGCATGTTCTAATTCCCAGAACCTGTGATTATGTTAGGCCATGTGGAAAAGAGGAATTATGATTGCAGATGAAATTAAGGTTGCTAATCAGATGACCTGCTAGGGATATTATCCTGGATTATTTGAGTGGGCTCAATATAATGTCAAGTGTCTTTATAAATGGAAGAGAGAAGCATAAGAGAGAAACCAGACAGATGGCCATATGAGAAGTACTCAGCCTGGCATTACTGGCTTTGAAGATGGAGGAAGGAGAGAATAAGCCAAGGAAAACGGACAGCCTCTAAAAACTGGAAAATACAAGGAAACAGTTTTTCTCCTAGAGCCTCTAGATAGGAATCACCTTACCAACACCTTGATCTTAGCCTAGAGAGATCTGTTTTGGACTTCTGATCTCTAGACTGTGAAATAATGAATTTTTGCTGTTCTAAGGTGAATCAGTGATAATTTGTCACAACAACAACGCAGAACTAATACAGATTTTGGTACCTGGAAGTGGGGTACTTCTATTTCAAATAGCTAAAGAGGTGGGCGTGGCTTTGGAGTCGGCTGGAAGAATATTAAGGAGCATAACAGAAAAACCTTAGAGTCCCTTGAACAGACTCTTAGTAGATACATGGATATTAAAAACTCTGCCAGTGAGGGATCAGATAAAAGGAAGAAGCATGGTAAATAAAACATCTATTACCTCAAAGAATACTTAATTCATCACAAACACTGTTAGTAGAAATATGGATGTGAGAGGTAGTGCTAGGGAGGGATCAGAAGTAAATGAGGAAAATATTATTGGAAACTGGAGAAAAGAGGATCCTTGTTACTTAGGGTAGAAAGCTTCACAAAATTCTACAGTTATGTGGCAAGCAGAACTCTAAATGATGAAACTGTACTTCCAGATGAGAAACATACCAAGCAAAATGTTGTAGATGTGGCCAAGTTTCTTCCTCCTGCTTACAGTAAATTGTGAAAAGGAAAAAGGAACTCAGACTTGATGATTTAGAAAATCCTTTGCCTGTTCAGATCAAAAAGACACTAAAATTAAGATTCCCACTATCAGAAAAGTGTCCTCCAGAATATGAACTAAGAGTTGGCTGGGCAATCTTTTGCTAACACCTCAGAAAGATCAGGAAGATCAAAAGGTCAGTGTATTCAGTCACACACAGTCTCTTTGAAAAAATTAACTATGGGATTCAGATATTCCCTGAATTATCTCAGCAGGAGACAACTACGGATATGAGATTTTATAGAAAAGACATCAAAGATAATCTTGAAAGACTGTCTCTTGTCTAATGGAGTGAATCTCCATGACATACCTTGTAGATCCACAAGTTTCATACAGTATCAACAGAAACTACCAGCTTGAACTGAAATGTATGATAGAGTACAGAATGACAGAAGGCTGTCAGACTACCAAAATTCTACAAGTTGTACGCAGTCTGATAAAAATCAGCTGCAGGGCTTCCCTGGTGGCGCAGTGGTTGAGAGTCCGCCTGCCGATGCAGGGGACGCGCGTTCGTGCCCCGGTCCGGGAAGATCCCACATGCCACAGAGCGGCTGGGCCCGTGAGCTGTGGCCGCTGAGCCTGCGCGTCCGGAGCCTGTGCTCCTCAATGGGAGAGGCCACAGCAGTGAGAGGCCTGCGTACCGCAAAAAAAAAAAAAAAAAAAAAAACCAGCTGCAAACATGCACCGCATTTCATGAATAAGGAAATGAGGACTCAGGGTCATCTGAGCTTGCGACCACACCAGTCCTAGAAATGTTCACCCGGCTGGATCTTGAAGCTGCTTGGGACAGGGAATTTAATTTCTCCTCCCAGTTTTTCCCTTTCTGAATCAGAATGTCTATAACTAATATCCTATGCATGTCCCAACATTGTACTTTTGGAGAAAAACTTACTTCTTGAGTTTCACAAGTTTCAAGATGGAGAGAGGTGTGACCCAGGATGAATTACATCCAGAGAATCTCTCATACCAATTGAGATGAGATTTTGAAATTTTGAACTAATGAAACACAGATGCAATTTTGGACTTGATTTGATGATCTAATTAGTTGAGACTTTTAGGAAATTTAGAATGGGGTAAATGTATTTATATGTGAATCTTTGAGGGACGGGGGCACACCGTGGTAGTAAAAATAAAGGCAGCACAAAGACGTACCTGTCCTAATCCTTAGAAACTGTGAATACATTGTTACATGATAAAGGGGATTGCAAGTGGAATTAAGATGACAAAACAGCTAGATTTGAGAGGGAGATGTTAACATATATTATATGGGTGGGCCTTTCAGAAAGAAGAAGGCAGAAGAGAAAAAACCCTGGCAATGACAGCATGACTCAGCCTAATGGAACTGGCTTTGAAGATGGAGAAGAGGGTATGAGCCAAAGAGATTAGGCAGCCTTTAGAAGTTTTTAGTTTTATTGATCTTTTCTACTGATTTCTTCATTTCTATTTCACTTATTTCTGATCTGATCTTTACGATTTCTTTCTACTGACTTTGGGTTTTCTTTGTTCTTCTTTCTCTAGCTGTTTTTAAGTGTAGGGTTAGATTGTTTGTTTGAGATTTTTCTTTTTTCTTGAGGTGAGATTGTATTCCTATAAACTTCCCTTTTAGAACTGCTTCTACTGCTTCCCATAGGACTTGGGTCATTGTGTTTTCATTGTCATTTGTTTCTATGTATTTATTACTTCTTTGATTTCTTCAGTGATCTCTTGGTTATTTAGTAGCGCACTGTTTAGCCTCCATGTATTTGTGTTTTTTACAGTTTATTTTTTCCTCTAATTGATTTCCAATCTCATAGTGTTGTGGTAGGAAAGATGCTTGATACAATTTCAATTTTCTTAAATTTTCTGAGGCTTGATTTGTGACCCAAGCTGTGATCTGTCCTGGAGAATGTTCCATGTGCACTTGAGAAGAAAATGTATTCTGCCACTTTTGGGTGGAATGTTCTATAAATATCAATTAGATCTATCTGGTCTATTGAGTCATTTAAAGCTTGTCTTTCCTTATTTATTTTCTGTTTGGATGATCTGTACATTGGTGTAAGTGGGGTGTTAAAGTCCCCTACTATTATTGTGCTACTGTTGATTTCTCCTTTCATGGTTGTTAGCATTTGCCTTATGTACTGAGGTGCTCCTATGCTGGAAGCATAAGCATTTATAATTGTTATATCTTCTTGATTTGATCCTTTGATCATTATGTAGTGTCCCTCCTTAACTCTTGTAACAGTCTTTATTTTAAAGTCTATTTTATCTGATATGAGTATTGCTACTCCAGCTTCCTTTTGATTTCCATTTGCATGGAATATCTTTTTCCATCCCTTCACTTTCAGTCTTTATGTGTCCCTAGGTCTGAAATGGGTCTCTTGTAGATAGCATATATATGGGTCTTGTTTTTGTATCCTTTCAGCCAGTCTGTGTCTTTTGGTTGGGGCATTTCATCCATTTATGTTCAAGGTTATTATCAATATGTATGTTCCTATTACCATTTTCTTAATTGTTTTGGGTTTGTTTTTGTGGGTCTTTTTCTTCTCTTGTGTTTCCTGCTGAGAAAAGTTTCTTTAGCATTTGTTGTAAAGCTGGTTTGGTCGTGGTGAATTCTCTTAGCTTCTGCTTGTCTGAAAAGCTTTTGACTTCTCCAGGAAATCTGAATGAGAGCCTTGCTGGGTAGAGTAATCTTGGTTGTAGGTTTTTCTCTTTCATCACTTTAAGTATATCCTGCCAGTCCCTTTTGGCCTGCAGAGTTTCTGCTGAAAAGTCAGCTGATAACCTTATGGGGATTCCCTTGTATGTTATTTTTTGTTTTTCCCTTGCTGCTTTTAATATTTTTTCTTTGAATTTGATTTTTGTTAGTTTGATTAATATGTGTCTTGGTGTGTTTTTCCTAGGGTTTATCCTGTATGGGACTCTCTGTGCTTCCTGGACTTCAGTGACTATTTCGTTTTCCATGTTAGGGAAGTTTTCCACTATAATCTCTTCAAATATTTTCTCAGACCCTTTTTTATTCTCTTCTTCTTCTGGGACCCCTATAATTCAAATGTTGGTGCATTTAGTGTTGTCCCAGCAGTCTCTGAGATTGTCTTCTTTTCATTCTTTTTTCTTTGTTCTGCTCCTCAGCAGTTTCCACCATTTTGTCTTCCAGCTGACTTATTCGTTCTTCTGCCCAGTTATTCTTTTATTGATTCCTTCTAGTGTATTTTTCAATTCAGTTTTGTGTTATTCATCTCTGCTTGTTTGTTCTTTACTTCCAGATCTTTGTTAAACATTTCTTGTATTTTTTCGATCCGTGCCTCCATTCTATTTCTGAGATTCTGGATCATCTTTACTATCATTACTTTGAATTCTTTTTCAGGCAGATTGCGTATTTCCTCTTCATTTATTTGGTCTTATAGGCTTATACCTCGCTCCTTCATCTGTGACATTTTTTTGCTGTCTCATTTTTTTTTTTTTTAATGAGTGGGATTGTGTTTCTGTCTTATTGGCTGTTTGGTCTGAGGCTTCCAACATGGGTTTATAGGCTATTGGGTAGAGCTGGGTGTCTGTGCTGAGATGAGGAATTCCATGAGACCTCACGCCAATGAATATTCCCTGGGGTCTAAGGTTCTCTGTTAGTGCAGTGGTCCAGACTTGGAGTTCCCACCACAGAAGCTTCAGCCTGACCCCAGGCTTGTGAACCAAGATCCTACAAGCCACCTGTGGTGGCAAAAAATAAATAAATAAAAAATAACAAAGTAAAAACTAAATTAGACTAAGAACCTAACAGATATTTTAGGAAGAATATAAAACTTCACATACAGATGAGTCAACAACAGGAAGGGTACATCAGTACCACAACAGTAAAAAAGAGAAGGAGGGAAAAGAAAAAAAAAAACGGGGAGGGGGGAAGGCCTTGGCTGTGCAGGGCAGGGCCTATGCAAGGGCAAGGTTTGGATGGTGGGCAGGGCCAATGCTCAGGACCCACAGGGCTGGAAAAGGCCCTGGGGGCTGTGGGGGGTGGGGCTTAGGCTCAAGGAACAGAAAGGGCCCAGGTGTGCCCCCACCCCTGGTCTCAGAGGGCAGGGAACCTCATCTGGGAACCCAGCAGGCCTTCCTGGCTCGAGTGGGTGGGGCAAATGCTCTCCTCTCCTCTCCTGCTCCTCCAGTATGCGAGGGCCCCTCCCGCCTGCCTCTTCTGATCTCCCCAGCCTCCCTCCTATGCCCCCAAGGACCCACGTGGCCTGGAGGGGCTTTGGAGGGCAGGGGCTTGGCTGGGAGCTCAGCAGGCTCCCCAGGCCCAACTGGGGAGGGCAATCGCCTTCTGATCCTCTCCTGCTCCTCCCGTTGGGCACCTCCTGCCTACCTCTCCAAATCTCCCCAGCCTCCCTCCTATGCCCCCAAAGACCCACGCAGGGGGTGGGGGGGTTGGAGGGCAGGGGATAGTCCTGGGAGCTCAGCAGGCTGCCCATGCCTAGGTGGGCGGGGCAGTCACCCTCCGCTCCTCCTGGATGGCTCTTCCTGCCTGCCTCTCCTGATCTCCCAAGTCTCCCTCGTATGACCCCAGGACCCACACAGCCTGGATGGGGCTTTGGAGGGGCAGGTACCAGCCTGGGAGCTCAGCAGCCTCCCCTGACCAAGTGGGCCAGGCGATAGCCCTCTGCTCCTCTCCCGCTCTTCCCGGAGAGTCCCTCCCACCTGCCTCTCCTGATCCCCACAGGCTCAGGGGCGCTGATCCTGTCTAGCCTCCACTTCGCCTCTACCCTCAGTCCCCCTACATCCTACTGGTTCACTTTGGGGTTACTCCCGTCTCCTTGGGCGTCAGAATCCCCAACCAGAGGCCATCAGGTGCCCTAGTTGTGGGGAGACGCTAACTTCACATCTTCCCACACTGCCATCTTGACTCTGCCCCTGTTATATTAATATTTTAATGTTAATGGTATATTGACAATATTAATGTAAATACTGCATATTTCTATTTTGTAACTTTTCTTTCAAAATTACAACTGTAACATCTTATTTTGCAACTGACTTTATCATAGTTACTAAGAGTCTACTTTATTAAATTAATCTAATTTTTATTGACTATTAGTTTATCACTCTTTTTCTAATTCTATTTGTGATGTTTGAGAATGTCTATTTCTTTTTCTGTGACCAGCATAACAGAGAATATCTGTTTCTTTTAAATGGTTAGGAACAAGTAGTACAACCATCCACCCACTTGCCCACTCCATATTTATTTAATAGCTACACTTAATTCTAGCATCTAAAATCATGAGGGAGTCTGAGACAACCTGATTTTTATTTAATCCTTCACAGGTGATGTTCTGCCTGAGTATTTATAAATCTTCATCACTGCAAATAAGAACTTCAATAACATAAGTGTCTATGTTGATAGTTTATTATCCAGTTTTTCTGGAATGCAGTAAATGATTTTAGTTTTAAGATTTATATTTTCTTTTTACTTTTCAGGAGACATTTTTAATTTTTTTTTTTGGTTTCTTTCTTCAGTAATGTCAGTTTGCTACAAATATTTTCCTCTATCATCACTTTTTTCTTTTGTCTTATCCCTCTGTATTTATAAAGTTTTCTTAACTTGAGTAAGTTATAAGCAGTTACAATTTGACTTCCTATCACTTATAAAACAATTTTCCTTAGTCTACCAAATCAGGGAAATCATAAAACAGACAAAAAGGAAAATCCTGGAATGAGATGTCCACAGGTGACTCTGAATACCTCCAATATATTCCTGGGAATCCAGAAGCCCAAGCACATGTGCAAAGATAAATTCATGCCCAGGGTTGTGTGTATGCCCAGAAAAAGTCTGAGAGGATCCTAAGGTCTCACCTCTAGCCGACCTTGAGGCTCTGTATAAGGAATAAGTGAAGGCTAAGGAAGAGTGGTAAAGTGAATCCTGGAGCATTAAAGGAATACTCCAATATGCACGGAGAGATCCTCAGCAAAAGCTGGGAGATGTTTTGGTTCTGGGCATTTAAGGATGCCTCTGTACAGTCATACACTAATCATTGAGTAGACACTTCAGTGGCTACACACAATAACTACAGCGACTTTACTTAAGTAGTTCAGGCAAGTGACTAAACAAATGAATGGCAATAATAACAACAAAAACAAATTCTGGGTGTGTATATAGGATGTGATTTCAGAGTTATCACATAATATTATTTTAAATGTCCATTTTGAAATAAAAATTGAAGATACAGTCAAAGAAACAAAAAGTATGCCCCATACACAGGAAAAAAGTCAACAGAAACTGTCCTTGAGGAAACCCAGATATAATACTAGACAAAGACTTTAAAGCAGTTATTTTATATGTGCTCAAAGAGCTAAAGAAAATCACGTTTAAGAACGGAAGGAAAGTGTGAAAATGATGTCTCACCAAATAGAGAATATCAAAAAAGAACCAAAAGGAAATTCTGGAATTGAAAATTACAATTTCTAAAAAATTATTCAAATGAAAATTTCACTAAAGGGGCTCAACAGGAAATCTGAGGGGGCAGAAGAAAGAATTAGCAAACGTGAAGACAGAGCAATTGAGATAACTCCATTAGAGAAACAGAAAGAAAAGGAATGAAGAAAAATGAACAGTGTCTCAAACATGTGTGGGACACCATTCAGCATATCAAAAAAAAGCATAATGGGAGTCACAAAGGAAGGAATAAATAAAAACGGGGAAAAAAATTTTGAAAACATAACAGTTAAAAACTCTAATTTGATGACAGTCATTCATCTATACATTTAAGAAGCTCCACAAACTCCAAGTTTATACTGACATCATAATAAAACTATCAAAGACAAAGAAAATCTTGAAATCAGGAAGAGAGAAATGTTCATCATGTACTAGAGATCTCATTAAGATTTCTGATTTCTCATAAGAAATAACAGATAACAGAAGGCAGTGGTATGGCATAATCAAAAAGAATGAAAGGAAAAAAGTAAACTGTCCAGCAGGAATTTTATGCCCAGTGCAATAATTCTTCAAAAATGACAGAGAAAGTAAGAAATTCCCAGCTAAACAAAAACTGGGAGAATTCAACACTAACTGTCCTACCCTACAAGAAACATTAAAGGAAATTATTCATGCTAAAAGGACACTAAGAATAACTTCAATACAAAGGAAGAAATAAAAGAGCACTAATAAAGGTAACTAAACATGTGAATATAAAAAGCACATAATTTTTATTATAACTTTTCCCCTCCTATGTGATTTTAAAAACAACTGCATAAAACAATGATTAGAAACCCGTGTCAAGTCGCTGGGAGAGCCTTTCCCAGAAGCATGGAGTGACACTTTGTCTTCAGGAACAGGTCTGTTGTTGTCGTGGATATTGTTGTTGTTTTTGGCAGTGGCTTGCGGGATCTTCGTTCCCCAACCATGGATCGATTGAAGGCGCGCACTCGGCAGTGAAAGCTTGGAGTTCTAGCCACTGGACCGCCATGGAATGCCCAGGCACACATATTTGAAAAGAGGATTATCTTATCTTGAAGGACTCAAACTAGACTCATTACTGCCATGTGGCTGACAGGGTCTTGGTGCTCGGGCCAGGTGTCAGGCCTGAGGCTCTGAGGTGGTAGAGCCGAGTTTAGGACATTGGACAATCAGAGACCTCCCAGCCCCACATAATATCAATCAGCAAGAGCTCTCCCAGAGATCTCCGTCTCAACGATAAGGCCCAGCTCCACTCAAAGACCAGCAAGCTCCACTGCTGGACACCGCAGGCCAAACAACTAGCAAGACAGGAACACAACCCCACACATTAGCAGAGAGGCTGCCTAAAATCATAATAAGTTCACAGATACCACAGAACACACCACTGAACGTGGTCCTGCTCATCAGAAAGACAAGATCCAGCTTCACCCATCAGGGCACAGGCACCAGTCCCCTCCACCAGGAAGCTTACACAATGCACTGAACCAACCTTAACCACTGGGGGCAGACACCCAAAAAACCAGGAACTACGAATCTGCAGCCTGTGAAAAGGAGACCCCAAACATAGTAAGTTAAGCAAAATGAGAAGACAGAGAAACACACAGCAGATGAAGGAGAAAGGCAAAACCCAACCAGACCAAACAAATGAAGAGGAAATAGGCAGACAACCTGAAAGAGAGTTCAGAGTAATGGTAGTAAGGATGATCCAAAATCCTGGAAACAGAATGGAGAAACTACAAGAAACATTTAATGAGGACCTAGAAGAACGGAAGAGCAAACAAACAATGATGAATAACACAATAAATGAAATTAAAAATTCTCTGCAAGAAAACAATAGCAGAATAACTGAGGGAGAAGAATGGATAAGTGACCTGAAAGATAAGATAGTGGAAATAACTATCGAAGAGCAGAATAAACAAAAAAGAATGAAAAGAACTCAGGACATTCTCAGAGACCTCTGAGACAACAATAAACACAGCAACATTCGAATTATAGGGGTCCCGAAGAAGAAGACAAAAACAAAGGGACTGAAAAATATTAAAAGAGATTATAGTTGAAAACTTGCCTAATATGGAAAAGGAAATAGTCAATCAAGTCCAGGAAGCACAGAGAGTCCCTTACAGGATAAATCGAAGGAGAAACATGTCAAGACACATATTAACCAAACTATCAAAAATTAAATACAAAGAAAAAATATTAAAAGCAGCAAAGGCAAAGCAACAAATAACAAAGAAGGGAATCCCCATAAGGTTAACAGCTGATTTTTCAGGAGAAACTCTGCAAGCCAGATGGGAGTGCAACACATATTTAAAATGATAAAGGGGAAAAGCCTACAACCAAGATTAATCTACCCAGCAGGTAGCTCATTCAGATTTGATGCAGAAATTAAAACCTTTACAGACAAGCAAAAGCTAAGAGAATTCACCACCACCAAACCAGCTTTACAACAAATGTTAAAGGAACTTCTCTACGCAGGAAACACAAGGGAAGGAAAAGAGCTACAATAACAAACCTAAAACAGTTAAGAAAATGGTAATAAGAACATACATTCGATAATCACCATAAGTGTAAAATGATTAAATGCTCCAACCAAGACACAGACTGGCTGAATGGAAACAAAAGCAAGACCCATATATGTTGTCTACAAGAGACCCACTTCAGACCTAGGGACACATACAGACTGCAAGTGAGGGGATGGAAAGTTATTCCATGCAAATGGAAATCAAAAGAAAGCTGGAGTAGCAATATTCTTATCAAATAAAATAGACTTTAAAATAAAGACTGTTACAAGCAATAAGGAAGGACACTACATAATGATCATAGGATAATCCAAGAAGATATAACAATTGTAAATATTTATGCACCCAACATAGGAGTACCTCAGTGCATAAGGCAAAGGCTAAAAGCCATAAAACGGGAAAATGACTGTAACACAATCAAAGCAGGGGATTTTAACACCCCACTTTCACTAATGGACATATCAACCAAAATTTAAATAAATATGGAAACACAAGCTTTAAATGACTTATTAAACAACATGGACTTAATTGATATTTATAGGACATTCCATCCAAAAACAACAGAATACACTTTCTTCTCAAGTGCTCATGGAACATTCTCCAGGATATATCATATCTTGGGTCACAAGTCAAGCCTTGGTAAATTGAAGAAAATTTAAATCATATCAAGTATCTTCTCTGACCACAACACTATGAGACTAGATATCAGTTACAGGAAAAAAAAACTATAAAAAATACAAACACGGAGGCTAAACAGTACACCACTAAATAACCAAGAAATCACTGAAGAAATCTAAGAGGAAATCAAAAAACACCTAGAAACAAGTGACACTGAAAACACAACAACCCAAAACCTATGGGATGCAGCAAAAGCAGTTCTAGGAGCGAAGGTTATAGCACTACAATCCTACCTCAGTAAAAAAGAAAAATCTCAAATGAACAACCTAACCTTACACCAAAAGCAATTAGAGAAAGAAAAATTTTTAAAAACTCCAAAGTTAGCAGAAGAAAAGAAATCATAAAGATCAGATCAAAAATAAATGGAAAAGAAATGAAGGATATGATAGCAAAGATCAATAAAACTAAAAGCTAGTTCTTTGAGAAGATAAACACAATTGATAAACCATCAGCAAGACTAATCAAAAAAAAAAGGGAGAAGACTCAAATCAACAGAACTAGAAATGAAAAAGAAGTAACAACTAACACTGTAGAAATACAAAGGATCATGAGAGATTACTATATTATACTTATTGGCAAGCAAGTATATGCCAATAAAATGGACAACCTGGAAGAAATGGACATAGTCATAGAAAAGCACAACCTTCCGAGACTGAACCAGGAAGAAATAGAAAATATAAACAGACCAATCACAAGCACTGAAATTAAAACTGTGATTAAAAATCTTCCAACAAACAAAAGCCCAGGACCAGATGGCTCCACAGGTGAATTCTATCAAACATTTAAAGAAAAGTTAACATCTATCCTTCTCAAACTCTTACAAAATATAGCAGATTGAGGAACACTCCCAAATTCATTCTACAAGTCAACTATCACCCTGATATGAAAACCACATAAAGATGTCACAATAAAACAATACTGAACGCTAATATCACTGATGAACATAGATGCAAAAATCCTCAACAAAATACTAGCAAACAGAATACAACAGCACATTAAAAGGATCATACACCATGATCAAGTGGGGTTTTTCCCAGGAATGCAAGGATTCGTCAATATACACAAAGCAAACACTGTGATAAACCATATTAACAAACTGAAGGAGAAAAATCATATAATAATCTCAATAGATGCAGAAAAAGCTTTCAAAAAAATTAAACACTAATTTATGATAAAACCTCTCCAGAAAGTAGGTATAGAGGGAACTTACCTCAACATAAAAAAGGCCATATATGACAAACCCACAGCCAACATCATTCTCAATGGTGAAAAACTGAAACCATTTCCACTAAGATCAGGAACTAGACAAGGCTGTCCACTCTCACCACTATTTTTCAACATAGTTTTGCAAGTTTTAGCCACAGCATTCTGAGAAATAAAAGGAACCCAAATCAGAAAAGAAGAATTAAAACTGTCACTGTTTGCTGCAGATATGATACAATACACAGAGAATACTAAAGATGCTACCAGAAAACTAATAGAGCTAATCAATGAATTTGGTAGCACAGAAGGATACAAAATCAATGCACAGAAATCTCTTGCATTCCTAAACAATAATGATAAAAAGTATGAAAGAGAAATTAAGGAAACACTCCCATTTACCACTGAAAAAAAAAAAAAGAATAAAATACCTAGGAAGAAACTTACCTAAGGAAACAAAAGACCTGTATGCAGAAAACTATAAGACACTGATGAAAGAAATTTAAAAACAGACAAATAGATGGAGAGATATACCATTTTCTTGGATTGTAAGAATCAACATTGTGAAAATGACTACACTACCCAAAGAAATCTACAGATTAAATGCAATCCCTATCAAACTACCAATGGCATTTTTCATAGAAATAGAGCAAAAATTTCCAAATTGTATGGAAACACAAAACATCCCGAATAGCCAGAGCTATCTTGAGAAAGAAAAATGGAGCAGCAGGAATCAGCCTTCCTGAATTCAGATATACTACAAAGCTACAGTAATCAACAGAGTATGGCACTGGCACAAAAACAGAAATATAGATCAATGGAACAGGATAGAAAGCCCAGAGATAAATCCACACATATGGTCACCTTATAAAAGAGGCAAGAGTATACAATGGAGGGCTTCCCTGGTGGCGTAGTGGTTGAGAGTCCGCCTGCCGATGCAGGGGACACGGGTTCGTGCCCCGGTCCGGGAACATCTCACATGCTGCGGAGTGGCTGGGCCCATGAGCCATGGCCGCTGAGCCTGCACGTCTGGGGCCTGTGCTCCGCAACGAGAGAGGCCACAACAGTGAGAGGTCCGCATACCGCAAAAAAAAAAAAAAAAAAAGAGTATACAATGGAGAAAAGGCAGCCTCTTCAGTAAGCAGTGCTGGGAAAACTGGGCAGCTACATGTAAAAGAATGAAATTAGAACACTGCCTAACACCAAACACAAAAATAAACTCAAAATGGATTAAAGACCTAAATGTAAGGCCAGAGACTATAAAACTCTTAGAGCAAAATATAGGCAGAACACTCTATGACATAAATCACAGCAAGATCCTTTTTGACCTACCTCCTAAAGAAATGGAAATAAAAGCACAAGGAAACAAATGGGACCTAATGAAACTTCAAAGCTTTTGCACAGCAAAGGAAACCATAAACAAGACCAAAAGACAACCCTCAGAATGGGAGAAAATATCTGCAAATGAAGCAACTGACAAATGTTTAACTCCAAAATTTACAAGCAGCTCATGCAGCTCAGTATCAAAAAAGCAAACAACCCAATCCAAAAATGGGCAGAAGACCTAAACAGACATTTCTCCAAAGAAGATATACAGATTGCCAACAAACACATGAAAGAATGCTCAACATCACTAATCCTTAGAAAAATGCAAATCAAAACTACAATGAGGTATCACCTCACACTGGTCAGAAAGGCCATCATCAAAAAATCTAAAACAATAAATGCTGGAGAGGACGTGGAGAAAAGGAAATCCTCTTGCACTGCTGGTGGGAATATAAATTGATACAGCCACTATGGAGAAGAGTATGGACGTTCGCAAAAAACTAAAAATAGAAATACCGTATGACCGAGAAACCTCACTACTGGGTATATCCTGAGGAAACCATAATTCAAAAAGAGACATGTAACACAATATTCACTGCAGCACTATATGCAATAGCCAGGACATGAAAGCAACATAAGTGTCCATCAACTGATGAATGAATAAAGAATATGTGACACATATATACAATGGAATACTACTCAACCATAAAAAGGAACGAAATTGACTTATTTGTAGTGAGGCGGATGGAACTAGAGTCTGTCATACAGAGTGAAGTAAGTCAGAAACAGAAAATCAAATACCATATGCTAACACATATATATGGAATCAAAAAAAGAAAAATGGGTCTGAAGAACCCAGTGGCAGGACAGGAATAAAGACGCAGACGTAGAGCGGGGACTTAAGGACATGGGGAGGGGGAAGGGTATGCTGGGACGAAGTGAGAGAGTGGCATGGACATATATACACTACCAAACGTAAAACAGATAGCTAGTGGGAAGCAGCCACATAGCACAGGGAGACCAGCTTGGTGCTTTGTGACCACCTAGAGGTGTGGGATATGGAGGGTGGGAGTGAGACACAAGAGGGAGGGGATATGGGGATATATGCATAGGTATAGGTGATTCACTTTGTTATACAGCAGCAACTAACACAACAATGTAAAGCAATTATACTCCATTAAAGATGTTAAAAATAATAATAATTTTAAAAAAAAAGAAAGAAAGAAATGGGAGAGAAGAGGTCAATTTCCCATGTGGAAGAATTTAAAATACTTTATGTAGATACTTTTGCCCCCACGGAGTTAGAGCATAACTCTTATAAATGGGTTGTGTATCAGATATAGAAAACAAATTTATGGTTAACAAAGGGGAAAAGGATCGAGGGAAGGACAAATCAGGAGTATGCCATTAACAGATACAAACTACTATACATAAAATATACAAGCAACAAGTATTTAATGTACAGCACAGAGAATTATATTCAAAATCCTGTAATAACCTATAATGGAATATTATCTGAAAAAGTATATAACTGAATGACTTTGCTCTACACCTGAAACTAACATAATACTGTAAATCTACTATGCTTCAATAAAAAAATGTTAATGGGCTATGCATAATGATTTCCTTTCAAAAGTGTGATACGAAAACGGTGGGAGTTCCCTAATATAGGAAAGGAAATAGTCAAGTCCAGGAAACACGGAGAGTCCCATGTAGGATAAATCCAAGGAAAAACATGCCAAGACACGTATTAATCAAACTATCAAAAATTAAATACAAAGAAAAAGTATTAAAACCATGAAGGGAAAAACAACAAATAATATACAAGGGAATCGCCATAATGTTAACAGCTGATCTTTCAGCAGAAACTCTGCAAGCCAGAAGGGAATGGCAGGACATATTTAAAGTGATGAAAGGGAAAAACCTACAACCAAGATTACTCTACCCAGCAAGGATCTCATTGAGATTCGATGGAGAAATTAAAACCTTTACAGACAAACGAAAGCTAAAAGAATTCACCACCACCAAACCAGCTTTACAACAAATGCTAAAGGAACTTCTCTAGGCAGGAAACACAAGAGAAGGAAAAGACCTACAATAACAAACCCCAAACAATTAAGAAAATGGAATAGGAACACACATATTGATAACTACCTTAAATGTAAATAGATTAAATGCTCCAACCAAAAGACATACTGGCTGAATGGAAACAAAAACAAGCCCTGTATATATACTGTCTAAAAGAGACCCACTTCAGACCTAGGGACACATACAGACTGAAAGTGAGGGGATGGAAAAAGATATTCCATGCAAATGGAAATCAAAAGAAGGCTGGAGGAGCAATTCTCATATGAGACAAAACAAACTTTAAAATAAGACTATTACAAGAGACAAAGAAGGACACTACATAATGATCAAGTGATCAATCCAAGAAGAAGATGTAACAATTGTAAATGTTTATGCACGAAACATAGGAGTACCACAATACATAAGTCAAATGTTAACAGCCATAAAAGGGGAAACTGACAGTAACACAATCATAGCAGCAGACCTTAAAACCCCACCTTCACCAATGGACAGTTTACCCAAAATGAAAATAAGCAAGGAAACACAAGCTTTAAATGACATATTAAACAAGATGGATTTAATTGATATTTATACGACATTCCATCCAAAACAACAGAATACACTTTCTTCTCAAGTGCTCATGGAACATACTCCAGGATCGATTATATCGTGGGTCACAGAACAAGCCTTGGTAAGTTTAAGAAAATTTAAATCGTATCAAGTATCTTTTCCAACCACAATGCTATGAGACTAGATAGGAATTACAGGAAAAAATCTGTAAAAAATACAAACACATGGAGGCTAAACAATATGCTACTTAATAACCAAGAGATCACTGAAGAAATCAAAGAGGAAATCAGAAAATACCTACAAACAAATAACAATGAAAACATGACAACCCAAAATCTATGGGATACAGCAAAAGCAGTTATAAGATGGAAGTTTATAGCAATACAATCCTACCTCAAGAAACACCTCAAATAAACAACCTAAACTTACACATAAAGCAATTACAGAAAGAACAAAATACCCTAAAGTTAGCAGAAGGAAAGAAATCATAAATATCATATCAGAAAGAAATTATACAGAAATGAAGGAAATGACAGCAAAGATCAATAAAACTAAAAGCTAGTTCTTTGAGAAGATAAATAAAATTGATAAACCATTATCTAGACTCATCAAGAAAAAAAGGGAGAAGACACAAATCAACAGAATTACAAATGAAAAGGAAGTAACAACTGACACTGCAGAAATACAAAGGATCATGAGAGTTTATGACAAGCAACTACATTCCAATAAACTGGACAATTGGGAAGAAACAGAGGAATTCTTAGAAAAGCACAACCTTCCAAGACTGAACCAGGAAGAAATAGAAAATATAAACAGACCGATAACAAGCACTGAAATTTAGACTGTGATTAAAACTCTTCCAACAAACAAAAGCCCAACACCAGATGGCTTCACAAGCAAATCTATCAAACATTTAGAGAAGAGTTAACACCTATCCTTCTCAAATTCTTCCAAAATATAGCAGAGGGAGGAAGACTCCCAAACTCATTCTATGAGGCTACCATCACCCTGATACCAAAAGCAGACAAAGATGTTACCAAAAAAGAAAACTACACGCCAATAACACTGATGAACAAAGATGAAAAAATCCTCAAGAAAATACTAGCAAACAGAATCCACCAGCACATTTAATGGATCATACACCATGATCAAGTGGGGTTTATCCCAGGAATGCAAGGATTCTTCAATATACCAATCAACTGATGTGAAAAACCATACTAACAAACTGAAGGAGAAAAACCATATGATAATCTCAATAGATGCAGAAAAAGCTTTTGACAAAATGCAACACCAATTTGTGATAAAAACTCTCCAGACAGTAGGCATAGAGGGAACTTACCTTAACATAATGAAGAACATATATGACACACCCACAGCCAACATCATTCTCAATGGTGAAAACCTGAAACCATTTCCTCTGAAATGAGGGACACGACAAGGTGGTCCACTCTCACCACTATGATTCAACATAGTTTTGGAAGTCTTAGCCACAGCAATCAGAGAAGAAAAAGAAATTAAAGGAATCCAAATCAGAAAAGAAGTAAAGCTGTCAGTTTTTGCAGACGACATGACAGGATACATAGAGAATCCTAAAGATGCTACCAAAACATTACAAGAGCTAATCAATGAATTTGACAGAGTAGTAGAATACAAAATTAATGGACAGAAATCTCTTCAATTCCTATACACTAATGATGAAAAATCTGAAAGAGAAATTAAAGAAACACTCCCATTTACCACTGCAACAAAAAAAATAAAATACCTTGGAATAAACCTACTTAAGGAGACAAAAAACCTGTATGCAGAAAAGTATAAGACACTGACGAAAGAAATTAAACATGAGACAAACAGATGAAGAGATATACCATGTTCTTGGATTGGAAGAATCAACACTGTGGAAATGACTATACTACCCAAGGCAATCTACAGATTCAATGCAAACCCTATCAAACTACCAATGGCATTTTTCACAGAACCAGAGCAAGAAAATTCACAATTTGTATGGAAACACAAATAACACAAAGCAATCTTGAGAAGGAAAAACAGAGCTGGAGGAATCAGACTCCCAGACTTCAGACTATACTACAAAGCTACAGTAATCAAGACAGTATGGTACTGGCACAAATACAGAAATATAGCTCAATAGAACAGGATAGAAAGCCGAGAGATAAACCCACACACATATGGTCACCTTATTTTTGATAAAGGATGCAAGAATATACAATGGAGAAAAGGCACCCTCTTCAATAAGTGGTGCTGGGAAAACTGGACAGCTACATATAAAAGAATGAAATTAGAATACTCCCTAACACCAAACACAAAAATAAACTCAAAATGGATTAAAGACCTAAATGTAAGGCCAGACACTATAAAACAGTTAGAGGAAAACATAGGCAGAACACTCTGACATAAATCACAGCAAGATCCTTTTTGACCCACCTTCTAGAGAAATGGAAATAAAAACAAAAATAAACAAATGGGACCTAATGAAACTTCAAAGCTTTTGCACAGCAAAGGAAACCATAAACAAGACCAAAAGACAACCCTCAGAATGGGAGAAAATATTTGCAAATGAAGCTACTGACAAAGGATTAATCTCCAAAATTTACAAGCAGCTCATGCAGCTCAATAACAAAAAAAACAAACAACCCAATCCAAAAATGGGCAGAAGACCTAAATAGACATTTCTCCAAAGAAGATATACAGATTGCCAACAAACACATGAAAGAATGCTCAACATCATTAATCATTAGAGAAATGCAAATCAAAACTACAATGAGATATCATCTCACACCAGTCAGAATGGCCATCATCAAAAAGTCTACAAACAATAAATGTTGGGGAGGGTGTGAAAAAAGGGAACCCTCCTGCACTGTTGGTGGGAATGTAAATTGATACAGCCATTATGGAGAACAGTATGGTGGTTTCTTAAAAAACTAAAAATAGAACTACCATATGACCCAGTAATCTCACTCCTGGGCATATACCCTGGGAAAATCATAATTTAAAAAGCGTCATGGGGCTTCCCTGGTGACGCAGTGGTTGAGAGTCCACCTGCCGATGCAGGGGACACAGGTTCGTGCCCCAGTCTGGGAAGATCCCACATGCCATGGAGCGGCTGGGCCCGTGAGCCACGGTCGCTGAGCCTGCGTGTCCGGAGCCTGTGCTCCGCAACGGGAGAGGCCACAACAGTGAAAGGCCCGCGTACCGCAAAAAAAAAAAAAGCGTCATGTACCACAATGTTCACTGCAGCTCTATGTACAATAGCGAGGACATGGAAGCAACCTAAGTGCCCATCGACAGATGAATGGATAAAGAAAATGTGGCACATATATACAATGGAATATTACACAGCCATAAAAAGAAACAAAATTGAGTTATTTGTAGTGAGGTGGATGGACCTAGAGTCTATCATACAGAGTGAAGTAAGTCAGAAAAAGAAAAATAAGTACCATATGCTAACACATATATATGAAATCAAAAAAATAAAAAAGTTTCTGAAGAACCCAGAGGAAGGACAGGAATAAAGACAGAGACGTAGAGAATGGACTTGAGGACACAGGGAGGGGGAAGGGTAAGCTGAGACAAAGTGAGAGAGTGGCATGGACATATATGTACTACCAAATGTGAATCAGATAGCTAGTGGGAAGCAGCCACATAGCACAGGGAGATCAGCTCGGTGCTTTGTGACCACCTAGAGGGTTGGGATAGGGAGGGTGGGAGGGAGGTGCAAGAGGGAGGGTATATGGGGATATATATATATATATATATATATATATGCATAGCTGATTCACTTTGTTATAAAACAAACTAACACACCATTGTAAATCAATTATACACCAATAAAGATGTTAAAAAAAAAAAAGAAAAAGGTGAGAGTAACTTTTCAGTAGAGAAACCTGATAAGCACTACCTCAGTCAGGTGACCAAGATTAAATCATTAGTGATAAGTCATGTTGATGCATGTACCCCAATTTGATGTGGTAAGAATGTCTCTTCACCTATGTGGTTTTCTGCCCAAAAACCTATAAAACCAATCTCACTAACCTGGAGAAAAAATTTAGACAACCCCTGAGAGACATTCTACAAAATACTGGAGCAGAACTCCAAAACACTATTAAGTTCACCAAAAATGAAAATCTGTGAAACTGTCACAGACGAGAAGAGACTAAGGAGATCTAAGGAGATAAGATGACTAAATGTCATGTAGTATCCTAGCTGAACTCCTGGAATAGAAAAAGTCCTTAGGGAAAAGCTAGTGAAATTTGAAGAAACAGCGAAGTTTAGTTAATTCTAATGTACCAGTGTTGGTTGCTTAGTTGTCTCACATATACAATAATACAAAATGTTAACAAAGGGAGAAAATGGGTGTAGGGGGTAAAAGAACTGTACATATTATCTTTACAACTTTTGTATACATCTAAAACTATTCTTTTAGAAGTTTTATTTATTTATAATATTTATTTTAAAAACAATTCATTTGAAAAATGTAAAGGTTACAATTTAGCAAAGATTTTTACCAACTATGGAAGACACTAGCGTGGCTCAACCAGCATCCACTTCCTATAAATTTCTCTCTTACATCCTCTACTACTTGTTTACCTAGATTCCTTAGTATTCATGGGTGGCCATGTGTTAACATTCATTGTACAGTGAGATTTACAAGTGTTCTGTATGTATCCTTTCTCCCTTATGTTTTTTCCTCCCTGGAATTTGGAAATGATGACTGGTGCTGCAACAGGCACGTGTTGACCAGGAGAAAAATGTCCTAATGTCATTAAGCCCTCTTACCAATTAAAACTTGGTTTTAAATGAAGAACATAATACTATCATGTTTAAGCCACTGTTGTCAGGTCATCAGTTGCAGTAATGAATTCCTGAACCACTTCCACTGCTATTATCTCTTAATTATCTCTATTATCATTAATACTTTAGCCATGTTACCTTTTTATTTGTCCATATTCAAACTACCGAAGTCATGATAAATTCTATTTTCTCTAATCAAAGGACTAGTTTTGGATACCCTAAAAGCAGTAGGTGGTAGAAAGATTTGAGAGGATAAATATTATGGAAGCTTTAGCCTCAGCTGAGACTCCAGTTTCTACTGGGACTATCAAATTAACTATGTTCAGCAGGGAAAGGGGCCCACCCACGAAACTGTGATTCTCCTAAATAAACATTAGACAATTTTATGCATACTGTGTTTTAATTAACTTCAGATGCATTATGTCTAAAACTGTCACAGTAAAAAATATATCATAGCCATGGATATTTTTAACTATGTGAACTTTTTACCAGTCATGATCAGTTATGGTCCAGCTCCCTAAGTCTGAATCAAGAATTTAGAAAGTGTGTAATAATTCTTGTTTCACAATTTGAAGTGATAACTTTTAAATTAGTTTTATTATTCTAGAAGATCAAACCCAATCTGTAAATACCGTATGATGGTTAAATAAATACACAAAAGTGAAAGACTTTCATTCAAAATAAAATAATATCTATGTGCTAATGTTGTAGCTATGGGAATATTTGTATATTTTATAGCCTACATACAATTGTATTATAGTAACAGTATACTGCTGAATATTAAATTATATTCATTTTAAATGATTGAAAAATAAAGACAATTAAAGAAAAAAGATATAAAGTCTGTATGTGCATTTGTTTTGTGAATTATGTATGTGTGTACATATGTGAAAACTGAATGTGTCCATTTTCCTGACAACCAAAGGTGACTCAGTAAACATTTTCATGTAAAACCTTTCATTCAATTTTCTTTTCATTTGCTCCATTCTTCCCCTATTTTTTTCAGATTTATTTTCCTTCTTTTGGTTTACTTTCAGTATATTCATAGTAAATATGGCAGTAAGTTATAAAGAACTGATTTATAATTCTTGAAATAAAACCATTAAACCATTTATTTATCTCTGAAAATCTCTGAGTGAATTCTCTTCCTGGCACAAGGGAAGTAAAATCAAACAATGAAAAGAGAACAAATAATTCTGAAAATACCAAGTACAATAATTATTTCACTGTAACATAACAGAGCTTTAGATATCTGACAACTTCTTGGATGAATTCCAGTAGCCAATAACAAACTGCAAAACTTTAAACACACAGCATTTAGGCAATTTCTCTGATGCCCTTTGCTTGTTAAACCAAAAAGGAAGTTAATATTTAGAAGGCACTAATCTTTAATCTCAACTCTCTAATCCAACACAAAGATACTTTAATATCCACAAAAAAAGCACATGCTTAGGCAGCGGAAATGTTTCTTGTTTTGGGGTTTTTTTCTATTTATTTTTATTGACTTCAACTTGGCATCACAGAATATGCTTTTGAAATTTCTCAATGAAAAATATGATTTGAAAGTCAAAACAATAAAGCTTCTAGAAGAACATCTTCATGAGACTTTGGAGTTGTTAAAAAATTTAAGAGGACAGGGCTTCCCTGGTGGCGCAGTGGTTGAGAGTCCGCCTGCCAATGCAGGGGACACGGGTTCGTGCCCCGGGCCAGGAAGATCCCACAAGCCGCGGAGCAGCTGGGCTCGTGAGCCTATGGCTACTGAGCCTGCGCGTCCGGAGCCTGCGTTCCGCAACAGGAGAGGCCACAACAGTGAGGGGCCGCGTACCGCAAAAAAAAAAAAAATTTAAGAGGACATAAAAATGGATTAACCATAAATATTTTTCATAAATATGAGTATATTAAATTAAGCAAGTTTTGTTTGCTTAAAAATGTCATTAAAAGAGAAAACTGGTCACCTACAGATTGGGAGAAGTTTCTCTGCAACGTATATTACCAGCTACCATCTTGTATGAAGAATAGAAATAAAGAAAGTCAACCAACTCAATAGAAAAATGAAAACTAATCTTGAAAGGGCATTTCACCAAAATAAAAAGGCTATCAAATAAGTAAAAAAATCTGAAAACAAGCACAGTTTTTTAATCTGAGAAATGCATATTAACTATTATGAAGTACAATCACACACATACACACACGATAGTGGTTTAAATTAGAGAGAGAAAATACTAAGTTTTGGCAAGGATACAGAACAACAGGATATCGTGCACTTTTTGTGAGTGTAAATTAATACAATCACTTTGAAAAAACTGTTGGCATTATCCACTAAAACTTAACCAAAATTTACTCTATGACCAAAATTCCACTCCTAAGTAGTAATATGAACAGCCTTTGACACCCAAGTATTCCTACAAATATATATATATATATATATATTTTTTTTTTTTTTTTTTTTTTTTTTGTGGTACGCAGGCCTCTCACTGTTGTGGCCTCTCCCGTTGCGGAGCACAGGCTCCGGACGCGCAGGCTCAGTGGCCATGGCTCATGGGCCCAGCCGCTCCGCGGCATGTGGTATCTTCCCGTACGGGGGCACAAACCCGTGTCCCCTGCATCGGCAGGCGGACTCTCAACCACTGCGCCACCAGGGAAGCCCCTAACTTTATATTTTGAAATGATTTTTGTAGCCTAGACCTTGTATGTACTGACCTAATGACAAAAATATAGTTATATATTTTATTATATATCCAAAAATAAAGCCTACAGTAAAATGTTAAAACAATAACTGAACCTTAACAATATCACAACACAAAACACCAGAAAATGCATATATATGTTCAGCCCAAACGTGCAAAATGTTCACAGTAGCATTACTTGTAATAGCCTAAAACTGGAAATAACACAAACGTCCATCAAGAGTAGAATGGCTATGAAAATGAACAAACTAATGTCACACATAAATGCTACATGTATTAATATAAATAAATCTCATTAGTAAAAGAAGCTAGATTCAAAATAATACATAATGTATTCTGATTTCATTTTTATGAAGCTCCAACTCAGGTAAAACTAATCGATGGTATCAGAAGTTAGAATACTGGTTAGCTTTGGGATGAAGAAAGGGAGTAGTTTACAGGGATGAGTATGAAGGAGTCTGCCTGGTTCCTGATAATGTTCTTTTTTTTTTTAACTTAAGTGGTAATTCTATGTCTTTTTTCACTTTGTGATAATTCATGAGCTATTCACTTACAAAACTCCACTTTTCTGTATGTCATACTGCAATAAAAAAATCAATTAAAAATAAAGTTGTAATGCCCTAATTGTTTTCCAGTTTCAAAGCATTGACACAGACGTTTATTTTACCTAATACTTGATATAAGTATGCAAGTTATATACATGCTTTTAAAATTGAGACTGAGCTATTTTACAATTTACTTATTATCAAGTGTTAAATAAACTTTTTTTAAACAAAACGAATTCAGATTTTTTAATTCTCTTTTTGTGTGTGTTTGTGTGTGTGAGAGAGTGAAAGAGACAGAGAGATGCACAGAGAGAGACAGAGAGGAAGAGAAAGACAGACAGAGTTCTCTTTCTAATTGTGCGGCAATTTGAAATTATCTCCTGGGTCAGATTTTTCAAAGGCTTTTGCCCCAGTTATCAAAACTAAGTTAGTTTTCAGAGACAAATGGCTTAATTTCAACAACTGTTGGAAAAACATAGAATTTAATGCTGTTAGTGAAATTTTTCAGAATGAAATGTTGTGACAAGATTAAATTTGATCACCAATAACTCACTTTAAACAATTAATATGAAATTTATACATCTTAAGGAAACGAAAGATACAACTCAACTTGACAAATGTAGGAATTATTGAAAAAAACATAAGTAGGAGAGTCACAGAACTCAATCTCACTTAGTCCAAGCCTTTCACTACACAAAAGAGGAAACTGACCTAAGGCAGTATAAATTAATACCCAATGTCATCTTATTAATGGTAGATTGGGGATTCCAATGCTCCTGACATCTAGAGCACCATTTGCTCCTATTCCTCACTGGGCCTCTAAATATGCCTGTATTGTAATACACCTGTGTTTAGAACACATTTATAAGTAAATTTCAATGAACCTCTATTTCAGTTCACGTAGAGTTTCAACACCCTCACCCCGCAACCCCACTGCCCCGGCAAACACACACACACACACACACACACACACACACACACACAAATACACATGCTGTGGTACTCTGAACCTAATCCAAGATTATATTTCTCTATATGACAAATCACCACGTTAGCTACACGCTGTGTTCAAAACAAATGAGTGAATGAATAAAGTGTCAACTCACTCTAAAGTAAGCTTCAAAGGCATCTGGTCATGGTGACTGGGAATAAATGTCCTTGAAACAACTGTCATGAGAATATGTACCCAATTTCCAAAACCAATAAATGTAGGTTGATTGTTTATATCTCTTTAAATTTTGTTTTAAAAAGATAAAATGTTAAGATGCATTGCATTTACCAGAGATTACTGAACATTTTTTCAAATATAAAGTATTGCTTCCTCGGTTTTAGTGATTTCTCTCTATGGCAAAAATAAATTATATTGTAGGCTTAGACACAATTTCAATCAAGTCATTATTACTTTCATGCCATGTAGATGGCTCACACTTATTTAAAACCTTTAAAAATAATGTTTAAAGGTTTACTGATGTTTAAAAATAATGAATCCTTTCATTCAACAAATATTTTTGGTTAACTATGATGTACAAATTAGTATGTCATTGTTTTTTTTTAATGAACATTGCAATTACTCCTCCCACAGTTCTCAACCAGTTTACAAGATTCACAATTCCTCTAGCTGGTGGTATATAATGTCTGACAACAAGACCAGCCAACCATTATTAGGTAGCTAAGATTATTCCATTATGTCATCTAAATGATGGAATTCTCTAATATTTTGGTTTATTCACCTTTTTATAGCACTTCTCCAGGCAGATAGCAGTGGTGTACAAAATATACCCATCCTATCAAACAACTTCAAATTCAGTTATAATAAACTTTCAGATCAAATGACCACTGTGTCCAAGGCAATGTCACATATCCACATTGCTACGTAAATTTTTCCTATATACATTTTTATTCTCTTATTCAGCATACATGGGCCTCGTGAACATTTTGTATTTATGATCCATGTTAAATATTTTTTTTGAAGTGTTGCAGTGGTCATGATTGTTTTCCTTCTTCTCTTTTTAACCCTTCAGAAATATTAAGAATGTGAAGTTAGTTTCTTTAAAGTATTTGGGACATATTTTGTTTCTAACAGCAATAAGTTTTGGCTCTTGAAAGTGTTCTGTTGACATTTTCCATATCTGAAATGAAAATGCTGAACTCAAAATGTATTGAAAAAATACTGCAGTTAAATTCACTATAGGCAACATATTAAATCCATGGAATCCATTATGCTCCAGGTGACTCAATATTAATGGTACTATACCAGAAACCAAGATTATTTCCAACTGTAGAGTAGGACAACTTTCAGTAGTGTTTCTTCAGCTGAATACTTATCTTATGAATTAATAAAGGGCTCATTCCTAAGTACCAGTCATATGCTCTGCATATACTGCCTTGGAAAATTAAGAAAGTCTTGCTCACATCCTTGATTTTTTTCTAACTCCACCATTTAATTATTCTAAATTATATGTCAAGGTACAGATTTGCAAAATACAGGCACTTGAAGATCACTTCTTAAATGGTCAGAAACTTTGTGCTGTGACGATTATATTTATCATAATTTATCTTCGTGAGCATACACAGACAGATGCATTAGCATCATGATGTTGGTTTCCAGAGTACAGCAAGTTTTTCAACTTGCTGGTATTTATGTACAATTTTCTAGATACAACAGTTACCCAAATTTGAAAATGTGACCCATCACTTATTTATCATTGACAAATGTGTTCTTGTTACTCATGTTTCATAATAGGTTTTAAATCACTGAAGAAAATAGCAAATGAAGAATTTTCTTATATTGAAAATAGTTGCAGCAGACTCAAAATTAAACATTTCAAAGATTCATGGAAAGTTCCAGAAGACAGGCTACTGGCTAGAATGGTATAGAATTTATAGCATTCCTATAAAAGAGTTTTAGGATAATTATGTATTTTCACTTTCTAAATTTGACTTGCATGAAAATAGTCCATAACAATATTTCTCTGGTCATTTTAATATATGCATTATAAAGCTGCTCAAAAGATGTTTCAAAAAAAAGATATTTCATACTTAAATCTATATTCTAATTAAAAGAATTATAAAAACAAAGAGAAAAATAATCATGCATAATATAATAGAAAGACTATGGGAAGAGGTGATAAATTACACAAGAACTGTTAAAAAAACAATATTCAACTAAGTAAATTTGCAGATCTAATTGCTTTATTAAGCAATTTATCAATCCGGCAGCACTTCATCTAGCAAATAGATACACTGAGGAGTTGTACAACTGGAAGATTTTCATAAGTGGGCGGAGGGTGAGACAAGGAAATTATTATTAAAAAGAAAAGAATTGTTTCAGGCCAGGTCATCTTCTTTTGGGTGGAAGGGAACTGCAAAGGTCGTCTTATGCAGATTACTTCACTAGTGCCAATCAGGAAATTTCAGGTTTATACTTCACTAGTGCTAATCAGGAAATTTCAGGTTGTCTGTTTCAAGGTCACATTCCTGGGAGAGGATAAAACTGCAATTAGGTCTTGGTTTGCTGTCCTGGGGGTAAATGACTCCATTTGGGGCCTGCTGTTTTTGTTTGTTTGTTTGTTTGAAACAATTCCTTCCTCTCTGCCTAACCTAGAGATCTGATAAAAAAAATTAAGGCATTAATGCCACTCTCTGCTACCACTCTGTAGTTCTTACATCTTTCACTGACCCCAGATCACCACTTCAGATTCACAATTTTTAAGTTCATCATTCTCTTTGCTCCTTCTCTGATGCTCCAGTCTTAGGGAGATCATTTGCTTGGTATTTAGTGGCTGCAAACATGCATTTAAAGCTTTTGAGAGAATACTACACACCAGGGAGATTATAAGCAGGATAATTCCCAATATTTGGAATGTGCTTCAGAGCCATGGTCCCCAAGACCCAAACCAATCAAAGAAAGACCGCACTGAAGGAATCACCTTTTTAAGCCAAGTGGCTTGCTCAGTGACCTTACATAACTGAATTTCAACTTCTGTAGAAGTGCCAATTCAGGTACAGCAGATGGTGATGGCCACAACAGACACCTCTTTGTTCAGCTAAAAAATAATCAGAGGTCATCTTTTATCAAGAACAACCTTGGCCAAAGACTCTAAGAACGGCCTTTGTTAGGCAGCTGTTGTCTTAACAACAAAATCTACAATGTCTCCAAGAGTTAAGGAGATATTTCCTATTGAAACAGGAGGGAAGGGGGCAGGGCACAGCCTTTAAAAGAATGACAGAGCCTTTGGATACAATATAAACTGGCTAGAACCAACTAGGTCCAAGATGGCAGAAGATTCGACTTCCAGGAGACCTTGAGCCTCATTATACACTCACTATAATACATTAGCATGCTAAATGACACACCCACCAGTGCCATGACAGTTCTGAGGCCAATCATCAAAGGTCAAAAAGTGGGTGGTGGCTCAAATCCTGGAAATCTCCGCCCCTTCCCCCAAATAGTTGGAATAATCCTCCCGCTGATCACCTATGAATTACCTGTGAAATTCATAGGTAATTTCAGCCTATGAAATTACCCAGCCGATAAAAACTAATCACCCTGTATTTCGGGGCCTCTCACCTTCTGAGATGGCCCATACTCTGTCTGTGGAGTGTGTTTCTCCCATGGCCACACTCACTTTTTGAGACGAATCACATTTTGTCTATGGAATGTGTATCACTCTAAATAAATCTACTTCTTAACCATCATTTTGTCTCTCACTGAATTCTTTCTGCACTGAGACATAAATAACCTGAGTTTCAGTACATCCTGAGACCAGGTGTGTGATTTCAATTAAAATTCCCTGGTCCAGTGGTTAAGAATCTGCCTTCCAATTCAGGGGACAAGGGTTTGATCCCTGGTCCGGGAACTAAGATCCCACATGCCACGGGGCAACTAAGCCCGCGTGCCACAACTACAGAGCTCATGCATTCTGGAGCCCACATGCTCTGAAGCCCACGTGCCACAACTAGAGAGAAGCCCACACGCCAAAACCAGGAGCCCGTGTGCCACAGCGGAGGATCCTGCGTGCCGCAACGAGGATCCCAACGAAGATCCCGTGTGCTGCAACTAAGACCCAACGCAGCCAAAAATTAAATAAAAAATTAAATATTTAAAAATAAATAAAGACAATGGGTTCAAATCCCAATCTGGGTTCTGGCTTGGTTCGAGTCCTGGCCCATCAAGTCACATTCTGAGTTGTGAGGTTTCACTATTATATTCTCATCTGTATTTACTCCTAACCAGGGAATGAATCTATTCACAGGGACTGCTGTGTTTACCCATTCATTCAAGGCAGAGGTCTTCTTATGCAGACTACCTCACAAGTGCTGATCAGGAAATTTCAGATTGTCTGTTTAAAGGTCACATTCCTGGGAGAGGCTGAAACTGCAATTCTGCAAATAAGTCTTGGTTTTCTGCCCTGTGGGTAAATGACTCTATTTGGGCCCTTTATTGCTTTCTCTCTCTCTTTTTTTTTTTTAACAGATCTAACAAATTGATAAAACTCGAATCCTTATTTATACAATAACCGATACTAACACCTGCTGTGGTCTCCTCACAGGGTTATTACTCTGAAGACAAATGCGTCCATAAAATATGAAAGCACTTGATAAACTGTATAGTACATTAAGTCTAAGACCTGAAGGCATCTGTCCAATTACATGAGAAAGCCTTCAGCCCATAAAGGAATAAATAACTAGTGTGACATCTTCCTTGGCGGTGAAATTTCTCCCCTAGGACTCTCTAGTGGCTCAATTTCAGAAGACTGAGGAGAACTCTATGGGAAAACACAGAACCAAATTTGACCTGTTTCAAGGGTGGTGAGAGGCTGCATGAGAAACTTTTAGAGGAAAGCCTATACTGGTGCCCTGGAGAAAGCAACACCAGGATCCAAGGAAGACACCAGACTCCCACATGCTCAAACAAACTGGGACTGGAGAAGGAATGGTCATGGCCAGATTATCACAGGGTTATTGAGGAGAATACACATCTCACTCCTAAATCTGCTTTCTCTCCTAGGTTGTGCCTATTAGCGCTAATATTTTCTCTCCTCAGCTCTTTTTTTCCTCCTTCTTCCTCATTTACTCCAAGTGCAAACAGCTTAGCAAAACTGCAGATATTAGCCAAAAAAGTTACTTCATTTTGAACCTAGGGTTATAGTTTTTAAATTAATATTTACTTTGGCCCACATTTCACTTTTGTTTGTATTTTTCTCTGGCAATCTAAATACTACTAGAAAAGAGTCATTTACAAGACAGCATCTGAGTTGGCCTCCAAGAATAACAAGAATGAAACCTGACATGAGCAATAATCAGGCCACGTGAAGGACTCTAGGACAGCCTCTCAGAGCTAATTCCTAAGAGCTTCTTTACAAAACGTATTGACACAGATGGATATTGAAAGCTGAAGAGTTTTTCTTCTTACTTCCCTTTCTTTGTTAAATGTGATCTTTTTGATAGATGGATCTACATGGGGAACTTTACAAGAAATTTGGAAAGAGAGTTGGAATCTTCAAGATATTTACCTACAGAGTTTTATGCCTGAGATCACTAATAAAAAATATGAATTTATTATAAAGTATTCAGAAGAAAGTGACAGAGTTCTGGGAGCTTCAGAACAATAGTTTTTTGCATAGTACCCACTAAAGAATGCTGCCTTTAGAGGTAAAAGAGCACATTCTGGAGATTCTTCATAACAGATACTCTAATTTTCAAAGCACTCTCAAGGCTATCAAGCAAATGTGTAAAGAGAGATCATAATCTCAATACATCTGTAGTATTAAAATTATTAAATTGCTTTTTGCTTTAATTTTCTATAAAAGAGAAAAAATATTTTTCTTGCTGCAATCACGGCCAATTTCATCTCTATTTGTTTAGAGAAACAGCTAAATTGGACCACAGAGGTAGAAAATCCATGAATTTAAGTATTTTTGAATGCTCATTTAAGCCTTCTGATTATATCCTATTATGCAGTTCTAGGCATCCTTCTAAATTACCACTTCTCAGCTCCTCTTTTCTGACCATAACTTCCTCTATCCTGACTTCCTTCCCAATTTTCAATGACTGCTTATCACCCAGCCAGTTGAAGTCTCCAGATTTAACCTTAGAGTCAGCCTTTTCTACCTGATGCATAGGTAAGGCCCTCCACAGCAGCCCACCACTCCGCAGTTCCCATGGGCAGTTTTCTCCATCTCTGTGTATAAATTTATAAGAGAAACACACACACACACACACACATACCAGCTGTAAGTTGAAAAATGTCTGCAGTTAATTTAATGTAGTGTACCAATGTTAATCTCTTAATTTTGAAAAAGTATAACAGGGTTCTGTAAAATATAACATTAGGAGAAGCTGAGGGAAGGGCATATAAGAATAGTTTGTACTATCTTTGCAACTCTTCTGCAAGTGTAACATTATTTCAAATTAAAAGTTTTTAAAATGTACCAGATATTGCCATTTAACAAATATCTACATTTCCCAAATTTCATATATATTTTTCTACCAATTTGCTTAATTTCTATCATCTCTATGTTATTCATTCTTTGCTCAACAAATTTATTCTTTTTTTCATAGACTGTTCATAATTCTTTCTAATCCTTAAGAATGTTTCTTTTCAAACACTCTGTTTACATTTTACTCATAAGACTTACTGTCCCCAACGTGTAGCATAGGAGTTATAATAACAGGAATGAAAATTATTTTTGTCTTTCTCTACCCTAACTTCTATTTACCTTTCCTTAAAAGGAAACCTTTATCTCATTCCACTTACCCAGAGACCCTATTCTCTTATTCTGAGAATTTACATTCCATTATCCCTTCCTTTTCTAATTAATTTTTCCAACATCAAGTTCTTTAATTGAAACTTTATACAGAATTATGTATTTCTGAGAACTTTTTTCCTAATCTCCCTATTGAGTTTAATAATTATGTATTTCCTAGTCTAGATCTGCACTGTCTAATAAGGTAGGCATTGCTGCATATAACAACTGAGCACTTGAAATGGGGCTAGTTCAATAGAGAGGTACTGTAAATATAAAATAGATATATTTCAGACACTCAATATGAAAAACAACACAAGATACCTTAATTTTTATATTGATTACATTTTAGGGCTTTCCTGGTGGCGCAGTAGTTGAGAGTCCGCCTGCCGATGCAGGGAACACGGGTTTGTGCCACGGTCCGGGAAGACCCCACATGCCACGGAGCGGCTGGGTCCGTGAGCCATGGCCGCTGAGCCTGCGCATCCGGAGCCTGTGCTCCGCGACAGGAGAGGCCACAACAGTGAGAGGCCCGAGTACCGCAAAAAAATAATAAAATAAAATAAAAATATCTTCTAGGATTTAAATACTAAAATCATTATGCAAGGATAGGAGAAAAATATGCACCTCATTCATTCAGTGGCAGAGCCCTGTTGGTGCTGCTACAGATCTACTCCTGGAGTTTGTGCTTCTTGCCTCTCAAGAATTCTTGGTTTCAACCCATTTTCCAACTTCATTCTCGTGTCTTCCAACAATTCTATGAATTCCCTTATGTCTTCAACAAATTCACTTATTGCTGAAGTTAGCCAACATCAGTTTTATTTGTTTGCAAAGAAAGATTCCAATTAATGCAAATATTGATACAAGAAAGAGAACTGATAACAGAGACTTAGAGAACTGTAGGGTATTTGAAACTGCACTGTTGAGAAGGTGAAGATAAATAATGTCATACTTGTATACACATATACGTATATTTATATACAAATAGAGATAGAGATGCACACACATATACATTGTATTCCAGGATAGAAACTTTGAAGGCCTATGAGAAAATAACCAATTCAAAGTATTCACTTAGTACCACCTAGAACAATGTCTCCCTGGCACCCTAAAACATTTTGAAGAGCATGAGGAATTAAAGCACCCTATGGTAGGGTGGCTCATTTCCATGAAACTGCAAAAGAATGCCAAGCTTAAAACCCCAAATTACTACCTTAAAGAATGAACTGATGACCATGAAATAGTAGGAATTCAACTGATTCTGTAGTCTAGTAATATACAACTTAATTCTGTGTGTGCCTTTTGTTCGCGGCCATAAGACAATAATCACAAAGATGGGATTCTGGCTACTTAAAAGGGGAAATATGAAGGGGAGGAATGACTCACCCATCCTTCCTTGTCCTCTCCTATGGAGCACCCTCCACTGACTGTCATTGCCTAAGGAGGTTCTTTTCACTCTTTGGAAGCTGCCCTTCCTTCCTGGCTTAAAAAAAACATTATTTCCTTGCCTGAGGACGCTCCCTTATAAGGGGTAGTTAATAAATCCTCTAATGCCTTAGCCTATTGTTATTAGACCAGTAACTGGAACCAGACTCCAGAATGCCCCAGGGTATCATATGTAGTACTAAACTTGTATAGAAAAGACTAACGAACCAAAAAAAAAAAAAAAAAGGCAAGAATTTGCTCATTTTTACTGTTAAAAGCTGTTTGTCCAAACTTTCAGGGTACATGACTAAGGAAGGCAAAGTTAATTCAGATTGGTCTGAATTTGTCAAAATCAATGTACTTACCAGAAAATATATTTACAACGTGCCATCTGAAACTCCTACTATGTTCCTAAATTTTATTAGTAAGTTTAATGAACCTAAACCCAACACTGACACTCTAAAGGAATTTGACATGCCAAAAATCCTCAGGCATAATATAGACAAAATTCAAAGGCTTTGAGAAATCGGAAAAATAAAGTTTTGCTGCTACCATTCATGCATATGTCCTTGCTTTGTCTTTGGAAAACTGCTCAGAGACCGAGGCTGTCTTCGCCAACAACTTATTTAGCACAGTTCACTGTGGGAATTATAATTTGTAATAATAATACTTCACAAGCCAACAGCATACAGGATCATGTCTCTTAATAAGCCAATAAAGTATGTTACTACATACTCCAAACCAATGAGAGATTAATTACACTATTGTTCCAGGCAGAGGGGAGGTGAAAGAAATAAAGTCGAATTTAGTTGAGGTGTACATTTCTATGAGCTGGTTTTCGGAAGAGTCAGCTTAGCCAACCAAAAGTTGATGTCCAGCTGCCAGTGCAAATCAAAAGTCTCTTGTTACTAGAACACAATGTTAGTGGAATAATGGTGCCGGTGCTGGCAGGCAAGGTGGTCTGCTTTGAAGGTCATCACTCCAACAACTGTTACACAGCTTTGCCACTACCTATGAGGAGCAGCAGCCTTGCCAAAGCAGGAACAGATGTCCCTTCTCTTCCAGAGACTTCTGCAAGGTTTAACACCACTGCCAACAAAGAGTAGCCTGACCACATGGAAGCAAGTCTCTCAAGATCTTCAAAGATCTTCAAAGAGCTATTCAGATCTGCAAAGAGTAGCCTTGCCCAGACCAAACACTCGCGGTAAAAGTCCTCACAAATTCTAAGCTTAAATATCCATGACATCACAGCCGGTCCTCCATACGTGCATACTGACAAGGACAGCAATTTTACTGACATCATCCTGACACAGCCCCCCCCCCACACAACGTCATCCTCAGGTAAGAACTTCACTTAAGCCACGAACAAGTAGAGCAAAACAACTTCACTTAGTAATAAACAAGTGGATGTGAAGCCATAACAAACCAATAGACAACACTCCTCATTTTCTCCCTAACTTCATCCTTTAAGAGAGGTAAAAAGAAACTCCCTTTACTAAAATGTTGCGATATATATTGGTATAGCAGGCATCAGTATCTGTAAGTCACACTGACTGTTCCCCCTAAGCTCATAATCATTATGAAAGACACTATAGTTAAAACAGTCTCCAAATCTCAGTGGGAATGAAAAAAAAACCCTGTAGAGGCGAAATCTAGGGCATTACACCAGAAGGAAAGTTATCTGAGATGACTATAATAACTAGCAGTAATTCAGACAGTTTCATCTGTATAAATCTCTGGTGATGGTTAATTAATCACAAAGTCCTGGAGAATGAATTATATATGCAAAATATGAAGGTTTTATCTGATTTACATGACAAAAAATACAAGTAAAAAATTTAATTTGAAAAAAATAAAGAGAAAAATTCAATCTGAGAAAAAGGACTGATATTAACTACCACAAAGAGGTAGGTAAAAACAACAAAAAAGTGGTAAGTTGGCACTGATCCTTTTTTTGGCCATGGGAAGATCTGTGAATACTGGCAACCAAACGAACTTAGGTTTAAATAATTTTAAGACACCATTTACAGAAGAGAAACTCTGAATGCCCAATAAATATATGCCTAGATAATCAATCTCACTCATAATTAAGAAAGTGCAAGGTAAAACAAAACTGAGATAGTTTGGTACATATCAGAGAAGTCTGACAATATTAAGGTTTGTACTTTGTTTTATGTTGTAAGTTTATACAACCATATTAAAGAACTATCAATACTATCTATTAAAGCTAAAGGTAGATTTTTCCCTAATACCTAGAAATTCTACTTCTAGGTACATAAAGAATTATATGTTGCAAAAGACATATACAAGCGCACATATGGTCACCTTATCTTTGACAAAGGAGGCAGAAATGTACAGTGGAGAAAGGACAGCCTATTCAATAAGTGGTGCTGGGAAAACTGGACAGCTACATGTAAAAGTATGAGATTAGATCACTCCCTAACACCATACACAAAAATAAGCTCAAAATGGATTAAAGACCTAAATGTAAGGCCAGAAACTATCAAACTCTTAGAGGAAAACATAGGCAGAACACTCTATGACATAAATCACAGCAAGGTCCTTTTTGACCCACCTCCTAGAGAAATGGAAATAAAAACAAAAGTAAACAAATGGGACCTAATGAAACTTAAAAGCTTTTGCACAGCAAAGGAAACCATAAACAAGACCAAAAGACAACCCTCAGAATGGGAGAAAATATTTGCAAATGAAGCAACCGACAAAGGATTAATCTCCAAAATTTACAAGCAGCTCATGCAGCTCAATAACAAGAAAACAAACAACCCAATCCAAAAATGGGCAGAAGACCTAAATAGACATTTCTCCAAAGAAGATATACAGACTGCCAACAAACACATGAAAGAATGCTCAACATCACTAATCATTAGAGAAATGCAAATCAAAACTACAATGAGATATCATCTCACACCAGTCAGAATGGCCATCATCAAAAAATCTAGAAACAATAAATGCTGGAGAGGGTGTGGAGAAAAGGGAACCCTCTTACACTGTTGGTGGGAATGTAAATTGATACAGCCACTGTGGAGAACAGTATGGAGGTTCCTTAAAAAGCTACAAATAGAACTACCATATGACCCAGCAATCCCACTACTGGGCATATACCCTGAGAAAACCATAATTCAAAAAGAGACATGTACCAAAATGTTCATTGCAGCTCTATTTACAATAGCCCGGAGATGGAAACAACCTAAGTGCCCGTCATCGGATGAATGGATAAAGAAGATGTGGCACATATATACAATGGAATATTACTCAGCCATAAAAAGAGACGAAATTGAGCTATTTGTAATGAGGTGGATAGACCTAGAGTCTGTCATACAGAGTGAAGTAAGTCAGAAAGAGAGAGACAAATACCGTATGCTAACACATATATATGGAATTTAAGAAAAAAAAAATGTCATGAAAAACCTAGGGGTAAAGCAGGAATAAAGACGCAGACCTCTTAGAGAACGGACTTGAGGTTATGGGGAGGGGGAAGGGTGAGCTGTGACAGGGCGAGAGAGAGTCATGGGCATATACACACTAACAAACGCAGTAAGGTAGATAGCTAGTGGGAAGCAGCGGCATGGCACAGGGATATTGGCTCGGTGCTTTGTGACAGCCTGGAGGGGTGGGATGGGGAGGGTGGGAGGGAGGGAGACGCAAGCGGGAAGAGATATGGGAACATATGTTTATGTATGACTGATTCACTTTGTTATAAAGCAGAAACTAACACACCATTGTAAAGCAATTATACCCCAATAAAGATGTAAAAAAATAAAAAAATAAAAAATAAATAAATTAAAAAAAAAAAAAAAAGAGTCATGTACCAAAATGTTCATTGCAGCTCTATTTACAATAGCCCAGAGATGGAAACAACCTAAGTGTCCATCATCGGATGAATGGATAAAGAAGATGTGGCACATATATACAATGGAATATTACTCAGCCATAAAAAGAGACGAAATTGAGCTATTTGTAATGAGGTGGATAGACCTAGAGTCTGTCATACAGAGTGAAGTAAGTCAGAAAGAGAGAGACAAATACCGTATGCTAACACATATATATGGAATTTAAGAAAAAAAAAAGTCATGAAAAACCTAGGGGTGAAACAGGAATAAAGACACAGACTTACTAGAGAATGGACTTGAGGCTATGGGGAGGGGGAAGGGTAAACGGTGACAAAGCGATAAGGAGGCATGGACATATATACACTACCAAACGTAAGGTAGATAGCTAGTGGGAAGCAGCCGCATAGCACAGGGAGATCAGCTCGGTGCTTTGTGACCGCCTGGAGGGGTGGGATAGGGAGGGTGGGAGGGAGGGAGACGCAAGCGGGAAGAGATATGGGAACATATGTATATATATAACTGATTCATTTTGTTGTGAAGCTGAAACTAACATACCATTGTAAAGCAATTATACTCCAATAAAGATGTTTAAAAAAAAAAAAGACATATACAAGAATGTTCATTATAATATGGACTGTATAGCCAAAATACATTTTTAATTATCTAAATGTCCATCAAAAGGGTAAAGATAAATTATGGTATATTCATACAATGCAATAATAAATAATAGTTGAAATACATTAGATAGAGCTACTTCTATCCATATAGATAAAATATCAAAAATATAATATGGAACAAGAGAAACATGTTAGCTAAGGATAGTTAAGGTATGATCCCTTTCAGATGAGATTTAAAAACACATAAAAGAACCTATCTAGTGTTGATCAATGATAAACTTATAGGAAAATATGTGTAAATGTAGTCTCTTAGACACTAAAACTTCTAAACTAAAAGTCTCAGAAAATAGGTACAAATTTTTATGAATCTGTCAAAAGGTTTAACAATGAGAAGAACCACCCCCACTTCTAAATCTCTGGTTTCCATATACATGGCTGTAAAAAAAAAATAGCACTGTATATCTGTATATATTGGTTACTAACAAAAATATATACAAATATATGTAAATATATATAAACATATGTGTGTATGTATATATATATGCATATATATTGCATTTGGGGTTCCAATCATGGAACTGAGTCATTGCTATGCCATTTTTTAGTACTATAAAACCAGGTGCTTTTAGGTATAGAAGTATCTAATAAAATCAGAACATCCCACGTTGTGTTACTACAGCATATCAGGTATTTTTTACTACACATATCAGGTATTTTTTAAGTCCACATAAGCTAACACTTACAGAGGTATAATAACTAGGGACAGCAAACCCAAGTCTAGAATGATTATTCCAGCAAGGATAAATTTATATGTTTTCTCCAAGATAAAAGTGGAGAATAATCAACCTGAAAACATGGAATTGACAGCTGACCTCAAGATATGGTATCATCAAGTATCACCACAAAAATGAATGCTTCCTCAAAGCCTTCCTTGTCGTCTATGTCAGGTTAGTGTTCCTGTATCAACTAGTAGCTTCCATATTATAGTATTTATCACATTTTATTATAACCATATTAAGGGTCTATTGTTACCATTAGACCAAGCTCCAATAAGGAAAAGAGTTTTATGTATCTTGTTTACTGCTGAACTCTCAACTCCAAGACAATGACTAGCAGGTAGCAACTGCTCAGAAATACTGTGAAATGGATGGTTATTCAAGAATTGACAGATATCAATTAAATATTCTAGTTCATGTGAAAATGTAAGGCACGTAAACACTTCCTTTCCAATAAGCAAAGGAAGGCTTCTTGTATAATAATAATAGGTGACATTATAGAGTGCTTACTATTCACCAGATACTGTTTTAAGTCTCATTTAACACTCACTCACCCAAGGATCTCATATTATCTTTGTCCTCAGAAAGGTTAAGTACACCTTAGCTTCTGAAGCACATTTGGTCCACAGACATATTTTGGGGGTCCACTCACTACAATTAAAAATTTTTGGAATGCGTTAAGATGGACAAAATGGCAGACGTTCATAATACATCCCACCACCACCACCTACTGAATTTCACTTGCCAGCTTCAGTGGGTTTTTTTGTCACCTGCCTGGTCCCTGAAAGCATTTAAATTAGTTACCCATGCCATAAACAGCAAATGTAATTATTACTTCTTTCTACTCACATGGTAATAATTTTCCAGCTTTCTGCAAGTGGGTGAGTGACTACATATAGTGTTCCCCAGTGGATTAGGACCAGAGGGACTATCCAGTTTTCTGTGTGCCCCTGAGGGGGCCAATTAAATAGTTTTAAATATGGGGGCAGGGAGTTCCAGAGGTCAGCCTGAATTGGGTGTGATAAAATTTCAGACATTTGTAAGCATGTCAAATAGATTAGTAGAGTAAAACAGCTGAAGATTTTGCTTGGAAGCTGGTAAACCTTACAGAAACAAGATATTCCTAAAGGAAAGTGAAGTTAATATTCACCAAACTGGTCTAAGAACAATAGTTTGTCATAAATGCAATGGGATGATTTTGAGTTTAGTAAGTTTTTTTCCAGCAAGCTTCTGGTGACTGAATGCAGAAAAGGAAATTACGGCAGATGTTATATCACAGTCAAAAGCAAAACCCCAGATTTTATTAATGCCTGATATAGCTCATGCCATGGAAGCCAAGCAATGACCTATTCAAATCTTTATTGAAAAGAGAATGTTTAACAACTCCAATAATTATATAATTTCTCAAGTTTCCTTCAAATTCTTCCACCTTCCAGCAAAACCTAATAAACTTACCCACTTATACCCAACCTCAGATTAGGGTGGTGGAAAGACAGGCGTAAAACAACTTATCTAGAAAAATAACATTTTGCTTTTCCCTGAAATCTCTCCTCTGGTTTTCTCCTGTGAGCTCATGTCACCTTTAATTTTTGACACACACCAAAGAATCTGTCACTAGACCTCTTGGACTTAGGTTTCTGCATATGTCAAGTGTGATCAGGTTAGTCAGCTAAGACCCAGGATTATCTAGACCACAGACCATCTTGAGAAAAGGTGAAAGGTCAGGAGGTTATCAGGGGGTGACTCCATTAACTAGATAAAATTTAGTCTCGGGAGCCACACATCACCCAACTCTGGAACAGTTGAGACTCCGGACACTAGGATATGCCCTCAATACCTTTAAAGGCATCCTAACACCTACATCTGCCTGAAAGTCCTAGGCACATTTCAAGTCACAAATCAAATGCACCTCTCTCAATAAGACCTTCATAAATGCAATTCATCACAATTTGTCTTTCTTTCTCTACTCTTCCAAGACTTCAATTTTACCCCTATTACAGCATTCACTGCCATCTCTGTTGTACTAATTGTTTGTATCTCCTCAACCAGACTGTAGTTTCTGGGAGAAAAATATGAGTTCTGTATCAAGTTTCATACTGAATGAAACTGACTTCATAAAGCCATGAGGCTCTTGATTTTGGACAAGTACAGCATTTCCTACTGTTTCAGTCTGTTCTAGTTAAAAGTTCTGCATTATAATCTGAGCCTAAACTAACCTCAATGTTAGAATCTGATAGTTGGCCAATGAAGAATAAGAAAACGATCTAAGTGTTCAGTTTTCCTTATTGCCTATATCTTGAAGCAGGTCCCACTATTATCATCACTTCCATTTAATAATGGAGGTGGTTAATAAAGTGCACTGAGATAAACTGTTCACATGGGAGAGGGTTTCAAACCGGGGAGCATAATCCTCAAATTAGGAAACAAGGGAAATTGCCTCACATAAAATGCCATCACACTCAGGAAGTATATTTCATAGGAAGGAAGTTATTAAAGAGCATAAGTGAGCTCAAATAACACCTACATTTATATTTGAAACCAATCAAGAAAAGTAAATAAACACAAATGAGAATTCTCTTAAATTGGAAGGTTCCAATATTCTAATAGAAAAAGACACTAGCTAAAAACTCTGGAATCTTTTCATTCCTAAATAGATATTCAATTTTCCCCTTGTTTATAAATTTTCAAAGTTGGAGTAGATTTACATAATGGATATGTTTTCCAAAAGAACATTTTATGAGATAAATCCATTTCTTGTTTCTAAAGATAAAACTGCATAAGCAAAGGAAAGAAAATCATGAATTCTAAGAGCTACAAAATTATAAAATGTTATTTTAAAAATGATAATGATGCATAATTAACAGAAAAGGAGCTCATTCTGAAAATGACAAGCCTTCTACCCTAACAAGGAAGTCAAATACCTAATACTTTAAGCTTAGATATCTGACACGATTCAATTCACGATTATATGGAGAAGAGACAACCTGGATAATGAACATGGTAACAAGCTTAATACTGTTGTTGAAATGTTATTTTTAGTTACAAGATCTCTATGTACTTATTACTTCAAGTTGTCTCTGCACCCTACATTTATGGGTAGTAATTTTTAAAAAAGCTATATAGATTTAAGATGTTTAGAATCTTGAAAAATAAGGCAGCATATTTCACTAAAGTCCTCCTCCACCACCCACTCTCCCAACAAGAAAACCTCGCTTCCAGAAATGCACCTACTAACACCTGCTAGTTTAATTTTGGTTTATCATCACTACTGAAATGTTAGCAAAAGTTAAACATAAGTACCCACCCCTTTCAAATCACAAAAGTGTCAATTCTCCTCTAAATAAATCATACAACTATTCTATAGGTTTTAATGACCAGATCAGACGTACACTGCTTCCTCAATCATCTGATAGCACAAGAAACATCTGTTACCTTTTCCAGAGAAGAATTTTTTCCTTTTCATTTTTTCTGAAGCTCATGGGCACCCAATCACATTAAGCAGCAGAAGCAGAGTAGAATCTTTCCATGCTTATTTGAATCAATCAGCTGGAGGTCAATTATACAGCAGTAAAACTGACCAGGACCCAGGAGCACAGGTTGAAATTCAGCTACTAAGTTAAACCTACATCATCACTGTAATTGTCCTATGATCGTTTTGCTGGATCTTATATCATTTTATTATAAATAACTTTTCATGTTCTAAGATGCATCTTCTCTACACAGTGGCTTTACAGTTATTTCAACTATTTCCTATTAATTTTTTTTATGATAATAGAACTGTACTATTCTATTTAGTCTCCATTTTGAATCCCTGACTAGCATTCAGGAATTTTTAAATTATATTACAATTTTATTTTTTAACTTATTATCCTTTTCAACACTATTTAGAGTTAAGATGTTTTATCATTAAATGTATGTTATTAGTCCCTATGTATTATTATTTTACGTAACATTGTTCCAGTGCTAAGTGTTTTAAACTCCTCTTAGTATAGATCCCAGAACTCTGACCTAACTTCCCCATTGAGCTACACACTCATACATTAACTGCCTTCTGGAGAGATCTACGTAGATATCCCACAGATACTTGAAACTCAACACGTACAAACCACATTTTTTTTTTTTTTCGGTACGCGGGACTCTCACTGTTGCGGCCTCTCCCGTTGAGGAGCACAGGCTCCGGACGCGCAGGCTCAGTGGCCATGGCTCACGGGCCCAGCCGCTCCGTGGCATGTGGGATCTTCCCGGACCAGGGCACAAAGCCGTGTCCCCGGCATCGGCAGGCGGACTCTCAACCACTGCGCCACCAGGGAAGCCCAAACCACAATTTTTTGATTTTGCTTCAACTGTGATCTCCCACCTTCTGCTGGAATCCTCAGAGTCCCCAAATAAAAAATGTGATGAGCATCCTTGACTTTTAATTTTCCTGTAATTTCTGTAGCCAATTAGATATCAAGTTTTGCGAATTACAATTTATAAATCTCTCTCAAACTTATCCTTTTAACTCTATTCGTACTGATAATACTGTGGTTTGGTTTCCCATTATTTGTCTTCTAGATATGAATTCAAAACACACCTTTATCAAACTGTGACCATGACTAATCTTAATCCATCTGAACCTCAGTTTCCTTATCAAATAAGAAATATTAGATTCTAATTACTGTTTTGTTTTGATTATGAAATGTAATAAGAAATATAGGTTAAGCACGTGGACAGTGTCTAGTTTATAATAAGTACTCATTAAAGCTGCATTTACAGTTATAAAATAAATAAGTCACAGGGATGTAATGAACAGCATAGGGAATACAGTCAATAATATTGCAATAACTTTTTATGGGGACAGGTGGTTACTAAACTAATCAGGGTGATCAATTCATAATGTATATAAATGTTGAATCACTATGTTGTACACCTGAAACTAATAAAATATTGTGTGTCAACTATACTTAAATTTTAAAAATTAAGAAAACAAAAAATAAAAGAAACCAGGAAAGTGGGCATAAAAGCCATATTTGCAATAGATTTTATTGATTTACTAAGAAAAAAAAACAGTACTTAAGAGTCTATGTTTGGAGGACCAGCCAAGATGACAGAGCAGAAAGACACTGAGCTCACCTCCTCTCAAGAGCAAACCAAAACCATAACTATCTTCAGAAAAGTCATCTATGAAAAACACTGAAACCTACCAGAAATGAACTACTACAACTAAAGTCATAAAGAAGGAACTACATTGAGACAGATAGAAAGGCATGGATTCACAATATAATCAAGTCCCAGAGGCTCAGGTGGGCAACCCAAAAAATGGAGAATTATATTGCAGACGTCCTCCCACAGGAGTGAGAGTTCTGAGCCCCACGTCAGGCTCACCAGCCCAGGGGTCCTGCACCAGGAAGACGAGCCCCCAGAACACTTGGCTTTGAAGGCCAGTGGGGCTTACTTTTGGGAGTCCCAACAGACTGAGGGAAATATAGGCTTCACTATTAAAGTGCGCACACAAAATCTCATGTGCACTGGGACAAAAGCAGTAATTTGACAGCAGTCTGGGCCAGACTAACCTGCTGGTCTTGGAGAGTCTCCTCGAGAGGTAGGGGTCAGCTGTGGCTCATCCTGGGGACACAGACACTGGCAGCAGCCATATTTGGGAGCTCATTCTACTGCATGAACACTGGTGCTGGAGGCTGCCATCTTGGTTCATTAATGCCAAGACCTGGCCCCACCCAACAGCCTGTAGGCTCCAGTGCTGGGACACCTCAGGCCAAACAACTAACTGGGTGGGGACATAGCCCCACCCATCAGAAGACAGGCTGCCTAAAGACATCCTGAGCCCACAGCCACCTCTAGACATGCCTCTACATACAGCCCTGCCCACCAGAAGACCAGGACCTAGCTCTACCCACCAGTGGGCAGGCATTAGCCCTGCTCTCCAGGAAGCCTGCATTAGCCTCTAGAACAGCCTCCCCCACCAGGGGGAAGACACCAGATGCAAGAAAACCAAAATCTCTCAGTCTGCAATCCAGCCCACCAACAGTAGGACAGACTCTCACCTGGGATGAGCTGGGCCCCAGCCCTGCCCACTAGCAGGCCAACACAAGCTTTGGGAAAACATGGACACCATACCCAACTGTGTCAGGAACACAGTTCCTGAGCTCTGGGATCCCTGGGCCCTGTAACTAGACTCCAGAACCTGGCTCTGGCTGCAAGTAGTACAGGACTAAGCCCAGGACCTGGCTTCACCCATCAGTAGGGGAACAACAGCCCCAGAATTTTCCACCAACCAGTGAGCAAGCACTAGCATCGAAGCTCCCTGGTGTTCTGCAGTCAGCAGCTTCCTGAACAGATCCTGCTAACCAACAGCCAGCCAGCCAGCAAAAGGCAGAGCCTAGCGACCAACCAGGCTAAGGGCCAACCAAGCCACATAGTCAGCCTGCTACAACAGAAGGACCCACACAGCCCTCTTAGGGGGAATCTCTACAGCATATAGCTTGGGTGAGGAAGAGGAGTGCGCTGCAGGGATCCATAGGACGACTTCTACAGAGGGCAACTTCTCCAAGGTTGATAAACATAACGAATCTAACACATACACAAAAATACCAATGGCAACTTAGACAAAATGAGGCAGCAGAGGAACATGTTCCAGATGAAGGAACAAGATAAAACCCCAGAAGAACTAAGTGAAGTGGAGATAGGGAATCTACCTGAGAAAGAGTTCAGAGTAATGATTGTAAAGATGATCAGCGAACTCAGGAAAAGAATGGATGCACAGAACAGAAATCAGAATTTTTCATCAAAGAGTTAGAAAATAAAAAGAACAACCAAGTAGAGATGAGGAATACAATAAATGAAATGAAAAATACACTAGAAGAAATCAATAGTAGACTAAATGATACAAAAGAATGGATCAGTGAGCTGGAAGACAGGGTAGTGGAAATCACTGCCACTGAAAAGAAAAAATTAAAAAAGAATGAAAAGAAATGAGGACAGTTTGAGAGACTTCTGAGACAACATCAAGTATACTAATATTCACATTATAGTGGTCCCAGAAGGAGAAGAGAGAGCAAAAGGGCCTGAGAACATATTTGAAAATGTAATAGCTGAAAACTGTCCTAACCTGGGAAAGGAAAGAGTCACCTAAGTTCAGGAAGCACAGAGAATTCCATACATGATGAACCCAAAGAGGAACACATCAAGACACACTGTAATTCCAATGACAAAAATTAAAGGTAAAGAGAGAATATTAAAATCAACAAGGGAAAAGCAACAAATAACATATAAAGGAATTCCCGTAAGACTATCAGCTATTTTTCAGCAAAAACTCAGCAGGCTAGTAGGGAGTGGCACGATATAGTCAAAGTGATAAAAGGGAAAACCTACAATCGAGAACACTCTACAGAGCAAGGCTCTCCTTCAGATTTAATGGAGAGATCAAAAGCTTTATAGACAAGCAAAATCTAAAAGACTTCAGCACCACCAAACGAGCTGTACAACAAATGTTAAAAAAACTTCCCTAGAAGAAAAAATATAAGGTCATAACTAGGAAAATGAAAAAGCACACCATTAAGGTAGGAAATCATCCACACACAAAGCTGGTAGGGAAGTTAAAAGACAAAAGTAGTTAAATCATTTATCACTACAATAAGCAGTTAAGGGATACACAAAACAGTGAGACGTAAAACATATCAAAAACAGTAATTGTGAGGGGGGAGAGTACAAATGCAAGGTTTTTAAAATGCATTTGAAACTAGGAGACAAGCAACTTAAAACAATCACACACACACAAACTATACAAAAACCTCACGGTAACCACAAACCAAAAATCTGTAATAGATATACACATAAAAAAAGAAAATAACATTAAAGATAGTCATCAAATCACAAGAGAAGAGAAGAAAAAAGAAGAGAAAAAAAGACCTACAAAACCAAATCCCAAACAACAAAATGGCAACAAGAACATATATATTGATAATTACCTTAAATATAAATGGACTAAATGCTCTACTCAAAAGACAGAGAGAGTGGCTGAATGGACACAGAAACAAGACCTGCATATATGCTGCCTACAAGAGACTCACCTCAGATGTAGAGACACACAGAATAAAAGTGAGGGGATGGAAAAGGTATTCCATGCAAACAGAAATCAAAAGAAAGCCAGAGTAGCAATACTTATATCAGACAAAAGAGACTGTAAAATAAAGACTTATACAAGAGACAAAATAGAACACTACATAATGATCAAGGGATCGACCCAATAAGAAGATATATAACAATTGTAAACATATATGAACCCAACATAGGAGCACTTCAACATAGAAGGCAAATATTTACAGACATAAAAGAAAAAACTGACAGGAATGCAATAACAGTAGGGGACTTTAACACCCCACTTAGCATCAATGGACAGATCATCCAGACAGAAAATCAATAAGGAAACACTGGCCGTAAATGACACATTAGAGCAAGTGGACTAACTGATACGTATAAAGCATTCCATCTGAAAGCAGCAGAATATACATTCTTCTCAAGTGCATGTGGAACATTCTCCAGAATAAATCACATGCTAGGCCCAAAAACAAGCCTTGGTAAATTTAAGAAAATTGAAATCATATCAAGCATCTTTTCCAATGACAATGCTATGAGGACAGAAATCAACTACAAGAAATAAACTGTAAAAAACACAAAACACATGGAGGCTAAACAATATGCTACTAAACAACCAATGGATCACTGAAAAAAATCAAAGAGGAAATCAAAAAATTCCTAGAGACAAATAAAAATGACAACACAAAAATCCAAAACCTTTGGGATACAGCAAAGGCAGTTTTAAGAGGCAAGTTTATAACGATACAAGCTTACCTGAGGAAATAAAAATTTCTAACAACCTAACCTTACACGTAAAGGAACTAGAAAAAGAAGAACAAACAAACCCAAAGTGAGCAGAAGGAAAGAAATCATAAAGATCAGAGAAGAAATAAATGAAATAGAGACTGAAAAAAACAAAAGCAAAGATGAATGAAACTAAAAGCTGGTTCTTTGAAAAGATAAACAAAATTGATAAACATTTAGCCAGACTCATCAAGAAAAAAAGGGAGACAGCCCAAATCAATAAAATCAGAAATGAAAAAGGAGAAGTTACAATCGACACCACAGAAATACAAAGGATCATAGGAGATTACTATGAACAACTATTTGCCAATAAAATGGACAACCTAAAAGAAATGAAAAAATTCTTAGAAAGGTGCCATCTCTTAAGACTGGAAAAAATAGAAAATATGAACAGAACAATTACCAGTAATGAAATTGAATCAGTAATTTAAAAAATCCCAACAAACAAAATTCCATACCAGATGACTTCACAGGTGAATTCTACCAAACATTTAGAGAAGAGTTAACACCGATCTTTCTCAAACTGTTCCAAAAAATTGCAGAGGAAAGAATACTTCCAAACTCGTTTTATGAGGCCAGCATCACCCTGATACCAAAACCAGCCAAATATATCACAAAAAAAATGAAAATTACAGGCCAATATATCATTGATGAACAGAGTTGCAAAAATCCAAAACAAAATATTAGCAAACTGAAACCAACAATACATTAAAAGGATCATACATCATGATCAAGTGGAATTTATCCCAGGGATGCAAGAATGGTTCAATATCTGCAAATCAATCAATGTGATATACCACATTAACAAATTGAGGAATAAAAACCATACGATCACCTCAATAGGTGCAGAAAAAGCTTTTGACAGAATTCAGTATCCATTTATGATTAAAAATTCACCAGAAAGTGAGCACAGAGAGAACCGATCTCAACATAATAAAGGCCATACATGACAAACCCACAGATAACATCATTCTCAATGGTGAAAAGCTGAAAGCATTTCCTCTAAGATCGGGAACAAGACAAGGATGTACACTCTCACCACTTTTAGTCAACATAGTTTTGGAGGTCCTTGCCACAGCAATCAGAGAAGAAAAGAAATAAAAAGAATCCAAACTGGAAAGGAAGAAGTAACACTGTCACTGTTTGCAGACAACATGACACTGTACATAGAAAACCCTGAAGACACTACCAGAAAACTACTAGAGCTCATCAATGTATTCAGTAAAGCCACAGGATACAAAATCAATATACAGAAATCTGTTGCATATCTATACACTGACAATGAACTATCAGAAAGAGAAATTAAGGAAACAATCCCATTTACTATAGTATCAAAAAGAAAAAAAAAAAACCTAAGAATAAACCTACCTAAGGAGGTAAAAGACCTGCACTCTGAAAACTATAATACACTGATGATAGAAATCAAAGATGACACCAACAAATGGAAAGACATACCATGTTCTTGGATTGGAAGAATTAATATTGTTAAAATGACCATACCACCCAAGGCAATCTACAGATTCAATGCAATCCCTATCAAATTATCAATGGCATTTTTTCACAGAACTAGAATAAATAATTTTAAAATATATATGGAAACATAACAGACTCCAAAAGCCAAAACAATCTTGAGAAAGAAGAACAGAGCTGGAGGAATCACACTCCCTGACTTCAGACTATACTACAAAGCTACAGTAATCAAAACAGTATGGTGGGACTTCCTTGGTGACGTAGTAGTTAAGACTCCGTACTCCCAATGCAGGGGGGCCGGGTTCAATCCCTGGTCAGGGAACTAGATCCCACATGCATGCCACAACTAAGAGTTCGATGCCACAATTAAGGAGCCCACATGTCACAACAAAGGAGCTGGCGAGCTGCAACTAAGGAGCCTGCGAGCCGCAACTGAGAAGCCCACCAGTCACAACTAAGACCTGGTGAAATGAAATAAATATTTTAAAAAACCATAAAACTGTATGGTACTGGCACAAAAACGTACACATCCATCAATGCAACAGAACAGAGAGCCCAGAATGAAACCCACACACTTATGGTCTATTAATCTGTGAAAAAGGAGGGAAGAATATACAGTGGAGAAAAGAGAGTTTCTTCAATAAGTGGTGCTGTGAAACTGGACAGCTACATGTAAAAGAATGAAATTAGAACATTCTCTAACACCATATACAAGAATAAACTCAAAAAGGATTAAAGATGTAAATGCAAGACCGGACACTATAAAACTCTTAGAGGAAAACATAGGCGGAACACTCTGACATAAACTGCAGCAATATTTTTTTGGATTTATCTCCTAAAGCAAAGGAAATAAAAGCAAAAATAAACAAATGGAACCCAATTAAACTAATTAAAAGCCAACCTACTGAATGGAAGAAGATATTTGCAAATGATATGACTAATAATTGGTTAATATCCAACATATATAAACAGCTCATACAACTCAACATCAAAAAAAAAAAACAATTAAAAAAGAAGAATTGAGTAGACATTTTTCCAAAGAGGAAATGCAGATGGCCAACAGGCACATGCAAAGATGCTCACATCACTTAGTCATGAGGGAAATGCAAATCAAAACCACAATGACATATCACCTCACAGCTATCAGAATGGTTATCATCAAAAAGAACACAAATAACAAATGTTGGTGAGGATGTGGAGAAAAGGGAACTCTCCTGAACTGTTGCTGGGAATTCAAATTAGTGGAGCCACTTTTGAGAACAATGTGGAGATTTCTCAAAAACCCCAAAATAGTGCTACCATATAACCCAGCAATTCCACTCCTCGGGTATATTTCTGAAAAAAACAGGAACACTAATTCGTTATAGCAGCGTTATTTACAGTCACAAGGTATGGAAGCAACCTAAGTGTTCATCTATAGATGAATGGATAAAGAAGATGAATGGATATATATATATATATATATATATATCTCACATATATGTGTATGCATATATATATATGCGCATACACATTGGACTACTACTCAGCCATAAAAAATAATGAAATTTTGCCATTTGCAGCAACATGGATGGATTTGAAGGGCATTATGCTAAGTGAAATAAGTCAGATAGCAGAGAAAGACAAATACTATATGATATAACTTGTGTGTGGAATCTAAAAATATATATATATAATAATCTAGTGCATAAAACAAAAAAGAAACAGACTCACAGATACAGAGAACTAGTGGTCACCCATGGGGAGAAGGAAGGGGGAGGGGCAATACAGGAGTAGAGGATAAAAAAAAGAGTTATTATGGGATTATATGAAATCATGTGTGCGAAACTTCTGAAAATTGTAAAGCAATATAGATTTTAAAAATCTTTCATTCAATAAAATAAATTTAAAAAATTAATTAATTTTTTATAAAAGCGTCAAGCATCTAGTAAAGCACTGAACAGGACATAGTCCCTATAACTTGCAGTACAGAGGAGACAGGCAAGAAATTCAATAATTTCAATATAGTTTTGCAAGTGCTTCAATAGGCATGGGCACATAGGAATATATAGGCAGGACATCTGATCAGGTCTTCAAAAATCTTGAAGGTTGATGGTTAAGATATAAACTGAGGAATTAGTAGGAATTAAAAGAGAGGGAAGAACTTTCAGGAGATAGAAATGGCATGTGGCAACCAGTGAATGAGAAAGAAATTTATTTGTGCATCTTCAGATTTAGGAGAGTTGAAGCCCAGGGATCATAAGAAGGAGTGGCAAAACTATTATTGTTGATATGACTATATACTTGGAAAACCCAAAAGAATAAAGGAAGACGTTTAGACAATACAAGTATAAAATAAATACTTAAAAAATACATGCATACACATGTGTACACACACACCCATACACATACACACATAGTTTCCCTGTATTCTTCAAACAATTAGATAAAAGTAAAATATCCCATTTATAATATGAAAAAAATGTAGAATTACTAAAGAAATCCAATGACTATACAAAAAATTGGATTTATAATAATGAATTCTTATCTACCTGAGGATATTTAAGACACCTTAAAAGACTGAATGAGATTCTATGCTCATGAAAGGGGAACCTCAGTGTTATGTACATGACAACTCTGTCTACATTCAACTTTAAATTTAATGGATAATAATCAAAATCCAATGAGCATTTTGTATATTTGATTTAATGCTGGAAAAATGTTTCTAGAATGCTTGTGAAGAAATAACTTTGGATAAGAATAGCCAGGGAATTTCTGAAAAAGTTAAGAAGAAATATTTGCCCAGCCAACTATGAAAACTACTTTAAAGACAGAGCAATAAATAGAATAAATATTCAAGAAACCAAATATATTGTATTTCTAATTACTTATAATATATATAATTTTTGTTTATAGTAAATTTGGACTGTAAAATCAGTAGGAAGTATTTAGTATATAATGTGGATACTTCTATGTAGTTTGCAAAATTAAATTAAACTAAAATAAAGTTATATTCTACCTCACACCTTAAATAAAAGTAATTCCAGAAGGAAGAAAGCATACATGCATTTCTTTTTATATGTGGGTGGGATAGGTACCTAAGAATGGCACCAAAGACAGAAAGCATAAAAAAAAGATTGATAAATTTGATTGCATAGAAACCTTAAAAAAAAGAAAGGCAAACAAAGTAAGGTTGTGCTTTTTGCCACCAGTTCTGGTGACGTATATTTGTGACTATTTTCTTGCACTGCACAGAGTACTTGGTAAGGATATCTGGCATGCCTTAACACTAAAGGAAATCATGTCCTTCAGTTCTGGAAATTGTTCTTGAATTATGTCTTCAATTATGTTCTTCTCTTCCATTTCTTCTGTCCTTCCTTTTCAAATTCCTATGATTTTAATGTTGGATTCTCTGTATTAGCCCTCAAATCTTCTTTACTTTCTTATTTTCTATCCAGTTACCTTTTTCCTCCACTTTCCTGGGAAGTACCTCAATTTTGTCCTCCATCTCTTCTCATGAATTTTACAATTTCGCCATTATGTTTATAATTTCCATGAAAATTTCTTTGTTTTTTAACTATTGTTTGTTGTTTTTCAGCATCTTATTATTATTTAACATAGGCAATATACTCACTTTCTACCTTCATTGTGTGTTTCCTCCAAGTTACTTTTGCTTTAGCCTCTGTTTCCTTAAATATCTGATGTTCCTTTGTTATTTATTCATATTTATATATGGGACCTAAAAAAGCTATATGCATGAAAGTGACTCATCAACTGTTGGCTGTAAAATAACCTGCTGGGTCATTTCAATAAGAAAACACTGACAACCTTTTTTTTTTTTTTTTTTTTTTTTTTGCGGTACGCGGGCCTCTCACTGCTGCGGCCTCTTCCGTTGCGAAGCACAGGCTCCGGACGCGCAGGCTCAGCGGCCATGGCTCACGGACCCAGCCGCTCCGCGGCATGTGGGATCTTCCCGGACCAGGTCACGAACCCGTGTCCCCTGCATCGGCAGGCGGACTCTCAACCACTGCACCACCAGGGAAGCCCAACACTGACATCTTTATATCTCAGATCATTTCTATTGTGCTGTTCAGAATCCCAGAGGACACACCATAAATCTGCTGCCTAGAATGAATAAGCTTGCTACCTAGCATTCTGTGAAAAAGATACAGGAAGAAGACTGGGGAGTCTCAATATTTATAACAAACGATCACTTAAACCCTCTTTTCACTACTGCCCACTCCCAGCTGGGACTAGGTTCCCCAACAAAAAGAATAAGCCTCTGGTTTTCTCTAGGGAGAAGCAGTCTCTCTGCTGCACAAAGTAGAGGAGGAAATCAGAGGCTCTAACTCATTCTTAATCTGACTTTCAAATAATTCACCATATTTACTTCCACGTCAAAGGTAACTGGTACTGCCACTCTGAGTCTTTGGGATTCTGTAGTGTGAGCTGGGATGCTTTGGGCTTTCTCCATAGCAATCTTAAGATTTAACTTTCTCAAGTCTGAATCAGTTACCACTCATGCATCTGCCTTTTAACTTCCAAAATATTTTTCCTAATTATTCTAATTTTTGCAATTTTTCATCACTTAATATTTTAGGGTCTCAAAGAGAAGTAGAACCAAATGAAAACTTAATGAGTGGTTCAACATACCATCTTAAACAAGGCAGACCTAATGGTGAACACTTGAAAGACTGAATTTAGTACTATATGATTAGTCATGTGGTTCAGAGCAAAATGAATCAACCAACAGAGATAAATTGTCCAGCCGCAAAGGGCAAAGGACAAGTCAGGAATATAGAAAGCTTTCCTTCATTATGTAACAATGAAAGGATTATATTATTGTTAAATAGATGCCTAACTCCATACAGAAATCCTATTACCAGAGACAGAAAAGCTAAGAATTCTATTAACTGACTATTCTCAGGGGCCATGTTTATAAAATTGACCAATTAGATTCATTACGAAAGATTAGAAGAATGGCAAAAAAAAGTTACTTAACTATTCAAATAATATGGTAGATGATTATTAGAAAATGCTGTAGATCAGTCCTTCTCAAAATTTAATGTGCATCTGAATCACATGAGGATCTTTTTAAAATGCCAATTCTCTTTCAGTACATCTTAGTAGGGACCTGAAGACATTTTTTAACAAGTTCTTGGGTAATTCTGATGCTACTAGTCTAGAGGCCACACTCTGAGTAGCAACATGGACACTGGATTTTTAAAAGCCCCTTAGATGATTCTAACATGAAAAGTTGGAAAGTCGTTAGTCTAATTCGTCTAATTCATTTCCTTCAAATTGGCAGCATTAATAAAGCAGGGTGTAACTTCATCAAACTAACTTTGTTATAGGTAAGTTGAGTCATTTAAAAAAGCAAAATTCTTCTACAACTATTCTTATTCCTCTCTGACTTCCTCTCTTTAAAAAAACCATTAATTCAGACAGAAAGCATTTATTGAGTGCCCATTCAATGTTAGGTACCGCCCTCAGAGAAACAAAGAAAAATAAGACTTATCAATTGAAAAGACAAGCAAGCAAATAAATTGCCATAGAAGTCCTATATTCAACAAAGTGCTACTAAATTGCAGAGGTACCCCTGATTTCGTCAGGAAAGAACGTCTTACTCCAAAGAAATAATGCCCTAAGAAAATCATGCAGAAATTCACACTGACTCCTTATCTCATTCAATCCTGCTCATTCCTTCCACCCAGGGCACATTCCTCCTGACGTGCTATCCCTCCCTATAGGGTTGAGCTGAGCAATACATCTTTCTGCCACATACCATGTACACCATCCTCTGAACAAAAGCAACTTGTGTGGTTCCTAAAGAAGGTACAGACATTAGCTGAAAAAATAACTGCTATCATATAATACATTTTACTATGCTTTGAGCCAAGCAGAGGTGAGATTAGTCACATTACCTATACTTCTTCAAAAAACTCTTTAAAGCTATTAAAGACAATATTGGCCTGTATTCTTTTTTGTGTGTGTGATATCTCTGTCTGGTTTTGGTATCAGGGTGATGGTGGCCTTGTAGAATGAGATTGGGAGTGTTCCTCCCTCTGCAATTTTTTGGAAGAGTTTGAGAAGGATAGGTGTTAGCTCTTCTCTAAATGTTTGACAGAATTCGCCTGTGAAGCCATCTGGTCCTGGACTTCTGTTTGTTGGAAGATTTTTAATCACAGTTTCAATTTCATTACTTGTAATTGGTCTGTTCATATTTCCTATTTCTTCCTGATTCAGTCTTGGAAGGTTGTACCTTTCTAAGAATTGGTCCATTTCTTCCAGGTTGTCCATTTTATTGGCATAGAGTTTCTTGTAGTAGTCTCTTATGATCCTTTGTATTTCTGCAGTGTTAGTTGTAACTTCTGCTTTTTCATTTCTAATTATATATGATACAGATGAACTTATTTGCAAAGCAGAAATAGAGACATAGATGTAGAGAACAAACGTATGGATACCAAGGGGGAAATGGTGGGGGGGATGAATTGGGAGATTGGGATTGACATATATACACTATTATGTATAAAACTGATAACTAATGAGAACCTACTGTATACCACAGGGAACTCTACTCAATGCTCAGTAGTGACCTAAATGGGAAGGAAATCTAATAAAGAGAGGATATATATGTATATGTATAGCTGATTCACTCTGCTGTACAGCAGAAACTAACAACATTGTAAAGCAACTATACTCCAATAAAAATTAATAAACAAAAAAGAAATAAGAGAAATGAAAAACAAAGAGGGCATACCTAAAAACCACTGTAATCGCTTTTTCTGATTATAAAAGTGATATATGTTTACAGTAGAAAATCTGGAAAATAAAATTGACCCACTAGGTCATCAAAAAAAAAAAAATTACTGAGCTGGGTTGTGGGCACCAAGTGGTGAGCAAGATAAACATTACACCTTCGTCAGTGTCAGGGATCTCAAGGGTCCCCTCGTCTAACATTCTGTGAATGGGTGAGCTATCCTGTTGTTCAAAAGGAGCACCTGAATTTCTGAAAATTGAAAACCTGGAGAAATCTACCTGGCAGACCTAATATAAGTTGACTCAAATTTGTCTGTGTCACTGTCTCTAATGTCTTTTAATAAACATCTCCACATTAAAAAAAAAAAAAGACAATATACAAAAAGAAACATATAAGTAACTAGTAGGGGTGTGGTCCATTCTGGGATACCTGATCACCTGGTATCATCTTGATACTTGATTCAAGGGTTGAGGGAGAAAGATTCTAGGGCCAGTGCCTGTTGGTAGTAGGTACTACTTTCTGCATTACCCCTTGTAGAGAACAGCTTTGATCTCCTTTTGATTTTATATTACTCAAAGTAGAGGAAGATACAGAATCAGTTCTGTAGACCGCATTACATAAAAGCCCACTAAAATAATAACCATGGGATATGCACATCAATCCATCCTTCTTGTCCAGATCCGAGAGTATGGGTTGGCCAGAATACCAAGATTTGTGCATACCGCTCGATTCATGGGGAAAAAATATGAAACTACCAAGAATCATGCTGAAATTCAAAGGGAAAACAAACATTTCTGTGAAAATGTTTCCCTATAAGAAATTCAAGAGTAGTTTAGAAAATGCCCTGAACTATGCAAAAATTTTTCTTCATTTTAAAAAGAATATATGTCTCTTGTATGTATACACTATAGGGTACAGAGTAAAATAGAATTTTTTAATTCCCTATTAATCATATTATCCAGATATACCATACCTTTCTCCATCACACTCTGCTATTTTGTTCTACTTTGTCTTTAATTCCTCTTTGCTGTTTTGTTTTCTCTTTTATATAATATGAAAACTACTACTTTTATTTTTTTGCTTTTAGCATAAGCAGCATATTTGAACAAACATATTATTGTTTTTCCTCTAACTTCTGTAACCATTTTTTATTGTGGTAAAATATATAACATAAAATTCATCATTTTAACCATTTTTATGTGCACAATTCTGCGGCATTAAGTACATTCCCATTCTGTGCAACCATCACCACCGTTTGTCTCTAGAGCTTTTTCATCAACCCCAATTGAAATTCTGTACCCAGTAAACACTAACTCCCACTTTTCCCTTCCCTCCAGCCTCTGTAAACCATCATTTTACTTTTTATCTCTATGAATTTGACCACTCTAGGAACTCCATATAAATGGAATCATATAGTATTTGCCTTTTGGTGGCTGGTTTATTTTACTTAGCATAATGTCCTCAAGGTTCATACGTGTTGCAATATGTGTGAAAACTTCCTTTCTTTTTAAGGATGATTATTATTTCATTGTATGTATATACCACGCTATGTTTATCCATTCATCTATTGATGGCACTTGGGCTGCTTCCACCTACTGCGTACTGTGAATAACGCTGCTATGAACACGGGTGTACAAATATCTGTTTTTGAGTCCCTGCTTTCACTTTTTTAGGGTATGTACCCAGAAGCAGAATTTCAGGATATGATACTTCTATGTTTAAGTTTTTGAGGAACCATCATACTGTTTTCTACAGCTGCTATACCATTTTACATTCCCACCAGTAATACACAAGTGTTCCAATTTCTCCAAATTCTCACCAAAACTTATTTCCTGGTTTTTTGATAACAGTCATTCTAATAGGTATGAAGTAGTATCTCATCGTGATTTTGACTTGCACATCCCCAATGAATTGGTGATGTTGAGCACCTATTCATGTTCATATTGGCCATCTGTATATCTTCATTGTAAATTGTCTATACAAATTCTTTACTCATTTTTTAATCCAGTCGTTTGTTTCCAGTGCTGTTAAGTTATAGTTCTTTATATATTCTGGATATTAATTCCATATCAGATATATGACTAGCAAATATTTTCTCCCATTCTGTGGGTTGCCTTTTTACTATGTTGACTGTGCCCTTTGATGCACAGAAGTTTTTTGTTTCGATGAAGTCCAACTTACCTATTTTTTTCTTTTGTTGCCTGTGTTTCTGGTGTCACATCTAAGAAATGATTGTCAAACCCAGTGCCAAGAAGCTTTTGCCCTATGTTTTCTTCCAAGAGTTTTACAGTTTACCTCATGTTTAGGTCTTTGATCATTTTCAGTTAACTTACATATTTATATTTACTTATATTTATACTATGTAATATTTATTTATGCACCTATTTTATATCAAGCCACATAAAATAACAATACTTCTTAAATGTGGAAATTGTACAGGGGTCCCATCTGTGATTACAAATGCATTAAATTTTTTAATTAATATGAAATTAAATTTTAAAATAAGTAACCACTAGGAAATTTTTGAAAGACTCTTACATAACTCTTGCATCAATGAGAAAATGGCAAAAAAATATGATCATTTTATAACATAAAACACAAAGAAACAGAAAGCCTGAGTAGAATTATAATCAGAACAGAAGCTAAAGTTTTTTCAAAGAACTGTTCATAAAATGTATCCACCTCAAAAGTTTTACAAATGAGTTCTCAAATTCTCAAGGAACAGATAAGTCTCATATATAAAATGTTTGAAAAATAGTTATTATTATTATAATGCCAAAAACTAGCAAGATTTTTTTTTAAATGAAGCAAGCCAATCTCACTGAATGAATACAAGTGCTAAATTCTAAATAACAGTTCAGCAAATTGAATCCAGCAGTCTCTCATAAAATAATATAATACGTAGCCAATTTTATTTCAGAAAGACAAGAGGTACTGTATCCCTCATTCTCAGCAGTTGATCTTGTCTCTTACTTCACTCAGAAGACAAAGCTCACGCAGTGTAAAACTATGAACTTTTCTCTTTTAATATTCAGCATCTTTGCAATGCTAACACTCCATCTGGCCTTTTAATTCCATTAGTACTTTTCCCATCATGTTATTCCCACTTCAATTTCCCACATCATCACTGAGTCCTCTCCACTGACTCACTCCTTTACTTCTGCATCAGCAAGCTATGAGCAATAATTCTTCTCTTCACACAATTAGTTTTCTACTCCACTCCCTTACCATATACTTATTCTGTAACCAGCTGCAACTTATATTCTGTCGCACCTTTCTCCCACTTCCCTCAACATCTCCATCGACTTACTTGTCCAAACAAGTAAATTTTTCTCATATTCTGCAGTCACTGACTGATCTAAAAAATTAATGCTGTTGACCACCCTCCTTTGCCTGTACTGACTCACTCTTTCTTAAGTTTTCTTCTACCTCTCAGAATGCTTTTCTCATGCTTCTTTGCAAGTTCCCCTTCTCCAGTCATCCATATGAATGTGTCTGTCACTGGTCCTCTTCTCACTCATTCCTCTTTTCCTAATGGACTGATTCATTCTTTTGACTTCAAAAATCACTATCATATTATGTTGCTATATTATTAAATAAGTTATGGAAAGTACCAAGAAAATGGCCTGAGGACAAAGCAATTTCCATACATCTGTCTGCTCCATTCCTCTTATTCTTATACAATTCTTCCTTCTCTTTCTACTTTCGTTTTTCAAGTCCTTTTCTATTTTGACTCCTAGATGCAAAATTTCAGTTTTAGCTAATAGTAAAATTTTCTTAGTTAATTGGAGTGGATTCTTAGAAAAACGATTAAGTATTCAAGGCTCTTGCTACAGCTACACTAGCAGCTGCTAAGGACTCTACATTTACTCATTACCTTCCCCTTGAACTTTTCCAATCAAATCCCTGCTGATCCATTGATGTTTAAACTTCTATGATATTACAGTCTGCCAAGCCTGCCCCTTCTTGTGGAAACTTAATGGAAAAAAAAAACTTCCAAATCATCTCCTACATTAGAATGAACAGTTAATTAGACAATCTATAAACTACCGAGGTAGGTTATGTGATTTTGACAGCATCCGCAGGTCATGTTCTAGAATTAGGATAAAATATACCTACCAAATGAATATATAAAATTATACACAAAATCCTGAATAAGATTATATATTTAATCTGAAAATTACACTAGCTTTTCCCAGAATCCCATGGATTGGTAAACAAATTTTATTATGGGGAATGTTTTTCTTTCTTGCAAAAAAAGAAACACCCTGATAATCTTTATTTACAAAAAATTGTACCCTTATGGGCCAACACATTATTTTATTGAACACTTTGAAAAGCCTTAAAATAATGTGGAAAAAACAGTTTTTCTTCTCTTCAAGTTTATGACCGATATAATACTGGATAAAGTCCAAAATGATTCTAAAGAAAATGAAGTTTAAGTTATCAGACTCCTTGAGTTGAGAACAAGGGGATGACTTCCCTTTGAATCCATTTGCCTAGAGGTCAAAAATCCAAACCCTGACACCTGCCCCACTGCAGGCTATATTTATGCAGTGTCTATTCATGCAGTCTATTCATCTAGACTGCTAGCTGACATCCCAGCCAAAACTTGGAAAACTGTACGCCCAACAGATGTGTAGTATGTTTTGCCCACTAGTCCTAGAAAAATTGTTTCCCATAACGCATTTTGTATACTGTGGCGATTTCAGTGCCAGAACTGGCGGTGGCTCATTAAAATCTGTGGAAAAATCTAAAAAGTATATATTAGCCCAGCAGGCCTTTCCCTGGAATGAATATCTCAGAATAAGCACATAAATTTCGTTTGTGGTTGCTCAAATTCCTATTCTTATACCAAATACACTGTCTCCATAGAACCAGATGAAATAACCCCTATGGAATTTAAATGGTTCAAACAAGTGGCGGTGCCAGTACTACACAGAACACGAAACTTTTCTCCACATTGACAAATGTTATTAATAACGTTATAGCTAACAAAAGAATGAAAACGACAACTGCTAACTAGTTTCGACACTTGGCATCCGAAAACAACAACTGCTAACTAGTTTCGACACTTGGCATCCCAGATAGTCATTCCTACTCTCCTCCACCTATCCTGGAACTTGCTAAACGTTTGCCAATTGAAACTTTTAGAAAATATAACCATTTTATTAAGTAAGATACACTAGAAATAGATGAGATTGCAGAGAAAGCCATTTTCCTAAACTCTCACATCTGCCTGATGTCGAAGACCTGACAATTGTGCCCTCCACATTAGGTCCTTGTTTCCATTTGCTCTGCTGACATTCTAAAGAAGACCCTTACTGACTTGTTTACAGAATATTGCACTAATCCTGTTTTTTCTTTTCATTCTTTCTCCCACCAATCTCTATCTCAATCAATACTGTCACTGGAGTCATTTTACTACATGTTTATTTGATAACATCACTTCCTTGCAAAATACTTAGTGGCTGTCTGCTGCCCAAGAATAAAGTTTAAATTCTTTAATCTAACCTTCAGTCCTCCAAAGTAAACCTCTAAAGTTTCATTATTTCTAGAACTTATTTACTCACTTTAAAAAATATGCTTTCAGGGCTTCCCTGGTGGCGCAGTGGTTGAGAGTCCGCCTGCCGATGCAGGGAATGCAGGTTCGTGCCCCAGTCCGGGAAGATCCCACATGCCGTGGAGTGGCTGGGCCCGTGAGCCATGGCCGCTGAGCCTGCGCGTCCGGAGCCTGTGCTCTGCAACGAGAGAGGCCACAACAGTGAGAGGCCCACGTACCGCAAAAAAAAAAAAAGAATCAGCTTAAATCCATTTACCTAAATAAAATTTTCTCTAGAGTATAGTGATGTTTCCCTCAGCTGAAATAGAGCAATTATAGGCTGTATAATTTATTGATAATTTTTCATGGTGTCTTAACTCTATTTTTCTCTTGAAATGTTAAATTTTGAATTAGTATTTCACTTTTTTTTTTTTTGCAGTACGCGGGCCTCTCACTGTTGTGGCCTCTCCCGTTGCGGAACACAGGCTCTGGACGCACAGGCTCAGTGGCCATGGCTCACGGGCCCAGCCGCTCCGTGGCATGTGGGATCTTCCCGGACCGGGGCACGAACCCATGTCCCCTGCATCGGCAGGCAGACTCTCAACCACTGCACCACCAGGGAAGCCCAGTATTTCACTTTTAAGAGTTTTTTGTGTGGTAATTTTCCCAGCTAGATTGCAAGGAATTTGGGGGCAGGATTTTATGCTTCTTGTGTTCCCTCTAGCAATGAGCACATATAAAATCTGTGCCCCCAGCAACTGCTAACTTAGTTGAAAATAAAATTTACCAGCCCCCTGGTTCAGAAGATTAGTTAAGAGCTTAAGATAGACACACACACACAGACACACACACACACACACACACACACACTCCTCTAGACACATACAAATCTAAAAGCATATGCATCAGAGATTATTTTTATCATGTAAAATTTCAAGCATATACAAAACTATACGATGGGGTAATGAATCCCCAATAACTTGTCCAGCTTCAACAATTATCAATGTAGAGCCGGTTTTACATCTCTTTCCTTCCTTCTTTGTTTAAAACCAAATCCCAGGCATAATATCAATATCAGAAATATTTCTCAAACACATTACCGATAAGATACATAATCAAGTACTAAGTCAGTTACTGGACTGGCTTTTATCAGAGTCAAGTAGGAAAGTTGCATGAAGGTAAACCAAATCACCATTTGATAGGCCAAACAGTGGTAGACACAGCTACATAAACTACTTCCTAGTTCTCAAAGAAGCTGTCCAGACACTCCAGCTGCCTTCTCTATAGGATAAACATCTATATAGCCACTTCTATGAATGGATGAACAATTGACTTCCTCTTGAATTACAGTTCATTTACTTAAACGTATCTATGTCCCAGAAGTTAAAATATCATTATTTTAAAAGATGATTTTTAAAACCTTTCAACTTTCTTCATTCTCATTTCTCTATTCTGCAAAATGCATTATGAAGGTTCTCTAAATAGCAGTGATTTATACCAGTCATGCTAGTAGGCAGGAACTCAGGCTCAGGAGCTGGTCAAATGCAATTAGCTTGAGAATGTCAGACCTAAGATTTGCTAAAGTATTATATATCAACAACAAAGAAAGCTGCACAGAGATTTGTAGTAATGAAATCCATAGACATGATTGCATTTCTTGTGCTGTTTTGAGATGTCTGTACCAAGAAGTGTACATTACTAAGTATAAATTCAAGATACAAATCAGAATTTATGGACTACAGATATGAAAAGTGGTTTTAAAAAAAATTTAGGGCAAGACAATGAATTCTGAGATCTTGTAGAAAAGATGGCTGTATAAAGAAGGAACAAAAATACTAAATTAGGTGACAAATCAAAGCAGGAGACCATGCATTTTTGATGTTTAAATAATTTTTTTATTCTTTTTGTCAAGTCTCAGAATATTCCCTATTTGCCATTAATATCTGACTTTCGGTTAGTCAAATTTCACAAGTTTTTATGTGCATCTCTGTGTACAATCCTTTTATTATCAAAATAATACCACTGCAAGGAAAAAATATTCCAAGATCCAATAGACTGACCAAGTGATTTTTTTATTTGTTTAAATGTCATGGTGGTAAGGAGTATACAATGGAGTTCTGGCAACCACATTCAAATTCCAGCTCTGCCACTAAATTGTGTGGCCTTGGAAAAGTCATTTAAACTTCCTGAGTCTCAATTTCCATTTCCATTAAATGATCCTCAAACTTGTCTGGGGAGCAGGGCCTTTGGAGGCTGTAGGACTCTTGCATGTTATCAAGAATATATGTACAGTATACTAGATATTATACTTATTTCCATTACATATACTTAGAACAGTTTTACTTCTGGGGGAAAAAAAAGACTTTGCTATATAAATGCAGGTCCTGACATCCTAAAAGTATAAAAAAAACATTTTTTTAAGAAATTATAATTGTAAAATTTTCCTCTGTCCATTCAGAATTTGGGCATTCATTTTGTTACAGCTCAAAAACAAGAGCATTAAGTGACTTTCCTACAACTTAATGATTTTCCTTGTATCATAAAGCTAGTAAGTGGCAGAGTAAGGATTCAAATCCAGGCTGTGGGGCTCTAAGGCACCCTGACCATTACACTGCTCTTTAAGAGTCTCTGAACTAGATGGTCGCTTTTAGCATTAAAATTTCAAGAACCCATTATTAGTTATTCCTAGAAATATTTACTAATAGTGTGCCAAGCATGGTACTAGGAGAGGCAGGAATACAAAGAGGAATCTGATGCCTTTCCCACCAGCTAGGGAGGTGACAATATGGGAAGTGGAAAACAGTGTACAGAATGAGAGCAACAAGGAGCTATAATGCTCCAGATGGCTGAGGTGCTCTCCTATGGGGCACTGAGGAAGGCATGATTAATGGAGGGATGCGTGCTAGAAAAGAGGACTCTTTGGAGAATGCAAGCAATTCCCAGCTGCTAGATTAGAGTGGGATTAGAGAACAGAAACAGGCTTTGCAAGGGGGTAGGGGCGGCAATAAATGAGTTCAGTTTTGGAAATGTCGCTGGAGGCAACCACACATGAAACTATAGGACTTGGGATCCGAGACTCAAGCTATACTGGGGTACAGATTAAGTGGTCAATACAGTATTTTAGATGGTGGTTGAAATAAAGAGACATCATTCATTCAGGTGTTGTGGACACGGAAAAAAGGGAAGTGGTCTAAGGCAGAATCCTTGGACGATAAGCACTTAAGAAACGGGCTTTAGAAAATAAATCACAAGGAGTTCAAGACAGAGAAGAGAGAAAAGGTGACCCAGGAGAGAGCCATGGATGCCAAGGGAGAAGAGTTCATCACAAAGAAGGTAGTAACAAAGGTTAGATGCCACGAAGAAGTCAAATAAATTGAGAGATAAAAAAATTATAATTTGGTAATCCAGGGTTTTGCTAGAGGACTCATCACCCAGCTTCATCAATTATCAACGCATGCCAATCTTACTTCTCCTTTTCCTCCCCTACCTGTATTATTCAGATGCAGATTTCAGATTTCAACATCAAAAATGTTTTTAGTATACATTATCAATCAGTTACTTACTTTGCTAATGCATATTCAGAGGACATGTGTGAGGCATCCTGATGGTAGGAGATACAACACAAGTGGGAAAGCAAGGACTAGCTTCTCTAAGAGCAGGCTCTCCTTATGAGGAAAGGCAAGAGGCAGGAGAGAGAAGGCAGAAGCAAGGGGAGGACGTGCAGTCAGAGCAACAGGAGATTGGCACTTGTTTTGCCCTCTTGACAATTTTAACCTAGGAAATACAAGAGCTTGCTGATGAATCGCTGGAAAGAGCTGGGGGGAAGGGGAGGGGGAGAGACTGAAAATAAAGAGATGGACTGATGCTGGGTCTAAACGAGACTAAAAGCAGTTGTGGGACTGGGTATGAGCAGAAAAAGGAACTCCATTCTTCTGCGACTGGAGGAAAGGAAGTGATAGTAAAGGCTAAGGTCACTTTATCTGTTCTTTGGAAGATCAGAATGAAGAAATCCATCGTTGATAGACTCGATTTTCAACAGGAAAAAGAATAAATCAACATTTTAAGAGAGAGAATAGGGCTTGAAAGAGTTGCTCTGGGGAAATGAACTAAGACCCTGCACAGAGGCAAGTAAAGGAGTCGTTCACTTGGGGTGGCTGAGGGCCCAGCTGACAGTGGGCGCAGTGAACACTAATATGATTATTTCACTGCAGGTACCTAAGCACAACTGCGGTTCTCTCTGGCCTAGTCTATATAACATGCTACTCTGTAAGACTAAACTGCTGTAGCAGGCTGGCTGGCTGTCAAGCAGGAAACATTTTTCTCACTAGAGAAATCTCTGTTCTTCAAGTATTTCTTTCTTGCCTATATACTACTCCCGGTTTGGGAGGTTGAGATTCTCCCCGGTATTTCAGGACTGCTTGAGCTATGGAGCAATGGTGACCAACAGGGGCCCATGCTAATGTTTTGCTCGAGTGTTTTAAAACTTGAGAAATTAAACATAAAAATCTGGATTTTCCTCTTTTGTTATAAAAGTCCAGAGAGCACTTGGTTTGTGTAAAGAATGGGTTGCAGGAGAGTTAGAACCGGTTCACATTCCCTTGTTCACCACAAGCCTCACTAACCTTTCCTTGTAATGCTGATGCACATGTTTATACTTCCCTCTGCTAGAGAAGAATATTTATTAAGAATAATATTAATCTAATGTTAGGATTTCACCTATACTACAAAATACACACAAGACCATAGAAATAATCTTTAAAAGAATTTTAGGCCATTTATTGATGAGCAGGTGAAGGCAATTTTGGAGCTGAAAGGCCGTTCTGAGCTCCTCCTCCACTTATTAATGAAACCATCCATCCCTATTCAGCAGGTGAGTCCAAGAATATTATGAAGTTGTGAGCTGTGCTTGATGGGAGAAATCTCACCTGGACTATTGCAATAGCCTCTCAACCAAGCTCCTTGCTCAAACCCTCCTCTTAAGATCTGTCCTCCACACGGCAATATTACTCACATATGTTGTTTTACAGATATGGAGAGCACAGCCCAAAGAAGTCAAATAACTTACCTAATTCTGCTGGATCGGAGACCAGAATGGAGGCCCTCCTATTTCTTCCAGTACTCTTCAGGTTCCATCTTGTCTTTTTAAATGCTGCTTAATTCCTGAAAACAGAAAATGTGATTTTTTTTTTCTAAACTTGGTTATTAAAATTAAGTGCTCCTTGCATTTCACTGTATAGGAATTAAACCTCTGCAGCTGTACCCCCACACCCAAACATATACATGCACCATCTCATTCGGTAGCGAACACACAATCATAGTTTCCTTTCCATGAGACATATTATGCATGAATATAGGGTAATTAGTCTTTAAAAAGATATTTCTACTTCATGAACAGGAGAGCTAAATTAAGCACAAATTAAAAAATGTTTTGAAACAAAACAGTCTTCCACCAACATTTCTTATGTCTTTCAGATACTGTTGCAATTAGGTTACTTAGAAAATCTGTATCTTATTTAGAAAAAGTGTTTACGGGCACTGTGTAAACTTGGCCAAAACCAGTTCTAAAAACTTTTTATTCCTCTCATCTTCTGGAATCTAACACATTTCACAATGGCCCATAGATATGTGCATTCTAATTTTAAAGTATAATGGAACTGGCAAGATGAAAGCCTTGTATTAAACAACTATTCATTAACAACAGCTATACTCTACTTTGGATTACTAGGGAATGAACTGCATGATATTCCACTGTAAATAAATTCTGAGTGGCATTTACGGAAGTATAAGAATGTGATATTTAAAATAAATAATAGGATTCTAATTTAGATTGTATGATAAAAATTTACTGTAATTTCCTGAAAGTTGTGCTGATAACCATAGCAGTCAAGTAACATATAATAATCTAGAAAGCAGTAGATACAGTCACCTTCTGACTGAGACAATGCAGGACAGGAGCCTGTTATTTATTTAATAAGTAAACACTCAATTGCACCTACTCTGTGCCAATGTTCAAAAGCTTTACAAATATTCTATAATTAAATCCTCACAACCACCAGTGAGGGGTATGCACTATTATTACCCTCATTTTTTTTTTTTTGCAGTACGCAGGCCTCTCACTGCTGTGGCCTCTCCCGCTGCAGAGCACAGGCTCCGGACGCGCAGGCTCAGCGGCCATGGCTCACGGGCCCAGCCGCTCCGCAGCATGTGGGATCCTCCCAGACCGGGGCACGAACCCGTGTACCCTGCATCGGCAGGCGGACTCTCAACCACTGAGCCGCCAGGGAAGCCCTACCCTCATTTTTACAGATGAGGAGACCAAGCTGTAGAGACTAAGTAGCCCGCCCCACCATATACCTGACAAGTACCTCTCTCCGGTCAGCAAATAATATCGTATTTGACTCTTTGAACATATTCAGGTGACACAGGGGAAAAACAGTTTTTGAATGAGAAAATAGGGCAAAGAGAAGAGAAGCAGATTTGTAAACAGGAGACTCAATGAAGACAGTAGCAAAATGCAGGGCTATAAAAAATAGGGATGGTGTTCTGAATAAAGACCTGAAGCTGGAAGTGAACTTAAGAGTTAGTTCAGCCTCTCAGTTTTCAGATCAGATATTGTGGCCAAGGAAGATTAAGTGTTATGTTCAAACTTCCAAAACTGATTAACATCAGAGCTGGAGCACTCTCCAACTCTGACACTCTCACTGGCACCATCTCTGAGCCAGGTCTGCACTGAGCACTTAGGGTAAAATCTCAACTAAGGATCCTCACCTCTCAGGAAGTCACCATCAAGAGAAAGAGACCAACTGACATACAAATAATAACTGTAGTGTGAGGTGTCCTGGGAGACCTCTGGACAAAGAGAAAGGATTAACAGTACTTGGGAAAGACAGGGAATATTCTATAGGATGATTAATTGACTGATAAGGAAAAATGTAAAGGACAAGAAAGATTTTGCCAACCAGAGAAGAGAGAAGGCCATTAAAGGCAAAGGACTTAGCCCATAAGACAGACTTGAGTTCTGAAGCAGTGTGGCATGCCCCATGAACACCAGGTACATTAAGTGTATTCATTCAAATACGTTTTACTCAACCAACTTTTGTTGAGAGCCTATTATGTGCCAGGTAATGGCAGCTCAAAGATGACTGAAAAAAATGTTGTTTTCAAGTCACAGGGAATTCCCAGTCTAATCTGGGAAGCCAATTAGACTTAAGTGTAAGCAAATTAGACTAAGTACTAAGTGAGAAGTCGTAGCTTATTCTGGGGCTTCACATCTAAATAAGTATTTCTATCTGGAGAGGACATGTTGGTAAAAAAAGGCTTTTTTTTTTTTTTTTTTGCAGTACACGGGCCTCTCACTCTTGAGGCCTCTCCCGTTGCGGAGCAACAGGCTCCGGACACGCAGGCTCAGCGGACATGGCTCACAGGCCCAGCCGCTCCGCAGCATGTGGGATCCTCCCGGACCGGGGCATGAACCCATGTCCCCTGCATCGGCAGGCGGACTCTCAACCACTGCGCCACCAGGGAAGCCCAAGAAAAGGCTTTGAGATGAAGCAACGTTTGGTTTGAATCTTGAAAAATGGATAGGTGTTTTGTAGGAGTGTAAGGCAATGAAAATCTAACATAAATAATATCTTGCTGCTTATGTCAGAGGCTGTCTGACTTGATAAGAAGGCAGTGTTGGTCATTACCTTGTACCTGGATCCTCATGGCATCTGGATGCTAATCAATTAGATAGATGCTGAAGAGAAATAAATAACTCTAAATATATAAACCTCAAGCATAGCCTGTTGTCTCAAAAACAGCTCTAAATGACAACAGATCACATGAGGTTGCAAATTCCTTTTAAAGCACTTCCCAGTTGAAGGAATCGCAAAATAAAGTGACCACAGCTCTGGAAAATAAATAGAAATCCCTTTCTATTTTATTCTTTTACTTTACAATGTTGGAAAAGCTCAAACAAGCAGTATAGTTTCCTAAACCACACAGGCCGCTCTGTGCTGATGCCCAAACACTTGGAGCAGGGGCTTTGCCTTCATCTCTTTGGGTGGCATCTGAGAAATGGTCCATGGAAAATAAGAGGAACAGATGTGGAAATAAACCAAACTGTGACCCTCAGTCTGGTAGGCTGAAGAAACCAGATCACCCCAGACCCTTGCTGCACACATGGGCAAGAGGTTAGTGGTGGGAGTGAGTAGGGACAGTGTCGCAGTTTGCATAGGCTAACATGCTGGCTCCAAAGCAAGCAGGTTGATGACCGGATCTGCAGTCAGGGATCAGTCAGCTTCTGATGGGAACTGAGTGCAGCAAAGGACACTCCTTAGCAATGTGCGTACCACCTGTTAATAGGGCCTAACCAACCCTAGACATCTCCAAGTTCGCCTTAAATACCCAAATGATTTGTCAAACACCACGCATGTCTGGACATAATGAGCCAGGCTGCACCAATAAATGTCCTGGGATCACAGGCATTTTTGAACTGAACATCACAGGGTAAGGAACAGAATACCAAGAATACATAAGCCATAAAAAAAAATGAAAATGAACAGAAGGAATAAACGTTTTGAAACTCACTTCATCAAGCTAATCAACCAGGGCCTAAAATCAGCAATTCCTCTGAAGCCTCTTTAGGAAGCCCACAAATCACCCGTTGGCAAGCACAGCTGGCGCGCCTCGCTGGATGGGACCCTAAAGACTAGAATCAGTTGCTCGAAGAAAATTTTTGAAAGGGGCGAGTGCAGTGGACAACAAGCTAGACTCATCCTTTATAGCAGATCCACATTTTAAAGGGAAAACAACGAGAGTGACAGGGTCTCATATAAATGAAACTCTAGTGCTTTCCTTGACCCCATGGGCTTTTCGTAAGTGGTCTACCTTTTCAGTGCAGTGTAGCATCACCAAAGTGACTGTTTACTTTATTGATTTGTGTTAGATATAGTTACAGATAGTAAGTGATAGATCATATCTGTAAGGCACATGAGGTCAGAAATAAACAACATTTATCCTAAAGTTAGGTACAATATTCTATGGACCATAAGTAATTAAATTTGTTGAAACTGAATAGATCATTTTAAGTTCTTGAAGATCTTTGCTTCAGATAGTTTTCTTTTTTTTTAGGATAGTGGATTTAAAGTAATTAAAGATTTTTCCCAAAACACTGTAGCATAAATCTGTTTGAAACATAACAGCTAAGAGAGAAAGAGAGGGGGAAGGACAAAGTGAGAGAACAGGTTGTGAGGGGAAGAAAAATGCTAATTCTAATTAACTGGGAATAGTTTGCATCTATATATAACTCATTAGCTGTACTGCATAACAGATGACTGGTTTTCATTTGCTCAGTGATAAAAAAGATTTCCAGCCCCCAGAGTAAAAGCCCACATGAGATGTTATATCTTCCCATGTGAATAATTATTCAGTCGTCAAGAAAAGACAGAGGCTTTGTCCACAAGTGGCTACCAGATTGAATCAGAATCAAGAGTTCCAGTAGAACTCTCCAGTAGAACTCTTTCCAGCAGAACACATTTTTGTCCTTCACTCATTCTTCATTATTTCAAAAAATTTTGAGTGAGCAGTGAACAAAAAAGAGCAAAAATCCCTTTCCTTATATTTGGAGACTGGAGATAACCAACAAAATATATAGTCTGTTCCATGTTATATATGTTACACGTTAATAAGTGTTAAGGAGAATAATAAAGCAGGAACTAGGGGTAGGAAACATGAGAGCAGGTTGCAGTTTTAGATCAGGAGAGCAGGGAATACCTTGTTTAGAGAGTGTCATCTGAGTCAAGATCTGAAAGATGTAAGGGAGTGAACTAGGTAGATAGCTAGGAAAACAGAATTCCAGGAAAGGGAACAGCAAGGGCCAAAGGCTCTGAGGGTGGAATATGTGGTGTGTTTAGTAACACTACAGAGGGCAGTGTGGATGGAGTGGAGTGAGAAGAGGTGTGGCATGGAAAAGGAAACTAGAGGTCTCAGGGATCTAAGTTATCGAGTGCCTGTACATTAACAGGACTTTTCTTTTCACTTTGATTGAGGTGGGGATCCCTTGAAAGATTTTAAGTAAAATAGTAACATAATATGGTTTATGCTTTATAACAGGATCTTTCAAGAAGACTGTTAGCCATGCCATGGATGGTTACAACATTCAATTCCAAAAATGTTTGAATTTTTAAAATCTTCAGAGTTAACCTAAAATGAACTCCAAATTCCTCATTTTACAGTGATGAGATTAAAATATAGTGATGATGAGTGACTTTCCCAAGGTTATGCCAGTAGTTGATGATTGAGCCAAAATTGTTCAATCTGGAGTAGACTGGAAATAGAACTGATGAGTTCTATAGTTTGAAACAGAGAAATGCACTGATTTATTTGGAAAGAGCCCATATGCAGAGGGCTAACTGACAAGATCTAATCACAATTTAGGTTTCTACTTGATCTGGTAATTTAATGTAATCATAGCCTAAATCTTCATTCATTATTCGTACCCCAGTGAGAATGATGTCATTTAGCTTTCCCCATATTCTAGATGTTCTTAACACTTTTAGAAAAACTGGGAACTGAGGAATAGGTTTACCATAGAGTAGAAAGGACTAATTTGTCTATAGACTGGATAAAGTAGACATGACTCTAGGTTCAGTAAAAATCACCCTTGGCTAAAGAGGAAAGTATTTAGTAGGACTGAGAGCCTGTCTTAGAGAAGCTGTTTCAATGAATAACCTTTGAGCACATAGACCATGACCACCTTTAGGTTATTCATATGGCTATGCACCTGAATATAACCCCTTCTCGTTCTTCAAAAGTTAGATCTGGGACAGACGGAGCTTCCATATGGAACATGGTCCTCTTTAGCCCAAAGTATGGAGTTCCTCTGGGGCACTGTTTGGTTGATTTCTACAACAAGAAGCTACATGTTCTTCAAAGATGGCATCCTTTCCTCATAGGTGGAGCTGTCATCCTCCTGTAGCCTGAGTACTGAGGCTGAGCCTTTGTACTAAGTAAAAAGATCAAAATTCGATTTGGACAAATTCCCATCTGGTGGGAATCTGAGTACCTTTCATAATACAAAAAAAAAAAGTACAGTTTTAAAACTTAAAGCACTCAAGAACCAAGTGTTACTAAAAATAAGCCCAAGAAACATTTAAAAGCCCATACAAATTCTAAGTTAGACAAGCACTGTCAAAACCCCAGGGGTATGTCAGTCTTTTGAACACTGCCACCATAACCACATCAAGGCATGCAATAAAGGGTTCCAATGAATCAGATTATGAAATAGACAACTGAGCATCCACACATTCTTTTGTCTCACAGTTTAAAAAGAAGAGAAAAAAAAGTGGCTAGTATTCTCATGTCTTATTAATAAGACTAAGTTATCAAAACAGAGCCTATCAGAGGTAATACTGGGACAACTCAACTGATGGAAAACATGATTAAGGATTGCAGGATGGGTTATAGAAAGAAGAGGCAAGAGAAAGGAGGACCCCCAGGAGGCTATTGTCATCTAGATGCCATGCTGTGTGGAAGGTGTGAAGGGACTGATTCCAAAGTCAACATAACTACAAAGGAAAGACTGGCCTCTGCAGAGATTTCAACTGAAAAACTGATTAAAACATGGTGATTAGCTAGATCAATAGAGAGATAAATTTTTTTAAACTCTAGAACTTCACATACAGATGGCCAAAAAGCACATGAAAAGGTGCTCAACATTGCTAATTATCAGAGAAATGAAAATCAAAACTACAATGAGGTATCACCTCACACTGGTCAGAATGGGTCAGAAGTCTACAAACAATAAATGCTGGAGATGGTGTGGGGAAAACAGAACCCTCCTGCACTGCTGGTAGGAATGTACACTGGTACAGCCACTATGGAGAATAATATGGAGGTTCCTTAAAAAACTAAAAATAGGGCTACCATATGTTCCAGCAATCCCACTCCTGGGCATATATCCAGAGAAAACCATAATTCTAAAAGATACAGGCACCCCAATGTTCACTGCAGCACTATTTACAATAGCCAAGACATGGAAGCACCCTAAATGTCCATCAACAGAGGAATGGATAAAGGAGATGTGGTACATATATACAATGGAATATTACTCAGCCATAAAAAAGAATGAAATAACGCCATTTGTAGCAACATGCATGGACCTAGAGATTATCATACTAAGTAATTCAGACAAAGAAAGACAAATATCATATGATATCACTTGCATGTGGAATCTAAAAAAAATGATACAAATGAACTTATTTACAAAACAGAAATAGACTCACAGACTTAGAAAACAAATTTATGGTTACCAAAGGGAAAAGGTGGGGGGAAAGGGATAAATTAGGATGTTGGGATTAACATATACACACTGCTATATATAAAATAGATCATCAACAGGACCTACTGTATAGCACGGGGGACTCTACTCAATATTCTGTATGGGAAAAGAATCTGAAAAACACCTGAAACTAACACAACATTGTAAATCAACTATACTCAAACATAAAATTAAAAAAGTTTTTAAAAAGTGAAAAAGAGGGGCTTCCCTGGTGGCGCAGTTGTTGAGAGTCTGCCTGCCGATGCAGGGGACACAGGTTCGTGCCCCGGTCCAGGAGGATCCCACATGCCGCGGAGCGGCTGGGCCCGTGAGCCATGGCCGCTGAGCCTGCGCGTCCAGAGCCTGTGCTCCACAACGGGAGAGGCCACAGCAGTGAGAGGCCCGCGTACAGCACAAAAAAAAAAAAAAAAAAAAAAAAATGTGAAAAAGAAAAAACTCTAGGACTTCAAATCTAGCATGTTAGAGTAGAATCACTGACAGATGTAAGCAGTTAAAAAAAGAATTTGGATTAAAGAGACGAGAATAAAATAGAAGCTGCCATTCACTGACCATTTCCCACGTTCTAGGCACAGCACATTCATTATCCCATTTAATCCTCTCAACATCTCTATAAGAATTGGTTTATTCATGTACTTATTTTTTCATAAACAGTTATCAAGTGCCTACTGTGGACCAAGCATTGTCCTATGTAAACATTATATTTTTATACCTAAGGAAAGTGAAATTCAGACAGGTAAGGCAACTTGTCCAAGGTACCCTAGCCAGAGCTGGGATGCTAACCAAGATTTGATGGATTCCAGTTTCCTGTTATGAGTTTTAGTTTTGGATTTGTTCAATTCAAAAGATGACAATAAATAAAATAGGACTGGAGAGCCACAAAGCAAGTGGCAGTAACTGATTGAGGAAGGACCAGGACACTAGGGATCTGTGTGTGTTTTGGGGGGGGCATAAAAGGGAGAAGCAGTCTTATTACCCAAGCACCTTTGAGAGCTCTGACCTTGGATAATAGTACGGAGGGTCTAAAGTTATAAATCCAGGTGCAACTGCTGCTGGATTTTCTGGTCTCTAAGATAAGAAAGGATGTTGTAGAAGTGAGATGGCCCCTTATCACCTGTGAAATTCAAAACAGAAACTGACAGTCTCCACAATATTCAAGATATTAATGACACATTAAGTTATTCAGTTCTCACAGACTAGATAAGCCTGTGTTATTTATATTTTAAATTAGTACCATTCAGGGTTGAATTGTGTCTTCCCTGAAAGGTATATTGATGTCCCATACCCAAGCAGCTCTGATTGTGACCTTATTTGAAAATAAGGTCGTTGCAGATGTAATTAGTTAAGATGAGGTCACATTGGAGTAGGGTGGGCCCTTCTTTCCTATAAGAAGAAGAGATGCAGAGCCACACCAGGAGATGTCATGTGATGACAGAGGCAGAGACTGAAGTGATGCACCTATAAGCCAAGGAACTCCAAGGACTGCCTGCAGCACCAAAAGCAAAGAAAAAAGGCATGGAACAGACTCTTCCCCAGAGTACCCAGGAGGAGCCAACCTTACAAACACCTTGATTCAGACTTCTAGCCTCCAGAACTGTGAGAGAATAAATTTCTGTTGTTTTAAGACGCCCAGTTTTATGATACTTTGACAGCAGCCCTAGGAAACTAAAACAAGTGCTTATCAAACCAAACATTTAAATCATGCTTATGATGTCCAGGAACTATTCTAAGTACTACATAATATTAATTCATTTAAGCACCAGAACAACCTAAAATGCTAAGTACTATTACCTCCATTTTACTGATGAAGAAACAGAGCCATAGTGAGTTTAGATAACTTGCCAAAGGGAGACCTGGGATCAGAGCCCAGACCCGCCCCAGAGTCTCTGGACTGAACCACCAAGCTCTTCTGTGTGCCATTCTCCCAAGACTTCCTATTGCCCCTGCTTTTCAGGATGCCATCGCTGGTACTCAGTCTCATTCCCAAAGCACTGGTAATCTTGAATGACAGAATCTCCAAATGATGATAAAGAAGGCTCATTCATGTACTGCTATAGCATTTTAGCAGATGTTTCTCACAGACAGTTTCACATTTAATCCTTGAAACATTCTGTGGTTGGCCTAATTATTGTCCTTATTTTACAAGCGAGGAAACTTACGCTCCAAGAGGTTAAGAACTTAGCCCTACCTCCATAACTGGGCCTGGAAGTGTTGGACATTAATTGGAGGTCCCGTGACTACAAAGTATCCACTCTTTCTTTTACACAGCCCTTCCTCTGTGAAACCATCTGTGGCTCCATCCTCACTCCCACTCCCACCCGCCCACACCCAAAGAATTGACTGCTTCTTTCTTTATGTTCTCATCATATTCTGCAAAGCCACATATTTATACTACCTTACCTGCCGCCTGGGAAAATGAGCAGGGGGCCAAACGTATTAATTATTTTGTACCTAATACCTAGCACAGAGCAAAGAGTAAGCATAAAATAGGTATTTGCTGAAGGAAAGAATGAATAAACAATCAATGGCACTGAAATGCAAAATATTCCTTCATCTTTCAATGAAAAAACAAGGTGCATGAGAGTGACTACCTGATAATAACTTTCTGTAGTACTTCCATAACAGACAGTGAAGAAAGCTTTGAAATAAACATGTTCATCACGTGTAGTATAGAAAAATGCATTACTGTGGTTTCTACAAAAAAACAGGCATCAGTAGACCTTAAATTAAATCTTATATATTCAGCCTCTCCTCCTCACACATCTAGTCTCATTCCCTAGAAGTCCAGGTCCTTGGGAGAACTCTTTGTATTTGCTGATCAAAGAATCTTTTGTTTTGTGGAGCTTGTTGATAAAGATGGGACACAGTGATTTGAATGACAATTACATAGTGATGGTAAATGTGTGTGTGTGTGTGTGTGTGTGTGTGTGTGTGTGTGTGTGTGTACTGCAAAACAGTTTTGCAGGATGAACAGAAGTTACACTAACCTTTTGACTTTTGTTAACTGCTCACAACATTGTTATAAAATAAAACAGAATAAAGCAAAGCATGTGATTAACTGTATCGAAGACTGATGAGAGATTTCACAAATCTGCCCAGAAGGTGGTTTATGTATTGGAGGAGAACTGGACAGCATCCCTTTTGGTGGTTGCCAATTCTCTTCTGGAGTCATCTTTTTGCTTCATTATTAAGAAAGACAGGATACTCCCTTCCTCAAGGGGCCAAAAAACAGACCCACTCCACAAGAAGCCAGGACCAATGTACCTTAACAAGGAAGCTGAACTAGGTTTGCCTCAGGGCAACACACTCCCACAAATCCCATAAACTTTCCAGGAATCCACCAGGTTAGCCAAAAGAAACAATACACTGAAGTTGAAGGAAAAGAAAGAAGAAAAAATAAAAAGAATCCACATGCAACTAAACTATCTTTCCATGTAATCCCCAGCTGCCTCAAATTGGCAGTTCTATGACAGCAAGAGTTAAGAACAAAAGAGCTATCAGAAACTTCTTTTCCTTATGTGGCAATCTTGCATGTGAAGGTCCAGACCAAGTCATAGAACAATATGGAAAACACATGTATGTGTTGTTGATTGACTATGAGGATACAGTCAACCTCTTGTCAGCTTTGTCAACAGCCTAGATGACAGCTGTTTGACTTTCAATTCTTGTTTGCTTTCTCACCTCCTTTGTCAACTTATTCCATATGCAGCCCACAGGCAAGGAAGGAAATTTGAAGTCTACAGTGTAGGACAGGCATTCATTGAAGTAAATCAAACTGTTTCCATTTCCTAAGAGCTGCTAGAGAAAACCATTTTAAAATGCACACAATTTAACTGTGTGACCCTGGGCAAGTCACTTAACCTCTCTGTGCTTCAGTCTCCCTATCTTGTAAAATGGGAGTAATACCTACCTCACAGGGTTATTGTGGGGATTAATTAGATATAATGTCTGTAAAGCATCTAAGCTTCTTGAAGATGGCACCATATAAATACAAAATAATATTTATTAAAGCTGGTTTATTTGTGAGAAAAAATAGACACACACTGGCAATACAGTGTGGAAATACAATGAGCCTGAATTGACAGGAGTCATTCTGTTAAATGATGATTTATTGATAGTAAAATTGGAGATCAAGGAGTTGAGCTAAGGAACAAAATGGAACAAATGTTCCACAGGAAGAGCAAGGTGGCTTGATGTTTTCTCTGAAAAATGTGGTTCTCAGAACAGCAAGCAAATCATACCAAATCTACATTTAAAAATGTTCTTCCTCTTAAGTATTTTTATAAATATTCAAGTGGATAGACAGTTGTAAGTTTATCAACATATAGTGTGTACACATCTTCCCATTTGTGTCAATTAATCAAGCATGTTTGGTAATTTAAAAAAATTATTTAAATTATTTTTTAAAAAATAATTTGAATAACTCTACCCTCCACTTCATTCAGTAATTCAGTGAGCTCATGCTCTGCAGTAAACGTGAATCTCTATGCTTTCTGTCGTGCTAAGGTTTTGCCACAATAGGCCATAACAGGGCCCAGAACACAAGCTAACCACTGCATCTGATGCTCAAATGGAGAAAAAGTCATCTGTTCCAACACTTAAGAAAGTCTGCCTATGTTGGATTTAATGAGATATAATACATCAGAACAAGCATGTATACATAAAACCAGGCATGTTGAATAAACTAAAAAGCCCAAGGGATTTTTACATATAATTTTGGTAATTTTTAACTTCAATATTTATGGTATTATCTAATCCACCATAAAATGTAATTGCATTATATAACTTTGTAAATATGTACCTATTATTTTAGACTGTCCATACCATTCCTCTCCTATACACATAAAATTGAGGACTAACTGCAATCAATAGTTAATAGAAATTTCTAGAAGTCAATAAAACTCTTATTACTTCCTCCTCCCATAACGTGTAAACCACCAATGAAGTTATTACTTTTTAGATGAGACCACATCAATGGAGGCTATTTGACAGAAAAGATTATGTGTTAGAATATCTGACATTTAAATAAATAACGATGTCACAAAGATAATGATGTCACAGAAGAATAAACAAAGACCAAAAGGAAATGGAGGAGAATGTTTATAATACAACTGGGAAATTAAGGGATGACGACAAAAAAAGTGCTATTTTTTGCATGATGATGAAGCTAAGGGCAGGAGCCCTTAACCATGATAAATTACTTAATTTTAGCTCTTTAAATATTACAAGCCATATATATATATAATTTATATATATTTATCTATATATGTAACTTAATTCTTTCACTCACTCTCCATCATAGACATGACAAATATTATCACAGACAGAAAGAAATTAAATAAACCTATACAAAGTAATACAGCTAGTTCATGAACTCATGTCTTCTTACTCCAAGTCTAGACCTTTCCCCATCATGAACATTGTTGCATTCCCTCTAAATAAATAGTAAATACCAGCTAAAGAGTTTTGGAGAACACAGGAGTGAAATCTAAGGTAAGTTAAGGGTGAATACTAAAATAAAAGTGAAAAGTCATCTATAAAACTCTCGAGCAGAGTGGGTAAGAAAAAGAATAAAATCATTTATATTATTTAATAAAAGTTCTGATTTATCTTGTTACATGAGTAATTGTTGGTATTGTATTTATCTATAGCACTTTATTGCCTTCATTTATATGTACATCCAGTCAGTTACTAATCATCATCAAGCATGTACCAGACGATGGCTGGGCACCAGGAAAGCAAAGAAGCAGTAAGCATGGATCCCAATCCTTGCCCCAGAGGAGTTCATGATGTTCTAAACTGAACGTAAGGGAACATAATAAGGTCATCATCACAAGAAAAATGAGGACTTCTTTGTCAAATGAGGATGGTCAAGCAGATGGTAAAGACAGAGAAAATGCCAAAATACGTAAACGTATTGTCAGGGTTTGGCTTTCCTAAGTTGAAATTGGAAGAACACAAAGATATACAAATAGTGGAAAATAGCAACCATCATCAATTGCTTAAAGACAGAATTTCAGATAAATATAGCTGTGGATACCCGAGTCACGCTAATGCTTTGTCATTCCTTCAGACTGATATACTTTAAGTAGTTAACATTTATTTAGACAAAATACAGAATATTGTATGAGAAAAGAACAAAAATGGAGCCCCCTCGTGGCTGTCCCCAGCTTCTCCTCTAAGGTCTTAAACAGTCAAATTCTGTTCCCAGCTGCACATCCTACTATACTAGGAAAATAGCAGCCCTACAGTTAATTGTCACCCTCCTTTAGATTGGCAGCTTAGGGACAATATATCTCATGTCTCAAATGGCTTATGAAAGTATTACTTTCAACCAGATTTTTACTAGAAATGATTTAGAAACATAATTTGATATATCTTTTTTATATATTCCATAATATTTTAGCAACCTAATGATGGTTTAGCCTCCCTTACAGTTCAGGACCCATATAAGTATCCACCTACCCCACTTCTTAATCCAGTAATATTCCTGTAACTATTCCACACAGGCGCAAAATGGACTTAAAAGCTCTGCAAGAGCATGTTTTCAAATTTGAGATGGACAATAATGTCTCCCATAAAAGGCAGAAGTTCCCTTAACCCTACTTTAATCTTGTCAGGAATTTGAAGAAAAGCTAATATTTCTCCTCTTTTGCTGATTTCAACCAGTAAACAATGGGTGTGTGAGCAGGCTTCACAGGGTTTACATTGGAATTATTTACTTGAACATAAAGTTCCGTACGCAAACTGAAAAGAGGACAATAAGTAAGAAAATAACCTTTGAAATAACAGAACTAAAACATTTTCAGTAGATCATCAGGTCCTCCAAAGCAGAGGAATTATTCCCCCAAAACACAGTTGCTTGGGCTACTATAAAAATTACCTAATGAAAGAGGCATTTCGGCTTCCTAAGGACTATTACCCTTCTGTGTTCCTAACCCTATACATAGAAATTGCTCCCTTACCAGTAACATGAGTCTTATTTTTTGTATACTTAAACTTATGAATAAATACACTATTTAAAATCTTCAGTGGCAGTCCTTCTCCAGATCAGGATGATATATGCCACAATGATCTTACCACAACGTGGGACAGAAAACGGCTATTGAGGTCATCCTAGCAACAACAACCTCTGTTGAAGCAGAAGCACATATTATCTGATAAAATAAGGCAACTCAGCTATTCTTTCAGCTCAGCGTGCCTTTTCATCTGCTGTTGTCATCATAAAATTCCCAAGTGTTGGGTTTCCAGTCACAGATGCCTCTTTCAGATGAAGTAGGTTCATGCAATTGTCTGCTCTAGAGGAAGCCGCTACCAATCGTGCACTCCTTCATACTGAGCTCGAAGTCATTCTGAATATGATTCTCTGTCCTCCTCCGGAGTACAGGCGTGGTCCATGAAGAACATTACCCAAATATGATTTATTTCCATATAAGACTTATTTCCACGTAAGATTTATTTAACTATTTATTTGGGAAGAATTATTTCCCAAATACAATTTTGGAAAACCAACTCAAGATGTCTAATTAGACTGGGTTAAAGATGAATAAAATACTGGAGATTATGGCTCTAAATGTTTGCTTTCAAAGTGAACAAACTCATTAAAAGAACTTGCATTATGCAGAAATTTTGTAAAACATATGAGAAGCAGAATATTAAGAAAAATACACATTTGTGTGAAAACAATTATTCAATCTGGTAATCAAAATCATACTTCTAGTAGAGGAGATTAAAAAGGAAAGTGTCAAAATAAAATTTATGACACCACTTTTTGTATATATCCTAAACCGGATCAAATGTAAAGTGGAAAATTATGTAGAAAACTTAAAATCAATAATATAATGAAAGGCAGTGTGCTGCCCTAAATACATAGTAATTTAAAGCTGGAAAGAACTTCAGAAATAATCTAAGGACTTAGATTATTATATTTAGCTTTTAGATATTCAGATTAATAACCTGCTCGTTTTTTCAAAAAGAAACTGAAGCCCAGCGCAATTAAAATTTTGCCTACAGTTCTACAACTAGTTACGGAGAGAACCAAGACAAGGTTCTCATGCTTCTCAGTGTAGTACTTTCTTCCCACTTTCACTTAAAATAAATGACAGCAGAAGATAAGCCTTTAACTTTAAATAGGATAAGGATTGTGTGTACCTAGGGACCAGTTCTTCTCTGATATTTTCCTATGTGCCTCTATCCCAGCTCAGCTCAGCCCAACATGAGGAAGAAGAAACAAACTACAGAAGCAAAGGAGGGTCGTCTCTTTAGGTAGAATTGTGCCTGTAAAATCAAGGAAGGACAGTAGTAGCAATCATCGTAGATGGCAGCAACGACACACGGGAATGGCAGGGAGGCGGTAAAAAACAGATGTTGTCTTTCCTTAAGTACAACAGTAATTCAACGTAATTGATTCAAATTGTATGTATTAAATGCTTGGTAACTGCAGGACTACTCTCACTCTTAAAAAGAAGAGTAAAGAAAAGCTTTATATATTGAGACAAAAGGAAAGTATCATAAGCAAACAAAGCATGGCTATGACTGAGCTGCACTCTAGCAAACTGATACTCATGCATTGAAGCCAGGCATGGGAAACGGGCAGAGAGCTACAGGAAGGCCATTTGCATATTTTTAAGGCTGCCTGCTATATTTCAGGAGTTGTCACCTGGAATGCAAGGCAGCCAAATTATGTCAAAGAACTCCCCATGGAGAACAGCAATGAACGCTTCCGAGCTCAAGAGCCTCCTTCAGCCCCACGGTGAGGTTATATGTACAAGTGCAGCTGCAGCTGAGAAAGACCAATCAGAGGGCGGTACAGATGGTCTCCCTATGGAGTTGTATTTTTTAGACCATAATTTGTTACCTGCAGGCCGTACTGTATACAAGGAGAAGAAGGAATAGTGAATAGTGGCATCCATGCAGCCCACAGTGCCAACACTGTGCTGGCCTATATAAAATAGAGGAATATCTTCCAACATTGTGTTTTATATCTTACACAAAAAGGAAGAAAGATTGTGCTGTTCATGATAAGCAAAACCATGGGACTCATCAAAGGAACCAGAGGCAGCATCTTATCAAAAGTACTGTAGAACGAGAGGGGGAAGATGGTGGAAGAGTAAGACACGGTGATCACCTTCCTCCCCACAGATACATCAGAAATACATCCACACGTGGAACAACTCCTACAGAACACCTACTGAATGCTGGCAGAAGACCTCAGACCTCCCAAAAGGAAAGAAACTCCCCATGTACCTGGGTACGGCAGATGAAAAAAGAATAAACAGAGACAAAAGAATAGGGACGGGACCCGCATCAGTGGGAGGGAGCCGTGAAGGAGGAAAGGTTTCCACACACTAGAAGGGCCTTCGTGGGCGAAGACTGCAGGTGGCGGAGGGGGGTAGCTTCGGGGCCGCGGAGGAGAGCGCAGCAACAGGGGTGAAGAGGGCAAAACGGAGAGATTCCCGCACGGAGGATCGGTGCCGACCAGCACTCACCAGCCCGAGAGGCTTGTCTGCTCACCCGCCGGGTCGGGTGGGGCTGCGAGCTGAGGCTCGGGCTTCGGTCGGAGCAGAGGGAGAGGACTGGGGTTGGCGGCGTGAACACAGCCTGAAGGGGTTAGTGCACCACGGCTAGCCAGAGGGAGTCCGGGAACAGTCTGGACCTGCCAAAGAGGCAAGAGACATTTTCTTCCCTCTTTGCTTCCTGGTGCACGAGGAGAGGGGATTAAGAGCGCTGCTTACAGGAGCTCCAGAAACGGGCGCAAGCCGCGGCTAACAGCGCGGACCCCAGAGACGGGCATGAGACACTAAGGCTGCTGCTGCCGCCACCAAGAAGCCTGTGTGCGAGCACAGGTCACTATCCACACCCTCCTTCCGTGGGGCCTGTGCAGCCCGCCACTGCCAGGATCCCGGGATCCAGGGACACCTCCCACGGGAGAACGCACGGCACACCTCAGGCTGGTGCAACGTCACGCCGGCCTCTGCCGCCGCAGGCTTGCCCTGCATCCGTACCCCTACCTCCCCCCCGCCTGAGTGAGCCAGAGCCCCTGAATCAGCGGCTCCTTTAACCCCAGAGCCCCCGAATCAGCGGCTCCTTTAACCCCGTCCTGTCTGAGCGAAGAATGACGCCATCCGGCGACCTACACGCAGAGGCGGGGCCCAATCCAAAGCTGAACCCCAGGAGCTGTGCAAACAAAGAAGAGAAAGGGAAATCTCTCCCAGCAGCCTCAGGAGCAGTGGACTAAATCTCCACAATCAACTTGATGTACCCTGCATCTGTGGAATACCTGAATGGACAACGAATCATCCCAAATTGAGGAGGTGGACGTTGAGAGCAAGATTTTATTATTTTTTCCCCTTTTCTTTTTTTTGTGAGTGTGTATGTGTATGCTTCTGTGTGAGATTTTGTCTGTATAGCTTTGCTTTCACCATTTGTCCTAGAGGTCTATCCATCCGTTTTCTTTTTTTTTTACTTTTTGAAAAATTTTTTTCTTAATAATTATATTTTTCTTTTAATAAACTGATTTTATTTTACCTTACTTTATTTTATTCTCTTTTATCCTCTTTCTTTCTTTCTACCTTTTCTCCCTTTTATTCTGAGCAGTGTGGATGAAAGGCTCTTGGTGCTGTAGCCAGGAGTCAGTGCTGTGCCTCTGAGGTGGGAGAGCCAACTTCAGGATACTGGTCCACAACAGACCTCGCAGTTCCATGTGATAACAAACGGCGAAAATCTCCCAGAGATCTCCATCTCAACAGCAACACCCAGCTTCACTCAACGACCAGCAATGTACACGGCTGGACACCCTATGCCAAACAACTAGGAAGACAGGAAGACAATCCCACCCATTAGCAGAGAGGCTGCCTAAAATCATAATAAGTCCACAGACACCCCAAAATACACCACAAGACGTGGACCTGCCCACCAGAAAGACAAGATCCAGCCTCATCCACCAGAACACAGGCACTAGTCCCCTCCACCAGGAAGCCTACACATCCCACTGAACCAACTTTAGCCACTGGGGACAGACACCAAAAACAACAGGAACTACGAACATGCAGCATGCAAAAACAAGATCCCAAACACAGTAAGATAGGCAAAATGAGAAGACAGAAAAACACACAGCAGATGAATGAGCAAGATAAAAACCCACCAGGCCTAACAAATGAAGAGGAAATAGGCAGTCTACCTGAAAAAGAATTCAGAATAATGATAGTAAAGATGATCCAACATCTTGGAAAGAGAATAGAGAAAATTCAAGAAACATTTAACAAGGACCTAGAAGAACTAAAGATGAAACAAGCAACAATGAACAACACAATAAATGAAATGAAAAATACTCTTGAAGGGATCAATAGCAGAGTAACTGAGGCAGAAGAACGGATAAGTGACCTGGAAGATAAAGTAGTGGAAATAACTACTGCAGAGCAGAATAAAGAAAGAATGAAAAGAACTGAGGACAGTCTCAGACCTCTGGGACAACATTAAATGCACCAACATTCGAATTATAGGGGTTCCAGAAGAAGAAGAGAAAAAGAAAGGGACTGAGAAAATATTTGAAGAGATTATAGTTGAAAACTTCCCTAATATGGGAAAGGAAATAGTTAATCAAGTCCAGGAAGCACAGAGCGTCCCATACAGCATAAAGCCAAGGAGAAACACACAATGAACAAATTAATCAAACTGTCAAATCTTAAATACAAAGAAAACATATTAAAAGAAACAAGGGAAAAACAACAAATAACACACAAGGGAATCCCCATAAGGTTAACAGCTGATCTTTCAGAAGAAAATCTGCAAGCCAGAAGGGAATGGCAGGACATATTTAAAGTGATGAAGGAGAAAAACCTACAACCAAGATTACTCTACCCAGCAAGGATCTCATTCAGATTTGATGGAGAAATTAAAACCTTTACAGACAAGCAAAAGCTGAGAGAGTTCAGCACCACCAAACCAGCTTTACAAAAATGCTAAAGGAACTTCTCTAGGCAAGAAACACAAGAGAAGGAAAAGACGTACAATAACGAACCCAAAACAATTAAGAAAATGGCAATAGGAACATACATATCGATAATTACCTTAAATGTAAATGGACTAAATGCTCCCACCAAAAGACACAGATTGGCTGAATGGATACAAAAACAAGACCCATATATATGCTATCTACAAGAGACCCACTTCAGACCTAGAGACACATACAGACTGAAAGTAAGGGGATGGAAAAAGATATTCCATGCAAATGGAAACCAAAAGAAAGCTGGAGTAGAAATTCTCATATCAGACAAAATGGACTTTAAAATAAATACTATTACAAGAGACAAAGAAGGACACTACATAATGATCAAGGGATCGATCCAAGAAGAAGATATAACAATTGTAAATATGTATGCACCCAACATAGGTGCACCTCAATACATAAGGCAAATACTAACAGCCATAAAAGGGGAAACCGACAGTAACACATTCAGAGTAGGGGACTTTAATACCCCACTTTCACCTTGGACAGATCATCCAAAATGAAAATAAATAAGGAAACACAAGCTTTAAATGATACATTAAACAAGATGGACTTAATTGATATTTATAGGATATTCCATCCCAAAACAACAGAATACACATTTTTCTCTAGTGCTCATGGAACATTCTCCAGGATAGATTATATCTTGGGTCACAAATCAAGCCTTGGTAAATTTAAGAAAACTGAAATCATATAAAGTATCTTTTCCAACCACAATGCTATGAGACTAGATATCAATTACAGGAAGAGACCTGTAAAAAATAAAAACACATGGAGTCTAAACAATACACTACTTAATAACGAAGTGATCACTGAAGAAGTCAAAGAGGAAATCAAAAAATACCTAGAAACAAATAACAATGGAGACACGACGACCCAAAACCTATGGGATGCAGCAAAAGCAGTTCTAAGAGGGAAGTTTATAGCAATAAAATCCTAACTTAAGAAACAGGAAACATCTCGAATAAACAACCTAACCTTGCACCTAAAGCAATCAGAGAAAGAAGAACAAAAAACCCCAAAGTCAGAAGAAGGAAAGAAATCATGAAAATCAGATCAGAAATAAATGAAAAAGAAATGAAGGAAACCATAGCAAAGATCAATAAAACTAAAAGCTGGTTCTTGGAGAAGATAAACAAAATTGATAAACCATTAGCCAGACTCATCAAGAAAGAAAGGGAGAAGACTCAAATCAATAGAATTAGAAATGAAAAAGGAGAAGTAACAACTCACACTGCAGAAATACAAAAGATCAAGAGAGGGCTTCCCTGGTGGCACAATGGTTGAGAGTCTGCCTGCCGATGCAGGAGACACGGGTTCGTGCCCCGGTCCGGGAAGATCCCACATGCTGCAGAGTGGCTGGGCCCGTGAGCAATGGCCACTGAGCCTGCGTGTCTGGAGCCTGTGCTCTGCAACGGGAGAGGCCACAACAGTGAGAGGCCCGCGTACCGCAAAAAAAAAAAAAAAGATCATGAGAGGTTACTACAAGCAACTATATGCCAATAAAATGGACAACCTGGAATGGACAAATTCTCAGAAATGCACAACATGCCAAGACTGAATCAGGAAGAAACAGAAAATATGAACAGACCAATCACAAGCACTGAAATTGAAACTGTGATTAAAAATCTTCCAACAAACAAAAGCCCAGGACCAGATGGCTTCACAGGCGAATTCTCTCAAACATTTAGAGAAAACCTAACACCTATCCTTCTCAAACTCTTCCAAAATATAGCAGAGGGAGGAACACTCCCAAACTCATTCTACGAGGCCACCATCACCCTGACACCAAAGCCAGACAAGGATGTCACAAAGAAAGAAAACTACAGGCCAATATCACTGATGAACATAGACGCAAAAATCCTCAACAAAATACTAGCAAACAGAATCGAACAGCACATTAAAAGGATCATACACCATGATCAAGTGGGGTTATTCCAGGAATGCAAGGATTCTTCTATATATACAAATCAATCAATGTGATACACCATATTAACAAACTGAAGGAGAAAAACCATATGATCATCTCAACAGATGCAGAGAAAGCTTTCGACAAAATTCAACACCCATTTATGATATAAACCCGGCAGAAAGCAGGCAGAGAGGGACCTTTCCTCAACATAATAAAGGCCATATATGACAAACCCACAGCCAACATCGTCCTCAATGGTGAAAAACTGAAAGCATTTCCACTAAGATCAGGAACAAGACAAGGTTGCCCACTCTCACCACTCTTATTCAACATAGTTTTGGATGTTTTAGCCACAGCAATCAGCGAAGAAAAGGAAATAAATGGAATCCAAATCAGAAAAGAAGAAGTAAAGCTGTCACTGTTTGCAGATGACATGATAATACATAGAGAATCCTAAAGATGCTTGGTACCAGAAAACTACTAGAGCTAATCAATGAATTTGGTAAAGTTGCAGGATACAAAATTAATGCACAGAAATCTTTGGCATTCCTATACACTAATGATGAAAAATCTGAAAGTGAAATCAAGAAAACACTCCCATTTACCACTGCAACAAAAAGAATAAAATATCGAGGAATAAACCTACCTAAGGAGACAAAAGACCTGTATGCAGAAAATTATAAGACATTGATGAAAGAAATTAAAGATGATACAAATAGACGGAGAGATATACCGTGTTCCTGGATTGGAAGAATCAACATTGTGAAAATGACTGTACTACCCAAAGCAATCTACAGATTCAATGCAATCCCTATCAAACTACCACTGGCATTTTTCACAGAACTAGAACAAAAAATTTCACAATTTGTATGGAAACACAAAAGACCCCGAATAGCCAAAGCAATCTTGAGAAGGAAAAACGGAGCTGGAGGAATCAGGCTCCCTGACTTCAGACTATACTACAAAGCTACAGTAATCAAGACAGTATGGTACTGGCACAAAAACAGAAACATAGATCAATGGAACAGGATAGAATCCCCAGAGATAAACCCACGCACATATGGTCACCTAATCTTTGATAAAGGAGGCAGGAACGTACAGTGGAGAAAGAACAGCCTCTTCAATAAGTGGTGCTGGGAAAACTGGACAGGTACAAGTAAAAGTATGAGATTAGATCACTCCCTAACACCATACACAAAAGTAAGCTCAAAATGGATTAAAGACCTAAATGTAAGGCCAGAAAACTATCAAACTCTTAGAGGAAAACATAGACAGAACACTCTATGACATAAATCACAGCAAGATCCTTTTTGACCCACCTCCTAGAGAAATGGAAATAAAAACAAAAATAAACAAATGGGACCTAATGAAACTTCAAAGCTTTTGCACAGCAAAGGAAACCATAAACAAGACCAAAAGACAACCCTCAGAATGGGAGAAAATATTTGCAAATGAAGCTACTGACAAAGGATTAATCTCCAAAATTTACAAGCAGCTCATGCAGCTCAATAACAAAAAAAACAAACAACCCAATCCAAAAATGGGCAGAAGACCTAAATAGACATTTCTCCAAAGAAGATATACAGATTGCCAACAAACACATGAAAGAATGCTCAACATCATTAATCATTAGAGAAATGCAAATCAAAACTACAATGAGATATCATCTCACACCAGTCAGAATGGCCATCATCAAAAAATCTAGAAACAATAAATGCTGGAGAGGGTGTGGAGAAAAAGGAACACTCTTGCACTGCTGGTGGGAATGTGAATTGGTACTGCCACTATGCAGAAACGTACGGAGGTTCCTTAAAAATCTACAAATAGAACTACCTTATGACCCAGCAATCCCACTACTGGGCATATACCCTGAGAAAACCATAATTCAAAAAGAGTCATGTACCAAAATGTTCATTGCAGCTCTATTAACAATAGCCAGGAGATGGAAACAACCTAAGTGTCCATCATCGGTTGAATAGATAAAGAAGATGTGGCACATATATACAAGGGAATATTACTCAGCCATAAAAAGAAACGAAAGTGAGCTATTTGTAATGAGGTGGATGGACCTAGAGTCTGTCATACAGATTGAAGTCAGAAAGAGAAAAACAAATACCATATGCTAACACATACATTTGGAGTTTAAGAAAAAAAAAATGTCATGAAGAACGTAGAGGTAAGACAGGAATAAAGACACAGACCTACTAGAGAATGGACTTGAGGATATGGGGAGAGGGAAGGGTAAGCTGTGACAAAGTGAGAGAGTGGCATGGACATATATACACTACCACACGTAAAATAGATAGCTAGTGGGAAGCAGCCGCATAGCACAGGGAGATCAGCTCGGTGCTTTGTGACCACCTAGAGGGGTGGGATAGGGAGGGTGGGAGGGAGGGAGACGCAAGCGGGAAGAGATATGGGAACATATGTATATATATAACTGATTCATTTTGTTGTGAAGCTGAAACTAACACACCATTGCAAAGCAATTATTCACCAATAAAGATGCAAAAGAAAAAAAGTACTGTAGTCACAATAAAATCACAGCAAAAAAAATTAAATTAAAATAAAGATTCAATCAATAGTTCAGACACATTTGTTTTTAAACTTACAGATGCTGAACTTTATATTGTGGCTCATGACACTGGCATCAATCAGAATATTATTATTTTTGTTATTATTGTTGTATTTTTTTTAATTTTAAAGTGCTTGAAAATTCTAAAACTAATTGTAGGCCATGAGCTAAATATGTTATAGAAAATCTGCAATATTTTTTCCTGTCCTTTTGTGTGCCATACAGCTATTCTTGTGCACCTCCCCGAGGTATTTTTGCTTCTTAGTATGCCTTGATATTTCAAGTACTGGCAAAAATGCAATAAGAATCAGACTGCACTGTCAGTTTGTGGTATGTTAAGATTGAGGGTAACAGTGAACTATTTTAGTTTTTTTTTTTTTTCCTATCTAGAGTTTTCCTTTTGGGAACCACTCCCCTCTCATCTCGTACACATGCCAATCACATTGTCCTACCTCCCCTACCAGTGGGGTAGGTATGATATCCCAGTGGGCCTGTCAGAACATCACATCTCATTTAGACAGTAACTATGCCAGAAGTGGGCACAAGACCTAACAGAGTTAGTCAAAATCCTTTTGAAGTTTTTATATGAACAGCAACAGAAAAAAATATCCCTTCCTTATCTTCAAGGACCTTGAGCATAAAGAACCCTGTTAGCCTAGAGCTTACAGGGCCACCTTTGCTACAGCATGTCACAAGTCTGTATTCCTTCTGAAAGCTCTAAGAGACAATCAATTCTGTGTGCTTTACTCAAATCCAGAGACTTAAACGTAAATCTCATTTTAAAATATCTTCAAAGAAACATTAAGAATAATGTTTGACCAAATATCTGGATACCACTGCCAGACAAACTGACACACAAAATTAACCATCACAAATGGAAAGGAGGAAATGGGCACATTAACTTTAATAGGAAGTAAGGACAATAAAAGGCCATTTTTAAGATGGGAGAACTCAAAGCATATTTACATTCTGAAAGGATATATCAAGTAGAGGTAAAAAATAATTTGTTTGAGAGTGAGAGACAATATCTAATATCCTCGAGTAGACAAAAAGGATGGAATCTGATGCACAAGGAAATGAACTGACCTTCACAGGGATCATGGAGAGTTCTTTTTGGTAACAAGAGGGAAAGCAGAGATATTGCGGGGTGGGTATGATGCATGCACGTAAGTTTTTATGGTGATGGAAATTTGTGGAAATTCCCTTTCAATTACTCCAATTTTCTTAGTAAAATAAGAAGTTAGGTAATCAGCTGAGAGAAAGGATAAAGGAGACGATTTGGGGGTTTGAGGAAAGAGAAGGAAGTATAACCCAGAAAAGAGAGAAAAATGAATGACTTAAACAATATAGTAGGAGTGCTTGGTGGTACCCCACTTTCAAATAGTGGTCATGAATTTAAAGTGATACCAATTAGTGTACAGTTTTGTGGGTTTTTTCTAGCAGAATTCAGTAGGACGGGCATAGGCATAGAAAACAAGAGACAGATTTAACCAGAGTGGTGGTTTAGCCAACTAAGCATGACAAAGGAGGACAGGGCAAAAGAATGGAAGGTGTATGCAAGGAACTGATTGAAATGATTGCCCACAGAATCTGACTTGTATAATGACATACAATAATTTAAGTGAAGATAAGACAAGGTGAGGGATAATGAAAAGCTGAAATTATCAATTGAATGAAAATTTCCATGTGATAGAAGAGTTGTTGAACTCAGTTTACTAGAAGGAATGAACTAGGAATATAGGAGGAAGGAATGTGAGAGTGAGATCAATGAAATCAAGGTTATGAATCAATTAAAGCTACTGGTAATTACAAGGTGAAGAGCATGGCAATAAGACGGTGCCTGTGGTAAGGTACAAGACAAAAGTCATTGAAAGAAAAGACTTTAAGGAAGTGGGGCGGAGGGGGGAGTCAAGAGGTTGGAATGTGATGCTGATATCACCAAGAATTCTGACAACATCAATGTCCTCCAAAGTTCACCAGGAACATTCTTGTATTTAAACAAGTCAGAGTCTCACTCATTGCAGCAAGAGAGAATACAAACCATGGGGAATCATGGAGTATCTCAGTAAAAGGGTGTCAGCAAAAACCAATGATAGTATTTGGACTTTGGTTGAGGGATTGAGAAAGGATCTAAGGAAGCTGCTGTCACTCCATACTGGATGGTGTCAGAAACTGGGAATAATTCTGTAACTGAGTACCTCAATAAATCTTTCTAGGGAGGGCAAACTAAAGCAAGGCTAAAGCTATAACTGGTGAAAAGGTAGCAACTACTCCTTTTGGTTAGTAGAGAAAGATACTTGGTATTTTAAACAAAGTTATAAAGTAGTCTTATTTTCTCTCTTTTTATCATAGTCTCAGAGGGTGAGGTTGATATTCTGTGAGACTGTTTATTATCCAACAAAAAAGTAACACGGCAGATGGTAACTAGACTTATTGTGGTGATTGCTTCATAATGCATAAAAATGCTGAATCACTATGTTGTACATCTGAAACTAATATAAAATTGTATGTTAATTATAATTCAATAAGAAAGTAACATAGAGTAGCTTCCAGTTGTCAGGGGATGTTCTTTGCTTGGTTTAAAAATTACTTTCTCAACAAGAATAATGTTAAGAGAGTGTCGGTAAAATCTTTAAGGAATGAGAGGAAGGGACCTGGGAGTGTAAATGACTGCGAACAGGTATAGGGGAGGTAGAATCTGATAACATGAGACACAAAGATGTATGTTTTTTTGTTTCTTTAATAGGAGGTTGGGAGGATTGACTGGAAGCAGCAACAAGAAGTAAGGATGGTACTTCTTCCATCTCTAGGCCCAATAATAAGAAGGAAACCAGTCACGATGTAAGAGGGCTACAGAAGAAGCAATGTCATCAAGGGGACACTTGGTTTTAGTTATAGCAGAAGATAAAGAGAATATTCACAGGAGAAAATGAGGATATGTGCACAATGCAAAGGTTTCAGAAGATGGATAGCAGTAGGACGTAGGGTTAGAAAAAGGAATGTACAGAACCATGTGAGGGATGACCTGGTCCTACAACAGATAACGGTCGTAAAGCTGTGAGTGTTAAGGGGAAGGAGGGAGGGAGAAATTTACCAGAATTACTTAAAACTCTGGGCTCTGACTTGAATCATGGCATCGGAGACCTGGAGTTCTGCACTGAGGCAATCTTCATCATTGCACAAGTACTATCAAAACTCTTGCTAAGGACTGACCTACAAAGGGATATTCTTACCCTGAAAATGTAGGCTCCCCTTCAAACTAGAAAGTGTTATGTGTTGCTAGTTCACTGAAATGTTTTTATTACTTGAGTTTATTTTAATGATTCATAAAAGCCAAGGAAGTTGCTCAGTTAATCTGACATATATTACATTTATTTTTGGAAAAGTCTCTGTATGGTTCTTAGAATTTTCTTATTCTTTACTGAGTAATTAAATAATTGTGGACTTCATTTGCTTGTTCTTTGGGTATCTTAGTATTTGCTTCAATTATGCAGTCATTTAACTTAGCTGTTCAGTCATTAAAATAGGTATTACTTGACTACCATAGGCAAAACACTATGCTGAGGACCCTGTTTACTTATTCCATTTATGTAGCCATGAATTTTGATGTATTACTAGGAAGTAGAATAGCACTGTGTTTAAGAATGGGGGCCCCGAGTCAAATTGTGTGGACCTGAACCCCAGTTATACTGCTGATAACTAGGTGACCTTGTGTAAGCACTCTTAGTTTCAATCTTTGCATCTGTAAAATGGAGTTAATAATAGTACCTAGCTCATAGATTGTGAGATGATTAAATGAGATAATATATGTAAAGTATTCAGCACAGTAACGTCTTGGCTTCTAGATAATATACCTCACTATATTACTTGCCATGGTTATTATAGTTATTGTTGTTGAGTTCATCATTATTTTATTATCATGGTAGTGAGAAAAGTCCTTGATCTGCATTTGTATGGTAGCTGGGAAAGCTATTTAATGTCTCTGAGATTTCTTTATCTGTAAAATATATACCATAGTACTAATTCAACAGGACCATGAGAGGATTAAATATGATGGTAAATATGCAAATGGCTAACATAAAGTAGGCATATCGTAAGTGTTCGTTTCCTTCTTTCCTCTGCCACTATCAATGTGAAACCTAGATATATTTCCAAAGATAGCACTCTCCTTTACTGGTTGCTTAGTCTTCAGAGCATAGTACCAAGTACAGACAAGTATCTGATGAAGCTTTTAGGCATCCAGGAGACAAGTATCACTGAGCAGAGAGGAATAGAGGGTCACTTCCTTTTGAAATAAGGACTTCTATAAGCATCAATCTTCCTTTAGTGTTAAAAATGTCTCCGAGTACATAGAAGCAGAGAAGTATACCCACGATAAGTACTGGAGTTTTACATAAAGTAATCTGGTTTGCCCTGCTAGAGGCAGAAGAGAATAAATATTTTTCTGAGAGAGAGTGCAAAATTTCCAAAGCATCACTGAATGACTTCTGCCTGAAACTACATAACTTTCCATCCATTTATCCTCTTACTTCAACCAGTTGAGCAACTTTCTCCCAATTTCCAACCAGCCCTGTGACATTACCTTCCCTGAATGGCACTCTCAGATTCAAGGAAGTATCATGATTCCCTACGTCATTCAAGTAAAATCAAAATAGATGAGAGACTTCTATGTGCTCACATTCTAAGTCATGACATTCAAGAAAATAATCATGTCTAAAAACATTGCCTGAATGACTAATGTAGCAGGGTACTGTGCTGGCTACTGGGCACGTAGCAATGAATAGGTTATAGACAAGGGGTTAGTGATGGTAAAGGAGATGAATTAATCAAGAAACAATTAGGAGCAAATACTATATCAAACCTGTATGTGGGGATATGAAGGAGAAGAAAGATTCTAGGATAATTTCTAGATTTCTGGCTTGGATGACAGGGTAGGTAGTGATATGATTCACTGACAGGAAACAAAATGAATAGACGTTTGGTATTTGTTCTTTTTTTTCCTTTGAAGGAGACAAAAATGGAAAGATAATATATTTGCTTTGGTATTACTGAATATAAAACTCTAGAACTCCAGGTAAAAGACTGGAGCTGTAATTACTGAGCTAAGTCAACGTATACACAGGAGATAGAGCAATGGGAATAGATGAGAGTAGCCAGCCAGGGAGACTGTGTGCCTCCCTGCTTCTTCCTTGCCACCCACAGTTATGTAAAATAGTAACATTAAGACAGAGAGTCATCTTCAAACATTTCTCTCTGTCCATAGTACTTCCCTCTCATTAATGTAACCTGTATGGTTGCCAAGAATAAAATGGTCTTTTGAGCACTCTCTTATCCCATCTCTGTGCATTATTTCTCTCATTTTCTCTAGTTAATGAATGGGAGTATCATTCAATACTACATACCACGTACTTGATAAGTAGTATTTTAAGGCCTAAATTGACTGACTTCTGATAAGGGAAGATATTTCCTCAACACTTCTGAAGTCTTCCTTAGCACATCCAAAATTCCCAACAGTGGTAGATCAGTGGACCAATCCAGCAGAAAGTCAAACTAAGAAGGAGCTAGGTGAAAAGTTTAGTACTATTCCTTCTGGGCAGAGGGATTATGAGTGATATTTTCCCCTGGATTTTTTTTCTATGTTTCTCTATTAAAAAAAAAACACTCAAAATAAATATGCATTGCTTTAATAATCAGGAAAAAAATTTTTAATGAAGTCAGTCTTGCAAAATCTTCCAGATCAGCCAAAGACTCTGGCATAGTCAATTGAAAAGGGGTTTCATGAAAATCACAGTGGGATATGCTCAGCACAGAATTACCGGATGGATGAAGAAGACTAAAGCAGGGAACGTCATCAACTAGCAAGTACTCTCAAGGTCCTGTTTTTGTTTTATGAAAAATGGTCTAGACCTCCCAGAAGAACCTATAACAAACATAACATTCAAAATAGGAATTATTCATCTAATGATTTCTGCAGGCAGCAAAAATGAGTCTATCATCTCAGAAGTAATTTTCTGGAAGGCAAGTTAAATTTATGACATTATGTCACTTTCATAAGCCAGGAACTTTGAATCTATCTAGAAGAGACAAGCTAAGGACCACTTTGCATCCAGAAGAAACTAAAGGGCAGTGTCAATGTCCTTCCAAATGGAAAGAGTTCTTTATTTTTGTTTCTAAGCACATATAGTCACATTACATTATGGAAATGGAATGGTTTGATGATAGTTGTTTAGACCAGTCTGTCATGCATTACCTACGGTGCAAGGCAAAAGCAAAAAGAGCTACTATGTCTATGGGCTTTCTCAGAATTATTAGAATAAAAATCATTGCCCTTTTGTTCAAGCTTTTTGCTTTCTTTTGAGACACAGCAAAATATCAATTTTCAAGTTAAAATGAAGTGTGACACTTCAATGAAGTGAAAGCTATGGAAGCCAAATACTGAACTTACAGTGCACAATGGAGTAAGCAGCCTACAGATGGAAGGAAAATAATAAACTTTTTTGCCTATATTTGCCAAAATGAAAAGAAAATGAAAGCCATCAAGCACTTATATGCCATGTCTAGCACTTAATACAATATTTACACATAGCAATAAGTAAAAATATAATTTGGTATATCTCTAAGGATTATGTAAAACAGTGCATTTCCATCACCTCATTAGATGGCCTAATCCACCAGCATTTGCCATCACATAAACCAGGATATGGCTTTGTTTTGACCACCAACAAGCTCTAACAAGTGTCTTCTGTTCCTGGGAAGATTCTATTCAAATATCAGATATGGTTGGTGAAAAGTAGCTATTATAAAGAAAAGGGGGTTGATTTTTCTCTATGAAGAGATCCATCATAAATGCTAAAATGTATCTTGATTCTTTTCATGTATGGGGAGTGAATTATAATTAAAGAAGCATTCCTTTCCTCAGACACATTTCTTCACACTTCTTCAGCTGCATTATGAGAACAGTATGGCACTGTCCTCAAAATCTCTGTGGACCCACCACGTCCAGTCTTATATTTTTGTCCCTACTTGTTTATTTAGCCACAAATTTATCCAGAGGCCTATGTGCTACTCTGTTCTCTTTCCAAGATGTACTTATAAGCTTATTTGGAATAATTTCAAGCTCTGATAAGGGCAGTTAAATTTAAGTGGAAAAGTTTGGAGAAGCCTGGAAGACAAAATCATGAAAGAAAATTAGAAGCTATTTTCAGGAAGAGGTTGCTTGAAAAAAGTTGAATAGAGATACTCACATTGTGGGTACTGAATTGTGTGTTTTAACAGCTAAAATGGTAAATTTTATGTTATGTGGATTTTACAACAGCAAAAATGGCCCAAGTAAAAGGAAAAAAAAAAATCTTTTACCACAGACTCATAGCACTTCAGAATTATAAATAACTTTAAATATTGTCTAGGCAAATTTTCTTAAGCTGCTGGCAACAACCATTGTGTAAGTCATGAAGTCAATTTACATGAGACCAGCATTTTTTAACAAAATAATAGAAGAGAGAACGTCTGAGTGTGTGTCACGTATAGTAAGGGCAAGTATAGTTTAATGAAACCATGCTTCAGTTCTGTATGCATGTGTGCGTTTATGTACTGAGTTGTGATGTAAAATATATTTCCCACCACATGTTATAGTTTAAAAAGTTAGAGGTATCTAGTCTGGGCCAATTTTTCATCTTAAGCAATATACCCTCCTCGAAACTTCTGACCCTTACATTAAAAAGGCAAAGGTAGAAGATTCTAAATTTAACAGTGGTAAATACGCAAATGATAGTAGACCTAACTAATAAAATCAGATACAGTCAAATACCAAGATCATAGGCATGTCCAATTTTGAAACAACTCAAGCATAAAACTGTGGTACTGATGTTGACTAGTAGATAGCCTTTGTGATCTGTCATTTACAAAAATAACTCAGGATGTGACCCTGAAAACTGCAGGACAAGTCATTTCCATGCCAAGGAACACAGTAGGATAGAAATGAAGTAATAAGCCTTTTGAACATTTAAGAAAGCAAAACCTTATAGGGAAATGGCAATTGGCATTCTGCAGAAACTATTTCCAATTAAACTGTAAGTATGTGACAAATATTATGGAGTTTAAGAAAGTAGAAACGTAGTAGGACAATATAAAGTCACTAGAAGTGATTTTCTTATTTATATGCGATCCTAACAAAACTATACGGAAAATTTCTGTCTCTATAGAACTGGAAAACAAAATTATTTGCCCTAGTGAAATAACTAGAAGGAAAACAAGAATAGGATAATGTATGTACTTCTTTGCATAGAGAATTGTAGTGAATTTCTTCTAACAATCTTAGGTACAATTTTAAAAGATAATAAACAAAAAAGAAGGAGAAAGAAAAGTCACTAATAATTTCTATATTTCCACATGGTACTTAGCTCTTTTAGATAATGAAATAGCCACTGAGTAGCTCATGTGAGTACAGGAATGCATTGAGCAGCCACAGATGACACTGAGAGTGAACAAGGTAATAAATTTCAGGGAAAATGGCTACATTCTACTTAAAATGATTATAGGATCTAATTTCTTAGCTATGTTCCTTGTGAAAAAATACAGTAAATAATTTCATTTATTTCCCTGAAATAATCTATAGCAAAAGTTTTGCAGACAAACTAATTCACAAATGGTTGGAAATCATCAGCTCAGATACTGTAAAAGTAACAAAAAGCATTCTACCTTTGTGCAAAATCATGGTGAATATAAATCTAGACTGATGTATTGCAGTTCTGGCCACAGGGATCTAAGAAATATATAATGGAGTTTGAGAAAATCTAAGGAGTTAGACTTTTTAAAACTAATTAAAATTTGATACAATCTTAACATATATTTTTTTTAAATGGATCAAGTATGGTAAGTGTTACCTTCATCTCCAGTACCACCAAATATTGAGTAAGGGTGAGCCTATCCAGTGAAAATCAAAGTTATTTTAACCTCAAATTCCTAGTGGTTTGTTATAATAAATGAGGACATCTCAGTCGACAATGAGGTCTTTGTTCTGCAAAATCCACCTTTTTACAGATAAGATGTATCAACACACATGGCCCTTCTTCCTGATCTTCTGAGACCCACTAGGCACTCCTGGCAGAGAAAACAAGGACCTTATTCCTGGTCTAAGTCACTCATCAATGAGTGTCAGATGCTTTCCTGGAAAATATGGCAAAGGGGAAAATGCAATGCATCCTAAAATGGTATTTACCCTACATACAGTGGGGTACCAATAAGAACTTCCTGACAATCTTGACTTAAAATTTTCTGCTTCCAGAAATGCTGAAAATAAAAACCCAAAACCAAAGACACTTATGCAAGATAACCTCTTCTCATGTACTGAAAATAATTTCTAGGCAGCACTCATAAACATTCCACAACTTTTCTCAAAGGAGGTTTTACCATGGCTTAAGAAGCTCTGAAGTAAATACATTCAGACAAACTATACTTGAAAGCAGTTGAGAAGTCACCATTTCCCCTGCTCTGAAAAGAACTTGGGGGGAAAAGGGAAACACTATCACCTTCTGAAAACTAAACTGATAAAATATTTTTAAATGACAAAACTGTCTACCTAAAGAAGTAACCAAAGTGACAAGTGAGTAACTGAGGGATCTAGAACACTCAAAATTCCAATTCATGTAATTTAGAGATGCAAAGTTGAAGTGTGATCATAACTGGAAAAGGTGAAATCTCAACTATTACCCTCACTCTAAAGAACAAATCTAATTTATATAATCTAATTTAAATCTAGTTTATGGAAAAAATATTTTATAAGAGAATAATAACCAACATGGAGTCTATTTAAAAGGAAAAAGACCAAAATATGTTGAATGTTTTTCTAGGAAAATCTACCCAGTAAGATATTTGCAACTGGCTATGATGGATAAACAGTCCCCTGACTTACCCTCCAGCTATAAACAAGCTATAAAACTGAACAAAATACATGAAAGGAAAAAAAACCCTTGTTCTCATTAGAGGATAGCACAGGACTGAGATACTGAAATGATCAAGTTAATTTATAAGTCACTTAATTGCTTGCCAGAGCAAAGCCCAACACTCTTCAAAGAAAGATTAAGAAGATCTGGACCCTTAATAATGCAACATTAATAATGTCCAGTGTCTAAGTATGCTAAGAAGCAGGCAAATGTGACCTGTAAGCCAGGAGAAATTTCAGTCAATAAAAACAGACTCAAAAATTACAGAGAGAGAGAAAAAAAAAAAAAAAAATTACAGAGAACTTTAAAAACAAAGCTATCAAAAATATGCTCTCCATGGTCAAGGATTAAAGGAAAACATAGTGATAAGAGAAACAAAAGATATATAAAAACAAATAAAATGGAAATTTAACAGATGAAAAATACAATCTGAAATGACAGTTTCACTGGATGAGGTTAAAAGCAGATTAGACAATGCAGAAGAAAATTTCAGTGAACTTGAGGTCATAGCAACAAAAACAACCAAAACAGAAGCAAAAAATAAAAATAAAAAATTGAACAGAGACACACTGACTGGTTGAACAAAGAAATATACATGGTCAAAATGTTTCAAATTTAATGAAACTATAAACCTAAAGATTCAAGACACTCAAAAAACCCCTAAAAGGATAAACATAAAGGAAACCCAAATAGGATGTATCATAATCGTACTACCAGAAACCATTTATAAGGAAAAAAAAAATTTAAGCAGCTAGGACAAAAAGAGATACAATTCATACAAACAAAGATAACAATGATCAAAGAATTTTTGTCAGCAACTCTTCAAGCTAGAAAATAGTGAAACTGAATCTTCAAATGCATGCCAATTGGAGAGAAAAAAGTAAAGCAGTCTTTACTCTCAGACAACATGATTAACTATGTAGAAAATCCTAAAGAATCTACAAAATACTATTAGAGCTAATAAGTGAGTTTAGAAAGATAGCAAGATACATGGTCGATATTTAAAAAACAACTGGATTTCTGCTATTTATCAACAATCAATTACAAAATAAAATTTTCTAAATTCTATTTTTCAGAAAATAATTAAATAAATTTAACAAAATAGGTGCAAGACCTGTCAATTAAAAGCTACCTAGTACTGATAATAGAATTTAAAGATTTTTTAAAATATGGATTGAAAGAACTATTATTTTTAAGATGGAAAATCTTTTCTAATTGATCTATAGATTCAATGCAATTCCAATCAAAATCCTATCAGACTTTTCAGAGAAATTGATAAACCGATTCTAAAATGTATATGGAAATCCAAAGGACAATTCTGAAAAAAAGTTGCAGGACTAGTACTACTACAAGCTTTTGAAACTTATTATGAGAGCACAGTAATAAGACAATGCAATATTCATAGACCTATCAATGAAACAGACTAGAGAATCCAGAAGTAGACACATTCTTGGAAGGTCAATTGATTTGATACAAAAGTGACAAAGTAATTCAATGGGGCAAAGAATAGATTTTATGACTGCTAGAACTTGATATCAATGTGCAAAAAATAAAGCTCAGAATTTCTCTCACATCATAAACAGAAGTACCTTGAAACATATTATTGACCTAAAAATGAAATCTACAACTACAAAACTTTTAGAAGAAAAGAAGAGGAAAATGTTCAAGGTAGGCAAAATTTCCAGAAATGGGTCAACATAAAATACCAATCAGAAAGTAAAAAAATGATAAATTGGAGCAACAGCAATTTTAAAATTCTGCTCTTCCAAAGAAACAAATAAGAAAATTAAAGTCACAAAGTAGGAAAAAATATTTGCAATGCATATATCTGATATAGAACTTCTAACCAGAATATGTAAACAACTTGTAAAACTCAATAAAAAATTAAGCAACAAACAGAATCCAACAGCACATTAAAAGGATCATACACCATGATCAAGTGGGGTTATTCCAGGAATGCAAGGATTCTTCAATATATGCAAATCAATGTGATGCACCATATTAACAAATCGAAGGAGAAAAACCATATGGTCATTTCAATAGATGCAGAGAAAGCTTTCGACAAAATTCAACACCCATTTATGATAAAAACCCTGCAGAAACTAGGCATAGAGGGAACTTTCCTCAACATAATAAAGGCCATATATGACAAACCCACAGCCAACATCGTCCTCAATGGTGAAAAACTGAAAGCATTTCCACTAAGATCAGGAACAAGACAAGGTTGCCCACTCTAACCACTCTTAATCAACATAGCTTTGGAAGTTTTAGCCACAGCAATCAGAGAAGAAAAGGAAATAAAAGGAATCCAAATCGGAAAAGAAGAAAAGCTGTCACTGTTTGCAGATGACATGATACTATACATAGAGAATCCTAAAGATGCTACCAGAAAACTACTAGAGCTAATCAATGAATTTGGTAAAGTAGCAGGATACAAAATTAATGCCCAGAAATCTCTGGCATTCCTATACAATAATGATGAAAAATCTGAAAGTGAAATCAAGAAAACACTCCCATTTACCATTGCAACAAAAAGAATAAAATATCGAGGAATAAATCTACATAAGGAGACAAAAGACCTGTATGCAGAAAATTATAAGACACTGATGAAAGAAATTAAAGGTGTTACAAATAGATGGAGAGATTTACCATGTTTTTGGATTGGAAGAATCAACATTGTGAAAATGACTATACTACCAAAAGCAATCTACAGATTCAATGCAATCCCTATCAAACTACCACTGGCATTTTTCACAGAACTAGAACAAAAAATTTCACAATTTGTATGGAAACACAAAAGACCCCAAATAGCCAAAGCAATCTTGAGAAGGAAAAACGGAGTTGGAGGAATCAGGCTACCTGACTTCAGACTATACTACAAAGCTACAGTAATCAAGACAGTATGGTACTGGCACAAAAACAGAAACATAGATCAATGGAACAGGATAGAAAGCCCAGAGATGAACCCACGCACATATGGTCACCTAATCTTTGATAAAGGAGGCAGGAACGTACAGTGGAGAAAGGACAGCCTCTTCAGTAAGTGGTGCTGGGAAAACTAGACAGGCACATGTACAAGTATGAGATTAGATCACTCCCTAACATCATACACAAAAATAAGCTCAAAATGGATTAAAGACCTAAATGTAAGGCCAGAAACTATCAAACTCTCAGAGGAAAACACAGGCAGAACACTCTATGACATAAATCACAGCAAGATCCTTTTCGACCACCTCCTAGAGAAATGGAAATAAAAACAAAAATAAACAAATGGGACCTAATGAAACTGCAAAGCTTTTGCACAGCAAAGGAAACCATAAACAAGACCAAAAGACAATCCTCAGAATGGGAGAAAATATTTGCAAATGAAGCAACTGACAAAGGATTAATCTCCAAAATTTACAAGCAGCTCAGTAACAAAAAAAACAAACAACCCAATCTAAAAATGGGCAGAAGATCTAAATAGACATTTCTCCAGAGAAGATATACAGACTGCCAACAAACACATGAAAGAATGCTCAACATCATTAGTCATTAGAGAAATGTAAATCAAAACTACAATGAGATATCATCTCACACCAGCCAGAATGGCCATCATCAAAAAATCTAGAAACAATAGGGCTTCCCTGGTGGCACAGTGGTTGAGAGTCCGCCTGCCGATGCAGGGGATATGGGTTCGTGCCCCGGTCCAGAAGATCCCACATGCCTCAGAGCAGCTGGGCCCGTGAGCCATGGCCGCTGAGCCTGCGTGTCCGGAGCCTGTGCGCCACAACAGGAGAGGCCACAACAGTGAGAGGCCCACGTACTGCAAAAAGAAAAGAAAAAAAAATCTAGAAACAATAAATGCTGGAGAGGGTGTGGAGAAAAGGGAACACTCTTGAACTGCTGGTGGGAATTTGAATTGGTACAGCCACTATGGAGAACAGTATAGAGGTTCCTTAAAAAACTACAAATAGGGCTTCCCTGGTGGCGCAGTGGTTGAGAGTCCACCTGCCGATGCAGGGGACATGGGTTCGTGCCCCGGTCCGGGAAGATCCCACATGCTGCGGAGCGGCTGAGCCCGTGAGCCACGGCCGCTGAGCCTGCGCATCCGGAGCCTGTGCTCCACAACGGGAGAGGCCACAACAGTGAGGGGCCCGCGTACCGCAAAAAAAAAAAAAAAAAAAGACTACAAATAGAACTACCATATGACCCAGCTATCCCACTACTGGGCATATACCCTGAGAAAACCATAATTCAAAAAGAGTCATGTACCAAAATGTTCCTTGCAGCTCTATTTACAATATCCAGGAGATGGAAACAACCTAAGCATCCATCATTGGATGAATGGATAAAGAAGAGGTGGCACATATATACAATGGAATATTACCCAGCCATAAAAAGAAATGAAATTGAGGTGGTGGACCTAGAGTCTGTCATACAGAGTGAAGTAAGTCAGAAAGAGAAAGACAAATACCATATGCTAACACATGTATATGGAATTTAAGAAAAAAAATGTCATGAAGAACGTAGGGGTAAGACGGGAATAAAGACACAGACCTACTAGAGAATGGACTTGAGGATATGGGAAGGGGGAAGGGTAAGCTGTGACAAAGTGAGAGGGTGGCATGGACATATATACACTACCAAACGTAAAATAGATAGCTAGTGGGAAGCAGCTGCATAGCACAGGGAGATCAGCTCGGTGCTTTGTGACCACCTAGAGGGGTGGGCTAGGGAGGTGGAAGGGAGGGAGGGAGACGCAAGAGGGAAGAGATATGGGAACATATGTATATGTATAACTAATTCACTTTGTTATAAAGCAGAAACTAACACATCATTGTAAAGCAATTATACTCCAATAAATATGTAAATAAATAAATATCTTTGTGGTACCAACCCATGTATTTTTAGAAATTAAAAACATCTGGAAGGATTTGTCATGATATGTCAATTGTTCAAGTTTTAAAAGACTGTAGGCCCCTCATTCTTCTTTTGGAAACTTCCTCCTTTCCTCTACAGAGGTGACATTTGAAACCAGTATCCCCAAGTTCACTGCCAGTGTCCCTAAGTACAACCATCTGTAGTGAGAAAGGTCAAGGTTATTTTGGGCTTGAAGAAAGTTCTAGAAATCAAGAAAAAAATGGAAGGAGCTATAATATATTGTGCATACAATATGTTACCAGTTTAGAGTCAGAATATATGTATCCTGAGTCCAACATCAGTACTCTCATGAATGACTTCCTGTCCAAAAATACATAATATACATAAATATGTGTAAGGTGTGTGTGTGTGTGTATACATACACATACATATGTATATATATCTGAGAGAGAGAGAAGACAAATGTGAATGATGCCAAAGTATCAATTTACTTCATCTTTGAGGGAGGGTGGGAGGGAGGGAGACACAAGAGGGAAGAGATATGGAACATATGTATATGTATAACTGATTCACTTTGTTATAAAGCAGAAACTAACACACCATTGTAAAGCAATTATACTCCAATAAAGATGTTAAAAAAAAATTAAGCAACAAATGAAAAATGGGCAAAGGATTGGAACAGAAACTTCACAAATGACTACATACGAATGACAAACAGGCATATAAAAGATACCATCATCATGCTCATAAGGGAAATGCCAATTGAAAAGTACAATAAGACTAAAATTTAGAAGATTGATAATAGCAAATGTTGATGAGAATGTGGAGCAACTGGAACCTGCATAAATTGCCGGCAGGATTGTAAAATGACACAATTCTTTGGAAAACAGTTTTGCAATGTCTTAAAAAGTAAAGCATGCACTTACCACACAATCCATCAACTGCATCCTTACATATTTCCCCAAGAGCAATGTAAACATATAGCCACACAAAGACACTGCACATGAAGGTTCAGTTGAGTTCATAATAGACAAAACCTGGAAATAATACAAGTGTCTACGAACTTGTGAATGGTGAATGGATTCAGAAAGTGTGGTAAAATCCAACAGTCACAGGCCCTCTGTGAGGGTGTCAGTGGCAGCCTGGGTCTCCCTAGGTCTGTCCATGCTATTCTCAGGGTTCTGCACACACACAAACTGTTCTCCCTCATTCAAAAATCCTTTCATATTCTGATAGCTTTAGCTGTGAAAAATATGACAAGACAACCAGGTTCTTGCTATATCATTCTCTTGGTCTTGTCAGGTCCCCCATACAATGGAATACTACTCAGCAATGAGGAGGAGCAATCTACTGATATGCACAACATGAATGACACTCAAAATCAATGCGCTAAGTGAAAGTAGCTAAACCCAAAAGAATACATACTTTATCATTCCATTTATATAAAAGTCTAGAAAAGGCAAACCTAATCTATAGTGACAGGAAGGAAGTGTCTCAGTGGTTGTCTAGGCCAGGAGGGGACTGGGGTATTACTGATGTAGAAGCCCTAAGGAACTTTTGATGATGATGGAAATTTTCTGTGTCTTGATTATGGTACACATGTGTCAAACTTATCAAACTGTACACTTAATATAGAGATATTTTATTGAATATAAATTATACCCCTATAAAATTGACTTAAAATATTTATTAAGAGATCAGGTCTGTATACTGAATGAATGCTTATCTAAAACATCTGAAGAACAGGGGTCAGTTAAGCGAAGTACTTTATTAGGGGCTGTTATATGTATCATCCCTATTCCTCTATATCCAATGACTTAGAAGGCAATAAGATAAATTTTACACTGTAGCTGTGTTAATTGAAAGTTTTTCCATAACCCAAAAACTGTTTTTCAATATTGTACGGGCTTAGGATCATTTTATGAAGAGGGATTATTAATACTGTGTTATAGAAAATTAAGGCATAGATAATTGGGTTAAATCCATTCTGAAAGTAAAAGTAAGCTGAAATAAAGCTATAATGTAGCTATGTAGTCAAATATTACATTTGTGTATATATATATGTATATATATATATATGGAATTTACTGACGCTGCAATTAATATGGAAATAGTTAAACAATTTTTCTGAAAAGATAAACTATGAGTTGTTATTATTTTATTTAGGTCACCCAGTTCTCAGATCAAATAATATGTTCTTTCTGAATATATCTGATTGACACATGACTTCTCAAAGAAAGCAAATTATAAAATTTTACATCTAAACATGTTAAAGAAAATAAAAAACAACCCAGCATTTTTCGCATGTAAAGCACATCTTATCTCTGTCCACTCACTGGCTTTATTTTCTATCTTACAATTTTTTGCTTCATGATTATCTGTTGTATTCACTCTAGCAGATAAAATGCAGAGAGATATAGAGAGGAATTTTTCAAACTGCTGACTTAATTCCTTATCTTTAACCCAGATCTATACTTTAAAAGCAGAATTATTTTACATATACTGAGAATATACAGTGTGGCAGACACTGAGAGGGGTATAAAGATAAGGCAGGATTCACAATAACAAAGAGTCCCATAGAAGATACATATTTAAAGTGAACAGATTCTGCTGGTGTTCTTTGGAATGCTATCTCCAAAAATTTTAATACTGGCAATAAACTACTTGAAAAGCTTACAATAACTCAACTATATTCTCTTTCCTCTGTGATTTCATTCAAATCCAATAGGCATGTACCCATGTGAAAACAACTAAAATTATCTGTGGAAATGGTACAAATTACTTCATAATAAATGAAAAACACAAAGATTTTGTTTTAAATTATCTTCTGGAGCAACTCATCTATGAGAACAGGTATCTTGTTTTATAGATTTTGTTAACATTTAGTTTACATGACCACTCCATAAATATCAGGGTTATACCATGTGCTTTTCTATCCGCCGTGAGTGGGAATATATTAGATGAATTAGATCTTTGCTTCCTTTGTTGCGTATCATCTCATATTTTTGTATTAACCACCTGTGAGTGACCTTTCAACAACAACAACAAAGTAATTATAGTAATAAAGCAAAAACAAAGCAACCTTTTAGCAGTCAAGGAAAATGGCTGTACTAAAGACAGAAAAAGTAGTCTCCGTACACATGCGAAGATGGCTAAAATCAAACTCAGACATCATTAATTGGTCCAGGGTGTCTCAGAACGCTATGACCCATGGCTGTCAAAAATCACTGCTATGATAAAAAAATACCAGAAATTGTGGTTGCATTAATGGGGTGGGGGTGGGGATGAATTTCCAAGGTAATTTGGCAAATACGTGAAAGGACTGAAAACCTAGAACTGAAGAATCCATACAAAAACTAAGCCAAAACGTACCAATTGAATTATTTTTTTATTTGCAAGGCACCTAAACCAATTGCTCTTTCTTTTACAATGAGAAGGAAAGACTGACAATTGAAGCAGCATAGAATGCTGCATGGGTTACGCCAAAAAGAAAGGAATCTTCGAACAGTTTTAAGATGCAAAGTGGTCAGGAGGTACTTTTGGAAGGTCAGTTGGTAAATCCTGAAGGTCTTTCCCTCATTTTCCAAATGTCACATACCATAGAACCAGTCTTAGAATTTTCACAGACTGATGTTCTTTGGACACACCTGAAGGTAGTTCAGAGGTGATATTGTTTAGATTCTTTTACAAACAGATAAGCAACCAAAGCAATTTATTCTAGCTTCAAGACAGTATGATTACATAATAAAAACACGATCTAACATCTGCACATTTCAAAACACTTCATATGGGGCTTGTTTCCTCCTTGGGAAAAAAAGTTGTCTCTGAAACACTCTTTCGTTCACACTCACATCTCTCAACCCCCTTGCTTCTTATGCCCAGCACACCATCCTTTTCTTTCTATCGTGGGAATGTCTTTTACCACATTGCCTTAGTCCAAAATATAATAGTCATCTGATTCACCACAAGTTAAAAGGAAAAGAGAACAATCTCTTATTTTACAAATATTTTTCCAGAATAATTTCTCTTGAAATAAAGGTTTCTTTCGGTAGCCTTAAATTGTAATAGCTAACATTTATCAAAAGTTTCTATGTACTGGGCATTTTTCTAATATCTTAATATACAATACATTTTAAAAGTTTCACAACAACCCTAGGAGGGAAGAATTATTAAAACTTCATCTACAAATGAGGAAACTGAGGCACAGAGAAGCTAAGTGACTTATTCAAGGTAAGCAGTAGGTCAGGATTTGAACACTGGCATTCTGACTCCAGAGTCAGTGTGCTTGATCAATATGCTTTTAACAGTAAGGAAACTAGAGAATATGAGCTGTTACAGGAAAACGGACCATCTCATACGCATATGAGTCGGGATTCTCCAGAGAAACAGAACTGACAGGATATATACAGATATATGTAAAGAGGAGATCGATGATAGGAATTGGCTCATGCCATTACGGAGGCTAAGATGGCCCATGATCTGCCGAGCTCATAATGTAAGTCCTGGTCCAAGTCTGAAGGCCCGAGAACCTGGAGCTCCAATATTGCAGAATAGGAGAAGACGGATGCTCCAGCTCAAGAAGAGAGAGAATTTGCCCTTCCTCTCCTGTTTTGTTCTATTGAGGTCACTGAATGAGTTGAATGATGCCCACCCCATTGGTGAGGGTAGGTTTTCTTTACTCAGTCTGCTAATTCAGATGCTAATCTCTTCCCTAAACACCCTCACAGACACACCCAGAAATAATGTTCTACCAGATATCTAGGTATCCCTCAGGCCAACATAGCTGATACATAAAGTTAATCATCACAGTATCCTAAGTGAAATATTTTTGTTTATTTGTTTGTTTTGGCAAGGAGCAGAAACCCATCCAAACCACTTCATGTTAAAAGAGTTCATTCAAGGCTACAACAGGCTATCTCAGAGACATAAGAACAGAAGTTTAGCATGCCACTCTCTCACTTCATCCCAGCTTCCCCTTCCCCCACTGTGTCCTCAAGTCCATTCTCTACATCTGCGAAATGAGAGAATAGCCTTGACATATATACACTACCAAATGTAAAACGGGATGGCTAGTGGGAAGCAGCTGCATAGCACAGGGAGATCAGCTCGGTGCTTTGTGACCACCTAGAGGGGTGGGAGAGGGAGGGTGAGAGGGAGGGAGACGCAAGAGGGAGGAGATATGGGGATATGTGTATACATATAGCTGATTCACGTTGTTGTACAGCAGGAACTAACACAACAGTGTAAAGCAATTAAACTCCAATAAAGATGAAAAAATAATAAAAATTTAAAAAGTTTAGCATGAACTGATGTCGAAAAACTGTTAGAAACAAAAGCTCGTTTCTTTGACTTTCAGGACTCCTATGGTCGGTTCGTTGGTGACTCCTTACTGCATATGGAGCTCAAGTTTGTAAATGTGTAAGGAAGGCCTTCTTCAATCTGACAGAGCCCATTTTCCAACCTGATCACCTAGCACACCTGCTAGGTGTGAACAAATGTACATCGTGTACAAGTTCAAGTTGTTTCTGAGCTCATTCCTATCACTACGTTATTCACCATTCCTTAGCACACCTGCTCTCTCCTATCTCCATGACTTCCCTCACACTTTCCTCTGCTCAATTTTAGTTTCCTCTTATCTCTGTTGGTTGAAGAGCTACCTATACTTAGGAATCAACAACAACAACAAACTCCTCCTCTGAAAAGTTTATCTCAATCTCCCTAGTTAGGGTTAATCTTCTCTTCCCTATCCTCTTATGTTACAGTCTTTGTCTTTATAACGATAATCGGTCTGCCAGAGGGAAAAAAAAACAAAAATGTAACAGAAGCTCTTTGCAAACAGGACTCTAAAGCTCAAGGAAAGGACCCCATCCCCAAATTCCCAACACAAATTGAAGGCCCTAGATAACCCTCCTTGTTAGAAAAACCAGATAATAAGTACTCTCCTCATATAGCTTTCAATTGTCTATTATCATTTTAGCTGAAACAGTAATACACACGTATCTAACTAGGAGTACTAGTTTAGCCAAAACAAGGAGAAGCAGACAACACAAGCTGGTAGACATTCATAATGTTGAATTATATTGCCAGTATTCTGTGGTTATCAGACATTTAGAAAGTTAAAACAGAAGAAGAAAAGGAGCAGTGATACCTGCATCTCAGATCTCAACTTATCACCTCCATTTGGGCACTGCCTTATGTCAGCTACCTTAAAGGTGGTCAAATTAGAGCAAACTCCTATGGCTCCCTTTAGGAAATCCCAAAGTGTCATGAGGGAGTTGGAATAGAAAAAGGATAGGATATGGGGCACGTTTTGGCATTTAAGCATAGAGGTGGAAATGGTAGCAACTACCAAAGAAATGGTGCTTTTTCATGAATTTCAAAAGGCACTAAATAATTTTTAAGACTCTGTGATAAATAGAATCCAGCTCAGAAACAGCAAATAATTCATGTGTTACTATTTTTATCTATTTGTTCATTCAAAAGATATTTATAGATTATCTACCATGCACTAGGTTCTACACTAAGCACTGGTCCTTTAACGGACACTAACTTTTTTCTAAGAGACACACAGACTTCTACTCCAAGGGACACAAAACTTACTCTAACGAAATATGACCGGTAGCATGTTAATTTTTTTGTCTATTGATTTATGGAGTTTCTGCTATACAGAAGTTCAATTTATCATTCTTTTCCTTTTATGGTGTGATACTTTGTGTATTTAGAAAACATTACAAAATCACTCACCCATTATCAAGGACTCTTTTTTTTTTTTTTAATCAAGGATTCTTGAACTACATGTTTTGGCAAACAGTCTAAAAATCTCAATGACAAACTAATAATAAATAACATAATAATATTTTTTCCATCTACTCTTTACCTAATATAGTATCTCATATCTATAACTATGAAGAGGTGATGATATTCCCATTTATACAGATAATGAAATAGAGGCTTAGAGAAATTAAACTACTTTTGCAAAGTCAGAGCTCTAAAGTAGTGGTTCCTAAAGCTGAGTGTGGATCACAAACAACTTGTTAAAAAAACATACATTGTTGGGTCCCATCCCCACAGTTTCTGATTCAGTAGGTCTTAGGTGAGGTCTGCAAATTTGCATTTCTAGCAGTTTCCCAGGTGAAAATGCTAATGGTAACAAAATTTTATGAGCACACAAAAAAGGAAGGACTCCTTCCCAAAGCTAGGAAAGGGGAAATACTATTTATAGAAAAGATGATATTGGGGATAGACCCCTAAAAGATGGTTAGGAATTCACCTAGCAGAAGGAGATGTCTAAGAAAGGCCCATAGGAGCAGACCCAGAGGCATAAGAACTCAATGTACATTTTTTTTTTTTTTTTTGGCAATTGACTAGGAGGGGACAGGAGGGAACCTTCTCAGGTGATGGTATTATTCTATACATTTCTTCCCTTACAATGGGAGGGTAGAAGAAAATGATAAAGATAAAAATAAAATTAGAGGAAGAAAAGTATGTTGACGTAATTCATACTTGATAAAAATCCAAGCCACCAATGTGACTAGCCAAGTTTAAGAAAGGCATTTTAGGACTATTTTAAGTATCTTCTCATTTCTGGATTTCTCTGAACATCATTACCTGGTTGGAACTTCTACTTTTACATTGGTTTCTACTGTTTTTACCACATATACTGCAACTCTCCTTTCTCTAATGCTCTTCTTCATATTTAAATTTCACTCATTTTGCAGAATGAATCTTAGGAACACCCCTTGCTTGGTGGTTGGATTATATATACACTATTAAGCTTACACTGATCCACAGCACATACATTAATGTTCACACTTGTTTATTACAAGCACATTTTAAAAAAACACTTGGTTGTTAAAAATTGACGTTTATTAGTAGAGACAGTTAAATTTCAAGAGCTGTCATAATCTAATGCTGTGGTCTTTGTGGTTGTTTTGGAGTGCAGTATAAGCACATTGCACAATGCAAAAGCCAGCTGCTTGTCTTTCCTGTGCAATGAAGTATAATTCTCTGGGAAGCCGGATATCTGGTTATTAGTATATATCCATTCTCCGGTTCCACTCTCTCAAATAAAGTTTTGTCCGACAGATGTTGTGCAATCTTCTCCAGACCATAAGCACATCTGGCAAACAAAGGATACTGTCAATATTCCAATGGAGCCATGCTGTTTGCCCCAAATATTCTCTCATATCATTACAGTCTTACTTGAGACAAAAGCTGAGACATTTCTTACTCCAGAAAATAATTCCAGGGTACTATTTCTCTGGTGAAAGGATAAGAGAATCACTTGAGTTTCTAGTAGTCACGTCCATTGCTTACTTGAGTAAACAAGTATCAGCGTGACTTTGAGCAATTTACTTAACCTCTGCTCCTCAGTTTCCCTATCTATAAGATGAGAATAGAAGTAGCACCCACATCATATGGTTGTTAGGAATATTAAGTCAATTATTATGACTATTAAATCAATTAATATAAGTAAAGCATAAACCAGTGACTGGGTCTCACTGTGACATCTCCACTTCTCCATTTGTTGAGATCTATTATTATTAAAACCAAAAGTTGCAGTAAATATATTTAGTCCATTGTTTCCAAAATTAGAAAAAAATGCTGAGCACTGTAGAATATTTGTATTGCACCAACCTGGGTATGTTTTTACAAGGTAAAGAAACAACTTGAACTTGTACACGATGTACATTTGTTTCCATTTTGGTTTTCTGGCCTTCTGGGCATGTTGGATATGAGGGTGGTCAAAAAAATGCTCCCTGGAGCTCACAATTTACACAGAAAAATGAGGAAGTTTTACACGAAGAGATGGAAACACAACTTTCGAAGTGAAAATTATTTATTTTGTGAATTCAGACCACTAATGTTGAAGCAATTGTATTTTGGATGTGTATAGGAGTTCTTTCTATTTGGTTTTTTTAAATTATTGCCAGGATTTCTTTCTTCCAGGCTCACAGAACCTTAGACGAAGTACATAAATATGGTTATAGAATGATTTCGTGCAACCAAAAACAAGATAATGTTATTAAAATGTGCTTAATGGTGGTGGTAAAACTATTCTGAATGATACTATCATTGACACATGACATTATGCATCAAAATGAAAAGAACTTTACAGCACAAAAAGTGAACCTTAATGTATGCAAATAAAAAATAATTTAGGGAGGCTTCCCTGGTGGCGCAGTGGTTGAGAGTCCACCTGCCGATGCAGGGGACACGGGTTCATGCCCTGGTCCGGGAAGATCCCAAATGCCACGGAGCAGCTGGGCCCGTGAGCCATGGCCGCTGAGCCTGCGCCTCCGGAGCCTGTGCTCCACAATGGGAGAGGCCACAACAGTGAGAGGCCTGCGTACCGCAAAAAATAAAATAATAATAATAATTCAGGAAGTAATGGAATCCCAAAGAGAAATGAAGCTATGAAAAGAAGATCTAGTTTATTACAAACATATGGGGAAAAAAGAACTCACTGAAAGGGTTGGGGTATTTGCACGTGCCTAAGTAACTGGAAATGCATGGAATTTGTAAAACTTACGGCAAAATGAACTGCACATAAGTAGTATATCCTAGTTATTAAGTTGTTTTCCATAGGAGTACGTGTTAACAAGTCTGACACTATTATACATGTGTACTGGAATTGAACAATTAGGTAAATGGATGGTGGATGGTAAGAGCCAGGTTTCTCACTGTTGGGAGTAGGAATTTACAGATAAGCAAGGTGAAGAGCCTTGAATGATCCATGTGTAATGCACTGGAATTGAAGACGTCAATAAGAAGCCATGTTTAAAAAAAAAAAAAAGAAGCCATGTTTAGGGTCATGCAGATGCAGATGATTACATACAGAAATATCTATAGGTCTGTGTATAGAGACCTGTTAAGATACATATATATTTCTTTGGTATGTCAGATGACAGGGCCTAAAAGAAATGATTCCTCACAGGCAAAGAGAATACACAGATCCAGATTTTGGATTCTAATACCATTCTCCAATAAAAGAAACCAGCGCTCCTTGGATAGATGGCTGATTCTAGGACTGAGGCCAGAAACATACAAGATGTGTCTGGAAAAGAGAGACAGAAAGACAGAGAAAGACTAAAAGATGAAAGAAAGAAGGAGGGAGGGAGAAACTCACATTGATGAGGGTATATCAAAGAAGCACAGGTGCCAAATGAAAGAGATCTCAGTGGCTAAAGCTGGAATTTGAGTATAGTGTTAGATAATTACCCAAAATATAAAATAAATATTCATAGCTCCATATTTATATAAATGAATGAATAAATAAATATATAGGGGATAAGAGAAATTGATCCATGCAGAAAAATTCTGAAGTACTTATGTAAATACTACCCCCCTTAATGGGGGGAAATATAACTCCTCATTCCTTAAGTATAGGTTGTACATAGTGACTTCCTTCCAATGAATATAGGATGGAAAGGGAGAGAAAAAATAAGTACTTTACAGAGGAGAAGCTTGACCCATACATCAGCCAGGTGATGAAATTCAACATCAGTAATGATAAATCAGGTTGATAGCATATACCCTTAATATGATGTGATGAGAATAACATTTTATTCTTGTAGTCTTTCTCCCTCAAACACATAAATACTGTTTAATCATGAGAAAAAACATCAGACAAGTTCCAATAGAGGGGCATCCTACAAAATACCTGATCAGTACTCCTCAAAACTGTGAAGATCGTCAAAAACGAAGAAAGTCTAAGAAACTGTCACAGCCAAGAGGAGCCTAGCAAAAAATTACAAGTTAACGTAATGTGCTATCCTGGCTGGAATCCTAGAACTAAAAAAAGGACATTATGCAAAAACTAAGGAAATCCGAATAAAGCATGGACTTTAGCTAATACTGTGTTAGTATTGCTTCATTAATAGTAATACATGTACCAGGCCAATGTGAATACTATTAATGTGAATAATAGGAAGAATTTGGCTCAAGGTATATGGGAACTCTCTGTACTATCTTCAGAACTGTTCTAAAACAAAATTCTAGGGCTTCCCTGGTGGTACAGTGGTTGGGAGTCCACCTGCCAATGCAGACAGAGGACACGGGTTCGGGCCCTGGTCCGGGAAGATCCCACATGCCGTGGAGCAGCTGAGCCTGCATGCTGCAGCTACTGGAGCCCACGCAAATGGAGCCCGTTCCCCACAACAAGAGAAGCCACCGCGATGAGAAGCCCATGCACTGCAGTGAAGAGTGGCCCCGCTCGCCACAACTAGAGAAAGCCCACATGCAGCAAAGAAGACCCAACACAACCAAATGAATAAATAAATAAAATAAAGAAATAGAAAAAAAAAGTCTATATTCAAAGATGTGTTCATTGGGACAAGCAAATGTGATGAGATGCAGAGTTCTTTTATGTCTGGGGTATTTTCTGTATTAGTTTAGGTGCTGAACACATCCTAGAATAATGGATTATACCAGCTTTGCAGTGACTGACCCAGCTGACATGACTTCAAGAATGTCACAGGATAGTACCAAAACTTTTTGGTTACTTTACACACTTGTGGGAAATGGAGACAAGTAATATGGCCTTGATACGGTATCATTTGCCATGATGTGAAAGATGAAGATTCTGGAATCAGCAAGCAGCATTCCTGATCATAGATGCTGTACAGGAATTAAGAGCTAGAATTTCTTGATTTAAGGGAGAATGAGTTCACTTTTATTCTAGTTATTAACTAGAATCCCTATCCACTGATGTCACTTATGTTGTCTAAGCTCAGCTGTCTTCACACCAGGATACCTCTAAGACAAGTCTGAAGGGAGCACTGAAATGAAAACAAGAAATAGTAAAAGTGAATAATACTTTGATATTTCTACTTAAATTCTAGCATGTACAGATTTACCATGAAGATAATGAATCTTAAGTTATAGAACTCCTCACTGGCATTTATCCTTCTGAAGTTTGTGTACTTAATTTTATATTCTTAATTTTATGTTTGTTTTCTTAAAAAAATAGCCTCTGAAAAAAAAAATAGCCTCTGATATTATATGGGTTCAGGCCATATGACACCCAAAGACACATCTGCCCATCCTGTAACTGAAAGAAGGAATATCTCAGATATTTAAAACCCACAAATAATTTTAACTACCAGTTCAATCAAATAATTTCAACATTCACCACCAAAGTAGACACTTGGAATAGAACCAATCACAATTAGCAAATGAAGTTACTTTTTTTTTACTTTCTATTCCCCCTAGATGTTCCCCTAGGGAAGGGGCTAAGGAGAACTAAGAAAATCAAATGTAAGAAAGCCAGAAATGGTTTTTTTGTGAAGTTGACTGTCAGCCACTATACGTTAACAATTAATTAATTAACAATATCACATTAAACATGATATAAATCACAATATTATAAGAGAATTCTTACTGATTTCTGTCTGATTCTCTAATATAAGTTAGACTATGACAGTCTCTCTGACTATCCTTCAGTGGTTTAAAGCTATTTTTAGAGAATTTTTAGAGAATCCCTTGGTTTTTAGGAACAAAGGAAAAATGTTTATCCTCTAATCCCTTCCAGGGCACATCATCCTGTCTTGCTAATACAATACAGAAAGGGGAAAGGCTGCTTTCATTAAAATCCTCCCCATTCTACAAGACCCACTTCATTAAGTGCTTACTCTGTGTCAGACACTGTACTAGATGCTGGGGTATAAACTGACCAAAGCATCCCTAGCCTAAAACATCTCACAATCTGGTGGGTGAGGAAGACATGATACTCAACTATCATATATGATAGTAAAACAATGCAGAAACGGCATACTCTCGTGAAACAAGAGAACAACATCACTTTGCTGATTGGCAGTGGCCACAGGAAGGTTTACTGGAGTTGGTGACCACTGAGAATAACAGGGGAGTTTTGAGCAAAGTCATACTACAAACAATTTGCTGTTGTTGAGCATAAATTTTGGTATAATGGTTGTTAAGATTTAAGGTTGGAGAGTTAAGACAAGGACAAGCTCATGTAAAAACACAGAATGTGAAGCAATGGAACGTTAGCCGGCAGATGATACATCACTGAGCAATTTCAAAGAGGGAAATACATGGCCATACCTGCATTTTAACTAGATCAATCTGATGACTGTGTGCCACATGAATCAAGGAGTCAAAACTTAGGAGCAGGAAGGTCCATGAGGAGATCGCTCTAATCAACGAGACATTGTTAGTAAGACTGATGAGAAGAGAAGGGATTCACGGAATGTTAAAAGGGCTTCTCTGGTGGCGCAATGGTTAAGAATCCGCCTGCCAATGCAGGGGACACCGGTTCGAGCCCTGGTCCGGGAAGATCCCACATGCCGTGGAGCAACTAAGCCTGTGCACCACAACTACTGAGCCTGTGCTCTAGAGCCCGTGAGTCACAACTACTGAGCCCGCGTGCCACAACTACTGAAGCCTGCACGCCTAGAGCCCATACTCCACAACGAGAAAAGCCACTGCAATGAGAAGGCTGCACATTGCAATGAAGAGTAGCCCCCACTCACCGCAACAAGAGAAAGCCCGTGCACAGCAACAAAGACACAACACAGCCAAAAATAAATAAATAAAATAAATAAATTTATTTAAAAAAAAAGAAATGTTAAAAGAGGTTCTGGATCAATACAGCAGAGTAGAAAGACCCTGAGCTCACCTCCTCCAACAGACACACCAAAATTACAACTATACATAGAACAACTATCTCTGAGAACAACCTGAACATTAACAGAACAGATTTTCTACAACTAAGGATATAAAGAAAAGGCACCATCAAGATGGATAGGAGAGGCAGGGACGTAGTCTAGTCAGAACACACACCTCAAGTGTGCAACCCACAAGCAGGAGGGATATGACAGCTGCAGAGGTTGCCTCTGAGGAGCACAGGGTCTAAGCCCCACATCAGGCTCCTCAGTCCAGTGGACCTAAACCAGGAAGGTGAGCCCCCATGACATCTGGCTTTGAAACCAGCATGGCTTATATCTGGGAGAGCTGGAGGGCTGTGGGAAACAAAGACCATCCTTGAAGGGCTCATGCAAACTCACTGTAAATGCTAGCACAAAGATAGCAGCTTAAAATGCACATGCTACATATAAGACAGAGATTTATTGACTAATTTTAGGGCATATGCAAAAGAGGCAGGGATCTGGTGGAATTTTCTCCAGGGACAGAAGTGCTAGGAGGTACCATCTATGTTTACTCTCCTTCCACCCAGCTGGCCCAGTGCTGGCAGGCACCATTTCTGTCATTCTCCATTAATCTGGCTAATAACAGGTGCCCCACCCTGATAATGTTTTCCTGAGGATCTTCCCTGTCCAGCATGCCCACCTCAAATGGCTCCCATCCCACCCCACACAGTGAGCAGACCTGGCTGGCACCAATGTACCTTCAAAGTGGTTCCCATTCCGGAAGCCCAACCCCATACACCAGTGCACCCACAACAATCATGGCTGGGCCTTGCAGCCAGTCACTCAAAGAGCCAGCCCCAACTGCCAGTATACCCAGAGCAGTCACAACAAAGCCTTGTACACAGCCAGCCTGGGACCAGACCCCCCCCACCAAGGCATCCACAGCAGTTCAGGCCAGGTCTTACAACCAGCTGACCTGGGTGCCAACCCAACCCACCAGCACACCCACAGCAATTGTGGCCCAACCACAACAGAAGAGTGCACACAGCCCATGCAAGGGATACCCCTGAGGCACCTGGATTTGATGACCAAGGGATATTGTGCCTCTGGGTCCCAAAGGACACCTTCTACATACGGCCACCCTTTCAAGATCAGGATATATAGCTGATATGCCTAATGCATAGAATCAAACACAGAGAGTTAGGCAAAATGAGGAGACAAAGGAATACCTTCCAAACAAAAGAACAAGACAAAATCCCAGAAAAAACAAATAAATAAATGAAATGGACATAAGCAATTTACCAGATAAAGAGTTAAAAGTAATGGCTATAAAAATTGACAAACCTGGGCTTCCCTGGTGGCACAGTGGTTGAGAGTCCACCTGCCGATGCAGGGGACACGGGTTCGTGCCCCGGTCTGGGAAGATCCCACATGCCGCGGAGCAGCTGGGCCCGTGAGTCATGGCCGCTGGGCCTGCGCGTCCGGAGCCTGTGCTCCGCAATGGGAGAGGCCACAACAGTGAGAGGCCCACGTACCGCAAAAAAAAAAAAATTGACAAACCTGTGTCCACACTCACCAAGAAGAAAAGAGAGAAGACCCAAATAAACAAAATAAGGAATGAAAGAGGAGAAATCACGACTGATAACGCAGGAATACAAAAAACCATAAGAGAATACTATGAACAATTATATGCCAACAAACTCGACAACCTAGAAGAAATGGACAAGTTTCTAGAAACATACAGCCCACCAAAACTGAGTAAAGAAGAAATAGATAACTTGAACAGACCAATTACTAGAAGTGAAACAGAATCTTTCATTAAAAAAAAAAAAAACTCCCTACAAATAAAAGTCCAGGACCAGATAGCTTCACAGATGAATTCTACCAAACATACAAAGAAGAAATTATACCAATCCTTCTCAAACCCTTCCAAAAGACTGAAGAGGAAGGAACACTCCCAAAGACATTCTATGAAGCAACCATCACCCTGATACGAAAACCAGACAAAGACACTACCAAAAAAGAAAATTACAGGCCAATATCTTTGATGAACATAGACTCAAAAATTCTCAACAAAATATTAGCAAAACAAAACCAACAGCACATAAAAAAGGTCATACACCATGACCAAGCTGGACTCGTCCCAGGGTCACAAGGATGGTTCATAATATGCAAATCAATCAGTGTGATACACCACATCAACAAAAGAAAAGACAAAAACCACATGTTCTCTCAATAGATGCAGAAAAAGCATTTGATAAAATTCAACAATTCATAATAAAAACCCTTACAAAAGTGGGTATAGAGGGGACATATCTTAACATAATAAAAGCTGTTTATGACAAACCCACAGCCAATATAATACTCAACAGTGAAAAGCTGAAAGCCTTCCTGCTAAAATCTGGAACAAGGATGCCCACTCTCACCACTTCTATTCAACATAGTATTGAAAGTCCTAGCCACAGCAATCAGACAAGAAAAAGAAATAAAAGGTATTCAAATCAGCAGGGAAGAGGTAAAACTGTCATTATATGCAGATGACATGATACCATATACAGAAAATAATAAGACTCCACACAAAAACTAGAAATGAAAAATGAATTTAGCAAGGTAGTAGGATATAAGATAACCTACAGAAATCAGTTGCATTTCTTTACACTAACAATGAAATCTCAGAAAGCGAATGTAGACAATCCCTTTTAAAATAACATCCAAATAAACTGCTTAGGAATAAACCTCACCAAGGAGGTGAAAGACATATGCTGAGAACTACAAAACATTAATAAAGGAAATTAAAGATGATGCAAAGAAATGGAAAGATATTCCATGCTCTTGGATTGGAAGCATTAATATTCTTAAAATGGCCACCCAACCCAAAGCAATCTACATATTTAGTGTAATCCCTAATAAATCACCCATGACATTTTTCACAGAACTAGAAAAAATAATCCTAAAAATTTATATGGACCCATAAAAGACCAAGAATTGCCAAAGCAATCCTGAGGAAAAAGGAAAAAGCAGGAGGCATAACTCTCTCCCAGACAATACTACAAAGCTATAGTAAACAAAACAGCATGGTACTGGCACAAAAACAGACATGTGGATCAATGGAACAGAATAGAGAGCACAGAAGTAAACCCACACACCTATGGACAGTTAATCTTCGACAAAGGAGGCAAGAATATAAAATAGAGAAAAAAGTTTCTTCAGCAAGTGGTATTGGGAAAGGGGGACAGCCACATGCAAATCAATGAAGTTAGCACACTCCTTCACATCATACACAAAAATAAACTCAAAATGGCTTAAAGACTTAAATATAAGATATGACACCATAAAACTCCTAGAAGAGAACATAGACAAAACATTATCTGACATAACCATACCAATGTTTTCTTAGGTCAGTCTCCCAAGACAATAGAAATAAAAGCAAAAATAAACAAATGGGACCCAATTAGACTTATAAGCTTTTGCACAGCAAAGGAAACCATAAACAAAATGAAAAGACAACCTACAGACTGGGAGAAAATATTTGCAAGCGATGCAACCAATATGGGCTTAATTTCCAAAATATACATACGGTACATACAACTCAATAACAACAAAACAAACAACCCAATCGAAAAATGGGCAGAAGACCTAAACAGACATTTCTACAAGGAAGACATACAGATGGCCAACAAGCACACGAAAAGATGCTCATCATCACTGATAATTAGAGAACTGCAAATCAAAACTACAATGAGGTACCACCTCACGTTGGTCAGAATGGCCATCATTAAAAACTCCACAAATAACAAGCACTGGAGGGGGTGTGGAGAAAAGGGAACCCTCCTACACTGCAGGTGGGAATGTAAATTGGTGCAGCCACTACGGAAAACAGTATGGAAGTTCCTCAAAACACTAAAAACTGAATTGCCATTTGATCCAGCAATCCCGCCCATGGCCATATATTCAGACAAAACTATACTTTGAAAAGATATATGCGTCCCTATGTGCATACTATAGGAACCACAATGAGACAGGTAGGAGGGGCAGAGATGTGGTATACACCCGGGTAGAAGACTCACAGATGGGAGTATAATTACAACTGCAGAGTTTCTCTCCAAGAAGCAAGGGGTCCAAGCTCCACATCAGGCTCCCCAGCCTGGAGCTCCTGTACCAGAAAGGTGAGCCCTCAGAACGTCTGACTTTGAAGGACAGCAAGACTTACTTTCTGGACACCCAGAGGGCTATTGGAAATACAGACCCCACTCTTAAAGGGCACACTCAAATCCCTCACTCTTCAGGACCCAGGGTAAAAGCAGTAATTTGAAAGGAGCCTGGGTCAGACCCACTTGTTGATCCTTAAGAGCCTCTCGGAGAGGCAGGAGACAATCAGAGTTTACACTGGAGACACGGATGCTGGTGACAGACATTTTGGGGAGTTTATTCTACCATGAGGACACAGGTGCTGGCAAGTAACATTCTGGTATCCTCCCTCTAGCTTATTAGCACCAGGACCTGGCCCCACCCAAGAGCCTGTCAGTATCAGTAACTGGGAGGCCTCAGATCGAGTAACTAGCCAGGTGGGGACACAGCCCCACTCATGAGCAAGCCAGCTGCCTTAAGACCCCCTGAACCCACAGCTGCCTTAGGACCCAGCCCTGTCCACCAGGGAGCCCAGGACATGGCCCCATACACCAGTGCACCAACACTAGCACCAGGACCCCCAATGCTCTGCAGCCAGCAACCCATTGACCGAGCTCCACACACCAGTGGGCTGGCACTAGCCCTGGGCCCCAGCCCCACCCACTAGCAGGTCGACACTATATCCAGGATCCCTGGCTCTGCAAATATCCACCCCAGAACCCGGCTCTGCCCAACAGTGGGCTAACACTAGCCTTGGGACCCCCTGGGGATCTATAGCCAGTCACCTTGCGATCTTGCCAGCAGCCTCTGCACAAGACAGAACTTAGCAACCAACTGGACCAGGAGGTCAGCCACACCTACCGTACACTAACATTAGTCAGCCTGCCACAAAAGAAGGACCCATGCAGCTCACATAGGGGGCACCTATAGAGAATAAAGCTCTGGTGACCTGAGGAGAGTGTGCTGCTGCGAGATGCAGGATGTATCCTACAAAAAGCCACTTCTCCACAGTTTGGAAATATAACCGACTTGCCAAATGTGTAGAAATAAAAATAGCAAATTAGGCAAAATGAGAGGACAAAGAGATATGCTCCAAACGAAGGAACAACATAAAACTCCAGAAGAAGATCTAAGTGGAGATAAGCAATTGACCTGATAAAGAGTTCAAGGTAATTATATTATAAAAATATATTAAAAGTTTGGAAAAACATTGGATAAAGAGATAGAACTTAGAAGTTTTTAACAAATATAAAGAACCAAACAGATGTGAAAAACTTAGTAAGTAAAATAAAAAATACACTAGAAGGAATCAACTGCAGATTAGAATGGATCAGCAAATTGGAAGAAACAGTAGTGGAAATTACTTAGGCTGAACAGAAAAAAGAAAAACAAAAACAACTGAGGACAGTTTAAGAGATATCTGAGACAGCATCAAGCGTACTAACATTTGCATTACAGGGGTCCCAGGGGATGAGAGAAAGAAAGTGGCAGAGAACATATTTAAAGACATAATAGCTGGAAACTTCCCTAACCTTGGAAAGGAAACAGACATCCAGGTCCAGAAAGCACATAGACTTACAAGCAGGATCAACCCAAAGAGGATGATACCAAGACACACTGTAATCAAAATGGCAAAAATTAAAGATAAAGAATATTAAAAGCAGCAAGGAAAAAGCAACAAGTTACATACAAGATATTAAAAGCAGCAAGGGAAAAACAGTAAGTTACATACAAGGGAACTCCCATAAAACTACCACTGACTTTTCAGCAGAAACTCTGCAGGCCAGAAAGGAGTGGCAATGATATATTGAAAGTGATAAAAGGAAAAAACCTATAACCAAGAATACTCTACACAGCAAAGCTTTCATTCCTATTTGATGGAGACATCAAAAGTTTTACAGACAAGCACAAGCTAAAAGAGTTCAGCACCACTAAAACTTTATAAGAAATGTTAAAGGGACTTCTCTAAGTGAAAAAGCAAAGGCTACAAGTAGAAGTCTGAAAATTATAAAAGGAAAAATCTCACTGGTAAAGGCAAATATACAGTAAAGGTAGTAAATCAACCACATATAAAGCTAGTAGAATGGTTAAAACACAGGAGTAAAATCATCTATCTCCACAATAAGCAGTTTTTTACAAAAAAAACAGATGTAAAATATAATGTCACACACTAAACATGAAAGGGAGGAGTACGAAGGCAGGATTATTAACATGCATTCGAAATGAAGAGATCAGCCACTTAAAATAAAATAATCATGTATATGTACAGATTGCTATATACAAACATCACAGTAATCACAAACCAAAAATCTATAATAGATACACACAAAAAGGAATCCAAGCATAACACTAAACATAGTCATCAAATCACAAGAGAAGAAAGCAAAAGAAGAAGAAAGGAACCAAGAAAAGCTACAAAAAAAATTACCAAAAAGGTAATAAGTACATACCTATCAACAACTACTTTATATGTAAATGGACTACATGTTCCAATCAAAAGACATTGGCTAGCTGAATTAATACAAAAATAAGACCCTTATATATGCTGCCTACAAGAGACTCACTTCAGATCTAAAGACACACACAGACTGAAAGTGAGGGGATAGAAAAAGATATTCCATACTAAGGGAAATCAAAAGAAAAGTCGAGGTAGCAATACTTACATTAGACAAAACAGACTTTAAAACAAAAACTGTTAAGAAGAGACAAGGACATTACATAATGGTCACAGGATCTATCCAAGAAGACGATATAACAATTGTAAATATATATGCACCCAACACAGGAGCACCTAAGTGCATAAAGCAAATATTAAAAGACAGAGAGACACTGACAGTAACACAATTCTAGGAGGGGACTGTAACACCCCACTTCCATCGATGGGCAGATTATCCAGACAGAAAATCAATAAGGAAACTGTCCTTAAAGACACATTAGACAAAATGGATTTAATGGATATATATAGAGAGCATTCCATCCAAAAGCAGCAGAACACATTCTTGACAATGCTCATGGAACATTCTCCAGGATAGATCACCTACTATGCAACAAGGTAAGTCTCAGAAAATTTAAGAAAAAGGAAATCATATCAAGCATCTTTTCTGACGCAATGCTCTGAGACTAGAAATCAACTATAAAAAATAAATTGCAAAAAAAACACAAACATGTAGCACCTAAACAACATGCTACTGAACAACCAACAGGTCACTGAGCAAGTCAAAGAAGAAATCAAAATATACCTTGAAACTAGTGAAAACTGAAACACAAAACCCCAAAATCTATGGGGTACAGCAAAAGCAGTTCTGAGAAGGAAGATTATAGCAATAAAAGCCTGGCTACAGAAAAAGAAAAATCTCAGATAAACAATCAAAACTTACATCTAAAGGAACTAGAAAAAGAAGAAAAAATAAAGTTCAAAGTTAGTAGAAGGAAGGAAATAATAAAGAGTGTAAATAAGTGATATCAAAACTAAATAAAATGGAGCGAGAGAGGGGGAAGATGGCAGAAGAGTAAGACTCAGAGATCACCTTCCTCCCCACAACTACACCAGAATACATCTACACGTGGAACAACTCCTACAGAACACCTACTGAATGCTGGCAGAAGACCTCAGACCTCCCAAAAGGAAAGAAACTCCCTACATAACTGGGTAGGGCAAAAGAAAAAAGAATAAACAAAGACAAAAGAATAGGGATGGGAACTGCACCAGTGGGAGGGAGCCGTGAAAGAGGAAAGGTTTCCACACACTAGGAAGCCCCTTCATGGGCAGAGACTGCAGGTGGCAGAGGCGGGGAGCTTCGGAGCCACGGAGGAGAGCGCAGCAACAGGGGTGCGGAGGGCAAAGCGGACAGATTCCCACACAGAGGACAGGTGTCGACCAGCACTCACCAGCCCAAGAGGCTTGTCTGCTCACCCGCCAGGGCGGGCGGGGCTGGGAGCTGAGGCTCGGGCTTCGGTTGGAGCGCAGGGAGAGGACTGGGGTTGGTGGCGTGAACACAGCCTGCAGGGTGTTAGTGCACCACGGCTAGCTGGGAGGGAGTCCAGGGAAAAGTCTGGTCCTGCCGAAGATGCAAGAGACTTTTTCTTCCCTCTTTGCTTCCTGGTGCACGAGGAGAGGGGATTAAGAGTGCTGCTTAAAGAAGCTCCAGAGATGGGCGCGAGCCGCAGCTAACAGCGTGGACCCCAGAGATGGGCATGAGACGCTAAGGCTGCTGCTGCCACCACCAAAAAGCCTGTGTGCGAGCACAGGTCACTATCCATACCCCCCTTCTGGGGAGCCTGTGCAGCCCGCCACTGCCAGGGTCCCAGGATCCAGGGACAACTTCTCCAGGAGAACGCACGGCACGACTCATGCTGATGCAATGTCCCGCCAGCCTATGTTGCCGCACGCTCGCTCCGCATCCGCACCCCTCCCTCCCCCGGGCCTAAGTGAGCCAGAGCCCCCAAAGCAGCTGCTCCTTTAACTCCATCCTGTCTGAGCAAAGAACAGACGCCCTCCAGAGACCTACACGCAGAGGCAGGGCCAAATCCAAAGCTGAGCCCTGGGAGCTGTGCAAACAGAGAAAGAAGAATCTTTCCCAGCAGCCTCAGGAGCAGCAGATTAAAGCTCCACAATCAACTTGATGTACCCTGCATCTGTGGAATACATGAATAGACAACGAATCATCCCAAATTGAGGAAGTGGACTTTGAGAGCAAGATTTATTATTTTTTCTCCTTTTCTTCTTTTTGTGAGTTTGTATGTGTATGCTTCTGTGTGAGATTTTGTCCGTATAGCTTTGTTTTCACCATTTGTCCTAGGGTTCTATCCATCTGTTTTTTTCTTTTTAAAAAAATTTTTTTCTCAATAATTATTTTTTATTTTAGTAAATTTATTTTATTTTATCTTACTTTATTTTATGTTATTCCCTTTCTTTCTTTCTCTCTCTCTCTGTCTCTCCCCCCCCCTTTCTTTCTTTCTTTCTTTCGTTCTACTTTTTCTCCATTTTATTCTCAGCCGTGGGGATGAAAGGTTCTTGGTGCTTACAGCCAGGAGTCAGTGCTGTGCCTCTGAGGTGGGAGAACCAACATCAAGACACAGGTCCACAAGAGACCTCCCAGCTCCACATAATATCAAATGGTGAAAATCTCCCAGATATCTCTATCTCAACACCAGCACCCAGCTTCACTCAACGACCAGCAATGTACACGGCTGGACACCCTATGCCAAACAACTAGGAAGACAGGAAGACAATCCCACCCATTAGCAGAGAGGCTGCCTAAATCATAGTAAGTCCACAGACACCCCAAAATACACCACCAGACGTGGGCCTGCCCACCAGAAAGACAAGATCCAGCCTCATCCACCAGAACACAGGCACTAGTCTCCTCCACCAGGAATCCTACACAACCCACTGAACGAACTTTAGCTACTGGGAACAGACACCAAAAACAACGGGAACTACAAACCTGCAGCCTACAAAAAGGATATCCCAAACACAGTAAGATAAGCAAAATGAGAAGACAGAAAAACACACAGCAGATGAAGGAGCAAGATAAAAACCCACCAGACCTAACAAATGAAGAGGAAATAAGCAGCCTACCTGAAAAAGAATTCAGAATAATGATAGTAAAGATGATCCAACATCTTGGAAATAGAATAGAGAAAATGCAAGAAACATTTAACAAGGACCAGAAGAACTAAAGATGAAACAAGCAACTATAAACAACACAATAAATGAAATTAAAAATACTCTAGATGGGATCAATAGCAGAATAATGGAGGCAGAAGAACGGAGAAGTGACCTGGAAGATAAAATAGTGGAAATAGCTACTGCAGAGCAGAATAAAGAAAAAAGAATGAAAAGAACTGAGGACAGTCTCAGAGACCTCTGGGACAACATTAAACGCACCAACACTCGAATTACATGTGTTCCAGAAGAAGAAGAGAAAAAGAAAGGGACTGAGAAAATATTTGAAGAGATTATAGTTGAAAACTTCCCTAATATGGGAAAGGAAATAGTTAATCAAGTCCAGGAAGCACAGAGCGTCCCATACAGCATAAATCCAAGGAGAAACACGCCAAGACACATATTAATCAAACTGTCAAAAACTAAATACAAAGAAAACAAATTAAAAGCAGCAAGGGAAAAACAACAAATAACACACAAGGGAATCCCCATAAGGTTAGCAGCTGATCTTTAAGCACAAACTCTGCAAGCCAGAAGGGAGTGGCAGGACATATTTAAAGTGATGAAGGAGAAAAACCTACAACCAAGATTACTTTACCCAGCAAGGATCTCATTCAGATTTGATGGAGAAATTAAAACCTTTACAGACAAGCAAAAGCTGAGAGTGTTCAGCACCACCAAACCAGCTTTACAACAAATGCTAAAGGAACTTCTCTAGGCAAGAAACACAAGAGAAGGAAAAGACCTACAATAACAAACCCAATACAATTAAGAAAATGGGAATAGGAACATACATATCAATAATTACCTAAAATGTAAATAGACTAAATGCTCCCACCAAAAGACACAGATTGGCTGAATGGATACAAAAACAAGACCCATATATATGCTTTCTACAACAGACCCACTTCAGACCCAGAGAGACACATACAGACTGAAAGTAAGGGGATAGAAAAAGATACTCCACTCAAATGGAAACCAAAAGAAAGCTAGAGTAGCAATTCTCATATCAGACAAAATAGACTTTAAAGTAAAGATTATTATAAGAGACAAAGAAGGACACTACATGATGACCAAGGGATCGATCCAAGAAAAAGATATAACAATTGTAAATGTTTATGCACCCAACATAGGAGCACCTCAATACATAAGGCAAATACTAACAGCCATAAAAGGCAAAATCAACAGGAACACATTCATAGTAGGAGATTTTAACACCCCACTTTCACCAATGGACAGATCATCCAAATTGAAAATAAATAAGGAAACACAAGCTTTAAATGATACATTAAACAAGATGGACTTAATTGATATTTATAGGACACTCCATCCAAAAACAACAGAATACATATTTTTCTCAAGTGCTCATGCAACATTCTCCAGGATAGATCATATCTTGGGTCACAAATCAAGCTTTTGTAAATTTAAGAAAATTGAAATTGTATCAAGTATCTTTTCTGACCACAAAGCTATGAGACTAGATATCCATTACAGGAAAAGATCTGTAAAAAATACAAACACATGGAGGCTAAACAATACACTATTTATAACGAAGTGATCACTGAAGAAATCAAAGAGGAAATCAAAAAATACCAAGAAACAAATTACAATGGAGACACAATGACTGAAAACCTATGGGATGCAGCAAAAGCAGTTCTAAGAGGGAAGTTTATAGCAATAAAATCCTACCTTAAGAAACAGGAAACATCTCGAATAAACAACCTAACCTTGCACCTAAAGCAATTAGAGAAAGAAAAACAAAAAAACACCAAAGTTAGCAGAAGGAAAGAAATCATAAAGATCAGATCAGAAATAAATGAAAAAGAAATGAAGGAAACCATAGCAAAGATCAATAAAACTAAAAGCTGGTTCCTTGAGAACATAAACAAAATTGATAAACCATTAGCCAGACTCATCAAGAAAAAAGGGAGAAGACTCAAATCAACAGAATTAAAAATGAAAAAGGAGAAGTAACAACTGACACTGCAGAAATACAAAAGATCATGAGAGGTTACTACAAGCACCTCTATGCCAATAAAATGGACAACCTGGAAGAAATGGACAAATTCTTAGAAATGCACAACATGCCAAGACTGAATCAGGAAGAAACAGAAAATATGAACAGACCAATCACAAGCACTGAAATTGAAACTGTGATTAAAAGTCTTCCAACAAACAAAAGCGCAGGACCAGATGGCTTCACAGGCGAATTCTATCAAACATTTAGAGAAGACCTAAGACCTATCCTTCTCAAACTCTTCCAAAATATAGCAGAGGGAAGAACACTCCCAAACTCATTCTATGAGGCCACCATCACCCTGATTCCAAAACCAGACAAGGATGTCACAAAGAAAGAAAACTACAGGCCAATATCACTGATGAACATAGATGCAAAAATCCTCAACAAAATACTAGCAAACAGAATCCAACAGCACATTAAAAGATCATACACCATGATCAAGTGGGGTTATTCCAGGAATGCAAGGATTCTTCAATATATGCAAATCAATCAATGTGATACACCATATTAATAAATTGAAGGACAAAAACCATATGATTATCTCAACAGATGCAGAGAAAGCTTTCGACAAAATTCAACACCCATTTATGATATAAACCCTGCAGAAAGTAGGCATAGAGGGAACGTTCCTCAACATAATAAAGGCCATATATGACAAACCCACAGCCAACATCATCCTCAGTGGTGAAAAGCTGAAAGCATTTGCATTAAGATCAAGAACAAGACAAGGTTGCCCACTCTCACCACTCTTATACAATATAGTTTGGGAAGTTTTAGCTACAGCAATCAGAGAAGAAAAGGAAATAAAAGGAATCCAAATCAGAAAAGAAGCTGTCACTTTGCAGATGACATGATACTATACATACAGAATCCTAAAGATGCTACCAGAAAACTACTAGAGCTAATCAATGAATTTGGTAAAGTAGCAGGATACAAAATTAATGCACAGAAATATCTGGCATTCCTATACACTAATGACGAAAAATCTGAAAGTGAAATCAAGAAAACACTCCCATTTACCACTGCAACAAAAAGAATAAAATATTGAGGATTAAACCTACCTAAGGAGACAAAAGACCTGTATGCAGAAAATTATAAGACACTGATGAAAGAAATTAAAGGTGTTACAAATAGATGGAGAGATTTACCATGTTCTTGGATTGGAAGAATCAACTTTCTGAAAATGACTCTACTACCCAAAGCAATCTATAGATTCAATGCAGTCCCTATCAAACTACCACTGGCATTTTTCACAGAACTAGAACAAAAAAAGTCACAATTTGCATGGAAACACAAAAGACCCCAAGGAGCCAAAGCAATCGTCAGAAGGAAAAACGGAGCTGGAGGAATCAGGCTCCCTGACTTCAGACTATACTACAAAGCTACAGTAATCAAGACAGTATGGTACTGGCACAAAAATAGAAAGACAGATCAATGGAACAGGATAGAAAGCCCAGAGATAAACCCAGGCACATATGGTCATCTTATCTTTGACAAAGGAGGCAGGAATGTACAGTGGAGAAAGGACAGCCTCTTCAGTAAGTGGTGCTGGGAAAACTGGACAGGTACAAGTAAAAGTATGAGATTAGATCACTCCCTAATACCATACACAAAAATAAGCTCAAAATGGATTAAAGACCTAAATGTAAGGCCAGAAAACTATCAAACTCTTAGAGGAAAACATAGGCAGAACACTCTATGACATAAATCTGAGCAAGATCCTTTTTGACCCACCTCCTAGAGAAATGGAAATAAAAATAAACAAATGGGACCTAATGAAACTTCAAAGCTTTTGCACAGCAAAGGAAACCATAAACAAGACCAAAAGACAACCCTCAGAATGGGAGAAAATATTTGCAAATGAAGCAACCGACAAAGGATTAATCTCCAAAATTTACAAGCAGCTCATGCAGCTCAATAACAAAAAAACAAACAACCCAATCCAAAAATGGGCAGAAGACCTAAATAGACATTTCTCCAAAGAAGATATACAGATTGCCAACAAACACATGAAAGAATGCTCAACATCATTAATCATTAGAGAAATGCAAATCAAAAGTACAATGAGATATCAATCTCACACCAGTCAGAATGGCCATCATCAAAAAATCTAGAAACAATAAATGCTGGAGAGGGTGTGGAGAAAAGGGAACCCTCTTGCACTGCTGGTAGGAATGTGAATTGGTACAGCCACTATGGAGAACAGTATGGAGGTTCCTTAAAAAACTAAAAATAGAACTACCATATGATCCAGCAATCCCACTACTGGGCATATACCCTGAGAAAACCAAAATTTAAAAAGAGTCATGTACCAAAATGTTCATTGCAGCTCTATTTACAATAGCCCGGAGATGGAAACAACGTAAGTGCCCATCATCGGATGAATGGATAAAGAAGATGTGGCACATATATACAATGGAATATTACTCAGCCATAAAAAGAAACAAAATTCAGCTCTTTGTAATGAAGTGGATAGACCTAGAGTCTGTCATACAGAGTGAAGTAAGTCAGAAAGAGAAAGACAGATACTGTATGCTAACATATATATATGGAATTTAAGAAAAAAAATGTCATGAAGAACTTAGGGGTAAGACAGGAATAAAGACACAGACCTACTGGAGAACGGACTTGAGGATATGGGGAGGGGGAAGGGTGAGCTGTGACAGGGCGAGAGAGAGGCATGGACATATATTCACTAACAAATGTAAGGTAGACAGCTAGTGGGAAGCAGCCTCATGGCACAGGGATATCGGCTCAGTGCTTTGTGACCGCCTGGAGGGGTGCGATAGGGAGGGTGGGAGGCAGGGAGATGCAAGAGGGAAGAGATATGGGAGCATATGTATATGTATAACTGATTCACTTTGTTATAAAGTAGAAACTAACACACCATTGTAAAGCAATTATACCCCAATAAAGATGTTAAAAAAAAAAAAAAGAGTCACATACCGAAATGTTCACTGCAGCTCTATTTACAATAGCCAGGAGATGGAAACAACCTAAGTGTCCATCATCGGATGAATGGATAAAGAAGATGTGGCACATATATACAATGGAATATTACTCAGTCATGAAAAGTAATGAAACTGAGTTATTTGTAGTGAGGTGGATGGACCTAGAGTCTGTCGTACAGAGTGAAGTAAGTCAGAAAGAGAAAGACAAATACCGTACGATAACACATATATATGGAATATAAAATTTAAAATGTCATGAAGAACCTAGGGGTAAGACAGGAATAAAGATGCAGACCTACTAGAGAATGGACTTTAGGATATGGGGAGGGGGAAGGGTAAGCTGTGACAAAGTGAGAGAGTGGCATGGACACATATACACTACCAAATGTAAAATAGATAGTGGGAAGCAGCGGCATAGCACAGGGAGATCAGCTCGTTGCTTTGTAACCACCTGGATGGGTGGGATAGGGAGGGTGGGAGGGAGGGAGACGCAAGAGGGAGGATATATGGGAACATATGTATACGTATAACTGATTCATTTTGTTATAAAGCAGAAACTAACACACCATTGTAAAGCAATTATACTCCAATAAAGATGTAAGAAAAAAAAAAACTAAAAAAAATGATAGGAAAGATCAATGAATCCAAGAGCTGGTTCTTTGAAAAGATGAACAAAATTGATAAACTAGACTCATCAATAAAAATGAGAGAGGGCACAAATAAAATCAAAGATGATATATGAGAAGTTTCAACCGAAACCACAGAAATACAAAGGATCATAAGAGATTACCATGAACAATTATATACCAACAAATTGGTGTTGACACCTAGAAGGGATAAATTCCTAGAAACATACAATCTTCCAACACTGAATCAGAAAGAAGAAAAAAATCTTAACAGATTGTTCACTAGCAATGATACTGACTCAGTAACCAAAAATCTCTCTCCCAACAATTAAAACTGTAACACCAGTTGACTTTCCAGAACAATTCTACCAAACATTTAAAGAGTTTACACCTACTCTTCTCAAACCATTCCAAAAATTGAAAAGGAAGGAACACTTCCAAACTGATTATATGAGGTCAGTATTACCCAGATAGAAAAACCACAGATATCATTAAGAAAAAGAAAATTACAGGTCAATATCCCTGATGAATGAATATAGATGCAAAAACCCTCAACAAAAATATTAGCAATCCAAACTCAGCAATACATTAAAAAGATCATACATCATGATCAAATGGGATTTATTCCAGGGATGCAAAGATGGTTCAATATTCAAAAACCAATCAACATGATACACCACATTAACAAAATGAAGGCTAAAAATCATGATCATCTCAACAGATGCAGTGAAAGCATTTAATAAAAGTCAACATCGAATTATAAAAACTCTCAACAAAGTGGGTACAGAGGGAACATACCTCACCATAATGAAGACCATATATGACAAACCAACAGCTAACATAATACTCAACCATGAAAAGCTGAAAGCTTTCCTTTAAGATCAGGAACAAGACTAGTATGCCCACTATTGCCACTTTCATTCAACACAGTATCGGAAATCCTAACCACAGCAATCAGAAAAGAAAGAAAAATAAAAGGCACCCAAATTGAAAAGAAGTAAAACTGTCACTGTCTGCAAATGGAATAATATTATGCATAGATAACACTAAATATACCACCAAGGATCTATTAGAACTAATAAATGGAATCAGTAAAGTTGCAGGATACAATATCAATATACACAAATCTGTTGTGTTTCTATACACTAATAAAAAACGATCAAAAAGAGAAACTTAGAAAACAATACCATTTATGATTGTATCAAAAGGAATAAAATACCTAGAATTAACTTTAACCAAGGAGCTGAAAGACCTACACTAGGAAAACTATAAAACACTGATGAAAGAAACTGAAGATAACACAAATCAATGGAAAGATATACCATGCTCAGAGATTGGAAAAATTAATATTGTTAAAATGTCCATAGTACCCAAAGCAATCTACAAAGTCAATGTAGTCCCTATCAAAATACCAATAGCACTTTATACAAAACTGGAACAAATAATCTTAAAATTTGTATGGACCCCAAATAGCCAAAGCAATCTTAATAAAGATGAACAAACGTGAAATTATCATGCTTCCTGACTTCAAACTATAATACAAAGCTATAGTAATCAAAACTGTATGATACTGGCACAAAAAGACACATAGATCAATGGAACAGAATAGAGAGTCCATAAATAAACCATGCTTTATTTACAACAAAGGAGCCAAGAATATATCATGGGGAAAAGACAGTTTCTTCAATCAATGGTGCTCAAAAAACTGGACAGCTACATGCAAAAGAATGAAACTGGGCCACTTTCTTACACCATATACAAAAGAAACTCAAATGGATTAAAGTCTTAAATGTAAGACCTGAAACCATAAAACTCCTAGAAGAAAATATAGAAAATACACTCTTTGACATTAGTTTTAGCAATATTATTTAGGATCTTTCTCCTCAGACAAGGGCAACAAAAGCAAAAAAATGAACAAATGGGACTACATCAAACTGAAAGACTTTGCACAATAAAGAAAACTATTAACTGAACAAAAAGTCAACTTTCTTAAGGGGAGAATATAATTGCAAATGATACGTCTGATAAGGGGTTAATATCCAAAATACTTAAAGAATTCACACAACTTGATAACAAAGAAACAAATAATTGCATTAAAAAATGGGCAGATGACCTGAATGGACATTTTTCCAAGGAAGACATGCAGACAGACAACAGGCACATGAAAAGATGCTCAACATCACTAATCACCAGGGAAATCAAATCAAAACCACAATGACATATCACCTTTCCGAATGGCTTTTATCAAAAAGACAACAAACAACTATTGGTGAAGATATGGAGAAAAGGAAATTCTCATGCACTATTGGTGGGAATTTAAACTGATGCAGCCACTATGGAAAACATTATGGAGAGTCCTCAAAAACTTGAGGGATATAATATACAGCATAAGTAATATAGCCAGTAATATAGTAACAACTTTATATGGTGATAGATATCTACTAGACTTACAGTGGTGACCAATTCGTAATATACACTAATGTCAAATCACTATGTTGTACACCTGAAACTAATATTATGTGTTAACTATTCTTCAATAAAAAAATAAAAAGAAGTATGTTAGAAAATAAATCAATTGGTTGATTGTAGGGGGTAGAAAGAGAAAATGTCAAGGATAATTCCCAGATTTTCATCTCGAGGAACTGAGTACAAGATTATACCACCAAAGAACACTGAAGGAGGAAGCAGTTTAAAATGGGAGACTGTGGGTTCGACATTGGATTTTGTTTTGTTTCATTTTGGAATCTGAAGTGCTTCTGACACATTCATGTGAAATTGTTGTCCACAGTTAGATAAGGCTATAGCTCAGAGATATGATAATCATAATTCTTCTCTGATTACCCTAACCAGATGAAAGTTCTCCACACACAGATTCCCTGTAACACTAACAAGAGATGTTAGTGTATTACATAAGTTACACAAGTGTAACTCTGCTTTATAATTTAGTTCTTGCATGCTTTTACTATATGTGCCCTATATTGGCAGTCCCCTTGATGAAGGAAATGTGTCTCATATTTGTACTCTTACCTAAAAGAGCCTAGCAAGTGTCCTACACAAAGAAGATGTAAAAATGTCAGACACATAATGGCTACTCAACGTTTACTGAATGAGTGAATAAATCAATAAGACATTTACTAAGTTGATGTTAATTGTAAATAATAAATATGCAGGTTGCACAAGTTTTGTTAATTATATTTATATTTGAAAATATATACTGCTTTATAAGATTATCTGACTCTTTCAATGTGTTAGCATATCCTAACAATGTTAATAATAGCTGCCATTTTATTTTCCTCCTTTTTCTTAAAGTTCTTGTTAGCATAGCCAGAAGGCTCAAGAGAAGAGAGTACAGCTGGTCAAGAAAGAACCTTTAATACTGGAACAGAGTACTTGCTTTCCCTTAAGTTTGTATACCCCTCTCTCTCAGCTCTATTGCTGGCAGAGCTATTTCTTTGCTAGAATGATAATATCCTTGCATTCATTCTCTGGGGACCATTCTCTGGGGAACTAAAATAATAACATCCTGATATCAAAGCCCTGTAAAAAAGAAATTTAAGACACTTTGTTTGTACACGCTATTTCCTAGATATCTGGAGTAGAGCTTTAAAAATAAAAATAAATAAATTTATGGGAACATTTTAATTATTATTATCAAAGAACCAAACTTTGTTTAATTTAAACAACTGCTGAAGTCCCTAGAAAAAAATGTCTGTCTTGCAATTTGGACTTTACAGACTACCCCTTAAAGAGAAATAAACAAATACAACTGGGATTTAATTTGAGGATCTAGCTTAACTGATCACAGATGTAGGTAAACTACTAATTGGAGCCATGAGCATGATGCCATTTTATTAACTTGCTGGTTCAACTTTTTTTTGCTTTTTGGTTCATTATTTAATGCCTACTACTAACTACTACTGAATTCATGGTTTCAGTGAAGTTCGATTTATTTTTAAACGACAATCTATCTCCATGTGTGCTTCTCTTAAATATTAATTTAGGTGACCCATAATACATTTTTTGAAGGGCAAGAGGAATAAAAGAACGAGCTTCGGTTGAATGCCTGCTTTGAGGCTGGGTGAAAATGGAGCAGATTTTTACTGACCTAACACTATTACAGCTCCTTTCCTCCAAAATATTCCCAACCAAACCATGGGTATGATGGAAATGGAAGTGAAATACAAATATATGATTTTACTTCCTTATACACCCATTGCTGTTTTTCAAGAAAGAAGCTTAAGTTGTCCATGCCCCTCTCTGAAATGCACACTCCCCCTATGAGTATCAGATTAATCCAATTTTAGCTTCCAAAATAAGTTCAACATAAGTTCCACTTCTGGGACTCCACCATGACTTCCAGACTCCTTCAGCCCACTGTGATTTCCCTTCTTTCTGTACATTTGCTTTTAACAAAACATTTATTGCATGCATACTCTGTCAGGTACTGTGCTGGGCCCTGATGACACCAAACTAGAACTCACTAAGGTCTGAGAAGAGGAGGAAGACAGAAAAGCAAATTGAGAAACAAATACAGTATCATGAGTTCCGTGAAAGAATTTGTATTTGTTGTGTGTGTAGGTGAAGATAAGAGGAGAATTACTTAAAAAGCTCTTTTAAGAGGTAACAAATGAAGAGTTAAGGGTTAAAAATTTTCTCCTTGATAGGATTATCACTGTGATTATTATTAGTACATAACTGATTAAATAACAAGTATATAACACTTTGTTAATAATTATTAAAAACAATATTTCACTAGAAATAGATCTCAAACTTTTTAATAAGTTCATATATCTATACATTAATATTAAATTTTGCTAGAATAGGACATAGATCAGCATCAAGTCTGTTCCTATTTTTCATTTTTTTTTTTTTTTTGGCGTTACGCAGGCTTCTCACTGTTGTGGCCTCTCCCGTTGCGGAGCACAGGCTCCGGACGCGCAGGCCCAGCGGCCACGGCTCACGGGCCCAGCCGCTCCGCGGCATGTGGGATCCTCCCGGACCCGGGCACGAACCCGTGTCCCCTGCATCGGCAGGCGGACTCCCAACCACTGTGCCACCAGGGAAGCCCTATTTTTCATTTTTATACAAATAAGATAGGACACAGTCTTATAAATAAGCAGATGAGAACAGAAAGAGATTTGTAATAGTAATATTCAAATCTGTGAACTCCTTCTGGGCTTCTGGGTCATATGCCCAAATCACAGTGATCTACCATAAAAAATTATGTTTAATCAGCTGACAATTCAAGCATTCCCTCAAATTTATTAAAAGCAAAGAATGGGGAACAACTGACCTTTAGAACAGGATTTAGAATAATTTATGTCCAGTCAGCATATTGCCAGGAAACAATATTCTATGAATATTTTCATATTTCTGCACAGAAAGGCCTTTCTGAACAAAACTACCCTACTAGCAACCTGGATTAAGGATGACTGAATGGCAAACAAGCCTTGCAAGTTAGATAGAGACCTCCAGAGAGATTCAGTGACATCTCTCCTGGAGGATCTGTTTACATTCTAGGGATTGCAAACCTAGAGAAAACCCACTCCTCTTTCCAGAGAGGATCTACTTACATTCTAGAGCAAAGGTCTCCACCTCTATCTCCAGAGGGGAGGAGGGCCAATTGTGTGAACTGCCCTACATAAGCTTCTAGAATTACAATGTCAGGGTCTCTCTCCTGTGGTACAAACTCTGTTATGTGCTCAGGTGACATATGTAATCACTGAGTCTTGACGGGGCACTGCAGTAAAAGGAACTGATGCAAGATTTTCTGTAGTAATTAAAAATCTGCCTCTGGTCCTGAAGTCTTGTGATTGTGTGTGTGTGTATGTACAAGCATATGCTCATAGAAGAAGACAGAGATACCACAGTTTTAGACTCACATAGATTAATTCACTTTCTCAAGTCCAATATTTCTAACTGTTCCTGTTTTGAATCCCTGAAGGTTTGACACTGCAGGGTACTATAAGGACAGGTTGTGCCTGTCTTTTATAAGGAAAAAAAAAGGGGGGCCCTCTGGTAAAGCACAGTTGGGAGGGTAATATCTAAAACTTTATTACAGGCAAATCAATTTTAACAAGACAGCATACCCTTTGGAAAGTCTAAGCGTATACCAATTGGCAAACCAATTAAACTAAACCTAGTGAACAAAACAACCTGCAGAGAAATGTCAAAGATAATTCTATTTTTACAAAGTAAAAATTACAAAATTAAATTTTATATTTTCAGAATTGCATGAGTCTGGTTATAAACTATTAAGAAAAGCAAAGAAATGATAAAAATTCAGGACAGTGGCTTACTTTTTGAGGAAAAAGGGATATAGTTATGGAAGGCTAAACAGGAGGCTTCAAATATGTTAGTAATATTTGTTAAATATTTTATTATTTCCTGTAAACTAAACACACGTTACTTTATATTTCAGTATATAAATACTTTATAATGATTTTTAACTTACCCAGCTTTTAAAGTTAACTGTCGATGTCACAGCTGAGTGATGATTGAGAGGAACTTAAGTGATACCATGAGTGCCTATTTACATAAAGCACAGCAAATAAAAATATTTTGTTCATTCATCCATTCACTCTATAAATATGTACTGAGCACTAATAATGTGCCATTGTTCTAAGTGCTTGTGAAACTGTTGATAAAACAGGATGGAATGAAGGAAAGCAGCTAAAGGTTATTTCAATAATCCAGGTGAAAGATGATGATGGCTTTGACAAGGGTGGTAGTAGTGGAGATAAGTCATCTGATACTAGTTATATTTTAAAAGTAGAACGGGTTTTCCTGATATTTTACAGGTAGAATGTAAAAGAAAAAAATATTCAGTATAACTCCAAGGTTGTGACACAAGCAACTGGAAAGATGAAGTTTCCAAATACTCAGAGAGGTTAAAGTATAGATGAAGCAGGTGTGATGGGAAAGAAAACTTGATATCTCCATTAGATACCCAAGTGACACTGGATGTATAGGGCTGGAGTTCATGAGAGAACTATTTAGCACCAGATGTGCAGCTTACCAAGTCTGTCAACTGAAAGCATCTATTCTTGCTTGAAATTTTCATTTGAGTGTATTTCTTACGGAGATAACACCAAAACACACACACACACACACACACACACACACACACACACAAAAGGATGTTTTTAGTGGTAAGATATACAATTTTCTAAATATTTAACTTCAGCACAAACACATAAGCGTTATGTGCATGTATGTGTGTGTATTTAATAAACTACAAGCTAATGTGATTTTGGCACTGATTTCAAACTTCCTCACTGGGAAATGTTGAAATATTAGTCAGTAATAGCTAAGGAAAATATCTCTGTCACAATCTAGCTCTGTATTATCTTTCCACAGAACCTGTTGTGACCCATGACATTCTGGGCTGAAATAGATACTTCTTTCTATCATGATTTTTGAAACCAATTACAAAGCTGTTTTGAGCTCTGTTTGTAAGTGATCAAGTGTCAGGCTTTAAATAGAGGGCCAGTTAGTTCTCTGGTTATTAGTTATCTCTAACTAATAGGTTAGATATCTCTAACTAGGTTAGTTATAACTAATACAGGTTAGTTATCTCTAACTAACCCTAACTACAGGTTCTTTGATTAGTGCTATCTCCCACACCAAACATTCTGTACGATAGCAGTTGCAACTCTGTCTCTCAGCTTTGAGTGCTAGCTCATATTCACTCTAGGTAGCTTATCTCTGTCTCTGAATTGTGAAGCTATAACGGGACACATTTTACAGGTATTCTTGTTGTTGTTAATAAAAACAGTAGATTCCACTGGGCTCAAATACTAACTGAAAAATGTCTCCAGCTTTGTGGAAAGGTCATGTATAACATTAGAAAAGTTGCCCTTGGCTCTAGAACTCAGAATTTTACTACTTGATTATATCTTATTTTATATAAAGTAAAACAATTTTGTGAGGTTACTTCAAGTCTAGGGTATGATTTTCAATATTGTACATGCATAAATTTATCAGTTGACACAGATATAAGATTCATTTTTATCAGGATAGTCAAATTCAGAATACCTATTTATTATTTTACATGAAAAATATAAACTCTAACAGGGTGGAACTATAGTGTCCAATTTGACTCTTTATTCTCCTATATGTAGAAAATTTACATAGATATACAGATGTCTACTAAGATATTGCTTAGCAGGTAGAATAATATTGTTTTGAGTAGGTAATAGATTGTCTTTAATAACTAAAGTTACCAAATTACATAACTGAAAGACAAATTAGAATTAGGGAAACCTTTCCCTGGATTATACTTGGCTGCTGACAAATTTTTAATTTTTGGCTTTCCTTTTTCTCGTACTCATAGAGACCATCACTCATCTTGGTATGTATTATTACATCAGAGGTGTAACATTACTCTTTCTTGGTATCAATTATATTGAAGTAATACCCATCCATTCAACATATTTCTTAATATTCACGCTGTATCCCATACTATGTTAATCACAAGAGATATGAAAATTTTAAAAATAAATAAACCCTAGCTAAAAAGTATATAACTAAAATATAATGAAAACATATTAAATAACTTCATTTCATTGTGGTGCATTTGTTTTCAGATTTATGCACAAAGATCAGTGATATTAATGAGATAGCCATAATTCTATTCCAGGAATGTTTCAAAGACATTAACTACATATTGAAAACTGAACAAAAATGTATCAAGTAGACAAGTGGTAGAAAAGCACTCCTAGAAAGAAGTATGTGAGTGCATATAAACTGTATCACATATTTTGGTCCTGCTAGAACACAAGGTAAAAGAAGGGAATTTTCAAGAGATAAAGCCAGAAACAGAAGCAGGGATTTCATCTTTCTGCAGTATGAAGACATACCTGGGATACACAGAAGGTGTTTCCTAATCCAATAAAAATAAATTGTAACAAACATATTTTTAAAACATTACGGTGCTCACAAAAGAGTAAAGAAATCTCAGGAATAAAATAAACAAACAATTAAGAACAGTGAACTGAAACTTGAAAAATAAGAATAATCAATAAGCACACAAAAACACTGGGCTTGCCCTGATACCAGTACCCAGAGCCTATGACAATGTGTAAGAGTTAAATATGACATTCTTGAATTAGGCAGAGCTAGTTGAAGGGTACTTAATTCCAGGTTCATAGAACGACCAGGATCTCAGAAGAAGCAAGAAGTTAACGCAAATCCTCTACAGAGAAAATTAATACTGATTTAGGACTCTAGGATTCCCGCTAAGTCCCAATTACACAAGGAAATAAGCCACTGTAAGTGAAAGTCAGGAGATTGCCCTCTGAAGCAATTTGGATAATGGAATTGCTAAATAAGACTTTAGGGACTTCCCTGGTGGTTCAGTGGTTAAGAATCTCCCTTGCAATGCAGGGGACGCTGGTTTGATCTCTGCTCAGGAAACTAGAAATCCACATGCCACGGGGCAACTAAGCCCATGAGCCACAACTAGAGAGCCTGCATGCTGCAACTACAGAGCCCACGCATTCTGGAGCCCGCACACCACAACTACAGAGCCCATGCACTCTGCAGCCCATGTGCCGCAGCTAGAGAGAAGTTCGCACATCACAATGAAAGATTCCGCATGCCACAACTAAGACCCGATGCAGCCAAAAAATAAATATTTTTTAAAAAGACTTTAAAAGACTTATGTTAGAAATATTTAAAGAAATATAAAATGAAATTTAAAAGTCAAAAGTAAAAAGGACACCATAAAAATAATTAGAAATATTTGATAATGAACCAAATAATTCAAATAACTGAGAAATAAGATATATAATAGTTAAATTTTTAAATAAATATATTCAATGAATTAATAGATGAGACAAAGACAAAAAGAAAATTTGTCAAGTGAAAAAGGATTTGAAGAAATTATCCCAAATAAGTCACTGAGAGTCAAAAGCATAAACAATATTAACAACATTTAAGAAAAAGTAAGATAGAATGAGAAAGTTTAACATATAGCTTATCGGAGTAACAGAATAAAAGAACAGAGGAATAAAGATATGATTCTGTGATAATGCAGAACTTTTAAGAATTGATAAAAACCATGGCTCTGCATGTATAAAAATTCATAACATGTAATAAGAAGGATAAAAATAAATCTGTATCTGCACATGTTTTAAAGAAACTTAAATAAAATGAAGCCTTTCTTTAAAAAACATAAACAATCAAAACTGAATCAATTTCTGGCCATGAAGAAGTAACATGAAACAGACTTACTCCCCATTATTGTAAACAGCTAGAAAGCTGGACAAAATATATGAAACAACTATTTTCAGACATCTAATAACCAAAAGTGCAAGACTGTGATCACTGAGAGAAAAAAAAAATGAGTGTTACAATTGTTTCAGATTTCTGCTTGGAGTCACATTCCAGAATGTTGCACAGAGAGAGGAATCCCAAATAGAACCCAAGAGTCTCACTGAATTTTCTTGTCTGAGATCAAGAAACGTGAAGTAGTTGGAATTATGGATGAAAGTTTCAGTATACAGCTACAAGCTGAAAAAAATGCTTTAGAAATATTCAGAGGTCTTTTGACATTTTACTGAATACTAAGCCACTTGAGTACATGATGAAATTCTGAGAGACTGAACAAAGAAAAACTAAGAAGTGGTAAGCAACCAATTCCAAGAGCTTTTATAGGGCTGGGAGATATTCAAACTCTGATCAGTGAAAGTGGAGATTCATTATTGGTCACTAATAGCATTCAGTAGAAATCCCAGAAGGGACACACCTTAGCATAAAGGATAAACTATTACTAGACTATTCTAAGCCTGCTCTGAAAAATGTTAGAAATAAACCTCAAAGGGTTTTAGCTAATCTGTAAGTAACTTTACTATTTGCAAACTAATATGCTAGAACAAAATCCAAATATTCAACAATGTAACATTCACTATGTCCCCCACAATGAAAAATAACAAGCTATGCCAATAAACACGCTGGGAGAAATATCAAAAAATAGAAACATTCTCATGAACGATGGCAGAAATTATGGAATTAGCTGACAAAGACCTTAAAACAGCCATTATAAATATGTTCCATATGCTTGATAACTTAAAGATATATATATAGACATAAGAGACATGGGAAATATAGAAAATAACTAAAAGGAACTTCTAGAGATGAAAAATAAAACAAGTGAAACAAAAACAAAAGAGTTACGACTAGTAAGAGCATAAACACTTTAGAAGAAAAGATCAGTGATCTTGGACCATAGCAACAGAAACTATCATACTGAATAACAAAGAGAAAAAAGACTAAAAACAAAATAAAAGATCCTCAGTGACTTATGGGACAATGTTAAGAGGCCTAATAATATATGTATAATTGGAGTTGCAAAATGTGTGTGTGTGAGGAGATGAAGGACAAAAACTGAAAAATAATGCTGAAAACTTCTTCAAAGTAGATGAACTCCATAATTGCACAAAACTAAGAAGCTAAATGAAACCAATACATGACAAACACAATGAAAATCATACTAAGACACATCATAATCAAATTATGAAAAGCCAGCAATAAAGAGAAAAAAGTAAGTGTGAGAGGGAAAAAAACATTTTGCCTACATGTGAAAGTTAATTTATCTGTCAATCTGACTGAGCTAAGGAAGGCCCAGACAGCTGGTAAAACTTATTTCTGGGTGTGCCTGTGAGGGTGTTTCCAGAAGAGTTTAGCATTTGAATCAGTTGATTGAAAAGATCACCCCGACCAATGTGAGTAGACAACATATAATTGGCTGAGGGCCTGAGTGGAACAAAAAGATGGAAGAAGGGAGAATTTGCTCTCTTGCTTGAGCTGAGATATCCATTTTCTTCTGTCCTTATACATAAGTCCTCCTGGTTCCAGACTCTTGGACTCAAATTAGGACTTATACCATTGGCTCTCCTGGTTCTTAGGCCTTCAGCTTTGTACTGGAACTACACCACCTGCTTCCTTAGGCTTCCAGCTTGAAGACAACAAATTGTGGGACTTCTTGGCCTCCATAGTCACATGAGCCAATTCCTACAATAAATTCCCTCATTCATCTATCTATGTACCCATCCATCCATCCATCTATCTGCCTATATATCTATCCATCTATTTACCTATTTACCTATCTATCCTATTGGTTCTCTTTCTCTAGAGAACACTAACACACTACAAGATAATAATAATCACAGATTTCTCATCAAAAAATATCCAATCCAGGTGAGATGCAACAACATCTTTAAACTACTAAAAGAAGCAACTTTCATATAAAACTATCCTTAAAAAGAAAAGTAAAAGACAAACAAAGAAAACTCTTTTTCATGGTAAACAAAAACAGAAAGAATTTGTTACCAACTGTCTGGCACTATAAGAAATGTTATAGGAAAAATTTTAAGCAGAAGTAAAATTATAACATGAAAATTCGGAACTCTACTAAAGAAGGAATGGTGCTGAAAACGTTAAGTATGTGGTAAATAGAAAAGATGTTTTCTCATTTTAAATTTTGGTTTAAATTATAGTTGACTGGAATAAAATAATAATAATATAGGGTTTATGACAAATATAAAATAAAATGTATGACAACAGTGGCACCTAGAATGGGAGGAGATAATGAAAGCATACTACTGTAAAAAGTAATATAATACTAGAGACTAGATTGTAATACAATAAAGATAAAATTTTAAAACCAGAACCATGAAAAAAGGAAATAAATCAATATTGGAATTAAAGACACACATTAAAACCTCCATTCAAAAGAAGGAAATAAAAATGGTAAAAAGAAAAAAGAATAGATGGGATAAATAGAAAACAAATAGCAAGATGGTAAATTTAAAGCTGACCAAATTGACAATTACATTAAATGTAAATGGTCTAAATACCAATTAAAAGACAAATATTGTTAGAATTCAAATGCAAGACCCAACTATAAGCTATAAACTTGTTTTAACTATAAACACTTGTGTAAGCTAAATGCAAATTGATGGAAAATACAGATCATGGAAACACTAATCCCAAGTAAGAATTACAGTAAGGAGTTTGAATTGTATTTTATAGGACATGTCTCTAAAAGTGGATGTGAAAGATGACCTTTCCATAGGTACAAGGAACATATCAGAATTTATATTTTTATTTATTTTCTTTAAGAATGGAAAATAAATTAAGCTTTATTATAATCAGAATGGATGGATTAATGGATCCCTAATTCATACTATGTGAGGTGATCAAATTATCTCCTATGGAACACAAGAGAAAGTTCCAAAACAGAGAAGTTTATGTGTTTACTTTTTGAGTATTTCAAAATAATGTACTGTTCGTGTGCTCAGTTAACTGAATTCATGAATTATATTTCTAATTTCATCAACATTAACTATATGTAGGGGTCACAACATAGATAAGTGGTTTAAAAAGAAACAACCCTCTATAAATATAATGCTAATAATGCAAACATAGCAATGAAAGCATGGTAGAGACGACATTTCATCAGCCACATTATGAGGTTAAAAATGATGATCTAAGAAGATGGGGATCAGCATCATGGTGGTTGGTGTGAGTCATTCTTCTTCTCTCTCCACTTTGATTTACAACTAATAGGATATCCATAACTGATCAAAGTTCCTTTGCAGAGCACACCAGAACACTTCAGAAATGCATCCAAAAGTGGGTGCATTAGACCATGGTGGAGGATATATAGAGTCAAGGGAGTTGCAGCAGCAGTAGCATTGGGGCAGTGGTGGTGGCAGCAACACCAACACTAATGGTAGTGGCAGCCCTTCTAGCAGAGGACGTGGAAAGTAAAAGTCTGCCTGGCCACAGGGGCTGCAGTAGAGGGTCCTGTTGCTCTTCAGAAAACAGATTTCTGAAGAGAGGTCTCCATGACCAGGAGAGGGAAAGCAAAAGGAAGAAGGCAGAGAATTGAAGGAATGCATTTCATGCCATCTGCCCAAAATGTCAGCAGAAGATCTGCCCACAAACCTCTTGGACTCCTCCACTCCCTCTGAGACTCCCCCTACTGGGCAAGAACCCAAGTGCTAAGAACACACCTGTCCCAACTCTTGTCACCAGTTTTTTTGTTTGTTTTTTTTTATGCCAGCTTTTGTTTTTATGGGCTCACTCCCAAATTTAGCTACAAGTTAGCACCAGTAACTGAAACCAAAAACTTGTGCTATAGTACCACCTTCTGGAAAACAAAAGAAAGACTTCTAATTGCCAACCTGTTGGATTGTTAGAATGAAAGAAAACAAAGTCTTACCTAAATAAAAAAGTTGTTTGCTAATTCAAATGCAGCAGCAGAGGAACATTTCATCAAACACTATGAAAAATCATGGTAATATGGTATCACAAAAACAAAATCACAATTCTCCAGCAAGTGAAATCGGACACAGAATATTGCATTCTGATAGAGAATTCAAAATAGTTGTTATGAAGAAATTCAACAAGCTACAAGAAAACTCAAAAAGGTAATTCAATTAACTCAGGAATAAAATTAATTAACACTTTACCAAACAGATGTAAATTCTAAAAAAGAACTAAACAAATTCTGGAGCCAAAAAACTCAAAAAAAAAAAAAGAGAGATGAAGAATGCATTAGAAGGCATTGAAAACAGAGCAGATCAGATGGAAGAGAGAATAAGCAACCTGAAAGTTAGGAATTTAGAAATGATTCAAATGGAAGGTGAAAGAGAACTAAGATTTTTTTAGAGAGAAGAAACCTTATGAGAGTTATCAGACTCCATTAGAAAATCCAACATAAAAGTAATCGGTTCACCAGAAGGAAAAGAGAAGAAGGGGACAGAGAGTTTATTTTAAAAAACAATAGCTGAGAACTTCCTAAACCTGGGGAAAGAACTGTATATACAAGTCCACAAAGCTAACAGAACACCTTAGTATCTCAATGCAAAAAGAACTTTTCTAAGACACATTATGATGAAACTGTCAGGCCAATGATAACGAAGTTTAAAAACACTAAGTGAAAAAAAGAAAGTAATCTATAAAGGGACCCCCATTAAGCCACCATCAGATTTCTCAGTAGAAAATCTACAGGCCATGAGAGAGTGGATTGACATGCTCAAACTATGGAAACATACAAATTGCCAGCCAAGAATACTCTATCTGACAAAGTTAGCCTTCAGATATGAAGGGAAAATGAAAGCTTTCCCAGACAAAAAAGAGCTGAGGGAGTTCAAATCACCAGACCTGCCTTACAAGAAATGTTGGAGGGAGCTCTTCAAGTTGAAATGAAGACAAAGGCACATAAACTCTGATTAAGATGATAAACAGACAGTCGGAATTAGAAAACTGTAACTCTATTTTAGAAGTGTGTTAAACAATTATAGCATAAACGTTAAAGGAAAAGAATATTAAAAATAACTATAGTCACTACAATTTGGTAACAAATTCACAGCTTAAAAAGATAAGTTGTGACATCAAACCACAGAAAAGAAGGAATAGAAGAACGGAAACTTTATAGGCAAATGAAGGTAAGTTGCAATAAGCAGAAAAAGGACTCTTGTATTTATGAGATGTTTTATGTAAACTTTATGGTAATCACAAAGCAAAAATCTAGAGCAGAGACACAAAACAAAAAATAGGAGACTGAACTAATCACTATGTAAAACCACCAAAGGTAGACAGAAACAGAAGGAAAAAGAAACAATGGAGAAAAAAATAACCAGAAAACAAAAGATAAAATGGCAGTAGTATGTTCTTACACATCAATAATCATCTAAATGTAAACAGACTGAACTCACTAATCAAAAAAACACGGAGTGGCTGGATGAATTAAAAAAACAAGACCCAACTGTATGTTACCTACAAAAGACTCACTTCAATTCTAAAGACACACATAGGCTCAAGTGAATGATTGAAGATGATATTCCAAGCAAGAAGAAACCAAAAGAAAGTGAACATAGCCATACTTATATCAGACATAACAGACTTCAAGCCAAAAAATGGTAGCAAGAGACAAATAAATTCATTATAAAATGAAAAAGGGGTCAATACATCAAGATATAACAATTGTAAATATACATGCTCCCAACACTGAGTACCAAAATATTAAGCAAATGCTAATGGATCTTAAGGGAGACCTACACAACAATATAATAATATTGTATTTCAATATCCCACTATCAGGAAAGAATAGATTGCCTAGACAGAAAATGAACAATTAATGTTGGAGTTGAACCATAATTTAGAACAAATGAACACAGCAGACATATACTGAACATTCCAACCAACCATAGCAGAATACACAGTTTTCTCAAGTGCACATGGAACTTCTCCAGGACAGATGTATAACAGGACACAAAACAAACCTTAACAAATTCAAGAAAACTGAAATCATAGCAACTATCTTTTCTGACCACAATGGTATCAAACTAGAAATCAACAACTATAGGAAAGTGGTAAGATGTACAAATATATGGAAACTAAACAGCACACTTCTAAACAACCAATTGGTCAAAAAAGAAATCAAAAGTGAAATTAAAAATTATCTCAAAACAAATGAAAATGTAAATACATCAAATCTTGTGGAATGCAACAAAAGCACTTTTGAGAGAAAAGTTTATAGTAATAAATGCATATATTAAGAAATTAGAAAGATTTCAAATAAAATACTTAACTTTACACCTCAGGGACTAGACAAAAAAGACCAAATCAAGCCCAAAGTTAGCAGAAGGAAGGAAATAATAAGGATCAGAGCAGAAATAAATGAAATAGAGACCAGAAAAACAATAGAAAGGAACAATGAATCTAAGAGCTAGTTCTTTGAAAAGGCAAACAAAATTGACAAAGCTTTAGGTAGATTAACCAAGAAAAAACGAGAGAAGACTCAAATAAAATTGAAGAGGGAACATTACAACTAATACTAGACAGAAATACATAGGAACATCAGAGACTGCTATGAATAATTATATGTCAACAAGTTACATAACCTAGAAGAACTAGATACATTTCTAGAAACACAACTTACCAAGACTCAATCAGGAAGAAATAGAAAATATAAAGAGACCAATAATCAGTAAAGAGATTGAATCAATAACAGAAACATCCCAACATAGAAAACTTCAGAATCAGACAGATTCACTGGTGAATTCTACTAAACATTTAAAGAAGAATTAACAACAACGCTCCTCAAACACTTCCAAAATATTGAGGAGGAAAGAACACTTCCAAATTCATTCTATAAGGCCAGCATTACTGTTACCGAATGCAGGTCTGTGTGCCCTACGCACAGTGAGGCTGAACAATACTGAAACATCGAAGTTTGGAGCCAAGAAAGGTTTATTGCAGGGCCATGCATAGAGATGGGTGGCTCATGCCTTAAAAAACCCCAAACTCCCCAAAGGCGTTCAGCAAAGCCCTTTTAAAGGCAAGGTGAGAGAGGAGCGTGGTTAGTTGTTGCAAAATTCTTGGCGTCAGATCCTTTGTCCTTATAACTGTCCATGGGGTCAGGTCATGGTCAGGTCACAATGTTCCAGCCACAGCATCTTCAACTGGCCTTTCACACCAGCAGAGGGTCTACCTAATGGACGATCACACAGAGCATCACCACCTCCACTAGTCTGCCGGTCCACCTGTCAGCATGCCCGCCCGGCCGCCTGAAACAGCCCAGAGTCACCCAAAGTGAGAGGCTGAAACATTTGCGCCTGCCCGGTGTAGCCGCAGCCTTTCCCTTCTGTACCCCTCCACAGCACCCTGCTATGTCAGGACTCACTCAGCAACTGCTCTGGGGAAGGGGGCAAGAGGGCAAATGGGGGCCAGGTCCCACAGACTGCAACCAAGGGAGACTGCCACCGTGGGGACCACTGTCATGCCGACCATTGGCAAAGCAGAACAGCTAACGGCCATGGACCAATGGCCACACTCCCGCCCTGCCCCTATTACATTACCTTGATACCAAAACCAGGTACAGGTACCACAAGAAAAGAAAACTAAACACCAACATCCCTGGTGAGCATAGATGTAAAAATTCTCAATAAAATATTAGCAAACTGAATTCAAGAACACAGTAAAAAGATAACGCACTATAATCAGTGGGATTCATCTCTGGAATGCAAAGATGATTCAACATACACAAATCAATTAATGTAATATATCACATCAACAAAATCAAAAAATCACATGATCATTTCAACAGACACGGAAAAAGCATCTGACAAAATACAATATGCTTTCATGATAAAAAGCCTTTGACAGATTGGGTATAGAAAGAACATAACTCAACATAATAAAAGTCATATTTAACTAACCCACAGCTAACATTATACTCAATGGAGAAAAACTGAAAGCTTTTCCTCTAAGATCAGGAGCAAGACAAGAATGCCCACTCTCTCATCTCTCTTATTCAATATAGTACTGGAAGCCCTAGACAGGGCAATTAGGCAAGACAAAGAAATAAAAGGCATCTAAATCAGAAAGGAAGATGCAAAGCTATTGCTTTCTGCTGACGATATGATTTTATATATAGAAAATTCCAAAGAGTCAACAAAAAACTGTTGGAACTAATCAACAGTTTCAGTAAAGTTGCAGGATACAAAAGCAACATATAGAAATCAGTTGCATTCCTTTACACTAACAATGAACCATCTGAAAAAGAAGTAAAACTATCCCTTTCACAATAGCATCATAAACAATAAAATACTTAGCATTAAATTTAACCAAGGAAGTGAAATATCTGTATAATTAAAACTACAAGACTTTGAGAGAGTGGCACTGACATATATACACTACCAAATGTAAAATAGATAGTTAGTGGGAAGCAACCACATAGCACAGGGAGATCAGCTCCATGCTTTGTGACCACCTAGAGGGGTGGGATAGGGACAGTGGGAGGGAGATGTAAGAGGGAGGGGATATGGGGATATATGTATACGTATAGCTGATTCACTTTGTTATACAGCAGGAACTAACACAACATTGTAAAGCAATTATCCTCCAATAAAGATGTTAAAAAAATTTTTTTTAAATATCAGAATGATACCTAAAAAAGAAGAAAACTACAAGACTTTGCTGAGAGAAATCAAAGAAGACACAATTTTTTTAAAATCCCATGTTCATGGATTGGAAGAACTATACTGTTTAAATATCCATGCTGCTCAAAGCCATCTACAGATTCAACACAATTCTCATCAAAATATCAGTTATTCTTCACAGAAACAGAAGAAACAATCGTAAAATTTGTGTGGAACCACAAAAGACCTTGAATAGCCAAAGTAATCCTGAGAAAAAAGAACAAAGCTGGGGGTATCATGCTTCCTGATTTCAAACTATACAACAAAGCCAGAGCAATAAGAACAGCACAAAAATATACATGTAAACAAATGGAACAGAACAGAGAGCCCAGAATTAAATCCTGGCATATACAATCAACCAATATTCAACAAGGAAGCCAAGAGCATTCAATAAGGAAAGGACAGTGTCTTCAACAATTAATGCTGGGGAAACTGGAGAAATACATGCAGAACAGTAAAACTGGATCCCTATCTCACACTACTCATAAAATATTAACTTGAAATGGATCAAAGACGTAAACATAAAACCTGATATCATAAAACTCCTAGAAGAAAATATGGGGAAGAAGCTCCTTGATATTGATATTGGCAACGATTTTGGGGACATGATGCCAAAAGCACAAACAACAAAAGCAAGAATCAACAAATGGGACTACACCAAATTCAAAGCTTCATACAGCAAAAGAAACAACAAAATGAAAAGACAACCTACAGAATGGGAGAAAAAATTTGTAAACCATGTATCAGATGAAGGGTTAATATCCAAAATATGCAAAGAACTCATACAAGTTAATAACAAATACAAACACCCAATTTAAAAATGAGCAAAAGAACTACATAGATATTTTCCAAAGAGGACATCAAAATGGGCAACAGGCTCATGAAAATATGCTCAACATTACTAATCATCAGGGAAATGCAAATCAAAACCACAATGAGATACCACCTCACACCTGCTAGAATGGCTAGCATCAAGAAGACAAGAGAGAGCAGGTGCTGGCAAGGATGTGGTGAAAAGGGAGCCCTTATAACACTGTTGATGGGAATGTAAACTGGTCCAACCACTGTGGAAAACAATATGGAAATTCCTCAAAAAATTAAAAATAGATCTAACAAACAATCTAGCAATTCCACTTCTGGGTATATGCCCAAAAGAAATGAAAACAGGATTTTGAAGAGATATATGCACTCTCATCTTTACTGAAGTATTATTCACAACAGCCAAGATATGGAAACAACCTAAATGACCATCAGTGGATGAATGGATAAAAAAGATGTGCTATATATACAGTTGAATATTATTCATGTGTGAGAAAGAAGGATATCCTGCCATCTGTGACAACATGGGTGGACCTTGAGCACATTATGCTGTGAGAAGTCAGACAAAGACAGACAAGTATGATATGATATCACTTATACATGGAATCTAAAAAAGCCAAGCTCATAAAAAATAGAGAGTAAAACGCTGGTTATCAGGGGATGGGTAGATAAGACTGATGCTGTTAAGAGAACAAACTTGCAATGATCTAATTCACAGTATTAATGAATATAAACAAAAATATTGTACTATAATTATGTAATGTGATAAATATCACAACAGCAATCATGTTACAATATTACGTATCAAAGTAACAAACTATACACAATGTTATATGTCAAATATATTCACTATAAAAAGATCTGACATGAAGACAAGCAAAATAAATTAAAATTAATAAGGTTATTTTAAATATGGACTTGTAACCACCATCATTAGTAGTTAATCTTGCTCTAAATTTAGTTTACCTTGAAATGTTACCTAATAAGAGTGGTAAAGCTTCTACAAATATTTTACATTGAATTTTTATCCTCTCATTTTTCTATTTGGAAGTATCTTTTATCATTTTGATCAACAGGACTGTGCAATAAGAAAAGTATGGAAAATATTGGCATCACTGGACAACCTTTGATAGGCTTTCAACAGTGCAGTAGCATGGCCATATTTTCACTTTGAAAGCTAAGAATGGAATAAAATATAGGCAAAAAGCTGAGTTCAGACGATGCTGCAGTAACTCAGCCAGGAGTTAATTAGGACCTGAAATAAGGAAGTAGGAGTAAGAAGAGGCTGTTTTGTGAGCACTTTGGACCATGGAATTAAGAAATGTGATTGATGGACCTGAGGCAAGTGCAATGCTGAGACTAAGGTGGAATCCAGGAGAACTGCCAATTCCCTAGGTTTGGTGAAAGAGTGTGGTGTACATCCCAATGTACCTTAGGGGAGATGTGAAAAACTCCCCTAACTCCTTCATAAAGAGCTCAGATCACATTGCTTTTAAATTGAGGTGTAATTGACATGTAACATCATATTAATTTCAGGTGTACAACATAATGATTTGATATTTGTATATATTGCAAAACGATCACCACAATAAGTCTAGTTAACATCCATACAAGTTACAATTTTTTTTCTTGTAATGATAACCTTTAAGATCAGAATGCATTCTATACATTGCTAATCATATTGTTTTATATGGAGCTATTAAGTGTAATTATAAAGAGATAATCTCTGACTTACAAATCAATTTAGTTTAATATACATCTGTTGAATATCTAGTGAATATCTGTTCATCAGCTCAGTATTGAAATTTGAGAAACATGTTCCACTTGGGGTTGTATCATTAACTGATGATGGATATGCATATTGCAACACTATTTATTATAGATTTATTGTATATATGTCCACATTTTTCACTCATCATTCCTTTATTAGACTATTATATAATAAAGAACAAATATGAAAAAAGACTGTTTTGGGCTTCCCTGGTGGCACAGTCGTTAAGAATCCGCCTGCCAATGCACGGGAGACAGGTTTGAGCCCTGGCCTGGGAAGATCCCACATGCCACGGAGCAACTAAGCCCATGCACCACAACTACTGAGCCTGTGCTCTAGAGCCCGTGAGCAACAACTACTGAGCCCACGTGCCACAACTACAGAAGCCCACGTGCCTAGTGCCTGTGCTCCACAACAAGACAAGCCACTGCAATGAGAAGCCCGCGTACCACAACAAAGAGTAGCCCCCGCTCACCACAACTGGAGAAAGCCCACACGCAGCAACAAAGACCCAACGCAGCCAAAAATAAATAAATAAATAACTTTTTTTAAAAAAAAAAAGACTGTTTTAACCAGAAACCTATAGTCACAAAAATGTCTATACAATATATTTACTGTTTTCCTTGCATTTTGCCATGCTGCCATTCTGCTTTTGCAAGCACTTTTGTCTGTCTTTTCTCACAGCCTCTGAGTGGAAAAAGCTACAATTATTAATGATACAACAATAAGTGAGTCTGAAATGCAGAATGAACTTAAGCCAAAACAAGTGAAAGATTACTCTATTACTGCCAGTGAAAATCACAGCCTAAAAATGTATAACTACTGGGCTTCCCTAGTGGCGCAGTGGTTGAGAGTCCGCCTGCCGATGCAGGGGACGCGGCTTCGTGCCCCGGTCCGGGAAGATCCCACATGCCGCGGAGCGGCTGGGCCTGTGAGCCATGGCCGCTGAGCCTGTGCGTCCGGAGCCTGTGCTCCGCAACGGGAGAGGCCACAACAGTGAGAGGTCCGCGTACCGCAAAAAAAAAAAAAAAAAAAAAAAATATATATATATATATAGCTACTAAACTGAGAAAAACAGAACAGAATAAGAAGGGAAATGGGGCAAAGGAAAAGGAGGTGGCATATGCCACAGAGAAAAAAGACATGGGTCTCTAGTCTTCCTGAACTCTGACCATGACCTTGGTAAAGCTATCACATTTCTTGTCTGAAATTACATAATAACCTGATTGGTGAAAGTAAGTTATTATGTGTGTTTCATATTAACACAAAAAGAAAAAAGATATAAATTATTTTTGAGGAACACCTGGAGCATATCCTTTGGACACTTGTGGATAAGAGACACCTACTCTGCAACTATTTAACAAAGAGAAGAACACTGAGAAAGTTTCTTCTTTCCTTTTTGGCTCCTAATCATTTCAGAAATTCCTGACATAAGTAATTAGGCAAAAATAAAATGCAAAAGGAATTCCTACTGGCATTTGGCAATATAAATATTACGTGTACAGGGATGATGTTTTGTTAACATCCTGCGATCCCTTTTTCAATTTCCTCCATTCTTTTATATAGTAAAGTTTTAGTTATGCCTCCAGATACAGAATAAATTAGGCAAAAAAGTTTAAAGCCCTGTGTTCCTAATTACTCTTCTTTTAAAATATCCTTAAAGTCCATTTAATTGGTTCCTTCAGGAGTTTAAATAGAATGGCACTAACGAATTTACATGTAACAAAATGTTTGCGGTAAGACTCAAATACTGAAATTATGCCCTATTTGTCTGGTCTTACTTGGATTATCCATTTTCCAATCTATAGGAGCAAGTATTTAATTTTCCAATTCTTTCTTGATTCATATTCCCTAAGACCAAGAAAAAGGGGGGAGGGGCAACTCTCAGAGAGATTATTCTACCATCTATGTGACAACAGTAACTTTACAAGTTCTTCTTAAATTCTTTTCTGATTTTCAGTTTTCTTTAAACATGTCATCCTTATCCACATTTTTATTATGTATTATAGCCAACTGAAACATCACTTTTAAAAGATTTACCAAATGCATAAACAAAATGTGATACACACACAGGAATATCATTCAGCCTTGAAAAGGAAGGAAATTCAACATGGATGAACCCTGAGGACATGACCTAGCAGCTGAGGACACACTGAGTGGAATAAACCAGTCACAGAAATACAAATATTATACGATTCTACTTACATGAAGTACTTGAGGCAGTCAAATTTACAGCAACAGCAGCTTGCGGACACTCAGAGGGACAGCATCTTCCCCAGGACAAAGGCGGGTTCGGGTTCCGAACGCTGTCGGCCGGGCAGCCTCCGTCTGTGCGGATTCAGCCACAACATGGCAACTGCCTTTATAAGGAATATGGTAGTTTCTGTACATGAAACCTCCGCTAAGTCAGAGTTGTTGCACGAGGAAACCTCACACACGCTCCACACTCCTGCCGGGAGCCCCTTTGTGCTGCGGTCCCCGCCCCCCCACCGCCCCGCACTGGGTACAAATCCCAGCACAGCCAGGCATCGCTTCTCTCCAACCTCCTGCTGCTGCGCGCACAGCCGGCGCAGGCATTTAAAACCAGGCACGTCATCAAGAGGCGCCGCAAGGACGGTTCACCCAGTGAAGAGGCGTGGAAGTCGGTTCAGCTGTTACAAAACGAACCCAAAGCACAAGCAGGCAGATGTAGTGCCTTTGGCTGTGAAATAATGTGTTAAATTGTATAATTTCCTTGGGAAATGGTGTTACCCTAATGAAAGAAAACTAAGATTTAACCTTTCTGTTGTATTTTAAAAAAAAGAGAATCATAGGAGCAGAAAGTAGGACGGTCGCTGCCAGGAGCTAGGGGAAGAGGCGAATGGGGAATTGCTAAATGAGTACAGAGTTTCAGTTTTGCAAGGTGAAGAGCTCTGAAGATGGATGGTGTTGATTGGTAGCACAACAATGTGAATGTAATTGAAGCCACTGCACTGTACACTTAAAAATGGTTATGATGGTGAATTTTATGTCATTTAAATTTTATCATAATTAGAAATAATTTTTAAAAGATTTATATAAGTTTTCTTGATCTTACTCCAATTGTGTTGTCCATTCATCATTTTAAAAATGCATGGAAGTAAACAAGAATACTACATTCTAAGTGATCCAAATGATGCACAATTGTTAGAGCAAAACAATAAATTCCTCCTTGACTTAACTGCTCCCTTCCCCAAGGTCACAGGTGATGGGTATTCTAGTTTCTGTCTGTGGGATAGGTATAAATCTATAAATAAAATGTATATATTTGACATATACATATTACATATGTATATGTGGATATCTTTTAACCTAAATGGAGTCATGTCATGTACATAGTTCTCAGACTTGCTTTTTTTATTTAATACGTCTTAGAGATGTTTCCAACTCAGTGCATATGGCTTTTCCTCATTCTTTCTAACAGCTGCACAGCATTCCATTGTATGGATTTACTATCATTTATTTAACCATTTCTCTACTGATGAGACACTGAAGTTGTTTCTTCTTTCATTTTCAAATGTCTGACCTTGGTAAAGGTCCACTCTGCTGAACAATGTACTAAAATCTTTGCATGGAAGTATGCCCAGCACCTACCATAGTCCCTCGAATGTACATGAGTTAAATAACATCTTAGATTTAGATTCCTTGAGGTGATGGGCTTGACTTCTATTGGTACTATACTAAAAGATAGTAAAGAAAAAATATATATACATCATACATACCAAATATGCACATGTGAATTATTATAACAAATGAGAGTACAATTTTTAAGAAACTAAACAAATGTGGAATCCAGAGGACTTGTTTTGGCATTGTAAAACTGTCCAAGAATCATTTTTTCCCATGCAAAATATTTATTGCAAATCCAAGACTTGCTATAGCAAAGATAAGGAACTTGAATATCTTCTTTCCCTCTCCCAATTTCCTGCTTTAAAACCACAGAGAATATTCCAAAACACGTTTTCATCTTCCTAAAAGGAGGATAAAGTGGAAGGTAATGAAACCCAGATAAAACTAAAATTCTTTTGGCAAAAGCAGTCTGTAAAGACTATTGATCTATTAGTTACAAAGGAACTTGAACTTACAAACCAAGACAAGAAAGTTGAATATTATTAGTACATTACTTATAAATGCTACAATTCTTCCAATGCTTTCCCCAGGTATATGATCTTATTGAATCCTCTCAACTCTATGAGGTAGATATTATTACCTCCATTTCACAGGTGAGGATACTGTAATTTGAAGTGGTTAAGTATTTCTTGAAGGTCAGTTGGTTTGGAAGAGCAGAAGCATTACTTAAGCCCAAGTCTGTTAGGCTCTCAAGAGCAGTAAGCTCAGACCTTATTGCTCTCAGCTGCAACAGCTTTACAATCACTAGGGAATTCTTTTTCAAAGCTTTTGGCCATGAGATCTTGAACCACCCGGTTTTGGTTGGTTTGCTTTTCTAAATTCTTTTGAAAAAAATACACGAGAGAAAACAAAAGATTACAGAAAAAGGTATCTCCTGATCCTCCCATTCCCCTCCCCCAAAAAAGGAAGGAAAAAATCAACTACAAAAACTTCTCCCTGCAATGACTGAAGATGATCTGAGCCCCAGGTGCCATTTGTGACGGTCATTTCTGCTATCTTCCAACTCCTCTGAGCTCCAGCCCATGCTCTACTCAAGATACACTGTCTCCCCTGGCAAATATACATCATGAATCACTGACTGCTATGACAGTGCCCTTCCCCAACAGCTTCCTTCCCTGCTCCTCAAGAATTGAACTTGATAGAGAACACCTGGGGTTAAGAAGGCCAGTTTTTTTTTTTAAAAAAAAGGCCAGTTAACTGCTTAGGGATTTTGTTCGTGGGCGCAAGTGGCACAGGCTCAAGTAACCCTTATATTATGTTAAAATTCATGCCTGAAACAATGTTAACCCTATTTGTAGTTTCATAATATAAATTAAGACAAAATCTGATGCCAGGACATTTGTAATTTGGTGGGGGGGGGTGGTTTGGGGGGTTTTGGGTTTTTTTTTTTTTTTAAGCTCAACTAGGACAAAGTGTGATCTTATCAATAGAGTATTTTGGCTCTCTTATCTCATAACCTATACCAGTAATGTTGTAAGAATCAGCAAGTAAAAAAAAAAGAAAAAGGAAATAGAAAGAATGAATGAATGAAAGAATACACAATGAACAAATAAATAGCCAAAGATATGTAACAAATCTATAATTTAAGTCTGTTTCTCACTCACAAGAAACTCTGTTCATTGTTATGTTTATATAATTCAAAAAAGTAAGAAAAACTAAAAGTAATAGAGGTAAAAAAATTGAAAAGCATAGTAACCTGAAGCTCTTCAGTATAAAACAACCCAAATGAGATAATCATTGGTAATATTAGTGTGTCACATTATGGCCCATTAGCTATTATTTATAACAATAGAACTGAGACAGTGAGAAAATGTTTAAATAATACCAAATACCTTTTCTTTGAAAAAAACTAAGGAAATGTGTAACACATTTTAAAAAGATTCCTTGAAAAAAAATAAAGTTTTAGCACTTTAACACAGATATGCTATCTGGAAAAATCACTTACATGGACTGTTTCATGCCACACATACCTAAAATATTAGGTGTTTATTGCTACTGTATGGAACATTTTGTTTTTTTAATGGATCACTTGGTCTTTCCTTGAGACTCTGGATGATAATGACTCCTGGCTTTTAACATCTAAAGAAATCATCAGCTTTTCTCTTTTGGAAATCCAACACTGAAATCAAAGACATCCATCCCTCTCTTCTCATTCCAGCCTGGTACCAACAAAGTTAGTATTCAGGGAGACTATAAAAGTACTTTTCTACATATACCATTGGCTGCCACCTCTAGCACTTCTTTTTCCATCTAATTTCCTCAGCCTCTGAAATAAATTTAAAAAGAATTGAAACAAATATGATGAAGGCATTCCAAGATAGAGATTATAAAACAAAAATTCTTGACATTCAGTTAAGGAGATAGTCTGTTCATCATCGGTCAATACTCAGAGAAGGTAATATAATTTACTACGGTAAATTTGACCTCAACTCCATCAAAGTTTGATTTGAGAGCAATGGGTCAGATGTAGAATTATAATTCAGATATACTGTCTTTATGAAGATTAAAAAGAAACAATCTCTTTAGAATCATATAAGGCTAGTTGGGGATAGTTCTCAATACAAGTGATCTTTTTATTGTAACACTTTGATGCCCAGAGCCAAGACAGTGTGATATGGAAGCAAAACAGGACTGGGAAAGGAAGCAGATCTTCAGCCACAGTCATTTTGAGGCAAGATTTCCTTACTGTAAATCTTGTCATGTAACTTACAACTCAATAGGGGTAAGTCAGTAACGGCAGCACCGAAGAACAAAAACTCTGACACCAAAACACAGTATAACGTAACTGTTATTATACTGTTATAACCCTTATTCATGTTATTCATCTTAGAAATAAAGGCTTTCTGTCTAGAAATTGTCCTACTGGCTATATAGACAGCCATTCAATTGTATCTTCTTTACAGGAAGAATTCTCATTGCTCAAGTCAGAGACCAGGAGTCTTCCTTGACTCTCCTTCATTGGCATCCCTTCAACCAATAAAACAAATAAATAAATAACAAGTCTACGGCCATTGTCACATTATTAGTCCTAACCAACTCATCTCTCGCTTAAATTTCTGCAGCAGCATCGTAGCTGGCCTCCCTGCACACAGTTCCACTGACCGTACCTCCAGGGCATTAAGAATATTTCCACTCTTATCTACTTTCTGCAGATAAAGTGACTTTTTAAAATGCAAATTTAATCACATAATACTTCTGATTAAAACCCTTCAATAGATTCCAATCACCCTCAGATGAAGCCCAAATTCCTTAATACAAACCAACAAAACTCCTCAACCAAACCTCTTCACACCTTTTAAGCCCCATTTTGTGCCGCGGAGGTTTTTAGGGATCTACACCTATGAGACAAAGGGGGGAGAATTAAGATTGGGCAGAGTGAAAAGCTGAACCTTGATATAACACGGTCTAACAAAGCTTCAGTCAATCTGGGTGGGGGGGTGAGGGGTTGGGGGACCACGTGGAGCAACTCTTGCTGATTAGCACCATCCTTCATCAAACTAAAGTGGAGAAAACTTTTACGGACTCACCTCTATCTGTCATTGGATGCAAGTGTTTCCAGGAAGGGAATGATCTTGAGTGAAACAACTCTACAGCTGAGGCAGACCCTGGTCTTTGGCACAACCCCTCAAAACAAGTCAATTAGACATAGGCAAATGTTCTTGGCATTGCAAAGCGATTGGTCCAAAGACCAAGAAGAAAATTATATCTCAACTGAGATTTTGAAATTAAAAAACTCAAACTACTCCAAAAGGAAGAAGACCAACAGTGTACTCCAAAAGTAGGTGTTATCCCAAATTCTAGGTCTCAGTCTAGGTTCCTGGGTGAAAACAAGGGACCTCAACTTAGGAGCTACCCTCTGTCAAGAGCAGTCATAGAGTAAATCTAGACCCCCAACCAAATATTAAACCCAGACCCTGAGGAATGTTTCTTTTCCTCTAAGTGTAGAAAGAGAAAAAGGAAAAGGAAAAAAAAAATCAGCTAACTAAATCCTGAAATTCCAACAGAATAAGCATTGAAACATTTGGTCAGCTACCCACCTCTTTAAAAACTCCAAAAATTCTTAAGAAATCTGGCTATGTCTATCATGGGAAACATGGAATTATGATGCTTCCAAACCTTCCTGGATTTAATCATAAAGTACCTCAGACCTCTTATATGACTCATCCATCCTAATGATGAGGATGAAAATCAAAGCATGTTCTTGGTAGATTAGCTTACACTCTCGGAGTGAACTACAACAGGCAAATCCAGAATTATTACCAAGGCATCCTGTTCATTCTTGGCGTAACAGTCACTCAACACCACCTGACAGTGAAAGATATTTTGTGATAAAGGGAGCCTTTCCCAAAGAGTGGGTGAGTTTTTGGCAGTGGCTGGCAAAGTACAATTTATAGTTTATACCAAGTAAACAATAATTCATAAAAAGGCATTAAGTGAGAATCATTTAAGTACCTAAAGAGTCCAGCTCCACATGCAGTAAGTTAGTGGCATAAACCATAAACCCTTGAGGAATGTGCCGTTGGAACCCTCATAAGTCAGGTCACTGTTCCAGGGCAATAGCTACCTCAGAGGCAACCTCTTCCATAACAGGATTCATGGAAAATTTGTCTTATACCAATACATTTAAATACTAATCCAGTATATGTTCAATATGGTTAAAATCAAATTTTAGACTATTGTTCCTGTGAAATATAATGCAGCTGTAAAATTCCTTTTCATTATAATTGCCTATTTGATTCACTTCTTTCCTCATAGCTAATCAACATCAGACCTAAGTCCTGGATTCTAAAACTTACTCATTTTACAGGAGTTGTTCGCTGATTCTATATAGCAGTGAAGAGTATTTTCAAATACCAAAGGCCTTTTTTTCTTGGAGGTAAGAAGAGGTTTATGGAAACATTCATTCTGGCCCAAAACTTAAAGTTACTTCTCCAACAGTCTTCACTAAAAAAAGTTTTATTTTTTAGAAGAAAAAATATATTAAAACTAATGTCAAAACTGGGGTTTTAATAAAATTTTACCAAATTAAAAAATCTCTAAAGTAAAATACTAGGGTTCTTTGATAAGGAAATAATTAAACAGATTGTCCTTCCTAGCTTATCTGCCTGTCATCATAGATATTACTTTGTTGCAGCATCACAAAGCACATCTACTACCTGGAGGAAACAAGATAACACTCCATGATTGTTAACCCCAACAATTGTTTACCATGGATATTCCCTTTTCAAATTTGCAACTTGCATTTGAAATGCTCAGCTCTTATGAGTTTTACTAGCATAAGAAAGCAAACAGGGAGACTTCCCTGGTGGTCCAGTGGTTAAGAATCCATCTTCCAATGCAGGGGGTGCATTTCTATCCCTGGTGGGAAACTAAGATCCCACATGCCAAGGGGCAACTGAGCCCACCTGCCACAACTACTGAACCCACACGCCTCAACTAGAGAGGCTGTGGACAGCAAACTGCAGAGCCCATGCACTCTGGAGCCCACGCACTGCAACTAGAGAGAAATCCACACTGCAATTAAAACCCGACGCAGCCAAAAATAAAATAAATAAACAAATAAATTTTAAAAAGAAATAAACTAGATTCCTTAAAAAAAAGAATGCAAACAAGAACTATTAAAAATAAAATTAGAAATTATCAGGTTATGAGTCTAAATATTTGACAGTATGCTTTTGGCCACAAGTAACAGAAACCCTAAGGAATTTTAAACACAAAGAAAATTTATTATCTTACATAATGGAAACTCAGAGAAAGTTCAGGTTTCAGGGCAAGTTACTTAAGTACTCTAACAATGTCATCCAAACACAGGTTCTTACAATCTCTCCTTTTTCCCCTCCCTGCTTTGGGCTGATTCACAGGCTAATTAGATAGATGGCTGAAGCAGGACCAAATGCCTAATTCAGACAATAAAAAGAAATATACCATCCTTTGATGTGGATATCTTTTAGGATTGAGGTCGTTTTCCAGAAAATGTACTGGCTGATTTCATTTCACAGTTCATTGGCTAGGATTGGGTCACATTTCCATTCTTGGACCCATGACTAGCAAGGATAATCAGCTTACCTTTAGGCAAACTAGTTACATATACTACTGTAGCTGGGACAGGGTCACCCACCTTCTCTTGGGGGCACATGGCTGCATATGGGAGCACTGTATACCTGAATAAGTTCAGGTTTTATTAGGAAGAAGGGAAAAAGTGAACCATGGGCAGACAACCAAAAGTGTTGTCTTTACAGTAACTGCATTAGAATTATAAAGGCTAAAGGTTAAGGGTAAAAGTGGGTAAAGCATTGCTCAGAGGGTAAGGATTTGAGATTGAAAATCTAAATCAAGTTAAGCTGGTGTTTCTTTTTCTAGAATAAGGGTTAGAGATAACAAAACACCCTATAAATAGAGATTAAATTTAAGGTAATACATCTTTCAAGGATAAATATCTATCAGTATTGAAAAGTAAACCATTATGAAAATTCCAGTACAAATGCTACAGTTTATAAATGAGGAAACCAAAGCTTAAGAGAGTTTAAATTGTTCATAATCACGTAAGAAATCAGTGATGGGCAGAAACGCTGAAATTCATGGTATTCTTCCTGAATTCAATTCAATTTTGCCCTAACATTATGTTTTTCATTGGATGTAATTTCAGGAATAAAGATAGGTGTGTTATAATTTTTTAATACAAAAATCATGATTCCAAATTGTACAAAATGCTCTTATGTCAGCTCTAGTAATGGAAGTAAAGCACATTTTCTCTTTTAGCATCCTGTATTATTGGAGATTAAGTTATTAGCATTAATATTGATACCAATAATTTAGCATCTACTATGTGTCAGGCATTTTTACCAGGTGCTTTATAGTCATTATTTCTAATCATCCCAACATCCCAAAAGGGAACTCTTAATATCCTCTTTTGAAGATGAACAGAGGCTCACGGGCTTTAAGTTACTTGACCAAGATCAAATTGCTTCCAGGGTAAGGATTTTTTTGTTGTTGTTAATTTATTTATTTTTGGCTACGCTGGGTCTTTGTTGCTGCGCACGGGCTTTCTCTAGTCGTGGCGAGCGGGGTTACTCTTTGTTGCGGTCCGCGGGCTTCTCATTGCGGTGCCTTCTCTTGTTGCGGTGCACGGGCTCTAGGCGCACGGACTTCAGTAGTTGTGGCACACAGGCTTAGTTGCTCCGTGGCATGTGGGATCTTCTTGGACCAGGGCTCGAATCTGTGTCCCCTGCATTGGCAGGCAGATTCTTAACCACTGTACCACCAGGGAATCCCCCAGGGTAAGGATTTAAACCTAGGTTTGTTTCACTTTAAAGCTCATTCAACCTACTAACATTCACCAAAAGATGTTTTGTTAAATTCTTGTCCTTCTAGATGATCCATTAAAAAAAAAAAAAAAAAGGATCCCAGGTCAAATATATTTGGGAAATACTGTGCTCTATATCCCTCTCATGGAGATTAAAGATACACAACGTAATATTTAAAAGTATGAGAAAAACTACAGAAATTTATCCAACTCAGTTTAACCATTGTTTCCTACCATTTGAAGACTAAATATTTTTTTCACTAGCAAACATTAATATTCAGGGAAGTAATGTCCAGTGGCCCCCTTCTTGGGAAATACTGCACTACATTATTTGACATTCAAAATACATAATACATGTTAACAATCAAATTATATTTGAATGATAGTATTAATATGTAATTATACTAAACATATGTAACCAGTTTAGGAGTCTTACTATGAAATGATTTTATTTTTCCAATTACTGTTCTCAAATGTCAAATCTTGCTTTCCCACTGAGTAGCAGATCCCTTCACAACATCTTGATCAAATTACCTTTCTCAGTTATGGTTATTTTTCACATTTAAAACTTAATATTAAAAAACAGTAGAGAAAATCAGTGAAACAAATAGCTGATTTGTTGAGATCAATAAAACTAATAAACTTCTAGCCAGACTGATTAGCAAAAAAAGTTAACAGAAGCCACAAATTACCACTCTCAGGAATGGGAGAGGTCAACTAGAACATGTTCATGTAAGTAAAAGTATAACAGGGGAATATTATGAACAACTTTATGCCAATAAATTTAACATCTTAAATGGCATGGATGGATTCCTGGAAAGATACTGCAAAAGCTCACCCAAGAAGATAGATAATCTAAACAGCTCTGTTTTAATGAAATTGAATTTGTAGTCAAAAACTTTCCCACAAAGAAAACTCCAGGCCAGATGGCTTCAATGGTGAGTTCTAACAAATATTTAAGAAATAAAAAATATCAATTCTACACAAACATTTCCAGAAAATTGAATAGGAGAACTATTTACCAATTCATTCTATGAAGCCGGCATTACCCTGACACCAAAACTAAACAAATATATCAAAATAAAACTATAGAACAATATTTCTCATTTTCACAGATGCAAAAATTCTAAACAAAATTTTAGAAGATTGAGTCTAAAAATACATAAAAATTATAATACATCACAACCAAAAGGGATTTATCTCAGGAATATAAGGAAAAATGTAATTTTTCTCAAAAAGCAATCAAAATACTTCAACATATTGAAATTAAAAAATTAAAAACTCTTGATCATCTAAATAAGTGCAGAAAAAGCATTTGACAAAACCCAACATGCATTCCTGATTTAAAAATAAATAAATAAACTCTCAGCAAACAAGAAACAGGAGGGAACTTTCTCAACCTGATAAAGATCACCTATGACAAATCCTTTGGCTAATAGCACATGTATGGTAAAACTGACATTTTTCTAGTAAGATAAAGAATAAAATAAGGATGTCACCTCTCATCACTTCCATTCATCATCACACTGGAGGTTTTGGCACTTGACTGCAATACAGCATGAAAAAGAAATATACAGCATTCAGACTGGAAAGTAAAAAGTAAAACTGTCTTAATTCACAGATGAAATAATTGTCTATGTAGAAAATTTGATGAAATATATGAAATAGCTACTAGAACTAGTAAGTGAGTTTAGCAAGGATAAAAGGTCAATATCCAAAAATCAATTTTACCTTTACATGATAGAAACTACCATAAATTAAAATTTTTGAAGTTACCTATAATAACATCATAAAGATGAAATATTTAGGGATAGATTTGAAAAAGATGTAAAGGACCTATACACTGAACACTACAAAATTTGCTGGGGAAAATTAAAGAAAGTCCAAAAATATGGAGAAATATATTGTGCACATGGATTGGAAGACTCAGTAATGTCAAAATGTCAATTCTCCCTAAATTGATATATAAAGTCAATGCAATCCCAGTCAAAATCCCAGCAGGCTTTTTTGTAGGAAGTTACAAGCTGAAAGGAAATGCAAAGGATAAAGAAGAGCCAAAACACCTTTGAAAATGAAGGGTAAAGTCAGAGAATTTATGCTACCTGACTTCAAACCTTATTGTAAAGCTACAATAATTAAAACAATGTGGTATTGGTTTAAATATAGACAAATAGATCAATGATCACATACACATATACACAACTGATATTTGCAAAATGTCCAAAGATACTGTAGAGGAGAAATGATAGTCTGGCAACAAATTATATTGGAACGATTAGAAATCCACATGCAAAAAAAAAAAAGAACTTTGGCCTATACTTCCTGCTATGTACAAAAATTAACTTAAATGAATTACATACTTAAGTTAAAAAGCTAAATCTAGAAGAAAATACAGGAAAAATTATTTGTGATCTTGGATTAGGTCAAGATTTCTTAATTACAACAAAAAAAGCATGATTCATAAAAAGAAAAAACAAAAAAAGCATGATTCATAAAAAGAAAAAAAGAAAAGAAAAGAAAAGTGCCATAAAAAGAAAAAAAGCATGATTCATAAAAAGTTTTATTTTATTAAAATTAAAACTTCTATTTTCAAAAGGCACTGTTAAAAGAATAAAAAGACAAGCCGCAGACTTGGGGGAAATAGTTGTAAATCATATCTTTGACAAAAGCCTTATATATAGAATATAAAATTTCAAAACTTAATAATAAAAAAATGGCAAATATTTGAACACTTCACCAAAGACATATAAATGGTAAACAAATACATGAAAAGATGCCCAAACTTATTAGTCACTAAGGAAATGCAAATTAAAATCACAATGAATATAACAACATGCTTTCAGAAAGACTATAATTAAAAAGATGAACAATACCAAGTGTTGGCAAGGTCATGGAGGAATAGAATTCTTATGCAATGCTGGTGAGAATATTTAATGATATAACCATGTTGGAAAGCAGTCTAGCCATTTGTGAGTTAGTTAATCATACATCTACCATATCAACCCTCTATTTCACTGTTCAGTATTTCTCATGAGAAATGAAAGCATATCTATAAAAAGATTTGTACAAAAATATTCATAGCAGTTTTATTTGTAATAGCTAAAATCTGAAAACAGTACAAACTGTCTATCAGCAGGTGAATGGATAAGCAAATTATGGAACATTCAAACAATGGAATACTACTCAGCAATAAAAAGGAATGAACTATTGCCACAACAAAATGGATGAATCTCAAAACAAGTATGCTGGATGAAAGAAGACAGGCAAAAAAGAGTTTTACAGAGGGACATGAGAAAATTTTTGCTGGTGATGGATATTGATTTGGGGTGATTTCTCAGATATGTGTGTGTATATATATATATGTGTGTATATATATATACACACAGAGAGAGAGAGAGAGAGAGAGAGAGAGGAGAAAGAGGATATTCAATATATATAAATTGCATGCTTTACATAAATGCAGCTTATTGTATGTCAAATGTACCTCAATAAAGCTGTTAACAAAAACAAAAAAATAATCTTATTCATTTTGAAACTTCAAACTTGAACTAGATCCAAAATTAATTTCCTCTCTATCACCTACATAAACTAAACCAGAAGCCTCAGATGCATGGAATAGATAGTGTCAGGGAGAAGGTTCTATCTCCTCTAGTGTGGGGCAGGGATAAGGAAGAGAGGAGCATGGTCTGTCTGTACAACTTCCTGCTTGCTGGTAGTTGACCGGTACTCCCGATCACATTCTGGTTTTCTGCTTTCATCTGTTATTGGGGACTTTACTGATATTAGGATCTGCGTGTGCGTGGTATTCATGGTTTCCTCCGCCTGGTGTACACTTTCACTTAAGCCTCCTCCTTTGCTCAAGAGACTTCCTTAGAAGAGGAGCTATGTGTCCCTTTGGCTTCACTGGCAATGACACATCTCCCCACAACTTCTCTGGTTGGGCATTTTGTCACTCTTCTCAGTGGCTACCTATGCAATACATAAAAGTTGTCCATTCACCACCCTCTGTGCTCTTCCATGTGAAGCCACATCTCACAAGCCTTGCAGACCTGACACTGGGAAGCAATTGTCCTAATTTTCTTCTCCAGACAAACTACTGTATATCACTCATCCCTCAATCCCTGTTACTCCATGGAGCCTCTTGTCTTCAAAAAAGTAAATGCCAGTCTCTGTTTACTACCTAGGCACTTAAACTCTCTCCTTTCCAGTGTGGGAGTGGAGGAATTTAGTAAGAATTTATGCTATACTCCTGGGCCCCCTAAAGTTCTCCCCAGAAATCTCTTACCATGTTCTATCCTCTGGAGGACTGAAGCTCAGAAAGTACCTGTTAAGGGAAGAGAAATCAGTTTCCCCTTCTTAAAGACACCACCAATCTTCATGAGTTATCGTTTTGGGTTCCCCTTCACTTAGCTTCAGTAAGGAAGTTAGGAAAGACCTTTTCCCCACAAATATTTTACTCCACAGTGGCACAGACAACTGTCTGATTACCAAATATGTTTTCAGTGAGCACAAAACTAGTCTATATTTTCCAGAATTGCTAGCATTTTTGTGTGACCATGACACTGAGTTCTATGCAAAGAGCAGAAGTAAAGTATACTACTTTTAGCCTGAGACCATTAAAATCTCTAAGAAATAATTTTCGATGTCTTTCCCTTAGCTTCAGGTTGGTTATCAATGCCCAGGAGGAGCGCAGAAGATAGCAGACCCTCCAACAAGCTGGGCCCCCAAATGAACACATAGACCCAACACCCCTTTCCCCGAAATTTGACCCACATTATTGCTAAGTAAACAGAAATAAACTTTTATTCTTCTCTCCAAAGATTTTATGTTTGTCTATCATGGTAGTTAACCTATCAAAACTAACGTAAAAATTGGTACTGGGGTGGAATATTGCCTCAAACAAAGGCAGCAAGGGGTAAGAAAAATAATATTGGGGACTTCCCTGGTGGTTCAGTGGTTAAGACTCTGCACTCCCAATGCAGGGGGAGTGGGTTCGATCCCTGGTCTGGGAACTAGATCCTGCATGTGGCAACTAAGAGCCCAGCCCGCATGCTGCAACGAAGATCCAAATTAAGTAAATAAATAATAATATTGGAGTTGGAAAGATGCAGACATTATGCATGGCAAAATATCAGGCAAAACCACCTCCTGCGTGGAAGGTAAAACAATGGCACCTGAACCAGTCATTCTAGGGAAAGTGGTTTACAGGCGTGCGAATCTTGGCTTTTACTCAATGCCTTTAACAAGGTATCACACGAAAGAAATGAGATGAGGAAAGACTTGCACAGTCTGCAAACAGAAATGAAAGGGTATAGAAAGAATCCAGAAATCCTGGCTTTCAAAAATTAAGAAAAGCTAACTTTTCTAGATTCTAAATAGTAAGAAATTGATAAGGCCTTTGAATAACAGAGGCCCCATAAGACTTAACTGAACAAGGACCTCAGCTCTGCTTTTGAGATTGAATTGGGGATAGTGTATTTCCACCACAAACTATTGTTTCATATGAACTCAAGGTAGTTTCCCTTAAGCTTCCAAGAGGAGAGAAGTATGGAAGGGAGGCAGCAAAGGCATAAACCAGGTTTGAGAGTTATATTTGGGAAAGAATTTCATGTAAGCTTATTGGCATGGGGAACTGATTAGAAGCAAGTAGGTAAAAGTCTTCCTAAGGTGTTGAGAGCATTGTTTTACCAAAGAAATTATATATGCCTTTGACTTCCTGAATCTTCAACCAATCCATGGGTGCCCAAACTTACCTAACCAGGAAGTAGACTGCAAAATCTGAACAACTCCCAATGAGTATATGCCCAAAGTGCACCTGAGATGTGGCCATGGAGGATAATAGACAAGAATGAATCTCACAAAAAGTAGAGCCAGTGGCCTCACAGAGCAGTGACCAGGAATGGTCCTCCGAGAGGGCAGAATAAGGATCTAATCAAGAAATGCCAGAGCAAAGGACCCTATAATGCCTGCCCTACAGGAGTTCATTATTGCTATGTACCAGACACTGCTGTGTCTCTCTCATTCTTCCTCATTTGGACAGTTTACTGCTGTTATTCTGTTCCTGCTTCACTATTATATATTAGGTATGGAGGCAGGAGGTGAGGAGATAACTTGTCTTTTAAATTCATAGTCACTGGACCAGCAGAAGCTATATCGGGATATTATAGTAAGACTGTTCACCACCTGGAGATCATACACATTGAATCTGTGGAGGCAGGGTAGGTAAACACCATGAGTAAGAAGTGTGAAATGGATATTTGATGACCGGACTATGGAAGACTCTGCTCCCTGATCAAACCCATTCATTTTCCTTTCTCTTCTTCCTGGCTACACAGGTAGGCTACATTTCCTAGTTCCTTTTGCATTTAGGTGTAGCCAGGAGTTGGAGTTCTAGCCAAGGATTCCATTGAGTGGAAGTAATTTATATGACTTTAATGGCTGGCCCATGTTACTGAATTATATCCTCCCCCAATTCATATATTGAAGCCCCAACTCCTAGTACCTCAGAATGTGACTATATTTGGAGATAAGTGATTAAATTAAAATGAGCCCATTAGGGTGGGCCCTAATCCAACCTGGTATCCTTATCAGACAAGGAAATTTGGACACGCAAAGAGACACCAGGGATGCACACATGGAGAGGACAGACCATGTGAGGACACAGCCAGAAGGTGGCCATCTGCAAGTGAAAGAGAGAAGCCCCACAAGAAACTAAATCTGCTGCCCCCTTAATCTTGGACTTCTAGCTTCCAGAACTGTGAGAAAATAAATTTCTGTTGTTTAAGCCACCCAGTTTGTGGTATTTTGTTATGGCTGCCCTACCAAGCTAGTACAGCCCATAACACCCTCCCATGAATAATCCTCCATGTCTTCCCTTTCTAGCTGGATGGAACGGAGATGACCCCCACCCACCCACCTAGGACAAAGTTGGAAGCCATGTGCTGAAAGTGGCAAAGTTACAAGCTGGAAAGAGTGCTTAAAGGAAAACCATCCAACTGGGAACACCCACATCGTTCAACTGCATGAGAGAAAAATAAAATTTTATTTTATTCTGAAATATAGGTCTTTGTTAGTTATAGCAGTTAGCATCACTCTCAACTAGCACACCCTACAAGGCTGATGATTCCCTTTTCCGTCCCCAGTTCTCTTCTTAGTCACTGTTGGCAGGGGGTGGTATGTACTTTTCACCTCTTAACAAGTCCTGTGGGAATATGGCTGGCTTCTATTACATACTGGCTTTCAAAGTAGGATACTTAGTGCCTCTTGTCCACAATTTGAGGCCTTAACCACAACTCTGGGACAGAGTGTATTTTCCACTCAATATCCTCTAATATATTTTAAAAATAGATTGCTTAATGTAGAAGAAATAGAAAATTCACAAATATGTTAATAATAAAAATATATCCCACTTATGTGTCATTCAGTGGGAGAACTTCCATTATTTAGGAGGAAATGAGGAAGCTATTATTTTTTAAAAACACTACTCTGTCATAAAGAACCCCATATAACTGTCTTACCTTTCAAGATTGGACTATAGAGACCACAGTCCACCTATAGACATTGTTAAGGACCTTGAGCTCAATAAATGAGATTCTTTCCTCTCCTCTTCTACCCATGCTCCTTAGAATTAGTAGAGAAGTAGGAATAGCAAGGCTACAAATTACTCTTTATATTAAAAATCCATTTATTTATATAATGAATATCATGCTTCTTGCCTGATCTTTGCCTCTGGAAAAAATGGCCTAAATGTTGTATCTTTGAACTGATATATAAGATATCTTTGAATAAGTTATCATGAAATTCAGAGAACTTGTCTTAAATTATAGTTGGAGACAGTATAAATCAAAGATTCTGTAAATACTAATCTGGCATCAAAGGAAAATTGGCTCTATTTGTACTTAGGCAGTGAAGGAAAGCAGCGAACATGGGTAACATCTGAAAACAGCAGGAAAACAAAGATTGGGAGTAACCAATGGATAATGACCCAGTATCACCAACCAAAGCCATCACTGGACAATTAACATGGAATAGTCCACTTACGATGGCCCTAGGAATGGGCAGACATTCTCTATAAGAAGGGTGACAATTTGTCTCAGTTTGCTCTAGATGATCCCAGCCTATAGTTATAAAAACTGTACTGATTTAGATGATAAATTTTATGAACATCGTATCCATTGGATAAGTTAAATATACATATTGAGAGAAGGGGCAGAAGACAAGTCCCCATGGAAAACATTAAGGAAAAGTTTTTGAAACCACACAACTCAGATTTTGGACTTGAACCCACTATCTTTTTTTTTTTTTTTTTTTTTTTTTTTTTTTTGTGGTACGCGGGCCTCTCACTGTTGCGGCCTCTCCCGTTGCTGTGCTCCGGACGCGCAGGCTCAGCGGCCATGGGTCACGGGCCCAGCCGTTCCGCGGCATGTGGGATCCTCCCGGACCGGGGCACGAACCCGCGTCCCCTGCATCGGCAGACTGACTCTCAACCACTGCGCCACCAGGGAAGCCCCTGAACCCACTATCTTTTAATCGAAATCACACACCTGGTCTCAGGACTTAATGAAGATCAGGTTCTTTATGTCTTGTCGCAGAAAGAATTCAGTGAGACTCAAAGTGATAGATAAGAAGTGGATTTATTTAGAGAAATCCACATTCCATAGGCAGAATGAAACCATGTATCTCTGATTGCGACTTGAACCCACGGTCTTTTAATTAGAATCACTCACCTGGTGTCTGGACTTACTGAGGCTCAGGTCCTTTGTGTCTCAGTGCAGAAAGGAATTCAGTGGGAGGCAAAGTGAGAGGCAAGACGTAGACTTATTAATATGGGACATTTTTGAGAGACGCAAGCTTGCAGGCCAGGGGGCTCTGCCCTGAGGATTCGGTGGGCTACATTTTTATAATCAAAGGAGAGTGGGGGAGGGGGAAAGGACCGCCTTCTTCCTCATTTTTCAAGTAGATGTCAGGTTTACATCACTAGCTCCTCCTTCATATCAGGCAGGAGAGTGTCTGACCTTATGAGGTCAAACTAGGACCGTCATAGCGCTCATTCAAATCAGCAGAATGGTGGTTACATTTTTCTTTCACCTAGCAAGCCTGCTTCATTCCATGACATTTCTTGTGCAATCATTAGCATACGGTGGTCTCCCAAAGTTCCCTAGGTTTCCTTCCCTCTCTATCTGTAATCCCCTACTGGAACTTTTACAACTAACTACATGTATAACTGTCCTATTCTATCCCTATCAAGAATGCAGTCTGTCTCAAAAGGCGAGAGCGGCCCCAGGGCATGGGATAACTTTGGAAAGCGAGAGCGGCCATGGGAGAAACACATTCTACAGACAAATTGTGGGCCATCTCAGAAGATAAGAGGCCCTGAAATATGGGGTGGTTAGTTTTTATGGGCTGGGTAATTTCATAGGCTAATGAATGGGAGGATTATTACAACTATTTTGGAGAAGGGGTGGAGATATACAGGAATTGGGCCACTGCCCACTTTTTGGCCTTTTATGGTTAGCCTCCAAACTGTCATAGCACTGGTGGGTGTGTCATTTAGCATACCTGATGTATTACAATGAGTGTATAATGAGACTCAAGGTCTATCTGAAGTCAAATCTGTGGCCATCTTAGACCTAATTGGTTCTAACCAGTTCTTGTCATATCTTCAGTCTTTTAAAGGGTCTGCCCTGCCCCCTTCATTTTCATTAAAACTATATGCTTCACTCCTAGAGAATTGTGTCCTCTCTTTTATGTGGTTCTTTCTAAGGGTAATTGTATTAGTCTGCTCAAACTGCCATAACAAAATACCATAGACTGGGCAGCTTAATCAATAGAAACTTATTTCTACTGTTCTAGAGGCTAGAGGTCCCAGGTCAAGGTCCAGCACAGTTTCTGGTAAGAGCTCTCTTCCTGACGTACAGACACCACTCTCTTGCTGTGTCCTTACATGGCCTTTTCTCAATGCATGTGAATGGAGGGAGACAGAGATCTCTCTCTTCCTCTTCTTTTAGGCCACCAATCCTATTGGATTAGTACTGCACCTTTAGGACCTCATCTGAGTTAAATTACCTCCAAAAGCCCTGTCCCAAACACAATCATCTTGCAGGTTAGAGCTTTAACGTGTGAATATGGCAGGAACACAATTCAGTCCACAGCAGTGGTTAAGGTTTTTGAGGTACTCTTGTTAATTGCTTTCCTATTATATTACCACAGCTTAGGTGGAAAAGTCAGAATTGTATTTAGACTTAAAAAAAAAAAATTGCTTCTTGGCGGCTGCCACAGCATTTGGCCAGCCAGAATCAAAGAAAGCCAGAATTGTAAACAAGAGTCTATATTTACATTAATAATGTTTTGTTATAAACCAACAAGTCTGATCAGCTGAATCCAGAGCTGAGAGATAAAGAACTTTTTATTGTAAAGAGTGATTGGATGAGTGAGTTTTTTGCTGTGTTCAACCCAGTTTTATCAGAAAAACAAGAATGGATTAGGAAATAAGATGGCGGAGTAGAAGGAAGTGCTCTCACTCCCTCTTGCAAGAACACCAGAATCACAACTAGCTGCTGGACAATCATTGACAGGAAGACACTGGAACTCACCAAAAAAGATACCCCACATCCAAAGACAAAGTAGAAGCCACAATGAGATGGTAGGAGGGGTGCAATCACAGTAAAATCAAATCCCATAACTGCTGGGTGGGTGACTCACAGACTGGAGAACACTTATATCACAGAAGTCCACCCATGGAGTGAAGGTTCTGAGCCCCACGTCAGGTTTCCCAACCTGGGGGTCTGGCAACGGGAGTAGGAATTCCTAGAGAATCAGACTTTGAAGGCTAATGGGATTTGATTGCAGGACTTTGACAGGACTGGGGGAAACAGAGACTCCAATCTTGGAGGGCACACACAAAGTAGTGTGCACATCGGGACCCAGGGGAAGGAGCAGTGACCCCAGGGGTGACTGAACCAGACCTACCTGCTAGTGTTGGAGGGTCTCCTGCAGAGGCGGGGTGGGGGGGACTGTGTCTCACCGTGGGGACAAGGACACTGGCAGCAGAAGTTATGGGAAGTACTCCTTGGCGTGAGCCCTCCCAGAGTCTGCCATTAGCCTCACCAAAGAGCCCAGGTAGGCTCCAGTGTTGAGTTGCCTCAGGCCAAACAACCAACAGGGAGGGAAGCCAGCCCCACCCACCAGCAGTCAAGCGGATTAAAGTTTTACTGAGCTCTGCCCACCAGAGCAGCAGTCAGCTCTACCCACCACCAGTCCCTCCCATCAGGAAACTTACACAAGCCTCTTAGATAGCCTCATCCACCAGAGGGCAGATAGCAGAAGCAAGAAGAACTACAGTCCTACAGCCCGTGGAACAAAAACCACCTTCACAGAAAGATAGACAAGATGAATGGCAGAGGGGTATGTACCAAATGAAGGAACAAAATAAAACCCCAGAAAAACAACTAAATGAAGTGGAGATAGGCAACCTGCCAGAAAAAGAATTCAGAATAATGATAGTGAAGATGATCCAGGGCCTCGGAAAAAGAATGGAGGCAAAGATCAAGAAGATGCAAGAAATGTTTAACAACGACCTAGAAGAAATAAAGAACAGACAAACAGAGATTAACAATACAAAAACTGAAATGAAAACTACACTAGAAGGAATCAATAGCTGAATAACTGAGGCAGAAGGACAGATAGGTGACCTGGAAGACAGAATGGTGGAATTCACTGCTGCAGAGGAGAATAAAGAAAAAAAGAAGAAAAGAAATGAAGACAGCCTAAGAGACCTCTGGGACAACATTAAATGCAACAACATTCGCATTATAGGGGTCCCAGAAGGAGAAGAGAGAGAGAAAGGACGAGAGAAAATATTTGAAGAGATTATAGTCGAAAACTTCCCTAACATGGGAAAGGAAATAGCCACCCAAGTCCAGGAAGCACAGAGAGTCCCATACAAGATAAACCCAAGGAGAAACACAATGAGACACATAGTAATCAAATTGGCAAAAATTAAAGACAAAGAAAAATTATTGAAAGCAGCAAGGGAAAAATGACAAATAACATACAAGGGAACTCCCATAAGGTTAACAGCTGATTTCTAAGCAGAAACTCTACAAGCCATAAGGGAGTGTCATGACATACTTAAAGTGATGAAAGGGAAGAACCTACAACCAAGATTACTCTAGCTGGCAAGGTTCTCATTCAGATTCGATGGAGAAATCAAAAGCTTTACAGACAAGCAAAAGCTAAGAGAATTCAGCACCACCAAACCAGCTCTACAACAAATACTAAAGGAACTTCTCTAAGTGGGAAACACAAGAGAAGAAAAGGACCTACAAAAACAAACCCAAAACAATTAAGGAAATGGTCATAGAAACATACATATTGATAATTACCTTAAACATGAATGGATTAAAGCTCCAACTAAAAGACACAGGCTTGCTGAATGAATACAAAAACAAGACCCATCTATATGCAGTCTACAAGAGACCCACTTCAGATCTAGGGACACATACAGATGGAAAGTGAGGGGATGGAATAAGATATTCCATGCAAATGGAAATCAAAAGAAAGCTGAAGCTGGAGTAGCGATACTCAGATAAAATAGGCTTTAAAATAAAGAATGTTACAAGAGATAAGGAAGGAAACTACATAATGATCAAGGGATCAATACAAGAAGAAGATATAACAATTATAAATATATATGCACCCAACATAGGAGCACCTCAATACATAAGGCAACTGCTAACAGCTATAAAAGAGGAAATTGACAGTAACACAATAATAGTGGAGGACTTTAACACCTCACTTACACCAATGGACAGATCATCCAAAATGAAAATAAATAAGGAAACAGAAGCTTTAAATGACACCACCGACCAGATAGATTTAATTGATTTTATAGGACATTCCATCCAAAACCTGCAGATTACACTTTCTTCTCAAGTGTGCATGGAACATTCTCCAGGATTGATCATGTCTTGGGTCACAAATCAAGCCACAGTAAACTTAAGAAAATTTAAATCATATTAAGAATCTTTTCTGATCACAATGCTATGAGATTAGAAATGAATTACAGGGAAAAAAATGTAAAAAACACAAACACATGGAGGCTAAACAATACATTACTAAATAACCAGGAGATCACTACAGAAATCAAAGAGGAAATCAGAAAATACCTGGAGACAAATGACAATGAAAACACGATGATCCAAAACCTACGGGATGCAATAAAAGCAGTTCTAAGAGGAAAGTTTATAGCTATACAAGCCTACCTCAAGAAACAAGAAAAATCCCAAATAAACAATCTAACCTTAAACCTAAAGGAACTAGAGAAAGAAGAACAAACAAAACCCAAAGTTAGCAGAAGAAAAGAAATCATAAAGATCAGAGCAGAAATAAATGAAATAGAAACAAAGAAAACAATAGCAAAAATCAATAAAACTAAAAGCTGGTTCTTTGAGAAGATAAACAAAATTGATAAACCATTAGCCAGACTCATCAAGGAAAACAGGAAGAGGACTGAAATCAATAAAATTAGAAATGAAAAAGGAGAAGTTACAACAGACACTGCAGAAATACAAAGCATCCTAAGAGACTACTACAAGAAACTCTATGCCTGTAAAATGGACAATCTGGAAAAAATGGACAAATTCTTAGAAAGGTACAACCTTCCAAGACCGAATCAGGAAGAAATAGGAAATATGAACAGACCAATCACAAGTAATGAAATTAAAATGGTGATTAAAAATCTTCCAACAAACAAAAGTCCAGGACCAGATGGCTTCACAGGTGAATTCTATCAAACTCTTCCAAAAAATTGTGGAGGAAGGAACACTCCCAAACTCATTCTATGAGGCCACCATCACCCTGCTACCAAAACAAGACAAAGATACCACAAAAAAAGAAAATTACAGGCCAATATCACTGATGAATATAGTTGCAAAAATCCTCAACAAAACAATAGCAAACAGGATCCAACAACACATTAAAAGGATCATACACCATGATCAAGTTGGATTTATCCCAGGGATGCAAGGATTCTTCAATATATGTAAATCAATCAATGCGATAAACCATATTAACAAATTGAAGAAGAAAAACCATATGATCACCTCAATAGATGCAGAAAAAGCTTTTGACAAAATTCAACACCCATTTATGATAAAAGCTCTCCAGAAAGTGGGCACAGAGGGAACCTACCTCAACATAATAAAGGCCATATATGACAAACCCACAGCAAACATCATTCTCAATGGTGAAAAACTGAAACCATTTCCTCTAAGATCAGGAACAAGACAAGGATGTCCACTCTCACCACTATTATTTAACATAGTTTTGGAAGTCCTAGCCATGGCAATCAGAGAAGAAAAAGAAGTAAAAGGAATACAAATTGGAAAAGAAGAATTAAAACTGTCACCGTTTGCAGATGACATGATACTATACATAGAAAATCCTAAAGATGCTACCAGAAAACTACTAGAGCTAATCAATGAATTTGGTAAAGTTGCAGGATACAAAATTATGCACAGAAATCTCCTGCATTCCTACACACTAATGATGAAAAATCTGAAAGAAAAATTAAGGCAACACTCCCATTTACAACTGCAACAAAAAGACTAAAATACCTAGGAATAAACCTACCAAAGGAGACAAAAGACCTGTATGCAGAAAACCATAAGACACTGATGGAAGAAGTTAAAAATGATACCAAGAGATGAAGAGATATACCATGTTCTTGGATTGGAAGAATCAATATTGTGAAAATGACTATACTACACAAAGCAATCTACAGATTCAATGCTATCCCTATCAAATTACCAATGGCATTTTTTACGGAACTAGAACAAAAAATCTTAAAATTTGTATGGAGACACAAAATACCCCGAATAGCCAAAGCAGTCTTGAAGGAAAAAAACAGAGCTGACTCCCTGACTTCAGACTATACTACAAAGCTACAGTAATCAAGAAGATATGGTACTGTCACAAAAACAGAAACATAGATCAATGGAACAAGGTAGAAAGCCCAGAGACAAACTCATGCACCTATGGTCAACTAACCTATGACAAAGGAGGCAAAGATATACAATGGAGAAAAGAAAGTCTCTTCAATAAGTGGTGCTGGGAAAACTGGACAGCTACACGTAAAAGAATGAAAGTAGAACACTCCCTAACACCATACATAAAAATAAACTCAAAATGGATTAGAGACCTAATTATAAGACCGGACACTATAAAACTCTTAGAGGAAAACATAGGAAGAGCACTCTTTGACATAAATCACAGCAAGATCTTTTTTGATCCACCTCCTAGTGTAGTGGAAATAAAAACAAAAATAAACAAATGGGACCTAATGAAACTTAAAAGCTTTTGAACAGCAAAGGAAACCATAAACAAGATGAAAAGACAACCTTTAGAATGGGAAAAAATATTTGCAAACGAATCAATGGACAAAGGATTAACCTCCAAAATATATAAACAGCTCATGCAGCTCAATATTAAAAACACAAACAACCCAATTCAACAATGGGCAGAAGACCTAAATAGACATTGCTCCAAAGAAGACATGCAGATGGCCAAGAAGCACATGAAAACCTGCTCAACATCATTAATTATTAGAGAAATGCAAATCAAAACTACAATGTGGTATCACCTCACACCAGTTAGAATGGCCATCATCTGAAAATCTACAAACAACAAATGCTGGAGAGGGTGTGGAGAAAAAGGAACCCTGTTGCACTGTTGGTGGGAATGTAAATTGATACAGCCACTATGGAGAACAGCATGGAGCTTCCTTAAAAAACTAAAAATAGAATTACCATATGATCCAGCAATCCCACTACTGGGCATATACCCAGAGAAAACCATAATTCAAAAAGACACCTGCATCCCAATGCTCATTGCAGCGCTATTTACAATAGCCAGGTCATGGAAGCAACCTAAATGCCCATCAACAGATGAATGGATAAAGAAGATATGGTACATATATACAATAGAATATTACTCAGCCATAAAAAGGAACGAAATTGGGTCATTTATTGAGACGTGGATGGATCTAGAGACTGTCATACAGAGTGAAGTAAGTCAGGAAGAGAAAAACAAATTTCGTATATTAACGCATATATGTGGAACACAGAAAAATGGTACAGATGAACTGGTTTTCAGGGAAGAAATTGAGACTCAGATGTAGAGAATAAACATATGGACACTAAGCGGAGAATGCACCACGGGGGTTGGGGTGGTGGTGGTGGTTTGATGAATTGGGCAATTGGGATTGACATGTATACACTGATGTGTATAAAATTGATGAGTAATAAGGACCTGCTGTATAAAAAAATAAATAAAATATAATTCAAAAATTAAAAAATAAAGCACGAGATAAAAAGTTCTGACTAGACTATGGTGCACTCTTAGTGGGAATGTAAATTGGTGCAGCCACTATGGAAAGCAATATGGAGGTTCCTCAAAAATTGAAAATAAAACTACCATATAATCCAGCAAAAGAAAAAGAAAAAAGAAAAACAAGAATGGACTTACTGAATTGGTTCATTAGGAGATAGTAAATTAACTCAAGAGACACTGTGACATACACTTACTTTTCACCTTAGGGCAAGTTATAATTGATAATTGGATATCTGTATGCTTTAAAAAATTACTGCTTACTTATATTGAACAATTACTCATGAACCATAAGATAAGAGAATATATAGTGTCTTAAGTATTCTTCCTCTCTTCAGAAAGCAAATTCTCTTCCTTAAGTACCTTGTTTCTGAGATTACTTCTCAATTTTACCATAATTGTCTTGAGAAAATCATCTACAACTGACTCCAATAAGGAAAATCTGATCACAGTGATAAATCAAAATTACAGTTTGAAGACTGTGAACATGCTGAGTTCCAAAAGCAAACTAAGAACAGAAGTCTATCTTTTCTGGAAGAAAAAAGGAACCTCTTGCACATGTAGGAGAGATAATTTTAATGAAATCATTAAATTTACAGAAGCCGCAGATATAGTAGCAAAATCCTATCCTTTGCTTTTTTAGATTGAACAAGTAGACCTTAAACTAACAAAAATCTTGGCTTTTAAATGATAAGGCAGCAAACCCAAGGAAAGTCAGAAACCCTGGGAAGAGTTATCTAGGAAGAACTGGTTATCTTACAAACCAGGTAAAATATTACAAACAAGTCTATCTGTATCTGTTGATACTGGGACAAGAGGTAAAAGAGGAAAGTAATAATATAGCCTAAACTGAAAGCCCTGTAGGCGTGGTTATCTGTCTGGACAGACAACAGGAAATGACAAACCCTTTAAAGGAAAAGATAACAGAGTTTCATCCAAATAGCATGTTGTTGACATCTTATATTCCCAACAGAAGTTAGAGAAGAAGATGTTGAATGTACAGGGAGGTAAATGATGCAAGAATTTTAGAACAAAAATTACAAATGATCCCAGAGAGAAAGCAAAAGCAATAAGTGTTTAAACATTTTCTGACAATAAAAGTTAGGGATGAACTTGTGAGTCACTGGATCACACCAAATTTCTCCCTTGCCAATTTCCCTTCTGCCCTCCACCCCTTAGTATAGAAAACGGGATTTTTTTTAACCTAACCAGAAAGTAGCTCATGAATGCTGATGTAGATCTCAAATGAAATAATAAAATGTTGTGAAAGAAGAAGCTGTTCCTGTGACTGAACACGGCCACTGATTCCTGTTGAAAGTGACTTGCTTTTGAAAAGCAGGTTCAATGAAATCTTAGCAAGACCCAAGAGGATATCCAATAATCTTGGGTTATGTCAACTATCTCTCTCCAAGAACAGGAGGCATCCTTAATCCTGTACAAGGACATTTACCTGAACCAGGAAGAGAAGGGAATTCTCTGCTGACTGAGCCAGAGAAAGAATGGCAATACCTCAAGAAAGAAAAAGTCATACAAAAGTTCACAAAATTATACAACTTTGCCCAATCTCAATTTGCTTCACAAGCTCTTTGCTTTTTCTTTCAGTTTGCTTAACATTTTAGACAGGCTGTCACCATTATGTGAAGCCTAGATTGGGACGGTGCAAAGTATTATCAGTTCAAGACTGTGAAGTTTATGCCTAGGAAATAGAATCATGGCTCTCCCTTAGAGCCATGATAATTCAGCTAGGGTTATGGAAATAATTACCCCACAGCTACCTGAAGACTTCCCTTGCTGTTTTAATCAGAGTATTTCCTATTTACCTTGGAAGCCTTGTCCAACACTCTCAAATGCTCACTGATCTCTGATGATTGCCTTCCTAACAATCTCAGCTTTTTTTTCTTAATTATTCAACTCACATTGTTGAATGCCTTCTACATCCCAGTCTGTTGTTACACATCTTCACTTTTTGCTTATAAGTTCTTGGAAGTAGTGTCTTCTTCATGTTTCCAACCCTTTCAATAACAACATTTCCAGTGCTTTCCTCTGTGTACAATATAAAGTGTACATATTAGTAATTCCATAATATTCTCAAACATGTGTATTGAAAATAGAATGAATTCAGGGTCATTCTTTTTTTAAAACTATTTATTTATTTATTTGGCTGCATCAGGTCAGTTGCAGCATGCGGGCTCTTTGTTGCAGCACGTGGGCTTCTCTAGTTGTGGCGCATAGGATCTAGAGCACACGGGCTCTGTAGTTGTGGTACGTGGTAGGCTTAGTTGCCCCACGGCATGTGGGATCTTAGTTCCCCGACCAGGGATTGAACCCGTGTCCCTTGCATTGGAAGGTGGATTCTTAACCACTGGACTGCCAGGGAAGTCCCTACAGCAACTTTCCCTGTGCTTCTTTTATGAAATTTCTCATTCATTCTCAGAGCACTTATTCATATGTTTCCCTGAGCGAGAGTCCAAGAGTATCTGAGAAAGTGAGCAGTTAGTGTCCAGAAGGATTTTTTACCTATCTTCTCTCCATCCATATGATCTGGACAAGTTAATTAACTTATCTAAGCCTCTCTTCTCTCATCTATAAAATGAAACTGATAATATACACTTCGCATGATTTTTATTTTATTTTTTCAGAATATAGGAGATAACATACATGAAGTACTTATTTAGTTCTATGCCCAGTAAGAACTCAATAGATGTTTACTACTAGTGTTTTAGTATTTCACCTCTGATTAGTCTCTGTAATTTCCATATTGATCCTCCTGATATTCTCTTCTCAAGGTTTCCCAGATTTTTCTCTGCCATTTGCAGAGTTCACACACAACCTCCAATCCTACATATTCCTAAGTATTCTCCTGGATTCCTCTTTCCCTCACTTTCCACATCCAATCAAGCTACATTATTGGTTCTACCTCCAAATCTATTCTGAATCTACTTCCTCTCAGCCAGGCCACTAGGACTCAATTCCACACTACCATCTTCTCTCACCCGCACTGCTAAAACAGTCTCCAAAATGGCCTCTCTGCTTCTATTCTTAACCCTCTACAACCCTTAGCCCATGCACCAGTCAAAGTGATCTTATAAACCTAAATTATATCACACTATTCATATTATTAAAACTCTCCAGTGGTTTCTGATCGCAATTGTAATAAAATCCAAGGAAAATTCATGTTCTTCAAATGTACCTCTAATTCTCGCCAGGCCTTTCCACTAGCTACCGCCCCTATAGGGAGTGCTCTTTCATATAGTATGTTTATCAGTGTCTCCTTCTTTTCTTTCAGATCTTAGAATAAACACTTCTCTTCATCTCTTCATAAATGCCTTCTATGGCCACCCCATGTACAGTAGTCACTCAGATACTCTTTTGTTCAAAGAAGTTGCTGAGTCAGTATTACCATTTACTCTTGAACAACTAGGGTTTGAACTGCACAGGTCCACTTATAATGCAGATTGTTTTCAATAAATATACAGTCGGTCCTCTGACCTGCCAAATTTGCTGCACGGGTTTTGCACCCATGGAAGGATTCAACCATCCTCTGATGGCAATTTCCATTGGCGACTGGTTGAATCTGTGGATGTGAAACACACAGATACAGAGAGTGGACTGTACTACACCATTTTATGTAAGGTACTTGAGCATTCACAGATTTTGATATGGGGGCGGGGGTGGTGGTGGTGGTGGTTCCTGGAACCAATCCCCACTGATACCCAGGGACCACTGTATTTATTGATGACCACCCTCCCCCCACCCTTCTGATTGCAAAGCATTGTACTTTAGTGGCTTATAGTCTAAAGGACAAACTCAAGCCTAAGTATTCATTGATTTCTTCTGGGATACATTTCTCATTGGAGTTATTTTTCTATCTTCAACATGCAGTTAACACTGATGGTGACAGAAATGCAATAATCCCTATTTATGTAGTTTGCCTGACAAATACTTAATGACTTTCAGTGTACAAATCTCTGTGCTAGTGTTCTAGGTAATGTTGGGAAGAAATGCCCTACTCCTCCCCATGCTGAGGGGTATCAATCATGGTTCCTATGACCCTCAGGATATTGGAGGGAATGCATTGAAAAGTCTTGCTCTTATAAGGATTATATTTTAGTAGAGGAAAATAGATTATAATCAAATAAATGAAGAAAGAATGAATAAACAAGAAAAATATCAGGTAGAGCTACATAATGCAATGTAATAAACAGTGACTTCAACAAAACTCAATATTCTATTAACAAAACTTTCAAATAGATTCAATACAAATTAAGGGAGGGAACTCCAATGACCAACATTTCCTCTAGTGCCTGACTCTAGAGACATACTGCCTAAATGTTCAGCTATAAAATTTCTTTCCTTTAGTTTTATTCAGATTTACCCCCGGGGTATTTCAAGTGACAGATATGCATGTTAGTGGATGGCTTCTACTAATGAAGTTCTCAAAAGCACTTCTCATTAACACAAATCAATGCTGCGTCTATGTTTGTAACATATCTCACAATGTTTCCATAGACCTTAGTAGCGGTCTCTCCAAATGTTCATCTTCCTTAAATTCTTTTATAAACTAGTCATTTTTGCCATAAATTTTCCTCTCACCTTATGTATAGATAGATCACAATAATAGCAGCAACTGAAATGAATTTTCAGCTTGGAAAGAATTTGCAGAGTGATCTCTCAACCTCATTCTAGTTCAGGAAGAATTCAGTTCAGGTTACCTTTCATCATCCTTGATGTTTATTCTAGGAATTCCATCATCAAGAGTAGCCCAGGGCAGACTTAGCCAAGTTGACACAGCAGAACTCAATTTTTCAAGAGATTAGGAAAAGAAAACTCCCAATGTGTTAAAGTAGTTTCTGATCTCTAGGTGAGTATTTTATATTATGAACAGAGAAGCATCTAATGCAAGCTTTATTGGTAGAAATTTTAGGGGCATATTTTTCAAGTTGTATAAGAAATATGTGATATTTCCTTCCATTACGTATTTTATACTCTACATCAGGGGTATAAAATCTTAAAAGGAGGAGGAATTTCATAGCAAAGCTGCCAGAACCCAAACCATCACCGTTGGTGTGCATGATTTTGCATGATGAGTGCTTCAGGGTAATCACTTTCTACATATCAGAATTAAGGAAAAAATAATTCATCTAAATAGAGTCATATTTTAAGCTGTATTGTATTTATTTAAGTATAAATGAGCTAGGCCTCTTCCGACCTGCCATAGACCCTTTTCATCCATATTGCAGGTGCCTTTAATTACCATCAATACCATCCAACCCCACTCTGAAGTTTTCCTAACGAGAACCCCTATCAGAAAGGTCAGGTCCTTTTATAAATAAATTTAAGTGAAAAGAGACACAACTGGCATTTTTCATGTAGTTCTAAATGGGTTTGTTAGCACCTTATAAACATACCTTATTAAAACTAATGATATTCTTTTCTTTACAGGAATTTTTCCCAGCCTGCTTCTCATAAAGCAAACAGATACAACACGACTGAGCTCCTGGGGAAACATTCTTTGCTTTGGACTGACAGCTTTGCCTTAATCAGTTACAAGGAGATCCCCATACTTCAACCAGGAACCAGAAGTGAGCATAGCAGCTGCAGTCTAGAAAGGTTAGGCTTTTACACTCCGTAGTCACACTTGCCAATTTTGTGAACTTGTGCAAGACACTTAACCACCCTATGCTTTAATGTCCATATCTGGAAAATGAGACTAATGAGAAAACATTTATAACGTACTTACAAATGTGCTTGGTGCAGTCATTGCTTAATAAATGCTGGCCAATATTATAACTCTGCAAGTGATTAGAATGTGTAAGAAGCAGTGTGCCAACCATAGTGTTGGAGGTGGTAGGAAAGGGAAGAAAAAGTTATATGCAGTCAAAGACTAGTTTTGTTCAGTGTTGTTTTGATTTTTAGCTATGTATTAATAGCTATTAAATTATTAATGGAATTCCTATAAGAAAAATAACCTGCAACTGCAAGGCTAAAACTACCATTCTAATTCCTCTTTTCACATTGAAATAATTGTTTTATTGGGTGGTTTATGCCAACTTAAGGGTTCTTAGGAATGCAATTCACAGTTTATAGTTGAATATTAAGTACATAGTCTCATCAGAGCCATGATGCAGATAAGAAAATTGAGGATCAATAGGATACTGAGAATGATTAAAGATTTCACAAAAAAGCATTTTGTACTAGATGGACACCTCAAAGCAGTAAATTCCATCCACTAATGCTTTCAACACTCTTGAAAATTCCCCCCACAAAAGATTTTGTCTAAGTGGTGTGATTAAACACGTGGGTCAATGGATTAACTCTCAAAGTTTAAAAAGTGCAAGATTTGCAATTCAGTTAGAATTCCTCTGATCAGGAAGGGGAAAAGGGGCAGATCGAAGACAAATAATGTGAGTGGACCAAGCTGGAAAGCCATTACAATCCATTTCATAGAAACAGTCTACTAAGTAAATGATATATCATTTGTACATATATATTTTAATATATATAAGTCACGTGGTTAATCCTGCTATTGGACACCAAATTTACCCTCCTTTGGTTCCAAGATCACAGGTTAATTACCCCCAATCCTGACTAGTTATATGAAAATCCAGTTGACCTTCTAATCTATAAATTGGGTTGACACTTAGCCGTAGCACTTGGCACTCAGCTTAAATGACTTCTCGGGAAAACATTTCTTAACTATCTTATCTAAATATTTCTCCTCTGGTTAATGTGAATCATTTCAACCTGTTTACTGCTTCAGAGCACTAACCACTCTGTGAAAGTATTTAATTTATTCATGTATGTTCTTGTTTACAATGTCTGCCACCCAATTCTACGTATGTTTGGTTCACCCCCATACATCAAGTATATACTACAGCACCTAGTACACAGCAGGCACTCTTCAGAGGTCCAATGAATAGAGAGAAAAGTTCTGCAAGAGGTAGACCTAGACAAATTTATCAGCATCACAATTTTATAGACATCATATCTTATTGGGGGACAAAGGAATAGCAGCACAACCTCATTAAATACAGCTGTTTGAGTTAATTTTGTTTCCTTTGTTTTGAATTCCACTATTTTTATATCTTTTACTTTTACCTTATTGTTTCTTTTACCTTCCCTTGTTAATGAAGTTTTAAAAAACAACTGGAATGGTAGTGCCTTATGCAGTAGTCTTGGTAAAACTTACTACTAAATGACTTCCAAAAAATAATTTCCTTACTACCTATGGAGAGGGGATGTCTAAATTCCTAATGAAAGGATAGATTACAACCTTTTTCTTTCCTAGGCAGATAACTAAGAATGATTTTTCCAGCAAATCAGCTAGGTGTGGAGTTGAAGTATTTGCTGAAACAAGCACTGGTTTAATCTCAAGCACAGCCAAATCTCTTTCATCTGAGTAAACTAGGCCTTCACTTAAATTCGTATTTCAAGTGAGAATGAACGTTGGTGCCTGTTTAATTCCAAGCACTGTAACAGAGTTCACGAACTAAAGTAAAATACTCCAGCAGCTTGTAGACAATTACCAGAATTGAACAAAAGAAATATAATTTGTGGAGAAAGAAAATGGACATATAACAGCCCCAAATCCAAAAAATATGCCAGAACAAGTTCTCAGTAGTTTACAAAACATCACCAAAGGCTTTTCTTGCAACTGGTGATTACATAGCCATGGGATGTTTGTCCCTAGACAGGTGCTTTGTAGAGACTAACATTATGGCACCATTTGAAGTCAAACCGAGTTTTAAGATGTAATCTTAGGTTTAATGAATTACTTCCTGAATAACAACTTCCAAGCCATTTGCCAATGTATTTTGCAAAAAAAATTTCAGTTGTAATTGATGAGTAATATATAACCAATTATAGCAGATTGAGTTTTTTCCAAGAATTTTATGTTCCTATAGATAATGATCCCTGAGGACATTTTTGGTAGTAATCTTACAATGCTGTACTGCTTCGGAGTTGGGGAAATTGATGCTTGGTAAATTGGTGTTTTAGTTATACTTTTCCCCCAATTCAATTTCCTCCATTTTCCTAGGGAAATCAGAGAATCTTGTATGTTATTCCTTTCATGAGGGAATACTTCTTTGACATGTTAGATGAGTAATGGCAGACATCTGTAACTTCTTTTGACCACTTTATCATACCAAGAAGGATTTTATGCAACAGAAATAAAACTCAAAATAGAATTTGATTTAATAAAATAAATGAAACAACTATTTGTAGTGTCTAGAGATATAACAGATATTTAAGGAGCTACTTAGGACTCATAAATTAAATAATCTATTGTCCTGTTTAATTTCTTTCACGCCATTTTTCATTCTCTGAAATGGTCTTGTTTGTTTATTAGTTACTCGTTGTGTCTGTTGTATCTCTCCCTCTACCTCTCTCCCAATCACAATACCAGCTCCAAGAGCACAGGGAGTTTCTCCTGATATCTGCTATAACCTGGACATAGCTGAGGTTTTCAATCAATATTTGTTGAATTAGTGAGTTCAGTAGAATGAGACAGGTATTGATTGACATAATGAAGAAAATATCTTGACCATTAAATTGTTTCATTCAATAGAGCTATAGTGGGTTGAATAGAGTCCCCATTAAAGATTCATCCAAGTCCTAATCTCCAGTACCAGTGAATGTCACTTTATTTGGAAAGATCGTCTTTGCAGATGTAACTAAGTTAAAGATCTTGGGATGAGATCATCCTGGATTTAAGGTGGGCCCTAACCTGGAAGTCTGGCATTCTTATAAGAGAAAGAAGAAGCAGTGTTGTTTTTGTTTTGTTTTGTTTTCTGCACTGTTGTGCCTCTCCCGTTGCAGAGCACAGGCTCTGGATGCGCAGGCTCAGCGGCCATGGCTCACGGGCCCAGCCGCTCCGCGGCATGTGGGATCTTCCTGGACCGGGGCACGAACCCGTGTCCCCTGCATTGGCAGGCGGACTCTCAACCACTGAGCCACCAGGGAAGCCCAGAAGAAGCAGTTTTGAGACACAAAGATCATTTGGGAGAAGGTCATGTGAAGATGGAGACAGAGCTTGACATGAAGCATCTATAAGCCAAGGAGCCTCAAAGATCCTTGACAACCACCAAAAGCTAGAGAGGAGCGCGGGATGAATCTTCCTTCCACCTCTAGAAAGAACTAACCCAGCCAATACCTTGATTTTGGAATTCTGGCCTCCAGAACTGGGAGAGAAGAAATTTTCGTTGTTTTAAGCCACCAATGTGTGGTAAGATGTTACATCAGCCCTGGAAACTAAAACAAAAGCAAACTGAAATCATGATTATTTAACTTATTCTTTCTTATAATGGCAGAAAGGAGGGAAAGATAAGATCTATTAATTGGGCATTCATCAGTGTGTGATAAAAAGAGACTATAGAAGTTTTCATGAGTAACATTTTCTAACAAGTAGCAATGAAAAATCATAAAGCAATGGAAGTAGCAGTTTGGTCCGGTAATGGATGAATGAGGCAGTGATGCCAGACACTGCTTCAAATCTTGGGTCTCCCTCTTACTAGCTACGTAACCTTGGACAAGTTATTTGATCTCTTTGACTCCCCTCCGGAAGATGAAGGTTATAATAGTATCTACCTCCTGAGGTCCTCGTAGGGATTAAGGCAAGTAAAACACTTCAGTGGGGCCTGAGATTCAGGAAGTGCTAGTGATTATTCATGAATTTCTTAATGATCACTTAAGAGAACACAGTTATGCAAAGAGAGTATGGGATTAATATTACTTGAAGGCAGCATGAAGGGGTACACCAAGTAATATGTTTCTGATTTTAAAAGCTTTCTAAATTGAAACCACAGGTTTCAATATCCTATGACTTAGGATCTCATCCTCCTTTTTTCTCTTATTCTCTCTCCAGCAGTTCTTTCTGTCTGAAAAGAAGTGCTTGTCTACCCTTTTATTCAAGTATCTCCTCCAGCATTCTAATGCTTTTGGAAAAAGGAAGGAACGGGAGCAAGTAAAGTGTGAAAACCACAGTTCTCATCTCCTATGCCAATGGCAGAGATTAGGCACATTCCGTTTTAGAGCTTGAAGGCACATTCAAAACCATCCAGTTCAACTCCTTTGTTTACAGATGTCCACAGAGTTTATGAAACTCATCCAAGATTACTAGGTTTTGTGAGAGCAAAGAACTAGGGTATCTTATGAACTTCTATATATTTATATGTTAGCACAGTTTTCCATATAAAAATAGATAAACAAATGATTAACTTAGTTGATGCCATTACCACTAGTACTGTATTAATTTTGCATCTCATTATGAGAGAGAATAAAATGGATGATAACACAGTGGAAGACAAATATGTTGACTTATATATTCATACTAATCTAAAGTAGGTAATACTGATTATTCTATGTTGGAGGAGTGAGTCCTGATATTGCTGAAAATGCATATCAACTCATTAGAACCTATGCAAATAATAAAGATGATTTCACAGGCCTAGAGCTACTTAGAATAACAAATGTATTATAATGTTTATTCTCTATCATTTTCTTGCTCTGTAAAATTTCTTTCAAGGAGTTATTAGAATATCATCTATTTCCAGAAATGCCAGACCCCCTTTTTATCCCATCTGCAAGACACGTGTAGCCATCTCTTCCATCTTTCAGAGGGAATCAGCTTGTGTCCAAAGTGAGTTTGGAAGGTTGGAAAGAGTGGAAGGTGGTAGGAATGTCAGCCAAAATGAGCAGTTTCAACTTATTTGCTTTTTTGCTCTATAAATGTGGTGGCCAAGACCCAAACAGCTCTGGCTTTTCCACCAGCATGCACTTTTCCCATCACTCCTCTCTGGCTAGAACTTTGATCCCTGAGCATCACTTGCAAAATCATTTATCATCAGGTGTTTAACATCCCTTAGAGGAGCTCTGTTTCTGGGCCCTCCTAAAGGATATTAAGGAAAACTAGACAACTTTACCATATTAAGTTTAAAACACAGAATTCTGCTCTTTGCCACTTTAGCTGAAATTTGCCTAGCTGCAAAATCACTTTAGACACATCACCATTTTATCATAGTATCCTATAAATGGAGTCCTCTTACCCAAGGATTCAAGTTGGGTGACTGGGGAAAAGATTAGACATCTATATAGAAAATGATTTTTACTAAAATGCATGAAAACTAAAGGATTCCCTCTTAAAGTTTTATTCTTCTTAATTTACTGCAGACAGGAAGAATGACATCATTTTGAACCAATGAGAGCTCTGGATCCAGATCTCAGAAAGATCAGGACTCTGATAGGAAAATACTCATGAAAAAGCATTAAGATTTCAGAACATATGCATTCATTTGTATTATTTTTTTAGATTACACATATAAGTGATATCATACAGTACGTGTCTTTCTCTGACTGACTTATTTTACTAAGTGTAATATTCTCTAGGAATATGCAAAACAGAAACAGACTCATAGATATAGAAAACAAACTAGTGGTTACCAATGGGGAGGGGGAAAGAGTGAGGGGCAAATTAGGGGTATGGGATTAAGAGATACAAACTACTATGTATAAAATAGAGAAGCAACAAGATTATGTTGTACAGTACAGGGAATTATAGACTTGCAATAACTTTTAATGGAGTATAATCTGTAAAAATACTGAATCACTATGCTGTACACCTAAAATTAATATAATATTGTAAACCAACTATACTTCAATTAAAATAAAGATATCATGGGAGTTCCCTGGTGGACTAGTGGTTAGGATTTAGCGCTTTCACTGTTGTGGCCCAGGTTCAATTCCTGGTTGGGGAACTGAGATCCCTCAAGCCACGCGGTCAAAAAAAAAAAAAAATTAGGTATCTGAACAAACGACCTGTAAAATTAGGATTATTTTCATTGTATCATGAGCTACTTTATGGCCCATAGTATTCCTTCACACTTATATAAAGGAAACTGCTTTTATTTCTTGAAATGCTGCCTTTCTTCTATAATCAGATCTTTTATTTATTCATTTTTGAAATTTAGAGGAAAAAGTCAACTGGCTTCCAAGTAATCAGCAGGTCCCAAGCTCAGACATGTTTCCCAAAGAGTGCTTTCCCTATAGCTAAGTTCCATGATTGCAAAAGACAGACAGTAAGAATTCAAAAGTAGGTTTAAGTCTTTTTAGAACATTGACACCATCAATCAGCTGTGGAGCTTGTAACAAATCCAAGAATTCTTAGTGTCCTATTCTTTGTTCCTCATCCATCTCTTAGGCTTGAGTTTTCCCTCCCTTCATTAGTAGAACAATATAATCAGTAGAATGTGTGATTTTAAAACTTTTTTTTCAGTTGTTCATGATAGGCTTCATGTTGTCATTAATTTCTCTCACTGGGTTCTACTTTACACCAAGGTAAGTATCTGTGAGTTTCTGGTTAGAATAGGTTTTCATTTTGTGGCCACCAGACAGTTTTCTCTTTGTAAAGTTCACTTGTGTTTTGATCTCTTTAGCACTCTGAGTTCACTGAAGAGACTTCAACTCCAATTTTAACATCTCCTCTAACTGTTCTTTTTAAAATGTTTATCCCTATCATGTCTCCTTCTGAGAGTTAATTTGCTTTCTTTCTACAAGATTTACTTTTTTCCCCCTTTTCCTTATAATTTACCTCTTAACCAGCTCTTTGGAATAAGAAGCCTAAAGAAAAGACTAACAGGGAACAAATGTCCTTTTTAAAACAAAGACTAAGCCCTATGCCTAGAAAGAATAATAATGTTTATTACAAATTAGCTTTGTGCTACCCTGATCAAAGAATTGGTTTGGGGCATTTTTCATTTCAGGTTAACATCATAATATGCCTCTACTTTCTGTAACAGTACATCTGTATCGTTTGATCTTATTATTTAAAAAAATATGGACTTTGAAAGTGCCAAGGTTCTAATTTCCAAAACTATTCCTTCTATCAGGCTGACTTTAATAGAAAACTTAAGTAGCTGGTTATTATGAAAAATTGTATGTATTATTGAATCTTTTTCAAAGTCCATTTAAAAGATTAATCATATTTCAAAACATCTGGGAAGGTAATGCTTGAGTAAGTCACTTCTCAGACTCTCAGTTTTCTTATCTGTAAAATGAGGAGGTTGGACCACCTTATCTCTAAAGTCCCTTCCAACCCTAAAAGTCTATGAGATCAGTGTTTCTTCCCTGGGATTCCTGGATTCTAGAAAAACATCCAAGCACAGGATGTTATATATTCAAATCCTAAACTCGATTTTTTTTTTAAGTTCCAATTCCCTCAACTGCCCCTCGTCATCCAAATCAAAATACATTTCCTGGCATATTTGTGATGCCAAGAAAACTTGAAATATAAGCTGCTGACTATCACTAAGATAAGCATTCTGCGTGTACTTCCTCATGGTTTGCTTAACTGAAGCTTCTGAACCCTAAAATAACACCACAGTAATCTAATCTAGAGATAAAAGGAGGAAAGATATGTAGAGGTCCTCAAGAAAAGAAATACTTCAAAATCAGACTAACTGTGGATCAAAACTATGTACTATTACAGAAAATAAATCATGAAACACAAAAGGAAAAAAAGCTATTGCATAATTTGCTTCCAAATAATTCATCTCTGACCAATATTTTAGGAGTAAGAGAAAAAATCCTCCTCTGAAGTCAAAATACCTTTCTTCCTTACTTCCAACAGTACCATGATAGCAAAATGAAACTACATGAATGGAAGACTTTTCCTTGTACATCTGTAACTTAAAAATGTTATTCCAAGTGACAGGAGAAACCTTAAAAGCATTCCTACTGGTTAACAAACACAATTTGAGGCAGAACTCTGCCTTAGGGCCACAGTAATTGTCAGGAAGCTTCGCTGATTCCTCATGTTTGCTGTATGTTTTCCAGCAATGTACTTAGCATGTGACCTTTATGTGGCTGTACAGTTTCCCCCACTGTTTTCATAGCTCATAAAATGCTTAGGAAGTGTTTATAAAAATTGCTCAAAGAAATTGGGCCACAAAGAACTTGAGTTTTGGGTATCTCAATGGTCCAGCTTTAATTTCATTTTCAAGGGAGGAATATTTTCATTGCAAATGCACTGGTAGCATCTTTATTTCAGGTTCTCTTGGAATAGCAAGTATAAGAAGTGGTTCTGCCCAACGTGTATTATTTGGCCGTCACCCTGAAATACGTGATGCTCCAATTACTCTTCTCATGAAATCATGCACACAAATGAATCCTCCCTCTTCCCTTAACATCACCCTCCTTTTGTGTGGTCACTTTCAGTTACCTGACTATGCTGGAAAGACATTATGTCATAAACAGCATAAAAACATCTGCAAAGAATCCCTTTGGAAGCCATTGCATGAGCTGTCAAAGCCAAAGTGTACTCTTGGATCTGAAGTCCGCTACTTACAAGGGCTGACTTTTAGCCCTATAACATTTGATTTTTTTTTTTTTTCATACAGGCTGCTAGGGGATACATGGCCAGAGAAGCATCACAAACAAGATCTCAGTTTATAGCTGTCTGGAGAATCACTGAATCGAGCAGCAACAGCAAAACATTGTAAGTATCAATTTGCCTTTTCTATTTGGTTTTGGTGTTTTACAGGATAGAGTGGTACTGGATAATTTGAGTTTAATTGAATGTGCAGTCTTTGCTCTGAAATGCTGGTTTGGAGCTCTACACTTGGGTCTTATGCTGAACTCTATGTAATATAACTGTTGGCAGTGCAGGCTGATGAATACACAACATATAAGGTGTGGTGTATCTGTACGAATTCATTAATATAAACTGCAGAGGAAACTGTCAGACCAACTCTAACACAGCTGCCTCATCCTTGAAGGCCACACCCCTAGCAAAGGTTCCACAGAGAAAGAAATACCTAGTCTTCCCTTTTCAATGGTTTATTTGATCAACCTAATACAATGAATACATTTTCCTTTAACAAGTCTAGATGAATAATTTGGGAAGATAATGAAAAGAAATATGAAATCTGGAAAGCTTTTCAATGTACAGAATAATGCTACAATTTTGCTTAACAATTCAAAAGTTGTATGTGGGTTAACACATGAACCTTTATAAAAATGGACTTGTGACCCTCCTACTTCATGTATCTAACCCAAAGAAAAATTCCAACAGAGATTACTGTCCCAGATATTTGCCTCGTAAAAAGAAATAAACCCTGTCAACATGTAGGAGGTGTCTTCCTTTTAAACTGATGCACTTAAAGAACTAAACAATTAGGGAAGGGAACCAAGGGTCATAAGTTCCTACTTCATGCTGTATACACAGGTTAACTGTAGACTGTGTTCTGTATTCAGTCATGGCTCATTACTGCATGTGTCTTGGAATTTGTCCTATGGGGGGAAAAATTCAAAATATTGTCAAGCACATGGTACCTTTCCAGTCTCCTGAGGAAAGGTGAATCTAGCCTACCCCTCAAAGTCCTCAAAACCCTGACAATGGAAACACTATAAATTACCTTTAAAAAACTGAGTAAAAATATAGGTGTTATAGCTAGAGGAATTAGATGTGAAATGTGTAACCAAGGAGGCTTATCCAATAAAGAACAAGGAAAAGTAAACTCAACGTGTGATACAAGAAACATCGTTTGATTTATGGAATATATTCTTGATTAATTATTCCAGCATTCAGCTTTATGATAACTTAAGTAATAAGAGATGTCATGTACCTCTTAAGCTGTAAACAAGTTAAAAGTCAGTGAGTATTTTCCAACTGTCTCATTCTGAAATAAGAAACGTTTGGAAAAACAAAATGCAAAACCAAACTCACCTTCTAAGGAGTTTTTCCCAGTCTGGGACTTGGTTATCACTGCCTGAAAATACTGCTGAAAATACTCCTTATTTTCTGAGAAGAGAAAAACACTCTGGGATGACCTGTAGTGACAATATTAGCTTGTGAAGCATTCTGAGATTTCACAAATTGTGCTAATAGAGATGAAGAGAAAAAGCAAGACTGAGTACAGGGCAGTTCACTAGGATCCCAGATGGTTTTAGGAAGGAGTAGGAAAACACAGGAACTTCCAAAGGAAAATGCCCCCACCTCCAACCAATCAGAGCAGGTTCCATCTTGTTTGTTGCACTGAAGCACACCAGCTGATTATCAGCCCTGGGACTAGGGAGAGAAAACAAGCAGCTATAGAGATGGTTCTACTGAGCACAGTTGGGTCAGCCAAGGCTTGTTACTCCAATAAGATTCCAAATGTCTTTGTTGCCATAAGTTATTCTAGTAAGCAAAGAGTCAAGAATAATCCAGAAACCACTTGAGCTGTTGTGAGTTCAATAGGATCTGCCTTTCCATAGCAGGATGGTCACAAAGACAGTGAAGAGTGAGAGAGGAATAAGAAACAGAGATCAAGATCGAGGCTTGGAAGAAAACTGGCAAAATACACATTCTGGTGTTCTATTTGAGGTTCAGGGCTGGGCACCAATTCTACAGGGAAATATGGCAAGAGGCAAGGTAACTAGGTGGACAGATAGGAAAAAAAAAACATATATAAGAGGACCTTCAAGATGGCGGAGGAGTGAGATGTGGATATCACCTTCCTCTTCACAAATACATCAAAAATACATCTACATGTGGAACAACTCCTATAGAACACCTACTGAACACTGGCAGAAAACCTCAGACTTCCCAAAAGGCAAGAAACTCCCCCACGTACCTGGGTACGGCAAAAGAAAAAAGAAAAAATAGAGGCAAAACAATAGGGACAGGACCTGCACCTCCGGAAGGGAGCTGTGAAGGACGAAAAGTTTCCACACACTATGAAGCCCCTTCACTGGTGGAGACGGGGGTGGGCGGGGGTGGGGGAGTTTGGAGCCACGGAGGAGAGTGCAGCAACTGGGGTGCAGAGGACAAAGCGGAGAGATTTCCACAGAGAAGATCGGTGCTGACCAGCACTCACCAGCATAAGAGGCTTGTTTGCTCACCGAGACAGCTGGGGGCTGGGAGTTGAGGCTCGGGCTTCAGAGGTTGGATCCCAGGGAGAGGACTGGGGTTGGCTGCGTGAACAGAGCCTTAAGGGGGCTAGTGTGCCACAGGTAGCTGGGAGGGAGTCTGGGAAAAGCTTTGGACCTGCCTAAGAGGCAAGAGAGCATTGTTACAGGGTGTGCGAGTTGAGGGGATTCAGAGCACTGCCTAAACGAGCTCCAGAGACAGGCAGAGCCAGGGCTAACAGTGCAGACACCAGAGACGGGCATGAAACGCTAACGCTGCTACTGCAGCCACCAAGAAGATATGTGCAGGCACAGGTCACTAAGCCACACCTCCTCTCCCAGGAGGCTGTGCAGCCCGCCACTGCCAGGATCCCATGATCCAGGGTCAAGTTTCCCAGGAGAACACATGGCACACCTCAGGCTGTTGCAATGTCATGCCAGCCTCAGCCACTGAAGGCTCAACCCGCCTTCCAATTATAACTACCTTACCCTTCCATCCCCCTGGACTGAGAGAGCCAGAGCTCCCTAATCAGCTGCTCCTTTACCCACCCCCACCTTGGCAAAGAACAGATTCCAGAGGGCAACCTACGTGCAGAGGCGGGGCCAAATCCAAAGCTGAACCCTAGGAGCTGTGCTAACAAAGAAGAGAAAGGGAAATTTCTCTGTGCAGGCTCAAGAGCAGTGGATTAAATCTCCAAAATCAACTTGATGTACCTGTCATCTCTGGAATACCTGAATAGACAATGAATTGTCCCAAAATTGAGGCAGTGGACTTCAGGAGCAATTGTAGACTAGGGGTTTCCTGTATGTGACTGACTAGTCTCTGATTTATATGTTTGTCTTAGTTTAGTTTTCAGTGCTTGTTATCATTGGTGGATTTGCTTACTGGTTGGCTGCTCTCTTCTTTTTATTTTATTACTTTCTTATTTTTTATTTTAATAATATATTTTTTATTCTTTATGTCAATAACTTTATTTTATTTATTTTCTTTTTTTTTTCGCTCCCTTTTCTTCTGAGCCATGTGGCTGACAGGGTCTTGGTGCTCCAGCCAGGTGTCAGGCCTAAGTTTCTGAGGTGGGAGAGCTGAGTTCAGGAAATTGGAGCACCAGAGACCTCCTGGCCCCACGTAATATCAATTGGTGAGAGCTTTCCCAGAGATATCCGTCTCAACGCTAAGACCCAGCTCGACACAATGACCAGCAAGCTACAGTGCTGGACACCCCATGCCAAACAACTAGCAACATAAGAACACAACCCCACCCTTTAGCGGAGAGGTTGCCTAAAATCATAATAAGTTCACAGACACCCCAAAACACACCACCAGATGCAGTCCTGCCCACCAGAAAGACAAGATCCAGCCTCATCCACCAGAACACAGGGACCAGTCCCCTCCACCAAGAAGCCTACACAACCCACTGAACCCACCTTACCCACTGGGGACAGACACCAAAAACAATGGGAACTACGAACCTGAAGCCTGTGAAAATGAGACCCCAAACACAGTAAGTTAAGAAAACTGAGAAGACAAAGAAATATGCAGCAGATGAAGGAGCAAGGTAAAAACCCACCAGGCCAAACAAATGAAGAGTAAATAGGCAGTCTACCTGAAAAAGAATTCAGAGTAATGACAGTAAAGGTGCTCCAAAATCTTGGAAATACAATCGAGAAACAACAAGAAACGTTTAACAAGGACCTAGAAGAATTAAAGAGCAAATAAACAATGATGAACAGCACAATAAATGAAATTTAAAATTCTCTACAAGGAATCAATAGGAGAATACTGAGGCAGATAAATAGTGGAAATAACTAGCACAGAGCAGAATAAAGAAAAAAGAATGAAAAGAATTCAGGACATTCTCAGAGACCTCTGGGACAACATTAAATGCACCAACATTCGAATTATAGGGGTCCCAGAAGAACAAGAGAAAATGAAAGGGACTGAGAAAATATTTGAAAAGATTACAGTTGAAAACTCCCCTAATATGGGAAAGGAAATTGTCAATCAAGTCCACAAAGCTCAGAGAGTCCCATACAGGATAAATCCAAGGAGAACCATGCCAAGACACATATTAATCAAACTATCAATAATTAAATACAAAGAAAAAACATTAAAAGCAGCAAGGAAATTCCCATATGATTAACAGCTGATCTTTCAGCAGAAACTCTGCAAGCCAGAAGGGAGTGGCAGGACATATTTAAAGTGATGAAGGAGAAAAACCTACAACCAAGGTTACTCTACCCAGCAAGGATCTCATTCAGATTTGACAGAGAAATTAAAACCTTTACAGACAAGCAGAAGCTAAGAGAATTCAACACCACCAAATCAGCTTTACAACAAATGCTAAAGGAACTTCTCTAGGCAGGAAACACAAGAGAAGGAAAAGACCTACAATGACAAACCCAAAACAATTATGGATATGGTAATAGGAGCATATATATTGATAATAATCTTAAATGTAAATGGATTAAATGCTCCAACCAAAAGACATAGACTGGCTGAATGGATACAAAAACAAGACCCATATATATGCTATCTGCAAGAGACCAACTTCAGACCTAGAGATACATACAGACTGAAAGTGAGGGGATGGAAAAAGATACTCCACTCAAATGGAAACCAAAAGAAAGCTGGAGTAGCAATTCTCATATCAGACAAAATAGACTTTAAAATAAAGACTATTATAAGAGACAAAGAAGGACACTACATAATGATCAAGGGATCAATCCAAAAAGAAGATATAACAATTGTAAAAATTCATGCACCCAACAAAGGAGCACCTCAATACATAAGGCAAATGCTAACAGCCATAAAAGGGGAAATTGACAGTAACACAATCATAGTAGGGGACTTTAACACCCCACTTTCACCAATGGACAGATCATCCAAATTGAAAATAAATAAGGAAACACAAGCTTTAAATGATACATTAAACAAGTTGGACTTAGTTGATATTTATAGGACATTCCATCCAAAAACAACAGAACACACTTCCTTCTCAAGTGCTCATGGAACATTCTCCAGGATAGATCATATCTTGGGTTACAAATCAAGCCTTGGTAAATTTAAGAAAATTGAAATTGTATCAAGTACCTTTTCCGACCACTATGCTATGAGACTAGACATCAATTACAGGAAAACAACTGCAAAAAATACAAAAACATAGAGGCTAAATAATATATTACTTATTAACCAAGAGATCACTGAAAAAAAACAAAGAGGAAATCAAAAAATACCTAGAAACAAATGAGAGTGAAAACACGATGACCCAAAACCTATGGGATGCAGCAAAAGCAGCTGTAAGATGGAAGTTTATAGCACTACAATCCTACCTCAATAAACAAGAAACATCTCAAATGAACAACCTAACCTTACACCTAAAGCAATTAGAGAAAGAAGAACAAAAAAAAACCCCAAAGTTAGCAGAAGGAAAGAAATCATAAAGATCAGATCAGAAACAAATGAAAAAGAAATGAAGGAAATGATAGCAAATATCAATAAATCTAAAAGCTGTTTCTTTGAGAAGGTAAACAAAATTGATAAACCATTGGCCAGACTTATCAAGAAAAAACGGGAGAAGACTAAGTCTTTCAAAATTCATAAATACAATATGACCGTATCATTCTTTCCATAAAATAAAATTTGCTTCACTCCTTATAGCATAGCCATTTAAAATTTATCTAACGTTTCTTTCTATGAAGAAACATTTTCTTAGACCTCATCCCTTTTCTTCTTGTCTACCATGAGGACCAGTAATTGGCTTTCTTTTCAGGGCCATTTTTACAGACAGAGACTGGTTATGCACACTCAAAATTACACCAGAAACCTATGACACTGTGCTCACTTCAATTCACTTTGGTTATTGCATATAGGATGATGAATACGCAATAAAGAAGTTAGGTGGTCAGCTAGACTCAATCGCTAGGCAAAAGCCTTTGTCCTACATATGAAGCCTCCCTAATCAGTCATACAATTCAATGAAAATCTCAGCAAAATCACTGGTAACTTGGGATTCCCGTAAACAGTTGAAACCAAGAATGTTAAGTCCATGACTACCAAGATTATATACTTACTCCTTGTAATAAAGAAAAAATTTTGAGATAGTTGAGTACATATAAATATATGGATATATATAAATCCTGGCTCATTTTTCAATACAAGAAGTTGTATTATGCGACACCTAACATGTTCTTAATTATGCCAACATTATCTGAAACCTCTGAATATTTATACCTACAAGGAATTTAGTTCTACAAAAGTATTACCAAAGAAATACACTGCCAGACTACCTAAATGTTTTTTTCATAATTCCCAGCACTTATTAGTGGGGTTGGTATATTTCTCATATATGCTTCCATATGGCCTGTCATTCAAGGGCCCAAGCTTCTTATAAGTATTTTGATAGTGTCCTTTGATATTACCTTCCTTGGTAAATGCCTGTTACAACTCTACCCAATATTAATTCCACAGTTAAAAAAATAAAAAAGAGCTATTAAACTATTTATTCCTCATAAAATATGATGAAACATTTTTTTCTGGCACATTAAAAAAAAAATGAATCTCAACTCCAAACAAAAATAAGACAGTGGTAGCTAAAAAGTAGTTTTGCTGGCCAAGAGAGGAGTCACTAAGGAAATGTCTGGGAAAGTCTTTGATCTCTGCTGGATGTGCCCGTCATGCTTAGCATGAGATGCTTCTCCCTTTACATAGAATAAGGACTTAGGAAACTTCACCACACTGTTGGTAAGGTCAAACAACTTGGCGGTGGGGACTGTTTGCTGGGAAATGAGAAATGAGAGCTAAACATATTGAATTTTCTTTTTCTGTCATACTGTGCAGTTGTCTGCTTTCCAGTGACCTTGATGTACTGTGTTTTTCCCCAGCAAGCTCCTAGCACCCTCCAATACGCTTCTTGAATTATAGTCACATATCTACACCCAGTTGTTGTATAAAGATAAAGAAACACTGTAACCTGCTATGTTTGGACAGCCTTCTTGGTAAGGCAAAACAGATGTCAGGAGAGGAGGACTATCAATCTAAAGCTAAAGTGAGAGGAGAAAATTTAAAAAAAAAACTTCAAAATAAATCATTCACTAGGGAGTCAGCAGATGACAGAGTATGATAAAGTGGGGTGGCAGCTCCAGGGAGGAGGCTCAAAACAGGCTCAAGATCCTGTTTCAGAACCAGAGTGCATTCAAAGTGTCAAGAGCGCCTCATTTTAAGCACGATCATCTGTGGATCCACAAAGGAATTGCAGGAGGCAGAAATTCTGATGAAACTAATCATAGGATCCTGGGTCTCTTTAGAAAGGCATGTCCAAAAGCTAGTTGTGAATCTATAATCAGCACAGATTCAAATGCATCCTCCCCAAGCTCCAGCCTCCCAATGCCATCTTTGAACCATCCATGTACTTGTGAAACTGCTGTACTGTAGTCCTCTCTCTGTCCTTCCCTTTTACTCTCCCTCCACCCCACTCATTTTCTGTTCCAGAGATAGATGACAGATAGATAGATAGATATAGATAGATGGTAGATAGACAGATAGGAAGAGGATGGGTGATAGCTGTCTCTCTGTTTTTGTTTCTTTATCTCCCCCTTTAAACTACAAGGCTCCGGAAAGCAGGAGCAGTGTCTGCTGTCCAATGTGCACACCCAGGCGTTTAATTCATTTGGCGGTTGCTGAGAAATACTTTTGAACTGTCTGATTAAATGATTCAAGAGTTTTAGACTTCTTTCAGAAAACATAAAGGAAAATACGCATTAACAGAATATACACAATGAGAACCAAGTGCTTTTGAATGTTTTCAGAAGAAAAATGCCGAACCCTGCTTGGCCAAGACATGTGCCTTTATTTTATTTCAAGGGCACTTCAAGAGGCGCACCCAAGGCCAAAATGTAATACTTTAAAAATATAGAAAAGTATTCAGAATCAGCAGTTTATTTCTGTTTTTGTAAGTTCTATATTTTGGCACTGGAGAAATAATATTGCTGGGGCAAGATGAAGGCCCTGTTCTTGATTCTGTGGCATATAATTTGAATATTTCATAGCACTGAATTATAGCAAGCATCTGATTCAGTTAATGTTCAGAAAGCTCTGGTTAAGCAAAGAATACATCTGGCCTAAATCAAACTGGGTGAGAGCTTACCAGAGAACTAAGGAGAGAACAGCTATGTTGGGATATATGATATTATCCCGTTCTCCAAGGAGATGAAATGCCAGGGGAAGAGGTAGTTCATCAAATCTGAATTTCATTTCCAAGGCTTGTCACCCAAGCTGGAGGACTAGTAAAGAACTAGGTCAAAACACTACTTCTTTAGTTCCATGCAAGACTGTACCTCAACTATCTTATATGGACGGCTGCCTCTTCTTTTCTACATGAATCTCATAGCACCACCATCAATATTAGCTTCATCTTTTACCAAAATAAGAAGTTCCATATGTCTCAAAATCACTTTCCCTAGTATCTCACAGTACCTATACCAAGAAGCTCTTACTATGTATAGCATGTTTCATTTTAAGCCTCTTCAGCCTTACGTTCTAAAACACAATACATGCAGACACCTGTGAATCATCTGAAAATGACAAACACTATTTAAGGAAGACCTAAGGTACAACCCCTTATAATTAAGAATGATTCAATAAAAGAATAAGAAAATAGCTCAAGTACACAGACCAAAGGAACACAATTACTTTTTCTTGCAGTTTTAGATAATATAGTAATTCACTTAGGCATGCCTGCTTTAAATACTGATGTAGTCTCAAGAGATGATAGAATGCCTTTCTGGATGGCTGTACGGAGTTTACGTTCAATCAGCAGCACAGAGAAAACAGGCCATTCATTTCCATACTCCAGACGATGCAAAACAGTTACTTCATCCGAAGGCCTGTTGAGAGGCCAGTAAAATCACCGTATTGCATTAACTAGCACTTCTGGGCCTCTAGATGGTGGTTGTAAAATTGAAAGCGTTTGGATGAACACGTCACAGGATGTGATGATGAGTGCTTTCTCACAGCAGAAAATGTGAGTCACACAGCTTTTACAAAGGTATCTGCCTCATGAAGAAAGCCTGAAAAGCTGGAATGCAATGTTACCTCTGCCAGAAGAGTGTCAAGAGGCACACCGAGAGACAACATGTGAAACCAAGTAAGTTAAACTGTGTAAATCAAAGTTCCATTTCCCTGTTTAGAAAATGGGCTTTGGCAGCAAATTCTCCATTGTCCTGAGCCACAAGAGTAGGAACCAGAATGGTTGCTAGGAAAGTTTATGGAGTTTTCATAACGCAGTGTTCCTTGGCACATTTCCCCTCTCTGGATATCATGGTGACTTTGCTTTATCATGGCTGAAAATGATAGAAACATTTTCATCCAAATATTATTCACTTAGATATACCTAGTTACATTTAAATATTGTATGATTTCTCATGCCATGTGGAGCTGGAACCTTAAATCTAGGTGGGAGGTGGGATGGGGGGGCATTATTTATCTATTTGCCTTGAAGTAACCCAGCAATTAAGAGGTTTTCTATTTTATTGTCAATATGACTGTATTTCACATAGGGTATGAAATTACAGTAATTTGAGAGGATTATTAAAACAAATATAAAAATCCCAGGAACAGGGCTTCCCTGATGGCGCAGTGGTGGAGAGTCCGCCTGCCGATGCAGGGGACACGGGTTCGTGCCCCGGTCTGGGAAGATCCCACATGCCGCGGAGCGGCTGGGCCCGTGAGCCACGGCCGCTGAGCCCGCGCATCCGGAGCCTGTGCTCCGCAATGGGAGAGGCCACAGCAGTGACAGGCCCGCGTACTGCAAAAAAAAAAAAAAAAAAAAAAAAAAAAAAAAAAAATCCCAGGAACAAAAGTTTGTTTACTTCTATAACTAAATTATTAATGTTTAGGGAATTGACCCAAGTTGAGCAAAGACACTTTTTCTCAAAATTACATTTTTTTAAATACATTTTTATTTTATTTTTTTAGTTTCTGGTTTTTCTAAATAAGCTTCCCTAAATGATAGCGTTTTTAACCTTATTGGGAAATGTTGCCTTTATAAATATTATGTCTTTAAATACTCAAATTGGGACTCAAAGTAAGCTAAATATGAGGGACTTTTAAAATAGTAAGTTCTTTCATTGTGTTTTGCCTTGAATGTTTGCATTTTTACTTTACACACAAATGTTTTCCATTTATTCAGTTATATATAATTTTTAAAAAGCGGAAATATATGTAGAGTTAGGTCTCTAAGAATTCAAAACAAAGAAAAGAATTTTAACATGTTTCCAAAGTAAGTGCTTTGGCAAAAATGTCTACTATACTTCTTCTGTTTCAGTTTCCATATAAATCTGAATTTCTTTGTTTATAACCAACAACAATGAAAAAGAATAAAGAAAATAAAGTGGATATACACATTTTTTATTAAGAAATATAATTGAATTGTAAATCAAGAAAGCACATTAGGGTGTTGCTCATTAAAAATTCAACTCCAGGGGCTTCCCTGGTGGCGCAGTGGTTGAGAGTCCGCCTGCCGATGCAGGGGACACGGGTTCGTGCCCCGATCTGGGAGGATCCCACATGCAGCGGAGCGGCTGGGCCCGTGAGCCATGGCCGCTGAGCCTGTGCATCCAGAGCCTGTGCTCTGCAACAGGAGAGGCCACAACAATGAGAGGCTCGCGTACCAGAAAAAAAAAAATTCAACTCCAGTTCTGGAAGTCACACTCCCCGACATGAAACATATATCTTACAATAGCAGGTCCAGATATGTTTTCTGAAATGAGACACATTCTGAATAATCTTCATATGAGTTCAATAAAAGTGAAAAAAAATGTGGAGAGGTAAAGTAAAAAACACTATAAACACAATTATTCCCACTAAATTTTATATGCCAGGTTGTAACAATTATTTGATCAATGACTGTCACTTACTTAAAAATGCAAAAAGTTTATATAGCTGTAAAAAATGTACCAGCTAGGGCTGCCCTGGTGGTGCAGGGGTTAAGAAAATCCGCCTGCCAATGCAGGGGACATGGATTCGAGCCCTGGTCCGGGAAGATCCCACATGCCGCGGAGCAACTAAGCCCATGCACCACAACTACTGAGCCTGTACTCTAGAGCCCGCGAGCCACAACTACTGAGCCTATGCACCACTGTTACTGAAGCCCAAGTGCCTAGAGCCCGTGCTCTGCAACAAGAGAAGCCACCGCAATAAGAAGCCCACTCGCCGCAACTAGAGAAAGCCCGAGCACACCAACGAAGACCCAATACAGCCAAAAATAAATAAAATAAATTAATTTTTTAAAAAAATGTACCAGCTAGTATCTGAATTATGTGTTCTTTTCCCTGGTCCAAATTTAACTGCATTGCTTTCTCACCCACCAACTGAACATTACACAATTCTATATAATAAGTGAAAATGACTATTTTGAGATAAACTTCAATCAGCTCTGATTTTTTATAGGTTACTCTAAAAAAATCTTTGGTCCTGTATTTTTGTGGAAATACATACTGGAAATACATTTCCCATCAAATTATAATATATATGGCTCTCAGGATGCTACAGCTAAAAAGTAATACTTTTTTTTAAAAAAGTGTTTTTAACATAATAGTTAATATTCATTCACTATCAACATGTATAAAAGTGAATGCATATTCCAAAAAGCAAAAGTAAATTAGTTACCAAAAACCATGTCCTAGCGACCACATGAAGGCACACAGCTGCTTGCTAAATCACTTGTTTATGATGGAAAAATAGCCATCACATTAGTTTTTAAAAGTGTAAGAGTTTGTGTTGAAGGTGACCTTTCCCAGAGCAACAACTACTTTAGAACATTTATCCTTGGTGTTTGAAAACTGCAATTAAATAAGTGAACACTCTGGTGTCTCTAAACAGAGTCTAATGTCCTTGGTACCTTACAAATGAATCATTCAAATTCTTAATTTCTAGGATCAAATGCCAATGACTCTTAGCAAGGAAAAAGCAAAGCATTAAAACATATCTCCAGTGACACTAGGTGAGTGTTACTAAGAATTTTCTGTAAGTATATTAAATCATGAAATACTGAGAGGAGAAATCTATGCAATTTCAGACTTAAGGCTCATGAAGAGGATAACATCTATGTAGAGATGGGAAAGTTAGTATTTTTTATTTGAAATCAGAGTACATGATAACATTTTCCACTCAATTTAGCTTCATAATCCTTTGAAAGAGGAGGTCTGGAACCCGCCCCTTCTGGCCAGTGAGTACTGATATTTTAAATTTAAAGTCCTTAGTAAATGCCTTCCTTTGTCCTCAAGAGCTCTTTCCTGGAAGGTCCTCAGCTGGACCTCAGGCTTAACCTGTACACATGTTCAGAAGAATACTGTTGAACCAAAACGTCTTACTTCTAACCAACCAATCCATGGTATACATGGGGAGGCTTAGTTTCCATCCACCTCCAGATCGTGGTCCTGTAAGTCAGTACCTTATGGATATTTGAAAGGGTGGCTTTACCAAACAGATAGCAGTTTTCATGAACTTTTAGACAGGGATCACCAAGTGGGAAGCAGTTTATTTGAATCTTACTAGAAAATACTTGCTACGATTTGAAAGAATTGCCACAGAAAAGAAAATTAGCACAGAGATAAAGCTCGTAACACTGCTATAGTTTTGGAGGGAAATAAAACACATAATATTTTCCATTTATTTCCCCAGCACCATCCACCCCATCCCACATCTGCAGTAAAAAGCTCATACCTTCCAATATACTTTACTTCCCACGCTACTGCCATCTGTGACAGATTTGTATATGCCACCCAATACTTTCCCTCTTCTTGGATACAAATCTACACTTCATTTTCTATACTTCTTATACTTTTTTTTCACTTCTGCTCACAATTAAGGCAGATGTTTCTTCTTCATGTCTTCTCTTCTCTTTGACTGCAGGAGACCAAGGAAACACCTAACCTCATATGAGAGATGTAGGGCTACAGTATGGAAGGAGTCTAGGTCCCCAAGTGACCACATGGAACAGAGTCTCTGTCCCTCTGACCTGCACTGAACTTTCACAAAAGCAGAACATATACTCTTACTGCATTAAGCTTCCTCAGGTTTGGAGGTTGTTTGTTATAGTATTTAGAGTGTACAATGATTAATAAACTACTCCTCTTCTAAGTTATTATTACAGTCGAGTCTATAATCTTACTCTTTGGATTTCTAAAAAAAAGTATATTTTTCATTGTGGAGAGTTTACCATGGCCAAGCCAGTAGGAGCTTTACAAAGTATCTCTCAGCTGGAGTTATTCTTTGCATTTTCCTCACTCCTGACTCATCCAATGACCATTCTAAAACCATTTCCTTCTTTGCTACTATAATTTACTTGCAAGAATGGAGAAATTCTTACAGTAAAATAATGACCTAGGAGTTCCACAGAGAGGCCAGCAGTATGAAACATAGATGAGATCACCTTATTCTGAACTACATAATTATGATTGCATAATCACAGAAGTGTTAAATCATGTTAGGCTACTAACTTTGGCCTTTCTAGAAATTTTCATTGCTTTATAGGATAACAAACTATTCCACAAACCAGAGATATGTGGGAAAAGAAGGAAATTCAAGTAGCCAAGTGGAATTAGCCTTATCATATAGATACTGCAGAGTTTCCCACATTTAATCTTTGTGAGCAGTGTGCTACAATTCTTTGGGGATGAAAAACACAGGGAACACATTAGAAACTTAAATTTCACTGTTTGACACAATGGAATTTTCAACCATTGTTTTCAACTGGAAAAGTATAAAATAATAAACTTAGATGTTCTAAGTGTGGCCTTCGGAACTTTCTTTGTTGATGTTATCATGAGTGTACATATTAAAAGTAAAATGGAAGATGAATAGTTTACAGCATAAAGAAATATTTTCCATCTTCACAATCCATGGTTTCAGGGTTCCCCTAAGGCCTTAAAATGAAGTCTACTTGGTGGTCTCAGCTCTAACCCTTGGAGTATGTATTCCACATCTCCAACACAGAACACCTGATTCTGCAGAATTTGACACTTCTCTGCAGCCTCCACACAGAAGAAACAGAGGACTTGACATGCATGGAAATTAAATTATCGTTCACCCCTAGAGACATGCTGTCTTCCCAGGTCAGGGTTACATTAAGGTCAAATGAAGGAGCTCAAATTTCAACCAACTCTGCCCTAGCTGTGATTCAACAGAAAACACATCTTTTGAGTTCTTGACAATCTGCTACATTTTACATGATCCATCAAAAATAAAATTAGAATAAACACCAAGTAAATCACCTTAAAGGAAATATAGTTTTGCATTATCAAACCAGGTGATTACCTTAAAAGCCAGGAATTGCCTCAAAAGTGTGAGTTTCCCACGAGTTCATAAATGAATAAATAAATTCTGAGACAGTTATAAAAATTCAGCCTGTGAATTGGCAAAGAATGACCCTAACTGTTCAATATAACCTTCATAGAAACTTAAGAATTGTTCACTTGGTTTTGTTGATTATTAATTCATAACCCTACATAATACCTGAATGGCTGAGATGAAGTAAAAAATAGAGCCTCTAGGACTCATCATTAAGGCCTTAATGAAAATATACAGGCCCTTAAAATATGAGATAAAAATCCTTTTAATGAGGATTAATCATTGATATTCATGGGAATCCCTTCAATGCATAATTACACTAAACTTACTTAAATGTTATACATTTTCAAAGATAATTCTTATAGCTGAAAGTAGACTATTTTACCTGTCCACTTCCACTCAATCCTTTCTTAACTGACATGTCCAGCCATCTTTTGACTGAAACAAGAAAAACCTCAGCCAAATTGGGAAAGTTAAAAGTACATATAACTCTAGTGCAATAGAATGTTTTCAGTTCATTCAGAATACATTACGTTAAGTTTGGAGCATTTAATGAATTTATGTAATTATGTCTACAAATGGGGGTGATTTGTTTCAAAGTCCTTGAAGGCACCCAGACTTTGAATGCAAAAGATATGAAAGTCTTCTGAATTCGTAGAGGTCACTACTCTATTCTTCTTCATTTTGAGGGGCTGCCTAATCCAGGTCCTAGTTATTAAGCAAGAGAAACGATGTCAAGAAGCAAGTTTTCTTTCCTTCCTCACTGGAATTGACAACAGTATTAATCTGTGGATCTGCAGCCTCCATTGAACACCCACATGACTTAAACTGTGATACCTTATGAGTAGCAGCAGGTAGATACAATTAGACATGTGCATCTTCAGAACACAGGCCACTCTTTCAATAATGTGCATGTACAGTTTGAAACCATATAATTATCATGAGGTTCCTTGATCAACTGCACTCATATTGTAATCATCATCTGCTAAATCAAACTGTCAAACTTCTTGCCACAAGAATTTGATGTCTTGTTCATGCCCAGTAAGTCCACATGGCTATGCAACTCTTTTCTCACTTTCAGAATTCAATCAGAAAAAAAAAAAAAAGACTCCTAAGAAAGAGGAATACAAAGAAATAGTGTTCCACAAACAGATTAACCAAAGCAATGTAAAGACAACGTGTGATCCAGCTTACCTCTCACCTAAGACTGCTTAAGTATCTTTTTATTTGCCTAATGGAAAGGAAGCATTTTCAGCTAGTAGATATATAATACACATGGAGTGTATATGATATAACATATACAACTAATAAAATGAGTTGAATGTAAAATCATCAAATTACATGCAAAGTAAAGCTAGGTTTCCACCTCTATGGCTCAGCACCACATCAGTATTAGACCAAAGGGAATTTCTCCCACCTTGTTCCAAAGAGGCTTTCCTACAACCTGGCATTTTGGAGGAGAAGCTTTCTTTCCATGGCAAAATTTTCTAGGTCTAGGTCCCCAGCCTAATCTAGCTCACTTTAGGTCTGAAAATCATTAACCTCAGGGCATCTCAGGCTTCACACATATGCATGCCCAAATGTGTACAAGGACACAGACACTCTTTCTGGTTAAAACTGCAAAGACCTCGTGAGAGGCAGAAAAGATGTCCAGACTAGACATAGGCAGCCTCCCCCAAGTGAGTGTGGGCAGTGGCCTCAGCATTGCTAGAGGCAGCCTCCCCCAGAGAAATACACTGACTTGTAGCACTCAACCTCCTGATCTCATCGGCATCACCTGAGGACAAAGTTCAGCTGGATTTCTGCCGTCCAGGAAAATGGAGACTAATCTGGTCAAAGCACAAAACCACAGAAAGTTCCTATTACCAAAAGGTAATATATATTCTCCAAGCAAATAGTATGCATTGCTTGCTCATTTCTTTTATTTTAGTTCAAAAGTTATAACAAATAATATGTAATGATTATAAAATTATATATATATATATATATATATATGGGTACAGGTGCAGATGTAATTGTAGATGCAGACAGACATCAGTGTAGCTCAGGATGGTTTGTGTTATTTTCTGTTTTTCTTACATTAATAGAATCATTCTCTGTGTATTATTCTGGGATTTTTTCTTAATTCTGGTTTATTAGGTATAATCTACATACAATACATTCCAACTGTTGTATGGTACAGTTCTATGAATTTAATCTACTGTTGTATAATCACCACCACGGTAGAATACTGAATATTTCCATCATCTCCCAAAAGTTTTCTTATGCCAGTTTGAAGTCAGCCTTTCCCCCACTTCCAGGCCAAGGCAACCATTGATCTGCTGTCTATGAGACTTAACAATATACCTTGGAAATTATTCTATGAGAATGGTAAAAATGGAATAAATTCAGTGATTCTGCAAAATATAATCTGTGACATGCTTCATACATTTATAACAGTTTTCATAGTACATTGGAAAGGGAACTACAGAATAGATTTGTACAATAAATAGCCCTTTTATATTTTTCTATTTTAAGATCTATAGCAAATGCTAAACAAGAGCCGTATGACCCACACAACTTTTCTCCAAAAAGATTACCAAGCATTAGGAAAAAACAGCAGCTGTCAATTTACCCTCCTTCAACTTGCTGAAAAGCACTGGGCATAGTTAATAAAGATTAGAGGAAAGGAGTGGAAAAAGGAAAGAAACATTGAAAACACTGTAAATTATTTTGCATATTTTTAAAACTATACTATGCATGATAGAGTAAAAATAAATTGAAGAGTTTCTCCGGGCCTGCTCTTCAGCTAAGAGGCCAGGTCTGAAAATAGTAAGAGAATAGCCAGAAGACAAAGGACTTGGAAGAATTTAGGGGGTATTTTCATCTTCATAGGTTCCTGATGCCAAAAAATGGAAGTTTTGAATCATTTCTTTAGCACAGCACAACCATGACCCTCAAATATCAGATTTAATATTCTCATTTAGCATTTCATAGCTTCTACAAGGTTCCAAAGGAGAGCAAATATATTTTTTTTCCTCCAGATTAATTTTTTGGCAAACTAGAATGGCCCCAGAGGAATCCACAAGCCCTATTCATTCACATATGCAAAGAAAGCTAAGGTTATTGACTAACAAGTTGATAAACTGTAACCCAGCCAGCAGCTGTTTTCATGGAATTGCTTTGTATTAAAATGACAGAAGCAAAAATGCCTGCATTTTCTCTATGTGGATTGTATCTAGCCGAGTAAAGGATTACAAGAAAATAACAATGCTATTTTACAAAAGAAAAAAAGACAACCCTGTTATACTTGTTTTGTGTATTCAATTAAACTTGTTGGCTTAAGCAGGTGTAATCTGATGGCAGACATATCACCTGGATGTTCCTGGAAGAGATGACAGAGATTTAGGCTCATGGGTCAACAACAGGACAGTATTTTGGAAGTGCATGATAGGAAAGTGCAAGGATGCTGTTCCAAAACTTATCCTTTTTTAAGATGTACTTAGGAGCCAAAGATTCTGAGTATCTAGAGATCAGGGTGCAATATGTGCTTTCACCAATATGACAGCAAGAGTGTAGCAGTTTCATAGCAGGGAGACCCTTACTAAGGGGGAGGTTGTTTCTTTCACTCAAGTTGTTAGTTCCCCTATTCTGTTTTTCTGTCAAATTCAGTCCACCACAACACCGAAGGAAGAATAATTCCATTTCTTTGCTTATAAAGACTTGACTTCTACAATATAACACTCCAGCAAACACCACCAAGTGGAAGGAAACTTAGGAGGTCCAGCCCAGATTTTGTGGCCAAAGAGCTGCAGTTGTTGAATGTTACTGCCAGTATATCAGTTGGCCTCAGAGAACTCCAGCTTCCAGCCGCTGAGTACAAATAGCTCACTCACACAAAATGGCTCACAGGTTTCTCTCCATCTGATCCACTTCAGCAGCTCTAGTCTTAAAGGTTGGTATAGCAGGTGGACTGAGGAACACAAGCTGAGTGTCTTTGCTAAATGTTTGTTACAAATTTTTAAATTTTATCTTTGGTCATAAGAGGGTGGGTTAGAGATTATCTTCTTCCCGTCTTCCGAGGAAAGAAGATAGCATTTCTCAATTTGGGCAACAGATTCGATTGAAGAGATGACTTAAGAATACAGATCTCAAGACTCAAGTAGGAATTGGATTTCAATATATCAACTAAATTTTTATAATTGATGCTAAAGAAACCAGATCTATTGTTAATTTTAATTGAGCTATATTGTTTTATTGGCCATTCATTGTACAAAAACCAATAATACCTAGTACATGCCTAGCACTTCATTTTGAACACACTACACAGTTAACCCTCACAATAACCATATCAGGTAGGTAGTGATATGCTTGCATTGTATGATAAAATTGAGTCTCAGAGAGGTTCAGAGACCTGCCTAAGAACAAGCAGTTTTTAAGCGAGAGAACTGGAGCTAGAAGCCAGGTCTTCAATGTTTTAGGCCAGTGACATTCTATTATGCTACAGCTGTCTCCTAAGTTACTTAGTCCCCAAATAAAAACGTGGTAAAAGTTACAGAGAGTGAATTAAGGAGAAGGTTGGAATTTGCGAGAACCTAATGATTTCTAAAACTAGGTATCAAAAATGGTTCTCTAAGATCCTGAAGCCATTAATGAATTGATTTATTAATACTGGACTCCCTTTATCTTGCCTTAAATCCCCCAGGTTGAGTCATGCAGAATGTCCCAGAACCTGAAATAGGATCTCTCTCAGTCAGTAGGAATCAGAAGATGGGAATGAGAAATAAGACCCTGCCTGTTGTTGAGAAGGAAAATCTCAGGGCTTTTGTTAGGCCCTGGGGATAATCTGGTTCCTGGTATTAAAATCATTCAATAAGAGGAACTGAACTTCTTAGCAGAAAATAGTATGCAGTTTCATTTATATATTTACTGGGGATATTTAGATAGATCAGTAATTTAAATTTCCACTATAAATTAAACCTCAAGCACAAGATCAGAAGAAAATTAGATTGGTATCCAAAAGCAAACAAACCAAAAACACTTCATCATCAAAACAAATAACATTTTGTAACTCTAAGAAAGTATTTTTGGTATCCTGTGCTTGAGCCCCTAAGTATATTTATGTAAATATGAAACACTTGCTGATTTGGAGTAGCATGTTAGAGACTATTCAAGAGAGTAAAGTGGGTCAGGCCAGGCTACTTATGCAATTTACTGAGAGAATTTGTATTTTGGTCTGGTCAGACTATGAAAACTCCTTTGCAATCAACATTTGTGTTCCCTGCTTCTCAATTTAATCAATTTGATAAAATAAAATGTCACCTAGCATGTTAATAGCCCTCTCTTAAAATCTGTCTTGTATAATTTTGGCAAATAAGCAAGCCCATATTTATTACTTTTGTCTACAATGTCTGTTTGAACATGCATACATATGAAGGTAAAATGTTCACAGTTATTCTAAGGCAGATCTTTGAAAACATTGAATAGATATAAGGGAAAAGCATTTCTTTTTAATGAAAGATATATTGACCCCAAGGCTTTCATTAGAAGTTAGTTTTTTTTGTTTTTTTTTTGTTTTTTTTAATTTTTGGCCATGACACATGGCTCACGGGAGCTTAGTTCTCCGACCAGGGATTGAACCTGCACCCTCGACAGTGAAAGCGCAGTCCTAACCACTGGACCGCTAAGGAATTCCCTAGAAGTTAGCTTTTTAACTGAGGTGACTCTGTTCTTTCTTTCAAAATTGTTCTGTCAACTGTTTAGTTCTGCTTGTAGTGGACTCAATAATATTGCTGACTGGCTTACTTCAGTGCTTAGTGTAGCATTATAATACCTGAGAATGCACAAAAAATAGCAAGACACTGTAAAAAGTCTGCCTTCTCCCCAAGGTTCCACCACTGCCACAACCACCACTTGACTCTGAGTTTATTATGCAAACATATTTACCTGTGATCCATACATATCATTGTCAATACCTTCATTCAACTAAGTCTAAGTATCCTGGAGATTGGATTACTTCTTTCTTTTATCCCAAAATTGCCTAAAAGAGGTTTCTATTCTGAGATGGTAATTAAAGAACTGTTTTTTGAATTTGGTCAATTCATTCTTTTGCCCTACCCTTGATTTCAGTAAAACAAGATCTCGGCCTGAAGCACAGGGCACTCAGCCATCTTCAGAGTCACTGGATTATGACACATATTACATATAATCCCAAGTGCTGAAGTCCTTCCGACACTCCATTTTTTGGCAGTTTAGCCTTTTGGTGAGAGTAAGTCTGCTTGATGGATGGTCCTGAACAGGAGTTATGTGATCTCTGGCCTTTGTGTGATAGAAAACATTTTTGGAAAAACAGTGTCTTGTGTAATCCATCGTGAAACAACCTTTCAATTGATCTGTTGTGACTCCGGTCTTTCCGCACCAACATAAATGTGCTTCAGATAATGTTAGTCCCAGTTCAGATTAAATTCTGCATTGGGCAATCCACCCACCATTGCCAGCTGGAACAAGCCCTCCTTTTAGGTAACAATACACATTTAAAATCCAGGCCCCGACACGGGATGAGCTATCTGTTGAACGCAGATCATGGGTGTGAACAGAACAGATGTGGAAACACTGCTACAGCCAGATTCACACTGCAGGCAGGAAAGGATTCAGGGGGCTCACTGTGGCCCAACTGTGCTGAGATCCAGAGACCATATGGTCATCTCTACCAATTAGTGCTAAAAATGTCATTTGCAGTGTCAGATTAGGTGTTTTGTTTTTTCTTATCTTTGTTTCTTTTAAGTAGCCATATCACTTACAGAGAAGCCATTTTCTTACAATGTTTGTGTCGGTGAGAACAAGCAGAAGATTTTGGTGAGTTAGAAAATAGAAAACCACCTATTGCCATTTGAATTGCTTTTTGGCATGGCAAAGTTTTCATTTCTGTTTTGGCTGTGGTTACACAACCTTGAAGAAGGCAAACTGTGGGTGTGCAAATTACCTGATTACTTAAAATACAGATTCTTCAATCACTCACTCCTCCTCTGTTTCAAATAGCATACAATGAACAATCTGTTTGCAATAATAATAGGCATAAACATCTCCCACATCCCTCCAGCTAAATGGATGCTGATACTAGAACTGCTGTGTTTACTTTGCACCTGAATTCCACTGTGGTGAGTATTTGGGAGATGCATATTCCAATAGAAGATTCCAAATGGCAGTCTGGCAGATGACAAAAAATACAAATGTAGTTCATTTTTATATTAATTTATAGGCAGCCGTGTCCCAAGCCCCTTGGGCATCCTAGCAAAATTAGGAAAAAGAAAAATAACTAGAAACACATCCAAGAGAAACATATCCAAATAAAACCGAGATCAGGAGCTCAAAATAAATGGTGCTATGATGAATACCGCAAACTACAAGGGAAAAACAAAGCTTTAAATTACTGAGCCCTTGAGGCTGAAGAGGTGATTAACCAATTAACAGTTGCATAGTATTTTGGAGCTATAATAAAGCTTTCTATCAATGAGAGTTTTATGAGTTTGGAATGATGATTCACAAGAAGATGCCCTTCCCAGCCAGCCCTTTCCTGACTGCAGCCTGCAGGAATAATTCCAGGTCTGCAAACTGCTCCCAGCAGCTGAGGTAGGACCAAGAGCAGAGCGTCCATTGCTTTATTTTAATGTTTCAAAATAAACTGACAGGGGCTTCCCTGGTGGCGCAGTGGTTGAGGGTCCGCCAGCCGATGCAGGGGACGCGGGTTCGTGCCCCGGTCCGGGAGGATCCCGCATGCCGCGGAGCGGCTGGGCCCGTGAGCCATGGTCGCTGAGCCTGCGCGTCCGGAGCTCCGCAACGGGAGGGGCCGCAACAGTGAGAGGCCCGCGTACCGCAAAATAAATAAATAAATAAATTGACAAAAGTCAATAAATAGCTTCTGAAAAGGAAGTTCAATAATTTCATCCTTTATACAAAGAAATTGCCAGCTTTAAATGGGGGAATTAGACAGGTAGAAATTATAAAATGAAGAGAAGAAAGATTTTCTAAAAAAAATCTATTAAGAAGTTAATTAGATAATTAACTATATTATGGATTTACCTGAGAGTGATATGGGGTTACTTTTTCCTAGAAATAGTGCAGTACTATAAATCATCTTCATCTCAGAATACTTCTACATGGAATCTTTGATTCAAACCAAATTAATAGTGTTCATTTAAAGTCTGAATTTAAATGTTTGGATCCTCTTTATATGAAGTTAAAGAAAACAAGAAAACCTAAGGAAATTAATTGCATAATTTTTTTTTGTGGTACGCGGGCCACTTTTTGACCACTTTAATGTGGCAAGCATTATTCTGCTTTTACAGTATTTGATTATATGTGACTCCTTTCTCTCATTCTTTGGTATATGCCAAAGAACAATGGATAAAGTCACCTCCCCAAGGTGCCTCTGGAAAATGATGTACTCAGATGTAAGAATCTTGCCCTGCAGACTTATGGTTACCAGGGGGGAAAGATGTGGCGGGGAGGGATAAATTAGAAGTCGGGGACTAACATACACGCTGCTGTATATAAAATAGATAACCAACAAGGACCTACTGTATAGCACAGGGAACTCTATTCAATATTATGTAATGACCTATATGGGAAAAGAATCTGAAAATGAATGGATATATTATATGTATAACTGAATCACTTTGCTGTACACCTGAAACTAACACAACATTGTAAATCAACTATGCTCCAATATTAAATAAAAATTTTTAAAAAAAGAATCTTGCCCCAGTCACAGGCATGTGTACCCCATCTGTTTATCAGTGACTTTGAATGTCTGTGAAATAATACCTATTACAATTTGGAATTGAATTAACACACAAAAGTGAGAAAGATACCTGGTTCTTCTGAAGCCCTAATTGAAACCCAAAATGATCCTTACAAATCAAAATAAAAGCAAATACTTGGCAAGAAGGTAGTCAAGAGAGAAAAACAAATATATCGTGAATTCAGGATGAGGAAGAAAGGGTTTGCCACAGAGGCTAAGTGCCATTGTGAATCTTTAACTGAACATGAGTCAGCAGCACACGGCTATCATTTTAAAAACCAGCAAGATAGAGGAATGCACTAACAAGAACAAAACATGCAAGAACCCTGAAGCAATTGTCCCTCTGGGCATTTGTCAGGCACTTATTAGAGTACTATATCCAGTTTGAGGTCCAGAAACTAAAGAAGGCTAAGGAAACTTGGAGAGGAATGAGAGAAAGGCAGCAGAAGAGATTAAAAGTTCAATAAAAGGGTCTGGGAGGAACTGGAATTCATAGAGATTGCCTGCAAAAGAGTAACTTTTCTAAATGTTCATACAGTTACATGTTTTTCCCATAATCTTTGCACTTATCTAGGAGATTCTGCAATCTTCTCTTGGGCCCCTTTAGCCTTCTAATAACAATGGATTAAAAGCCTTTAGGTTGGCAGGGATAGGAAAAATAAATATTAGATGCTAATGGTATCAGTTTGTTAATAAAAAAGTTTGTATAATCATCTGCAGAATATTCCTGGTACCTCAAACGTAAGAAAATAAATTTCTTCTGTCAGATCTGTTTTCCTTCTCACATCCACTTGTCTTTTTTAGTGGTATCGTTATGCATCCAGACACCCAAAATTGACGGGAGAGATCTTTGACTTTTCCAGCTCCCTTACCAACTATTCCAAATTAATGATGTTACATTGATTCTACCTACTAGTAATTCTGAATTGACCCCCTCCTCTCCATTACTCCCGCTGTTACCTTTATCCAGAACCTCTTCATCTCTTACTTGGACTATCACCATGGATTCCTACCATCAGTCTTTTCCTACTTAAGCTCATTTTCCACACTATCATTCAAAAAACTTACTTAATTATATCCCTTTTCTGTTTGAAGACTTCAACTGCCTCTATGCTTCTTAAGGGATAAATCAAAGCTTGTAGCACAACATGCAACATGTTTCATGTCCCTACCTAGCAGCTGGGTTAAATCCTTTTACATGTTTTCCAAGCACCCTGTATTCCAGCCACGATGAAACTCCTTACCACTTTGTGACTATGCTCCAGTCTTCTTTCATGTCTTCATGACTATACAGTGATTTTTTGCTCTGCCTGAAATGTTTCTGCCTTTTGTCTGTCCTGAACTCCTATGCATTTGTGTTTTTTCAGAATTCATTTAAGATGTTACACCTCCCCAGAAACCCCATAAAACACATGCTCAAAATCTAGGTTGCATTCCTTGCCTTTATGCACCCTTGTGCTTATTTCCTTCACATCACTCTGTACTCTATATCAGGTTAGTGTCTCTCCATCCAAGTTTTGAGCCCATTGAAAACAGAAAATATATCATTTGCTACTGTTATGTCTGTGTATTCTCAGTGCCTGGCACATAATGGCCAATCAATAAATGCTCTCCTCTCAAAAAATGTCTCCCCACTAGACTACAAATGTCAAGTGAATATATCATGTGTTATCCATATTTTCATATTTATTGAATGAAACTTGAAAGAATGAACAATTTAGCATCATCAGTTACCAAACTTGGAAATTGTTTAGTTCTCCCGTAAGTTCCTTTTTATAAGCTGATCTTAAATTCCATTAATAACCTGAACGTTGAGTTCTAAATAAACTACAGCCTACCTCAGAAACATGATCTAATTTTCATTGGCTTTCACTTGCATCCCAGGAACTTAGCCTGGGAAAATTGTCATCAACTCAATCACATCTGTGGAGCTGGCAAAAGCTATGCAAAGAATAACTAGCTACATAAAATGTATGTGATGTTTTCCCTATCAAAAAATATATACATATCAATTCTAGGTAAACATTGGCAGCAGTTACAGTTCTATCTGCCAGCTATCCCAAGGAAATATGTACTCTTTCAACCACTCATAAGCAGAAAATAAATAACTTACATTATTCCTAAATTTGCTCACAGATAACCAAAAATACATCTATCAAGAATTAGCCCCATAATGAGAAAACTCATTAAAACTACAGAATAATATTAAGAAAAAACAAATTCCCCAAAAATACAATGAAGGAAAGATTTTTTCATACACACCACTTAAGAAAAAAGCTCTTTAAATTACTGAAATATATTGTTTACAATAACTATGCCTATTTAAATACATATTGGCCTAATTTAAAATTTACTGAAAATTCTAAAATATTAAAAGCTGTGCAGGGCTTCCCTGGTGGTGCAGTGGTTGAGAGTCCGCCTGCCGATGCAGGGGACACGGGTTCGTGCCCCAGTCCGGGAAGATCCCACATGCCACGGAGCGGCTGGGCCCGTGAGCCATGGCCACTGAGCCTGCCCTTCCGGAGCCAACGGGAGAGGCCACAACACTGAGAAGCCCGCGTACCGCAAAAAAAAAAAAAAAAGCTGTGTAACAGTTCTGGATTTACTGCAAATTTGATTCTTTTTAATTAATGCTAGCTGACAAATTAAACTTAGATATAAGTGAGTCATACACATATTTGCAACTTGAGAGATAACCTACGCTGAGTAGGTTCTTAGAAAAAACATTTCCTTCCTGTCTACATGCCTTCTTTGAAGATAAGAAAACAAACATCAGAGAAGAAATAAATTTTTAAATTTATTAGGTTAAATATCAATTTTCTAAATATAGTTTAAATGTATGTATATTGCTTTCAATTTTAGTTATTGTTCAGTCAAGACTAAACATTTTAGTCACTGTTTTTGTTGTTTTTAATTGAGATGTCATTTATCTAGTGAAATGTGCAATCCTAAGTATAGTTCCATGAGTTCTGAGAGATAAACAGGTCTATTAACCTACAAACGATTAAATAAGATTAACCTCAAACAAGATTAAAACAATTTTTTTGCTTCACCCCAGACAGTTCCCTTAGGCCTTTTGCCTATCAATCCCAGGGGCGACCGCTGTTTTGATTTCTATCACTACAGAGAATGTAGTAAATGTATGTACTCCTTCTGTGCCTGGATTCCTTTCCTCAGCATAACATTTATGAGATTTATTCACATTGTTTGCCTATTCATTCATTTTTATTTGTTCATTCATTTTATTGCTCTGTAATATTTAATTGCATGAATATATTGCTCTTTGTTAATCTAGTCTCCTCTTGATAGACATTTTTGTTGTGTCTAGGTTTTGGATATTAGGATAAAGCTATCCTTTTGTAGATGTATGCTTTCATTTCTCTTGGGCAAATGCCTGAGAGTGGAATTGCTGGATTACAGAAATTGCTGAATGTATTTAATCTATGAGCAACTGCCAAATAGCTGCACAAAGTAGTTGCACCATTTTGCACTCCTAGCAATGTATGAGAGTCCCAGTTGCTCTCCTTGCCAATATTTGCTATTCTCAACATTTTTTACTTTTAGCATTTTGTGGTTGTGAAAAGGTATCTATTTGAGGATTTAGTTTTCATTTCACTGATGAATAATGAGGTTGAACTTTTTTTTAAATCATCCTTCCTTTGTGTATCATTCTTACTGAATTACTGTGTATTTCAGTCTGCCCACTTTTTAATAGGGTGGTTGTTATTATCTATCATTGTGCAATATAAATTCTTCACATATTCTGATTACAAATTTTTAGATGTATGCATTTAAAATATTTTCTCCTAGTCTATAACTTGTCTACTCATTTTTGTATGGGCAAGTTTTGTGGGTTTTTTTAACATCTTTATTGGAGTATAATTGCTTTATAATGGTGTGTTAGTTCCTGCATCATAACAAAGTGAATCAGCTATACATATACATGTATCACCATATCCCCTCCCTCTTGCATCTCCCTCCCACCCTCCGTATCCCACCACTCTAAGTGGTCACAAATCACCAAGCTGATCTCCCTGTGCTATGTGGCTGTTTCCCACTAGCTATTTTACATTTGATAGTGTATATATGTGCATGCCACTCTCTTACTTTGTCCCAACTTACCCTTCCCCCCCACCACGTCCTCAAGTCCATTTTCTACATCTGCATCTTTATTGCTGTCCTGCCCCAGGCTCTTCAGAACTTTTTTTTTTAGATTCCATATATTGTGTTAGCATACGGTATTTGTTTTTCTTTTTCTGAGTTCACTCTGTATGACAGTCTCTTGTAAGGGCAAGTTTTGATGAGCTTTAATGTTGGTGAAGTTCATTTAATCATTGGTTTTCTTTCATGTTCTAATTAAGAAACCTTTGACTATCCAAAAGTTGCAAATACATTTTCCTGTTTCATACCAGAAGATTTATGGTTTTAACTTTACATTTAGGTCTATGATTCATCACAGATTGTTTTTTGTATATATTATAAAATATTTGTCAACACTGATTTTTTTTTTTTAATCTGGATGGAGATCCAGTTGATATAGCACCAAAAGCATTTTCCTCTCCCAACTGAGTCACTTTGATACCTTTACCGATAAACAGTTAACCATATATATGTAGGCTATTCCTGGACCCTATTTTGTTCCATTGAGCTATTTGCCTTTGCCATGATATCTTGACTGCCATAGCTCTAAGTCTTAAAATCAGACAATGCCAGTCCTCCCAAACTTTGTTCTTCTTTTTCAAGATTGTTTTGGCCATTCTGTGTTCTTTACATCTACACATAAATTTTAGAATCAATTTATCTATTTTCACACACACAAAAAAATCTAGCTTGGGTTTTTGTTGGTATAAGAATAAATCTATAGATAATTCTGAGGAGAACTGACATCTTAACAACCCATTAGTATGGCATATATTTCTACATTTATTTTTATATCATTTCATTTCTTTCAACAATGTTTTACAGTCTTCATTATAGAAATTTTCCATATATTTTTTAACTTATTCCTCATCTTATATTTTACAATGTTATTGCAAATAACATGTTAAAATTTAATTTTCTTGTTGTTTTTTACTAGTTTACATAAATAAAATTGATTTTCATATGTTGATCATGCATTCCATGAGTTACTAAATTTACTTTTAGCCTGAAGTGCTACAGTAAGCACCACCTGAGGTGAGTAAAATTTGAGTAAAAACTCATAGTCTTACTTGTATGAAGAATCAGAAGACAGAATTCAGGTGGAGAAGGCAGCTGTAAACCGAGGAAAGGAATATGAACGTGGTACTGGGTGCCTCAAGTTCTGTATATAAATTCTTGAAATTCCTAAATTATCCATGCACTGGATAAACTCAAACATATCAGCTAAAAAGCAAAGATTTTAGCTGTTGGCCATTGCAGGGGAGTCACAGTATGATGTTTGAGTCCATTTATGCTACCTGTCTGATAAAGCAAAAAGAAATCAATACTTTGAGGAGTGTAACAGAATCTCTAACCTCTACAATGTTTTATTCACAATGTCCAGGATTCGGTACTGATCATTGGGCACTGCAATGTTACACTGTAGTGAATCTGGATTATGCCATCAACCTCTAAAGAGTGTTCAGTTTTGTCCTGCAGGCAGTTAATTTACTGATGACTCACCAGGAACCTGTCAAGATTTGGTTCTATGCTTTGTTAAGGCAGGTCTAAAGCAGCCCTAGGGTGTGGAATTACTTATAACATGTCACATTTGGGGGACTTCAATTAAATATTACTTTTTTGCACCATCATTCCAGAACCAAAATTCCAAAATGTTTTTATAAAAGTTCATTTAAATATATTAGCCAACTTTTTAACTAGAGACACCAATTAGCTTCCATTTTACATTTAAACTGAAACCATATGTAATACTTTTACTGGAATTCCTTAATTGTCACCTGGAATAGATGTTCCCTGGAAAATCTGAAAAGTCCAAGAGTCAAACCAAGTGCCAATATGTTATGCCTGCCTTAAAACACTTCTTATATAAATGACTCCTTTCTTTTAAATCCTTTCTTTCAAGAACTCCAAGGAAATACCAAAGAGGAAGCCTACTTCTCAGTTCTCCATATGAGAAAAAAATAGTTTAAAATTTTATCATTATCTTGGGTCTAAAATAAGTTATCCCATAATTGACAAAAGAGTATCCAGGTCCTGTTCATAGAGCTTGACAGTCAACAAGAGCTTGATGATAGACAGAGGTCTACTCCACTTAAGATAGGATGGTATTGAGTTTGATCTCCAATTATTCTAGGACCTTTGAAATAGTTCAAGGAGACACCTCAGCCTCACCTGGGAAGGGGCAGAGAACCAGTGCTGATAATGTTATTATTATTTTAAGGTAGCTTAAGTAGACAATAAAAGCATTTCATTGAAAATGAATATGGTCATCTGTCTCTAATAAAATATAATTATAATGTAACCTATTAATTAATAGAAGGCTGTCAAAAGGGAATGAGTTTCCCCTGATCTTTGTCACAAAGTACCCTAAATCTCTAACACCTAGTGCAAAAGTGATCTCTTCACAGTTTTATAGGAAAATGTTGATTTTATCTATTTGTTTTGTTTTTAAAGAATATGCTAGCAATGGATTAGTAGAAACATGTTCCTTGTTAAAATTAGAGTATTTTCAGTAACATATTCCATAATGAGCAAACAGCCAGCCCATTTGGATTATAGCCAATATCTTTCAATCCAAACCATATATGTCCCATAGGTATTTTAAGAGTAAGATATCATTACTATTTCTCATGTTGCATTTTAAATGATCACAAGAGAACAGGGGAAATGAAGCAATGAATAAAGAACATTTTGTGTGATAGAAACACTTAATTACACTGCTTTAAAAATTAGTGTTATTGTTGTGCTATTCAAATTATAGTATAATATTTGCAGCAGAGCACCTTGGCCTGTTGGCAGGAGCTGTGGTCTGGGTGCTGCAGGCAGGAGGAAGTAAGCCAATACTCATGGGGTTTTGTTTTTGCCTGAAAGAAGAGAGAAAATTTGGGGGCAGGAACCCTGAAGGGAACAGAAATGAGGATAATGAAATGGAAGAGCTGACTTTCATTCTCTTACCCTTCCTAACCAGCCTGACAGGCAGGTTTCGAGCCTTTGTAAGAGTTTCAGGGCCAGAAGCTGAAGGAATGGTATGAATGAACAACTGTGAAACTGAGAAGACACAGTAGGGCTTGAGGGTTCAGGGAATATATGCAGCACAGAGTCAGGGAAAGGCCAGTGCCTGCCTCCTTGAGCCTCTACTACCTTCAAAACTACAGACCCCCCATGCTAGAGGCCCCTGACAGAGCCTAACTGTAGGGAAAGGTCTTACAGAGAGCAGGCAGAGGTGGCAGGAATGAGGATGACACTGGGTCATTAATGAGGACTTAGAAGCTGGAAGAGTCCTGCCAAAGACACAGAGGAGGTTTTACAAAGGACCCACATTCCCATGGGAGCAAAGTTGGCATCCACAAGACCTCATTTATGCTCACAGGGTGGAAATACCTGGAGCTTTTAGATTATACTCACAAGCATAACTTAAAAAGTTGCATCCATGCATGCCCAAGTATTCACATACATTTCTACATCAGATGCATACTACTTTTCCTCCTGAAAACACCTTCTCTGACTATCAGTGACTGCAGGTAAATGTTAGCTCATCTGTGATACCAACCCCTAGGTCTTCTTTTACTTTTCATAGCAGCAAATTCTCCCACAGACAGACATTCACTCAGAGGTACCCATGTGTATTAGTCAGGGTTCTCCAGAGAAACAGAACCCAATATGAGACATATAGATATATATGAGAAGAAATTTATTATAGGAATTGGCTCAAATGGCTATGGAAGCTGGGAAGTCCCATAATCTGCCCTCTGGCGAACATGGGAGCCAGTGGTGTAATTCAGTCCCAGCCTGAAGGTGTGAGCATCAGGGGGCCGATGGTATAGAGTCCCAGTCTGAGTCTGAAAGCCCAGGAATCAGGGGTGCTGATGTCTGAGGATAGAAGAATGATGTCGCAGCTCAAGAAGAGAGAGTAAATTCATTCTTCCTTTGCCTTTTTGTTCTATTCAGGCCCTCAATAGGTTAGACGAGGCCCCCTAACATTAGTGAGGGTGGTCTTCTCTACTCAGTCTACTGATTCAAAAGCTAATCTCTTCAGGAAACACCCTCACAGACACAACAGAAATAACGTTTTACCAGTTATCTGGGCATCGCTTAGGCCAGTAAAGTGGATACACAACATTAACCATCTTACCACCCTTCCATAATTCCCTAAGAAAACTACATCTGTCCTCTTCTTCTATTCTTTGTTTTATAATACTTCGAAATGACAACAAAAGAGTTACTGAATACACATTTATTGAGTATGGATGCTATATCATGCCTTATGCTTTGTGTAATAGAAGCTATCTTCTGCCTGCAGGGAGATAAAAATCTTGTAAGGCAAAGGGGATATTACATAAATAACTAGAAAACAAGATGGAATGTGATAAGTAAAATAAAGAGGTACCTAGTACATGAGCGTTCAGAAAGAGACACGTAATAACAACAATAATATCCAACATTTAAGAAGCACTTAATACATGCCAAATGCTATTCTAAGTGCTTTATATCTGTTAATTCATTTAGTCCTTGCAATAACCCACTAAAATAGTTACTATTATCCCCATTTATTTCAAAGAGCACACTGAGGCATAGAGAGGTTTAGTAACATGTCCAAGGTCACACAGCTAAAAATTATCAGAGCCGGAGAACAGAACAATAATAATTCACTATATAAAACAAAGGAGGGACTTCCCTGGTGGTCTAGTGGTTAAGAATCCACCTGCCAATTCATGGGACACGGGTTCAAGCCCTGGTCCGGGAAGATCCCACATGCCGCGGAGTAACTAAGCCCATGCGCCACAACTACTGAGCCTGCGAGTCACAACTACCGAGCCCATGCACCTAGAGACTGTGCTCTGCAACAAGAGGAGCCACCGCAATGCGAAGCCTGTGCACCGCAAGGAAGAGTAGCCCCTGCTCGCCACAACTAGAGAAAGTACATGGGCAGCAATGAAGACCCAACACGGCCAAAAATAAATAAATAAATAAATAAAAATTTAAAAAATCCAAAAAACAAAGGAAAACTCAAACTTTTAAGTTGAATTAGACACAGTAAAGGGCCGCTGAGAATTTTCAAAAGTCTCCTTCAGCTTTTCATTTTTCACAGATTAAAGTTAAAATTTCTTAAATACAACTGCTCCAGATTATGCAGTTTCTTATTCAATTTTGTTTTTCTATGCTTTCATCATTGTTTTTTCACTGGTATTGTTTTTACTTTTTTCTTTTTTTTTCTTTTCTTTTTGCGGTACGCGGGCCTCTCACTGCTGTGGCCTCTCCCGTTGCGGAACACAGGCTCCGGACGCGCAGGCTCAGAGGCCATGGCTCACGGGCCCAGCCGCTCCGCGGCATGTGGGATTTTCCCGGACCAGGGCACAAACCCGTGTACCCTGCATCGGCAGGCGGACTCTCAACCACTGCGCCACCAGGGAAGCCCTACATTTTTCTTTATAATCAGAAGTATTTAAGACAATGGATAAGGCAGACTTCTATAGGCCAGCCTGGAAATATTTCTAAAAATATTTCTAAAAAACAGATTTCTAAAAACCAATTTACAAATGAATATTTGAAACACCACTTCCTTGTGAACTGAGAATGCCTAAATAGATAGATGTGTGTTCATTAGTATGTGCTGGGCTCTTTGCTGGGTACTGAAGTGTACTAAGATGAATTAAGCAGAGATACTGACTTCAAGAGGGTTTTAGTATTGTTTCTAATATAGATACTATCTTCTTAGAGTTTCTAGTATGTGAGAGAAAATAAGACAAGTAAATAAATAATTATGATTTAAAATAAATGAACTAGTGCCATTAAAGAGAAACAAAAATGGGCTTCCCTGGTGGTGCAGTGGCCTGCCGATTCAGGGGACACAGGTTCGTGCCCCGGTCCGGGAAGATCCCACATGCCACGGAGCGGCTGGGCCCGTGAGCCATGGCCGCTGAGCCTGCACGTCCGGAGCCTGTGCTCTGCAACGGGAGAGGCCACAACAGTGAGAGGCCTGCGTACCGCAAAAAAAAAAAAAAAAGAGAAGCAAAAATTTCCATGTTAATTTGGAGAAATTCTATGTTGGACATCAAATATTAGTGAAGACCTTTGGATTCATGACAACAAACTAACAACATGCTTCTATGAAGATTGAGTGTCATTGGTCAAATATTCCTGCTGTTAAGTAATTGACATTTATTGCACTTAAGCAACAAGAAAGAGGAAGTATCCCTTAAAACAAAACAACGAAACAAAACAACTAGCAGAAAAACTAGGAGACCATGTGCACACAGGAGAAATTTGCAGCACTATGCTTCCGCTTAGTGAAGAGTTTTTGCCCCAACTGGGGAAAAAGCAGTTGTAGTATAACTATCCAGTTCCTCTTCCCTCCCATTTCCTCCCAAGTTATACATGTACCCATACATATGCATACACACAATATTTACACAACTTTAGAAAAAAAGCATATTTACTGAGTAACTAATAACTTTAAGTATATTCCTTTATCTTTGGAAATCAAAGATGCACATACTAAACATACATCTTTCATATAATTTATTTCTAAAATTGGCATCTGAAGTGAAACAATCAGATCATAATATCAGTATTTTAAATGATCACATCTTGAAATTTCATGTTATATCATAAAGAAATTCCTATATGGTAGTTAAAACATTTTTTTAGTTGACCCCAATGGATTTTGTAGTTTTCATCAATTAACTGTCTTATTAAGGAAAATTATTTCTGCCTCTTGCTTATTATCCATAAAGGAATCATTGTATTGAGCTTAAAAATCACTTTCTATCTACTGTTCCCATTTATAATTTCCTATGAGAAATAACTTTCTTTTCCTTGATTACCAGGAAAAATGTAGCTTGAAGTAATCCTTGGGAGATAACATGGGGATTATAGAAAACCTGTGATTTAGAAACTGGATAAATTTAATCAGAATCTCATTTTAAATTAAGAATTAACAGGAAACTATCCCCCCACCAAAGACAGCGTACTTAAATCTCCTTCCTCAGATATTATCATTATTTAAAATTGTGGGAACTCCAATATGAAAGTGACTGTGCACTTCCAAATTAAATCACTCTGAATCAAATTAAATTCAAATACACTCTGATTACAACAAGTTGTACCTGAAATTTTGACCAAGAATGAAATTACTTTAGAGGTGTTACATTTCATAAAACTTCCAACACCTTTTCCCCTCACCTTTGACATCAGTGAAAACTTTTCCTTTCATTTTAAGTCATTGTTTTTCAAAGGAAATTTGATTTTGCACATTTCTCTGGGTAAATAGAAGCTTCTGTTAAAACAAACATCAAGAGTTATTCTAAGTAATTTGGGGGATAAATTTATTTTAATGCAGCATTTCAGAGCTGGAACTCTGTGATAGCCATACAGAATGAGGAGCTTGAAAGATTTTTGTTCTTAATTTATAGTTCATAATTTTCTGTTGGAGTCTAAATTTAAGTCAGTGGTTTCTCCCTTTTGTAATTTAAATCTGAGATATCTTGGTAAATTCTTTCTGGATGGAACTCTGTAACACTTAAAATGAATGCAATCATAACACTATGGATACTCGGCTGCTATTTGCAATACAGATTTATTTCCAGAAAGTGTTTTAAGAAGGATTGGGAAAACAATGGGTCTTTAAATTACAATTCAATTACAGTAGTGAGATTTAAAGAAAAATTCAGGGTGAGTAATTTTTCCCTTAGTTATAAAGGACATGTTTAGGTAAATGTATTAATTAGTGAAGCCACCATTTAGTAGTTTCTATTCCCCTTGAAATGTCTCCTGACTTTCTTAAATAAGGGGTTTGAGTTATTTTGCCACTATAAAACTAAAATAGATTTATTTATGTGATTAATGATCTGCTAAATTATAAATAACCATGATTTCTCAAAATGGTCTCAAGTAGCAAAAACATAAACAGAGTATACAGAAGGATTCTTCTATGTAAGAACTAGATATGGAACATTTTTTCACTGTGCTGCTTTAAAAATGTAAAATGTACTTCCAAAAGTACTCCTTTGGCAAGACTCAAAACTATATTTTCAAAATTTTACTTTTTTTGTTGAAGCATAACATACGTTCATACTCTAAAGTGCACAGATCTTAAGTGTACAGATTTTTATAATGATCACTTGTAACCACCATCCAGATCAAAATATATCATTACCAGAACCCTCATCCTCTCAGTGGTCAGCACCACCACCTAAGGCAAGAACTTTAGTGTCCAAATTTTATCATTGAACATTATTTGTGAGGTTTATCCTTCTTGTTCCATGTCTAGAAATTCATTATTTTCCCATGCCATATTGTATTCCACTGTATGAATACACCACAGTTTAGTTATCAACCGTAATTTTGAAGGACATTGAGTCATTTCTAGTTCAGACCAGTTTAAATCATGCTGTCATGGATGTTTTTGAATGTTGGTGCAGATACGTATTCCTTTCTATTGAATATACATCTAGGAGTGGAAATGGTGAGTCATAGGATATATTTACCAGATGCTGCCAGACATTTTTTCACAAATGACTTTTAAAGCAGTGTATGAAATATCCAGATTCTCCACATTATTGCCAACACTTGGAAAAAAAAAATATATATATATATATACATATGTAAATTTTTACCATTCTGCTGGGCTTCTAGAGGTATCTCATAGGGTTTTTAAATTTTTCTTTTCTCTGATAAATAATGATGTTGAACCGCTTTTCACATATATATTTTATATATGGATTTTTTGGTGAGGTTTCTATTCAGATTTTAGGCTCATTTACTTTATCTGTTATTTTGTTATTGATTTGTAGAATTGATATACATAAAGGAAATAAGTCTTGTTAAATATATTCACATATCTTCTCAACTCCATGACTTGCTGTTTTTTGCTCTTTTTGGTGTCTTTTGATGAACTAAAGCAGTAATTTTGATGAAGTCCAATGGATTACTCTTTTCTTCATTGTTTAAACATACACTGTTTATGCACTATTTAAGAAGCCCCTGCCTACTCTTAAAGTTATGATGATATTCTATATTAGCTACTAGAAGCTCTATTGTTTTACCTTTCATATTTTGATGTATGCTGTGAGGCATGTGATTGTTTTATTTTATGAATATACAATTAATTCAGTATCTTTTATTTTTTTAAAATCTTATCACTAAACACTGCAATAGCACCTTAGTCATAAATCACACTGTCATTCTCTCTGCTCCATTGCTCTTTATAATTATTATTGTCCCAATACCACACTGTCCTAATTGCCACAGCTTTAAAATGTCTTGATATCTAGTAATTCAAATTTTCAACTTTTATTCTTCATTTTCAAGATTGTCTTGACTATTATTGACTTTTTGCACTTCCACGTAAGTTTTAAAATCCCTTTTTTGAGAGACTTCCCTGGTGGCCCAGTGGTTAAGGCTCCGTATTTCCACTGCAGAGGGTGCGGGTTCAATCCCTGGTCAGGAACTGAGACCCCTCATGCCAAGTGGCATGGCCAAATGGAAAAAAAAATGACAGTAGAATCACCTTTTTGATTTCTCTCAAAACACCTTGCTGGAATTTTATTGAGATGGTACTGAATCTATTAATCTGTTTGGGGAAAATTGACATTTACACAATATTAACTCTTCCAATCTCCTCTGTATTGCTATGTACAAATCACCCCAAATCCGTGACTTAATAACAATCATTTCTTTTCCTTATGAATCTGGGAATAGACTGGGCTCAGCCAGAGTTCTCATGAAGTTACAGTCAAACAGTGACTGCAGCAAAGGTCAGTTCCTTGAAGGCTTCTTCACTCCATGTCTGGTGACTGAGCTGGAAGAACCCAAACAATTGAAGCCATGAACAGCTGGAGTCCTCCATGAATCCCTTTCCATCTCTCTGTATTTGTTTTCTATTTGAATTTCTGGCTTCATCCTTCTTGTTTTCTTTATTCTTCTTTCTTTGGCTTTAATTTGCTTTTCTTTTTCATACTGACATATAGGCTTATATAATTGATTTTTCAGTGTTTTTCTTTTCTAATATATACATTTAAGTCTACAAGTTCCACTGAATACTTTAGCTGCATTCCACAATTTTTGATATATCATATTCTCATTACTGTTTTTCCAATGTATTTTTTCTTGTTTTGTTTTATTTTATTTCTTTTAATTTTTATTAGAGTATAGCTGATTTACAATGTTGTATTACTTTCTGCTGTACAGCAAAGTGAATCAGTTATACATATACATATACCCAATCTTTTTTAGATTCTTTTCCCACACAGGTCATTACAGAGTATTGAACAGAGTTCCCTGTGCTATACAGTTGGTCTTTATTAGTTATCTATTTTATATATAATAGTGTGTATATGTCAATTCCAGTCTCCCAATTTATCTCTCTCCCTTTTCCCCCCTGGTAATGATAAGATTGTTTTCTACATCTGTGACTCTATTTCTGTTTTGTAAATAAGTTCATTTGTACCATTTTTTTTTTAGATTCCACATATAAGTGATATTATACGATATTTGTCTTTCTCTGTCTGACTTACTTCACTCAGTATGAAAATCTCTAGGTCCATTCATGTTGCTGCAAATGACATTATTTCATTCTTCTTTATGGCTGAGTAATATTCCATTATATATATGTACCACATCTTCTTTACCCATTCATCTGTCAGTGGACATTTAGGTTATTTCCACGTCTTGGCTACCGTGAATAGTGCTTCTATAAGCATACGGGAGCATGCATCTTTTTCAGTTATAGCTTTGTCTGAATATATGCCCTGGAGTGGGATTGCTGGATCATATGGTAACTCTATTTTTAGTTTTTTAAGGAACCTCCATACAGCTGCACCAATTTACATTCTCACCAACAGTGTTGGAGGGTTCCCTTTTCTCCATACTCTCTCCAGAATCTGTTCTTTCCAGACTTTTTAATGATGGCCATTCTGACCAATTTGAGGTGGTACCTCATTGTAGTTTTGATTTGCATTTCTCTAATAATTAGCATCTTTTCATGTGCCTATGGGCCATCTGTATATCTTCTTTGGAGAAATGTCTATTTAGGTCTTCTGCCCATTTTTTGATTTTTTTTTTGTTATTCAGTTGTATGAGCTGTTTGTATGTTTTGGAACTTAAGCCCTTGTGGGTCACATCATTTGCAAATATTTTCTTCCAGTCCCTAGGTCATCTTTTCGCTTTGTTTATGGTTTCCTTTGCTGTGCAAAAGCTTGTAAGTTTGATTAGGTGCCATTTGTTTATTTTTACTTTTACTTCTACTGCCTTGAGAGACTGACCTAAGAAAACATTGGTATGATTTATGTCAGAGAATGTTTTGCCAACGTTCTCTTCTAGGAGTTTTATGGTGTCATGTCTTATTTTTAAGCCTTTAAGCCATTTTTGAATTGATTTTTGTGTATGGTGTTAGGGTGTATTCTAACTTCATTGCTTTACATGTGGCTGTCCAACTTTCCCAACACCACTTGCTGAAGAGACTGTTTTTTCTCCATTGTATATTCTTGCCTCCTTTGTCGAAGATTAATTGACCATAGGTGGGTGGGTTTATTTCTGGGCTCTCTATTCTGTTCCATTGATCCATATGTCTGTTTTTCTGCCAATACCATGATGTTTTGATTACTGTAGCTTTGCAGTATTGTCTGAATATGAAATTGTTCTTTGCATATTGATCTTGTATCCTGCAACCTTGCTAAACTCACTTATTAACAAATGAACTGTTGATGCACACAAAATAGATGAGTGTCTCCAATCTGAGCTGAGTGAAAAAAGCAAGACAAAGGATTGTGCATGTTTCATGATTCCATTCATATCTACTTTGAAAGAATGCTAACTGCTCTTCAGTGATGGACATCAGATCAGTGATTGCCAGCAGATGGGAGTGGGGCACAAAGGAGCAGGAGGCAGGGAATGCAAAGGGGCACAAAGAAACTTTTCAGGACGACAGATATATTCATTATTGTGATTCCAGTGATGGTTTTATGAATTCATACAGTTGTGAAAATTTATCATGTGTATACTTTATATATGTACAATTTATTTTATGCCAACTGGACTTCAATAAAGCTGTTAAAAATATTTTTACATATAGACACTTTTTTTTACATGTTTATTGGAGTATAATTGCTTTACAACTGTGTGTTAGTTTCTGCTTTATAACAAAGTGGATCAGTTATACATATACATATATCCCCATATCTCTTCCCTCTTGCATCTCTCTCCCTCCCACCCTCCCTATCCCACCCCTCCAGGCGGTCACAAAGCACCGAGCTGATCTCCCTGTGCTATGTGGCTGCTTCCCACTAGCTATCTATTTTACATTTGGTAGTGTATATATGTCCATGCCACTCTCTCACTTTGTCACAGCTTACCCTTCCCCCTCCCCGTTTCCTCAAGTCCATTCTCTAGTAGGTCTGCGTCTTTATTCCCGTCTTGCCCCTAGGTCCTGCATGACCATTTTTTTTTTTTTTAGATTCCATATATATGTGTTAGCGTACGGTATTTGTTTTTCTCTTTCTGACTTACTTCACTCTGTATGACAGACTCTATGTCCATCTACCTCATTACAAATAACTCAATTTTGTTTCTTTTTATGGCTGAGTAATATTCCATTGTATATATGTGCCACATCTTCTTTATACTTTCATCTGTTGATGGACACTTAGGTTGCTTCCATGTATATTGGTTCCTTGCTAGAACCAATAGCAAGGTTCTTGCTATTGTAAATAGAGCTGCAATGAACATTGCGGTACATGACTCTTGGAATTATGGTTTTCTCAGGGTATAGGCCCAGTAGTAGGACTTCTGGGTCGTATGGTAGTTCTATTTTTAGTTTTTTAAGGAACCTCCATACTGTTGTCCATAGTGGCTGTATCAATTTACATTCCCACCAACAGTGCAAGAGGGTTCCCTTTTCTCCACACCGTCTCCAGCATTTATTGTTTGTAGATTTGTTGATGATGTCCATTCTGACCGGTGTGAAATGATATCTCCTTGTAGTTTTGATTTTCATTTCTCTAATGATTAATGATGTTGAGCATTCTTTCACGTGTTTGTTGGCAATCTCTATATCTTCTTTGGAGAAATGTCTATTTAGGTCTTCTGCTCATTTTTTAATTGGGTTGTTTGTTTTTTTGATATTGAGCTGCATGAGTGGCTTGTAAATTTTGGAGATTAATCGTTTGTCAGTTGCTTCATTTGCAAATATTTCCTCCCATTCTGAGGGTTGTACAGACACTTTAAACCATTTTTTCAGCTCTCTTCATTTTGACTGGCTTTCAAAACAGAACTCACATGAAGAAGGAAGCACCACTATTTACCAGCAGCAAGAATAAACAGAATGAGAGTGTATGGTGAGTATAAGATCAACCTATATGTAATATTTCAGTGTTCTGAACTTAAATATAGTCTCAAGTCTGGCAAGATAAAACCACAGTACTAACACAGACATAATAAACCTTTTAAAACTTCTGGTATATAAAGTATTTCTCACAAAAGAATATTTTGATAAATAGTTATATTTGGGTGTATATAAATACATATATACTAAAATATAAAAATATAAAGAATATATATGTATATATATAATATTATATATATATAAATATATATAATAAAGAAAATATAGAGGTTCTGTTTTCCTTAATATACACATGGGTTTTAAAAGAAGAGCATGAACTTTATTTCTTTTATGGAATGCTTCCTGGATACATAACACTGACAGACCCAAATACCAAGTTATACCAAAGGTGGCTCTCCACAACCAATTCAGCAAATGTAACATAATGGAAAGCAAATATTTACACTAACTCCTTTGAATAGAGAATGGGATATTGAAAAAGAAATAAAAGACAAAATTTCCAATTATAATTGCGCCAATTTTCAATCTTGGATTAAGTTATTCATGTGGCCTATATTAGTTTCATCTTCATTCAAATAAACTCTCAGACTTCAAATTCGCTTTGGTCCAGGAGAGGACAATGAACCACAACCTTCCCCTCATAGATCTCCCTAATACTTCTCAGTACCTCATGTATCACCATACTATCAGAAAATAAATACCCAATAAAATCTATATCTCAATACTAGCAGTGACCATGTCAAGAAAACTAGGTAATCTTTTTTTTTAAAGTATTTATGTTTACTGTTTTGTGATTGAGGTCAGTTCTGGTATGTAATTAGATCAGATAATTATCCATATATATCAGCTAGACAGCCCAAATGATTGATATCTCTCCACTAAGCTCCTAGTATATGTGACCATACAGTTATTAAAGAAGCCAAAGACAGTAGGAAGAAATTTAAACTTTGAGTCAGAGAATACAAAGTTGTTTTCTGATTCGTCTGGTTTTCTAATTTTGAGACGTTGAAAAAAAATCACAGTGTTTGTAAGTTTCAGTTTTTTCTGCCCTAAGGAATGGGAGTGACTCATTGTGCATATTTAATGAGGAAATGTGCACGTAAAGTGGTTTTTAAACAACAAAGTACCATGCATAAACATACACAAGGTATTGTTATCTGATTAGTAGGGGAAACAGAAGAGTGTGCATTCCTATTTTGGGTCTTTCTAATTTCCTTCCATTAGTAGGTTCATGAATTTTTATTTCTTACTGAGGATAACTCCTATATTCCTCTTAAAAAAGTTGCTTCAGGGCCTGAGATGAATAGTTTTACTTCCCTATATAAATACAAATTTGAAGAGATAGTCAACATTTCCAGCCAACTTGAAAAATAAGTATTTACCATAAGATTATAGACTCAACAGTCTGTTACTTTATTGCCAGGATGACTTATGAAAGCATTTTGCATAACAGACATAAATGATGCTATGTTGACACGACTCCATGAAAGACAAGGTGAAGAAATTAAAGGTGCATGATGCAGTCACCTTGGCATCAGTCACACCATGAAATAAATCACGGATGGTTTAATTTGAATCATTAAACATCTGATGGCTTTTTTTCCCATTTGAAAATAATTAAGGAGCCATTTATTTTACTGATTAGTCTTTTATAATTTATTTCCCCAACAATTTGGTCATTAGGATAGCAATGACTTTCACACAAATGACAAGACATGTCAGCACAAATATAAAATTTCTGCAAATAGCATCCAGTAGTTAATCATATGCTGGATCCACAACTTCTATTCTGGATGTATGAAATGGAGTGAAGATGGTTTGTTAACAGGAATGAGCTCACTGGCAAAGATCACAGAGAATTCCAGGCAAAGACTGAAATAACGTATCATTACATAAAGCATCCTTTCCCAATCTTCAGTTGCATAGTGGAAAGGGAAAAGGGTGGGAGAGCAGAGGAAGGAGAGTGCTGTTTGGTCAGGGACAGAGCACTATGAAGTAATGTGAAAAGCAGTAACTAGAAACTGTTTTGAAATTATTCACCTTTTGACCCCATTTTATGTTTTTAAGATACTGTTTGAACCCAGCTTTAAATTTATGATAGACTTTATTTTAGGAGAACAGTTAGAAAAGAAATAAAGGAGTAAATCCTGTTGACTGGTGTTGCATCAATGTATGAGAAAAGGGAGACATGGTGACACAGACTTTAGGACACAATTTGGATACTGCAGCATGATTCCTATTCTGGCTTGCCATATCCGTATTCTAAAACCAGTGTCCATCAAGATCTTTGTGGTAGACTGCATGAGCTGACTATGATACATGTGGTCAACACGAATGGATCACTATGAATTGGGCATGGGAGTCACTTCTCTTTGTTTATCGTGCATTATCCATTTTTAGATGGTATGAAATAAAATTTTTTCTCCTATAATAATTAGTGTTCTCTCTAATTACATTAACCTCATAGGGAACAAAAATAATTCTTTAATGCTGTGACTTTACAGAAGTCATAGAAATTGAGAATGTTAAAATGTACATTTTAATTCTATATTTTGGGACCACTAAGCATAAAGATTCCATTTGCCTTTTCTCACTTCATTCAATTTTATCATCTTCTTTCAAGCCGCTTCATGCTCTCATCAAATAATCCCACTCTCAAACTGTATGAATTAAAAACCACATTTCTATAGGTAATCTATAGAATCCAATTATGATGGGAAAAGTTTAAAAATAATTTTTTTTCATTTATTTTTATTTTAAACTTGCTGTGCAAGTGCTGAAGATACAATTTCATTGTGATTTTTTGTAAATATTGATAAAACTATTACTGTTCAATGGACCAAAAAGTAAAATAATAGAAGGATGATAAACTATAACAATCATTTCAAATAATCAAAATGGGCAAAGCCAGAATAAATAAAGCAAAGGATTAATTCACTCACCCAACACGTATTTATCGATCAACTCACTATGCACCAGGGAAAGACAGAGTAAATTGATGAGCAGGAAATCATTCTATGAAACTATCCTCCAAAGAAAATTGGACAAATTCCATTGTTTCTCTCAGTGAGGAGTTGTTCCTGTCATTCAATAGAAGGCAGAAAGATGCGATCCTTGTACAAGTTTCTCAACCTCTCTAAGCCTTAGTTTTTCATCTAAAACATGGAGGTGGTAATAAGAGTACCTATCTCAAATTGTCCTGATAATTGCTTATGTAATACATGTAATACACTTAGAAAAGTGGCAAAAAGTATACAATAAATATATTAAAATAAATGCTAAAAAGTATATTGTATTCTCTAGGTTATAATTAAACATACTAATAAGTATGTTTAACTAGGTAAACATAGGTAAGCTTGGACCTTTAGTATCTTAGAAAAGAATCTATATCATTTTCGCCTTAAGTACTGGATATATAGCAACATCTTCATCTTGAGCTGCTCTCATTTTCTGTACTTTTGTCCTGATCTTTGTGATTTCTGTGCATGTTCTCGTTAGTTGATCCTGAGTACAAACCCTGTCTAAAAGAATGTGCTTCACCTGTTCTTGCTGAAATCTGCCAATAAAATGCTATTAGTGAATGTGGTTTCTAAGCAATGAGGGTGAAGGAAAATAAAATACATAGTCATCCTCCAGATGAGGGAGACCCTGCCTGAAATACAACTACTTGCAAGGATATTTTTCCTGTTAAAAATAACTTTTTAGATTAGACTCTTCCTTTGCTTCAGAAACAGTCTACACCCATAAGTGAAACCAGCAGAAATTCCATAACTGGACCTGTAAATCACTGGGAAAGGAAGGTATCTTTTCATGTACATATTGACAATTGCCAGTGATTGGCTGGAACTCGCAGGTACCAACTTGTGAGAGATGATTTTGTGCATCTCCTTCCCATTTTCACATTCAGTAACAGTAGTAGCTTAAAATCAGCCAGCTCACTGGTTCTTTAAGAACAGTGTCCAGGGGGTCTTACTTCAATCATCCAACTGTCCAACCATCCACCCACCTGCCCATCTTTCTTTCCATACATCATCCTTTCCACTCATCCATGCATTTGTGTACCCATCTGTACATCCATCTATTCACTTATGCATTTACTCACCCACCTACCATCCATCCATCAATTCAACTGCCCAGATGTACATCCATCTACATCTACATCCACCACCTACATCCTAAACTGCTAGCTTGAAATCACCCCATGGATATTGGCATACGCTAAAATTATGAACCTTGGGGTTTGTTTTTTTGGAGAACTATTTGTTAAACAGCTAGAGGTACTTAACACTAGCATAATATTGACCATAAAGTAGTGACTAGTCCCTTCCTCTGAATTTTTTTTTCATATACTAAATGCCAGTTTATTTTAAACTGACCATAAGCATCATGGGATGGCTGAGCATCCTGCCATATCAGGCCAAGGGGTCTGTCTGAACTTTTCCTCATATAGAGGAGCACACAGGGAGCCTGAGAAAATACTCAGCCAAGAGGACCTGGAGTGAGGAGAGGCTATCAGGAGGCCAGGAGGCCCAGTGTTCTAAGAGGTAGAATTTAGGGCGGGGGGGTAGAGGAGGATGGGGAAATGGATACAAATTCCACTTCATAGATACTAGTGTGAAATAAATGAAGACATTTACATTTTCCCCTATAACTGAATTTGTTTTTTCTTTTGAGACCTAGTCTACAAAATTCTGAAGACTTAATTTCAGTCTTCCCTCCCCTCCCCCTGGAGTTAGACCTAAATTTAAGTCCTTGGTATCACAGTGTGGATTGGAAGGGTTATATGGCTGGTCACTGGTGATATCAAATACTCATACTGACATCTCACCTGTTAAGGAATACACATTCCCATCTTTTTTCCCATACCTGATTTATTCAGGACACTGCTGGACATCTTTGCCACATGGGAACTATTCTACTGCCCCCATCAGCTCTGAGCCTTAGGAAACTGTGAGGCTAATTCAGAAAAATCTTCCCAGACACCCTCCAGAGGATTTACACTCTCCCAGGCTCTCCTTGAAATGCTTTGGGGAAGGTGATCACATAGGACTCTTCTGCTCTCAGGTACTTGAACTTATCTGAGGATTTGTGATACCATTTTCCTCCTCCTGGAAATAGCAGAACCGTTTCTATGGGATCTGTCAGCAGAAAATGATTTATTCTCCCTAGTTCTCCCATCACTCCCCCTTGTCCTGGGAATGTTTCTCAGTGTAGATAAAAAAGAAGACTTTCTTTTATAGCATCATGGATTTTATATTCTCTAAGGTTTTTTAGACCTAGTTTCACAATTCAAAGCTTAAGATTGGGAAGATTAAAAGGTCTTTTTTTCTTTGTTTTTCTGTTCCATGTTTCTCACCTTAAATGACCACTTCTGAGTATATGAAATGCTGAGAGGTGGAAGAAAAAATAAGTACAGAAAACTGCAAGTACATTTGATAAAACTTCAAATAATCATATCCCACCATACTTGCTTTAACATATTTTCTTATTAAGACAAAGGGAGAAACGTCTCTTAAAATAATTACATGGCTTATATTTTATAGGTGGTTGTAGAGTCAAGTGAGGGGTTACAAGCAGAGTGTTTGGACAGGAAACGAGCAAACTTTTAAGGATTAGGTCCAGGAAGAGCTAGTATAGAATGTGATTTGACACCTGTATAAAAGGGGGCAGTTAAGGAGACGAGTATAGCTGCGTGCATTAGAAGGCAGAACACACACACACACACACACACACACACACACACACACACACACACAGCCTTGTTTTACATATTCCACATGTAACCTTCTTACTTTTTTTTTTTTTTTTTTTTTTTTTTTTTTGTGGTACGCGGGCCTCTCACTGCTGTGGCTTCTCCCGTTGTGGAGCACAGGCTCCGGACGCGCAGGCTCAGCGGCCGTGGCTCACGGGCCCAGCCGCTCCACGGCATGTGGGATCTTCCCGGACCGGGGCACGAACCCATGTCCCCTGCATCGGCAGGCAGACTCGCAACCACTGCGCCACCAGGGAAGCCCTACCTTCTTACTTTTATCTTCTAGATCTTTGAAAATCAGAGTGAGAGTTTAGGTCTCAGGGTACACATAAAAGTTGTTTTTTGACTTTCTACTTCAAACACTGGCATTGGAGGACTAGGTTAAAATCTAATGAGGAATGTGAGATATCATAAAAGTCCATTAAATGCTGAAATTCAGCAATGTTTTTGAGTGGTTAAAACATCTTAAATCATTTTACTCCCTAAAATCTCCTTTTTGTAAAGAATGTGAACTACTGATATCATATATTCACAATTTTTGGTGCCCTTTTCTAAGCTTTCTCAATAATTCACCACTTCTAACTTCCATAACATTATAAGAGGATAATGAATCATTGTGAGTGTGAGCTCAATATAAGTTATTTCACTTCCCAAAGAGAGAAAGAAAATGTCACATGGAGCATTCTAAATGAAAGGGCTTATCCTGATCCTACACTATTCCAAAAGGAGGATTCATTCAAATACATCTGTTAATCTTTCTCACAAAGACATATTTCGCAAGAGTTGGCCAAGGAAGGACAGATAATATAACATGGAAATCTTCTGCATGATTATAGTATTTCTCTAGAGCATGCTTATTATTAATTTATGACTTTGCACCTTCCACAAAGGCTACTGGGAATATATTCTTCTAGGCGCTTTTATTCTTTTGAAGGTAAGTTCATAGGTAAGACAATTTATTGCAGGAAAAATTATAGGGTATTATGCGGTACTTAGATTAACCCTTGTGTTCTTACTGACTTCAGAAATGAAAAGCGTAAATGATGAGTAAAGCAAGAGTTGTTTAATCAGTTCTATACAACGCCCTCTTAAAATGCTACAGTGAAAAGACAGGAGACCCCAAATGACCAAACAGGAAGTCAAAGGAAGCTATATATACAAACGCTGAACAAGGGAATCCCTATGATGCTTAATATTCATTTCACTCAGTGCATATAATCTTTTACACATCAAAAGAGATATCTTTCACCCAGGATTAATCAGTATTAAAATAGCATGTAGTATAACATAAGGTGATTCCTCACCAGGGAAGAATACTAGAATTTTTCTTTATTTTCTGCTTTGGAGATAACACCAAAACAACAACACCAAAAAATGACAAATAAGCCTACAGGTACTGCTGTTGTCATCTTGGAAAAAAAATACCTTTGTGGCAAATGCCAAGACAGTGTTGGCAAAGCTACACATTGAATCATAAATACACAGGTTTCGTGCATCAGTTATAGCAACCTGACTTCATATTAGTTAAACTCTGTAACACTTAGCAAAAACTAACTCTTTTATAAAGACAGAGTAGCATTAAGTTCAAGCAAAGTGGCATCCAGAAGATAACCACGTTTGCCTTGTAAATTCTCCATAACTCGATAGATAAGATATATTATTTTGTCACATATTATTTATGCTTATAGGCCATTTAAAATCATTTCTTGCACATCATATTCTATTACTAATTTAAACAGATTGACTGGTTAAAGAGAAGAACATGTGTTTTAGGAGGCAAATAAGTCACTTTCAATTCCAATGCTTTCACTTAATAGCTGTATGACGTAAACACATTGCATAAAACTTTTTGGGCATCAGTTTCCTCATTTGTAAAATAGGGATAAAGTTATCTAAGCTGTAAGACTGTTGTGAGTATATTAAATACGTATATAAAGCAACTAGCAGAGTAACTAACCCAGAGTCAGTACTGGCTAAACACTGGTTCTCTCTTGTCTTCCTTCTCTTCTCTGTTACTGAACAGAAAAGACATGTTGAGAAAATAAGAAAAACACAAATCTTACTAATCTTTCAGCTCTAAAAATCTACTTTGGAGCATCCAGGTTGCCTAGAAAATAGAGCCTGAGGTACAGCTTGAGTACTGATGCTTTGCTGGGCAATGCCAGAGTAGCGGAAAGGAATAGAAGGCAAAGAAGAAAAAGAAATGAAGAGGTGTGAATTACCCAGAGGTCCTTGCTTCATGAAGAGATACAAACCTTCCCTCTGTTACTTACAACATCAACAATCAGGCTATAAAGAAACACCATGCCCCAAAATGGACAAAGAAGGGGAAATGGAGAGGGACTTTATCTGTCCGATTCCACCATCTTCCATTGGTCAGTGTTTGCCAGTGGGGATTCCAGTTTGCATCTGACAGGTCAGATAGTGGAACTTCCCAGAGTGCATATGGAGGGTCTCCTCAGCAGCAGCCAGAGCAGAGTAAAGGATCAAGGGCTCAGAGACAGGTAAACAGAATCTGAAGCAGCACCTAGGAGATGTCACCATGGTTCTCACCAACTTTTCTTCATTAGATTTGCTTCAGTGTCGTGTGGCATCAAGTTCCCTTTCCTGAATCCCTTAAGTTCTTACTGTTGGATTTTAAGCAGACATGGATGAGAGAGGTCTTTTGACGTGAGAAACATCTGTATAGAGGTGTCACAGCACAATCTGAGGCATGAAGTGGCAGATAACTTTGAGCAATATCAAAATTAGATATTAGCCTTCCAGTCTTGTTGTTCACTCTTGAGACACGCCTCTGGATAATAGATTCCAGTGCTGCATACCAGGTAACACAGAGTTGTGGTATCATCCTGAATTTTTAAAAGAGGTTTATGACTAGTAGAAATTGGAAATTTTAGCCCTAGAGGCATGCTGGAAGAATTCTTGACTCCCAGAAAAATAACAGATGTTTCAACCTCATTTTGTACCGAGTTCCAAGACGTTGCACTTGAGTGTCCAACAGTTGGGGTCTAAGTGCCTCTGGCATTGTATAGGTCAGCACAACTACAAAAATATGTACTCACTTGGACTCTGAAGTCAGTTACTATTTGACTTTTATGCAAATATGTAATGTAGATAATTCTAATGCCTTAGAACAACTTCTACCAGTAAAGGATGGCGGAAGTTGGTAATAGTTACATTTTGAGAAAGGAAGAAAAAGAATAGGATGACTTGTGAAAAGTACTATTTTATTCTTGGTGCAGGTAGTTCAGTATTTTTAGGAACCTACTCTTCAGAGGTAAAGATAACATAAGCAGACTTTCAATAACATAAAGAAGTTATACTGTAAGTTTTAACTTCACATATTCAATGCATTCAACGTTATAAGAGTTCTATACATCTCTACATAAATTCACCTACTTCTTTTTGTAGAATAATTACTTAGTTGTTGTAGTAAAATATTATAAATGTTCATTTTAATGATATTTGGTCATCCTGGCTCTACTACTAACTAACTGTGGGACTCTAAGAAAATTACCTCACTTCTTTGTTCCTCAGCTTCCTCATTCATAAATAGAGATAATAACAGTTATTCTGATGACTGATAGAGTTAATTGTGTACTACTAAAAAAAGCACTGGGCATTTGTCAATTGCTCAAAAAAGTGGTTATTGTTTTTATTATTATTTAGTAGTATTAGTGGCAATATAGTCATATAATGCAGAAGAGTTCAAAAAAGTCATAAATCACACCAAATCCACCTTACATAAATAATCATCCTTAATAATAACTGAACATTATTTTGGCATCTCTCTACACATGCATACAGATAGAAGACTACATGCATACAAAAAATACATAGACCAGCAAAACAATCTTTGAAAATTAACACTTTATTTTCTATTCTAAAATTAAAATATCAAATTTAACTGTAAATGTAACAGAACTAAGAACTGAAGGGAAAATAAGGGGATTACTGAACATCAAATCTTCTCTAACCAATAGATAGTTATTGAAAGAGACGTCTGAGCTAAGAAACAAAATTAAAAACCATTAAGAGACTGAAGTCATTAGGTTTTTTAAACTTTTTTTTTTTGCTTTGTGATATTATCAACTGCCTCCATGTTTTAAGACAAAAAATAAATCCACAACTTGTTCCATCTTCCCTCTTCCATTCCTTTTTGAAATATATACAATTTATTTTATATTTTCAAGGTTTATAACTTATATTCTGATCTTAAACTATAATTCGCCATTTTCTAAACAAAAACGTGTTCTGTATTTAAAAGAGCTCAAGTCTTTCACCACTTTTGTGCTATTTTTTGTTTTAGTTTGTTATTTTTGTTGTTATTGTTAGTTGGCCTTTTGTTTTAAACCACTGCTTCTTTAAGTGTGGTTCTTTGTTTCAATTCACTTCATGATTGTCTGGATTTCATCAAGTGATTTTTTCAAGAAGAGCTCAAATGTGCTATCTTTGTGCCTGCCTGAGATGTTTGTCTCTTGTCTTTATCTTCAGAAGACAACTTGGCTTGGTAAAAAATTCTTGGGGCTGGTTCGCATTCTCCCATCACACCATTGTTTCACTGTCATCTAGCATTGAGTTTACACTAGTCAAACCATGACTTCTTCCATTCACCCTGGTTGCCTGGATTTTATCAGTATGTCTGTTTTCAAGAAGGTTTCTAAACACTCTGCTCCTTGAGCTTTTCCTGTTTAGGAATATCTGCCAATTACTTTTACACTTGCCTGACAACTTGGACCGTGTATATAATAGTCTTTAGAAATACTTTCCTATGTAACAATTGTAAATATATATGCACCCAACATAGGAGCACCTCAATATATAAGGCAAATGCTAACAGCCATAAAAGGAGAAATCAACAGTAACACAATGATAGTGGGGGACTTTAATAACCCACTTTCATCAATGGACAGATCATCCAGACAGAAAATCAATAAGGAAAGACAGGCCTTAAATGACACACTAGACCAGATGGACTTAATTGATATTTATAGAACATTCCATCCAAAAGCAGCCGAATACACTTTCTTCTCAAGTGCACATGGAACGTTCTCCAGGATAGATCACATCTTGGGCCAGAAATCAAGACATGGTAAATTTAAGAAAATTGAAATCATATCAAGAATCTTTTCTGACCACAACGCTATGGGATTAGAAATCAATTATAGGAAAAAAACTAAAAAACACAAACTTGCAGGCTAAACAATGTTACTAAACAACCAATGGATCACAGAAGAAATCAAAGAGGAAATTAAAAAATACCTAGAGACAAATGACAATGAAAACAAAATGGTCCAAAACCTTTGGACACAGCAAAAGCAGTTCTAAGAGGGAATATAGCAATAAAATCTTACTTCAGGAAACAAGAAAAATATCAAATAAACAACCTAACCTTACACCTAATGCAACTAGAGAAAGAAGAACAAACAAAACCCAACGTTAGTAGAAGGAAAGAAATCATAAAGATCAGAGCAGAAATATATGAAAGAGAGATGAAGAAAAAATAGTAAAGATCAATGAAACTAAAAGTTGGCTCTTTAAGAGGATAAACAAAATAGATAAACCTTTAGGCGGCCTCATCAAGAAAAAAAGGGGGAGGGCTCAAACCAATAAAATTAGAAATGAAAAAGAAGTTACAATGGACACCACAGAAATACAAAGTACCATAAGAGACTACTATGAGCAACTATATGCCAATAAAATGGACAACTTAGAAGAAATGGACAAATTCTTAGAAAGGTACAATCTCTCATGACTGCAGTGGGAAGAAACAGAAAATACAAGTAGACCAATTATCAGTACTGAAATTGAAACAATGATTTAAAACTTCCAACAAACAAAAGTCCAGGACCAGATGGCTTCACAGGAGAATTCTATCAAACATTTAGAGAAGCGTTAACACCTATCCTTCTGAAACTCTTCCAAAAAATTGCAGAAGGAACACTCCCAAGCTCATTCTATGAGGCCACCATCACTCTATACCAAAAACAAACAAAGATATCACACAAAAAAGAAAATTACAGGCCAATATCACTGATGAATATAGACGCAAAAATCCTCAACAAAATACTAGCAAACCAAATCCAACAATACATTAAAAGGATCATCCACCATGATCAAGTGGGATTTATCCCAGGGATGCAAGTATTCTTTAATACCTGAAAATCAATCAGTGTGATACACTGACCTGTACTCAGAAAAATATAAGACACTGATGAAAGAAATTGGAGATGACACAAACAAATGGAAGGATATACTATGTTCTTGGATTGGAAGAATCAATATTGTCAAAATGAATATACCACCCAAGGCAATCTACAGATTCATTGCAATCCCTATCAAATTACGAATGGCATTTTCCACAGAACTAGAACAAAAAATTCTAAAATTGATATGGAAACACAAAAGACCCCAAATAGCCAAAGAAATACTGAGAAAATAAAATGGAGCTGGAGGAATCAGACTCTGTGACTTCAAAGTTACAGTCATCAAAACAGTATGGTACTGGCACAAAAACAGTAACATAGATCAATGGAACAGGATAGAAAGCCCAGAAATAAATTCATGCACCTATGGTCAAATAATCTACAACAAAGGAGGTAAGAATATACAATGGAAAAAAAGATGGTCTCTTCAATAACTGGTTATGGGAAAACTGGGCAACTACATGTGAAAATATGAAATTAGAACAGTCTCTAACATCATACACAAAAATAAACTCAAAATGGATCAAAGACCTAAATGTAAGGCCAGACACTATAAAACTCTTAGAGGAAAACATAGGCAGAACACTCTTTGACATAAATAGCAGCAATATCTTTTAGGATTCACCTCCTAGGGTAATGAAAAGAAAAACAAATATAAACAGATGAGCCCTAACTAAACTTAAAAGCTTCTGCACAGCAAAGGAAACCATAAACAAAATGAAAAGACAACCTACAAAATGGGAGAAAATATTTGCAAATGAAGCAACCAACAAGGGATTAATCTCCAAAATATACAAACAGCTCATGCAGCTCTATGTCAGAAAAACAAACAACCCAATCAAAAAATGGGCAGAAGATCTAAATAGACATTTCTCCAAAGAAGACATACAGTTGGCCAAAAAGCACATGAAAAGATGCTCAACATCACTAATTATTAGAGAAATGCAAACTAAAACTACAATGAGGTATTATCTCACCCCAGTCAGAATGGCCATCATCAAAAAGTCTACAAACAATGAATGCTGGAGAGGGTGTGGAGAAAAGGGAACCCTTTTACACTGTTGGTGGGAATGTAAATTGGTACAACAATTATGGAAAACAGCATGGAGGTTCTACAAATAGAACTACCATATGATCCAACAATCCCACTCCTGGGGATATATCCAGAGAAAACTTTAATTCAAAAAGATACATGGGGCTTCCCTGGTGGCGCAGTGGTTGAGAGTCCGCCTGCCGATGCAGGGGACACAGGTTCGCGCCCCGGTCCGGGAAGATCCCTCATGCCGCGGAGCGGCTGGGCCCGTGAGCCATGGCCGCTGAGCCTGCGCGTCCAGAGCCTATGCTCCGCAACGGGAGAGGCCACAACAGTGTGAGGCCCGTGTACCGCAAAAACACAAAAACAAAAACAAACAAACAAAAAAAGATACATGAACCCCAGTGTTCATAGCAGCACTATTTACAATAGCCAAGACATGAAAGCAACCTAAACGTCCATTGACAGATGAATGGATAAAGAAGATGTGGTACATATACACAATGGAATATTAGCCATAAAAAAAGAATGAAATAATGCCATTTGCAGTAACAGGGATGGTCCTAGAGATTATCATACTAAGTGAATTAAGTCAAACAGAGAAAGACAAATACCATATGATATTGCTTATATGTGGAATCTAAAAAAACGATACAAATGAACTTACTTACAAAACAGAAATATAGTCAGAGATGTAGAAAACAAATTTATGGTTACCGGGGGGAAAGGGGAGGGGAGGGATAAATTAGGAAATTAGGACTGACATTTACATACACTATACATAAAATAGATAACTAATAAGGACCCACTGTATAGCACAGGGAACTCTACTCAATACTCTGTAATGACCTATATGGGAAATGAATTTTTAAAAGAGTGGATATGTATGTACGTATAACTGATCCGCTTTGCCGTACAGCAGGAACTGACAGAACATTGTAAATCAACTATACTCCAATAAAAATTTAAAAAAAAAAGAAATACCTTCCTGAAATACTTGATAGATAGGACTTTATTTTATTTTGGTCTTTTTGTATTGACTATTGGTGTGGAGAAATTTAAACCCAGCCTTTAAATGTCACAATAACTAAGAAATCATTCCTTAGCCTTAGGACTCAATAATTTATATAAGATACATCAATAATTGTTCCCTGGAACATGATGTATCCTTACATCTGTAGATTTATTTTTTTCTTTGCTTTAGAGGAATTATCTTCAATTGTATCTTTAAATATTTCTGTCCATTTTATTGAATTACCTAATCAGGTACACCGATTTTCCTAACGTTGAACAGTTTTTGTCCTATTTCTCTTTTTTATCTTTTTCTAGTTGTTTTAATTTCTTTTTCATCTACATTTCCTTTGACTATATTGAAATTTTCTTCTATGTAACTATTTTAAGAGTCAGCTGTGTCATCTATTTCTGTGTTTCTTAATTATATAACAGTATTATTCTGAGTGCTAATTTTTCCCCATCTTTTGACAATCTCCATTTTTATCCCAGTCTGTGTGTTTATCTTTAAGGTTTTGTTTTATTGAATCTGTGTTATTACATCCTTTGGTAAAAATGAAATACCTATAGGAAATGTTTTTCTATCTCATGTTTTTCAAACCTGGGTTCTTCTTTCCTTTTTTATGTTATACTTCTTTATTTCATTTCTGGTAATAGTGTGTTTTCACATCTGCCATTTCTTTTTATCTCACTGTGCTTAAGTCAGGCAGTTTTAACCAAGCCTTCTATTTCCGCTGAAAAAGCATTAATATTTACCCTTTGATTCTCTTTCCAGCTTATTTCAAGCCTGATTGTGCTCTATACAACAAAGTGGCAAGGAAACAGGAGAAGGAGAAGGGGGAAACTTTACTGAGGCTACTAACAAACTTTGTTGGATGATGTGGGCTCCACTGTCTCTTCAGAGATTTAGCTAAACACCATGTACCAGAATTCTTTACATTTGGTCGATGCATTCCATTCCTGTGGGGGAATATTCCCCCAATTCAATGAAGAGCCCATCAGAATTTCTGTATTGTAACTCCACCAATATCAGTATCCTAGTTGTGATATTGGATTATAATTTCTCAAGATGCTACCACTTAAGAGACTGGATTATGGGTATATAGGATTTCTCTGTATAATTTCTTAGAACTGTTTGCAAATCTACAATTATATCAAAATTAAAAGTCTAATAAAATGTAAAGATATAATATTCCTCTCAAAATTATTAGTGACATTGAGCACTAAGATTAATCAATATAAATGTCTTAGAATAATATGGTTATGAAACTCAATGAAACATAAATTATTTATAAAAGCAGAGCAATAACATGAAACAATAATGTAATAATATTTCTATAAATATAAGATTCCAGAATTATTAACAGAGTATTAATTGTGGTAAGGATTGTGACAGAGGGATGACAGAATGCTCTGAATTCCTTATCTCACTTAGGTAAGACACAGTAGAAAACTCTCCCTCCCAAAATTTTGAGAATAAGATTTCAGAAACTAAATATAATATTGAAAATCTTACCAGTATTTGCTGGTTCAATGAAAAATAAGATATATGCATATTAAGAACAAAGTAATATAAAATCAGATAAAGCAAATCATATAGAAAAGTTGTAAACACTGTAAATAAGAATAAAAAAACAAAAATCATTAAAAAAATGCAGAGCCCATCAGAAAGAGTCAACCCCTATAACTCACATCCACTATTTCATTCATCTAGCAGCTCTTTCCATCTCCCCACCTCTCACCCTTTAGTAATACTTCACACCATGGGAAGGAAACTTTAGCTAGTATTCTCAATGAACCTTATCTGTCCAACTCCCACCCATCCTGACTGTGGTTTGTTTATTCTGCCTTCTTTCTCCTGACTTTCATTCAAATATGAACTTAATGTTAAACATAAAGCATTCTAAAGGCAACACTAATTCCAAACTGAATCTAGATTACCACTCTTTGGTAAATGACAGCACATATATGCTCAGAGACGGAAGCTGGTTTATTCTGAGTCAGCCAGGACGAATAGGCAGAGGGGGCACAGATAATACTAATCAAACTCAAAAGCAAAAGAAGTACTAGAGCCATTGACCATGTCTGTAGAGCTGGACTTGGCAATGCAGCTGGGCAAACAAGTAATAGTGTCTAAGGGTCCATCAGTCTCAGCTGAGGTTAAATTATTGATATTGAAAAGTCTAAGATATCAAAGATCTCACAAACTGAGCAGAAACAATGATAGTGAGATGTGAGCTAGGCACTGCATAGTAAAATAAGCAGATAAGTGTAATCTGTAGAAACTGGGAGAGGACCCAAATAATAAGTCAAGATTCAGGAACAGGATCCTAGGAAAGTAGAGTCAGAAAGAAAGCCAGAATTCATAAGGGTAACAGGGCAACTTGATTATGTGGTGAAAGAAGAACTCAGAGGACAGATCAAAGCCTACATCACTGAAGTACTCACAGGCAGTGAGAAGTGGACCTGAGGAATGACAAGGATGCCAGTTAAGTACTAGGGTTCTGTATCTCAGGTTTAACTTTCTATTAACTCCCATTCAATCCACCACTAGAACAACGTGATACTTCCTTTACTGCTCAGGATTGGCTCAGAAACCAAGCTGGGAAAGAGTCTTCAAGAAGGAATATCATGACAGCTATGCATGTTTGAAACTGGAAATGGCAGAGGCAGAAGAAAGCCTCCTGGAAGCTAGTTGGTGGTAAGTTTGTACACAATCAGCTTCTACGAAGAATTCTCCCCAGTTAGAAGGGCAAGGTTATTAGTCCATTAGTGGCCGTGGATATAGGTGCCATATAGGTTATTCCTAAAGTTCATCATTTTCACAAAGTCTCACCTTACTTTGAGGTTTTAGTTTAAGCACAATTGCAATAACCCAGTGACCTGTGCAATGTGTTTAAAGACATCTATTTGATTAAATATGATTAAGATACTCAGTTTCCCTTTAGGATTTCCCTGGCCACTGCTACCCCTGCCTCATCAGGAAAAGGTATATTCCCCAGGAATAGGTATATTTTCCCCAGGAAAAGGTATATTTTTAAATTGTTTATGTGAATTTTTACCATGGAATGGCATTCTTTTCTCTTGTAAACACTGAATTACTTGATAAATTGGCTAACCACTTCCTGAACCCAGGCCGTCTGACGGTGCCTAGTAAGGTAAAGCAGTCTTTTCCTAAGAAGTTTCAGAGCGGCCACTTACTCATGATGGCAGGTGGGAAGGCCTGTATTATATATTCCCAACACATTTTCCAAAAATAGCTTCTGTGTATTTATTGTAATCCAAAATCTTAAAAAAAAAAAAACACTAATCTTTAGAAAACCCATGAAGTATTTTTTTGCATTTACCTTAATATACAATCCTAAATATTAACTATAAAATAGCAGTTAATTTAAACTAAAAATGAAAAGAACTCTATGCCAGTAGCAAAGATGCACAGGTTATTTCCATTGCCTCCTACCCCCATCACTGTATAGCTTAGTTTACATAATGAAGAAGGTGATGAAAAAGTCATCATACTCACAATAATAAGGGATATGAATCCTCAGGTGGTGACACACAGGCACGGAGAAATTCAAGCAGAAATTCTGGGTGACCATCTATTAGGAATGCTGTGGAGCATGTTAAAATTTCTTTTAACTGAGTAAGATTCTCACCAACTCTAACAGTCTATGATTATTTTCTATTCTAAACTTCATGAAAGTTGATTTAGAACAGGTAAGGGGAAGGGAAAAAAATAGGATCTCACGGCTATAGATTTTCAAAGAGAATATTGCTCAAAAAAGATGGGAGACTCCTAAAACTAATAATCTGTCTCTACATTCTCATATAATTACATTAAGGAATGGAGAGACAACATCTAAACCAGTGGTTCTCAAAGTGTGGTCCAGAACACTGAGGGGGTCCCTAAATTCCTTTCATGTAGCTGCAAAATCAAAACTACTTTTCCTAATAACCCTAAACATTATTTGTTTTATTTTTTACTTGCTCATAATGTATACAATGTCATTTTGAGAAACTAAACGTGTAATAATATCATCGCTGTGCTAGCTAATGAAATGAATGAAAAGAATGTGCATTCATTTTTTAAAAATTTTCTAAGACAGTGGCTTTCAAGTATAAACATGTGCATTTTCAGATATTAATTCAGTTGGCTCTCAGTACTTCTGTGCCCTTACTAGCTTGCTTCACTTTATTTCTGCTATAATCTCTGTAACCTTATTATCATCCATAAGTCATTATTTTGAAATCTCAGAGTTTTCCTTTTTGCCTACTGGTAAACACAAAAAGTTGGTGAATGTTATAGTCCTGTTTTGCAATAGTACTTTTAAATTTCTATTTTAATTTCTAATACACTAAAAGTCTTAGCCATCTTCAATAATGTTAAGAGTGTAAAGGGATCCTGAGACGAAGAAGTTTGAGAAGCACTGATCTAAACAAACTTCTTTGCCTAAACATGGGGATCTCTGATGAGCACACAAAATTATATAAAATCTATAAAAGGTGCCATTATGGCCAAAGATGAATCCAAAAAGCTACACAAAACTAGAGCTATTAGTTAGAAATTCTAAATTCAATGTCAAATATTCTTAATCATTTCGGAAAAATAAAAATTATAAGTACTTTGCCTGGAGATGGTCTAAAGGTAAATGGGGACAAAGAAAAATGTTTCTGATATTATTTTTACAATTAAAAACAATGACTTCTGTGGTCAGTGGGCTTATTTTTGGCCACAGGAAAATATATTTATCTACTGCTCCCTTTCCATTGTTGCAGAAAGGTGCTGCTATGGAGTGTGTTATCCTCTTTCTTTGTTAGTGGGGCAGAGGAACAGAATCTTAAAAAGAGAGGAGGCAGACACAAGTTGTATATGCATAAATGTCTATTTTGTTTAATTGGTTCTACCACCTATAACATTTTTGGTAGCTCAGAATGCTGAAGAATATTACAGTAGCACTACTAAAAATCCATGTATTAATGTTAATTGCTTAGTAATCTCCTATGTTAGAAAAAGCTTGTATGTTTTATAAATTTCTGTGTTAAGACTCTTTCAAAGTCAACACACCTTTATACCAAGAGTTCTTAAAGCAGGTTTTATGGTTAGATTTCACAGGCTCTATGAACATTTCATTAAATTGCCTGAGAAGTGTTCATGTGAGAATATACAGGCATTTTTCTGGGAAGATGAACTGTAGCATTCATCAAATTCTCAAGGAAGTTTTAGTCCCAGAAAATATTCTTAAAATACTGCGTATGGCTAATGTTTAAAATAACATTTAACTGAAATGGCTAAGTAGTGCAGCAATTTTTTAAAAAATTCTTTGTCAGCAGGGTCATTTTAATGAGGTCCAAATTTAAGAAACGGTCCTTTTTTCTTATCTATAACTTACAAATGTATATCCATATAAGCCTATGGAAATATCATCAGAAATGCCCTACATAATTCATTTTAAAGAATGTTTGAATTTCTGAGAGCTGTCAAAGTTTTCAAAATAAACAAGGCAAATAAATGTATAGTATGTATTGTTTAATTGGGGATAATTCACATTCTTCTAATGTTTACCTTTAAGAAAATGTTTTAGGACAATATGGAAAGCAGCTGATTAAATGAATAAGATTTATGATAATGTGTATTTCATTAAGTCTTAGTATTCCTTTCTTAAACTTTGAATGTGTCCCCTGAGACCAAAATGGGGCACTTCCTGTCTATTTCAGCTTCAGACCTAGAATCAAACTTTCTTCTAGTTTTTGTGCTAATGGAAAAATAACTAAACTGAAATGCATGGAATGACATTTTGAACACAGGAAGAAGAATCAGATATTACTAAGAAAAGTGAATTTATTTCACAAGCAATAAATACTGTTATCACTATATGTGAATATGTCATTTCAAAACTTTGGATAATAGTTATTACTCATATTAAATATAATGAATTGGGAATCCAAACATATTTAGTTTTGTCAATCTGTGCTACAGATATTGCTATGAGTTAAGATAACGTTACAAAGTTTGGAGGGCATATTTTTCAGTTGTAGGTTCAACTGCATATAACAGAAATATTTGAATAACAGGGGTTTAATGAGAAGTTATTTCCCTCTCATATGAAAGAAAACCAGAGAGACAGTCAAACTAGGTCTAATGAAATGACTTAAAATAATTCAGCTCCTTCCAGCTTTCCCCTCCCATCCCTGGGGTGTGGTCCTTGCCTCAGGTTTCAAGGAGGCTGCTCCTGCCCCCTAGGCAGTAGGATGAGCATAGAATGAAAAAGGCATCTCTCCTCTCCTCTAAGGGAACTGCCATGAGTCCTATGCAACATCTCCAGTTCCATTCATTAGCCAGAACTCTGTCATCACCAATTGTGGTAGACGAAATGGCTCCCCAAAAGTGTCCGCCCCCAATCCCTGGAATTTGTGAATATGTTAAATTATATGGCAAATGGGACTTGGCTGACATAAATAAGGTTACAGACCTTAAAAGAGGGAGATTATTCAGGTGGGGCCAGTTTAATCTATGAGCCCTTAAGAGCAGAGAACTTTCTCCAGCTGGAAGCAGAAGGAAACCATGGCATAAGGGGAAATCAGAGACATTCCCAGCACAATTCAACTCACCACACCTCTGTTGGCCCTGAGATGTAGGAACCCACATGCAATGACCAGTGAGAGGCCTCGAGGTGCTAAGGGCAGCCTGAAGCTGACAGCTAGCAAGGAAACAGGGTTCTGATCCTACAAATTCAAGGAACTAGTTTCTGCCAACAACCTGAGTGAGTTTGGATGTGAATTCTTCCCTAGAGCCTTCCAATGAGAACACAGTCGCTGACACCTTGATTTTTGCTTTGTAAAGCCCAGAGTAGAGAAACCAGCCAAGCTAACTCAGACTTCTGAACTGCAGAACCATGATATGACAAAATCTGTGTTATTCCAAGCTACTGAATTTGTGCTAATTTGTTACAGCAGCCATAGAAAACTAATATACCCGGCCACACCCAGCAGCAATAAAGGTTGGGAAATATGGTCTTTCTTCTAACTATGTGGTGGTATATGCAGCTGAAAACTTTGGGTCAGTTTGAAAAAGAACAGGGAGAATGTGTATTTGTTCAACAGCTAGTCTCCACCACAGAAGGAGAAGGGAGGTTTGAATTAATGAAAAAGAAAGGAATAAAGCGGGTTTAGTATTTTTAGCATTAAATGGAATAGAAGCAAAAGTAAATAATATAGCTCTTAAAGAGGTTCAAAATTTTTAGGTTCAAAACATCAAACTATTTACCTCTAATTTTGCCCCTGAATGTGCTATGCCTTTACAACTGAATACAAGGTGATACAATCAAAGCTCTCTCATCTCTCATGTATGAAACTGGCAACTGGTCAGTTAATAATTTTCTTAAAAGTCAGTTACATTGGGAATCATAATAAAAATTACATATCTTAAGGATTGTATTTTAGCGTAAAACATAAATGTACATTCAGAGGCCAATCTTTTTAGGTAGAGTCCGGGCCATTCTTTGAATGTATGGCAAATCATGGTTTTCTTGCACTATTTCTAACATTTCCAGTTTGAGTTTCTTTAAAATAAAGCAAAAACTTAAAGAAATTTTCAATTCAATCTGAGCACATAATCCTTCTAAAGTTTCTTTAGAAACCTATCTCTTCTACAATGAATTCATTATCATTCCTTTTATCTGCTTACCTGTATGCTTCTCAAACTACTATTCAACTTCAGTGAAAGTTTTCTAAAACTTTCATTTATTTTGCACACATATTTCATGAGTGTATGTAATAGTCTATAAAAATACACAATCCCAATAATAAGTACTATCTGCATGTACAGGTTTGGCTGCGGATGAATGAGAAAGAAGTGAGGGGGGGGTGTACTGGACTCTCCCTGGTGCTTGGACCTTCTTGGTGGAGTAGGTGTCAGGCAGTATTTGCAGAGGGAAGAGAGGGCAACTCTTAATTAGGTGGGTCAGTTAAAAAGAGGAGAATAAGAGGATTTGCAATTTTTCACCATCCCTACAGAAAAACAAATCAAAACAGAAAATTGTATTTCTACCTACACATTCAAATTCTAGCTTCACTGAGATCTTTGAACTCTATCTCCTTCAAGCAAGTAGAACCATCAAGCAGTTCTCATACTCAATAAACTGTTAAGCCTTGAAAAAAAATAAACTCACACCATTTCCTTCTTCCCTTGGAAAAAGCTCTTGTTCCTTTGTGAGCCTGAGAAGTCAAGTCGGGTTTCTCAGATAAAAGGTGTGGTGGAGGAGAACTCACCAAGAATGGAAGGTGCCTATTTGTCCAAATGGAGTGGGGTGGGACACAGAGGGAGGTGTGTAAAGCAGGAGGGAGAAGGATGAGATCCTTTTCCATAAATGTTCTTGTCTTCTGAAATGGCAACTTGAACACACATTTCTGAAGAGGAAAAGTAAACAGTTTCTAGTAAAACAATTGAAAATTCACCCTCATAAACTAAACTTTGTCTGCTAGAGACCTTCAATTATGTCCTGACCTCCCAAACTGATTTCATGTTTTAAAACAAGCTGTAATTTTCATTTGAGAATGATTCCTTTCCAGCACCAAGCTTTAAGTTTCTCTTATTGGATTAGTTTAATAGCTTTAACCTTTCTAATTTAATTTATAAAAATCCTAATGACAAAATTTCAACACTGTAAAAAATTTTTAAATAAAAAATTAACTATGACTCTTACCATTCCAAGAAAACTATTTTCCTTTTAAACTTCTCTACTAGGGTTTTGTCTTTATGCATACATAGTTTTGACATGACTGTAAATACCATGTATACTTTTATTATATTATTCTACTTACATTTGACATTATATGATAAAAATTCTTCCATGTTTGTTAAATAGTTTTCACAATTACCATTTGAGGAATTTCTTCCCAAACTAACGTATGCTTCATGTGAGGAATACCATTCTCTGTAGCATAACCTTGACTGTCTTATTACGATATGCAGATAATTGTTCATTAGCTATACGCTGACACTAACAGCATGGGTTAGAGTTTGGGCTTTGAAATCAGGCAGGTTTTTGCTTTAAGTCTGGACTCTGTTCTGGAGTAGCTAATGTGACTTTGGGTACTTGGAGTTGCCATTTGGGGGAAAAATAATATTTAAGTCATAGAAAATTGCAAAGATTGAGTAAAATTATGCACGTAAAGCACCTGACCACAATGCCTGACACATAGTATTTAACAAACGGTAGTTACTGTGAGATAATTAGTATCTGTTCTGCTTAAGCACTATATACACTTCAATTCTCACCTTTATAATATTTCCTAATTTAAAAATAAAAATTGAGAGAGGAAGACCTAAACTATACCCTCATAATCAGTTCCCAACCACATTAGCCCTTGATGTTGTACACCTGCTATCTACCCTGCTCACTGGCCCAGCACCTGCTATTTTGTATTCTCATTTATTTTCATCCGAACAGGGCATATCTCTTCAAATAAACTGTAAGCTACCCAAGGCCAGGATAATATTGTGCCTCTTTGTGGCTCAACAAGATGTCATCACTTTCACTCTGTTACATCTCCAAAGCAGTGTCTTTGTCCAGTATTTCCACATCGCCCTGGGTACTGGCACTGCTTCCAATTTGGCTCATTTCTTTACAATTTCTAACTGGGTTTTATAGTTTTGTCTCATCTTCCTTGGCCTGGCTTTACACATCTTCTAAATTAATGTTAAGAACATTTGGATTTAAAAAGAAGAGATGGTGGTAGAAGAAAATGTAGCTTTGGGTGGAGACTAGAGTATTTCAAACACTAAAAGGATAAATAAATTTAAAACGTTTGTTTTAAACTAGTTTTCCATTGTATTTATTTACTGTTACAAATCCTTTACTGAAGGAGTCTTAAACACAAGCATATTTGAAACAAGAGGTTATTTTAAACATATGTGTGGGCATTATCCAAATTTATGCAGTAAGCCCTACCCCAGAATCAGCCAATTTGGCAGGTTTGGCAGGTTTCAAAACTGATTTTTACAATAGGGCTCAGTGGAATCACAAACTTCGTTGTATTTGACAGGTTTATCACTCAAGTCCCACACAGACCAACCTCCATGGACACAAAAATTGAAAGACACCCATTTTGATGACCATAGGAAAGTCAAATGAAATTCAGGCAGAATAGCTCCATTGTACATTCATATCTGTAACCTGAAAGTACCATCTGTCATATGTCAAACTTAATGTTGGCAATGGTTTCATTTTATTCTGCTGTTGCCAAATCAAAAGTTCTACTTTTTAACTTGCTGGGTCCTTAACATACCACAGCTTATAACAGGGAAATATCTAGCTGACCCACTATTCAGGAACTAGAGGCATAGAATATAAAATCACAAGTGTTGAGCAAGGATCGTATGAAATCTCAGCATCATTTAAACCTAATTACACTTATGAGTTATAGATGGCTGCTAAAGTGGTGAAAGCTTTATTTGCGGCATTTAGAGTTTGCTTAGGACAAAAATAATATCTGATTAAAATTGAATTTGTAGAACTCAACCTCATAAACTTATGCTATGGTAAACCACAGACCAAAGAAATTCACTGAAATAAAGTCTCCTCATGTTTTTCAGGGCAGAGCAAAGGAGATACCCAACTGGGGCATTGTGAGGGAGGGACATGTCATGCTAGTTATACAATACCCATAACTTCCACCGTTAGTATTAATATTAGTAAAAAGTCTGATCAATGGATGAGAACAATTATAAACTAAGGAAAGGCTGATCACAAGAGAGAAATAAAAGATTATTTCAAAAAAGTGGAGGAACTTTCATGAGACTGTTCATGAGCCAGTGGAATTGAGCTGTTTGGAGCAGTGTCCACTCAGAATTCCATTTTCACCATCTCTCCCTGTTGAACCCCCTACCTTTGCCTCCAACAAAAACTCTGGTCACCTTTTCTGCAAATCTTTTCCCGATACTCCTCATGGCAGTGGATCCCACCATCTCCTAGCTTTTCCATTAGGGCGAGACTTATCACAGCCTCCTAAGTGACGTCTCTGTCCCCTGTTAAATTCCCGGCTTCCTTAGGGTGGAGAACGTAGTCTGCTATCTTTAGAGACCCCCAACCTAGCGCCTAGCATAATGCCTCCTAAGTGGGAGGGAGATAAGGAATTGTACTGACTCCGATAAGCATGGGGCTTTCCTACTCCCAGTCCAGCAGATGGCAGCAGTGCTGCCTTTAGCAGAGGCAGAGGATTTTTCTCAACATTTGGGCCTCCGCTCGTTAATAAAAGCACTGCTGCATTTCCATCTTTCTCCTGCATCCATGGCTGAGCCATCAACTCATGAACATTAATTCACAGCAGTGTGCATGCCAAAAACATATGAGTCCCTGATTTGCCAGTCTCTGTGTAATTACCTGTAAAATGGAGGTGGAAAGTTTGAAATTTAATAATCCCCCTTCCTCTCTTCCCGCTAACACACATTTTGAAACACATGGGATAATTGCTTTTAACATAATAGATCACACATATGTGATGAGTAAAGTGTGCTGGGGTAGGGGCGGATATATCCTCCATTCCTCCTGTTCCCAGCTGGAGAGACTTTAGCTATAAACAAACCCTTCAGCCTTTCTTTCCACCCTGACCTATCCCTCCTTATGGTAGGAGAATCGGTTGGTCTAACGGGTGGATGTGGGAGAAGTCTCTGAGCAAGTTTACTCAGGCTTTTCCTCTTTTTCTCTTCTGGAGCCATCTATGCAAGAGCCCTGACTTCAGGTCTGCTCCATCTCATGTGGTAAACATCCTAATCCATCAGGGAGGTCTGCCGTTATCAAGCGTTGCTTATGCCAGATGAGTAAGTGTATCTAATAGTGGCAAAGTGTTAGGAAGGCTGTGGTGGCTGCATATCCAAGTGCTTTCTTCAGACCAGATTTTGATTAGTAATAAAGCTGGCATTTTTGATCTCCATCTATCTGATACCTTAGCCTACCCTTATAAAGGAGAAGACAGTATTTTATTTGGGGTCCCCCAAACCCTAACAAATAGAATACAAACTGCCTTACTTTTTAAAGCTTAATAAAAAGAATAAGAAATTTCCCTCATTTTTTTCATACCTAAATATCTCTCTTGTTTTACAGCCAACATTTAAAATAATATTCTTTTTTTAAAGCCAATATTCTTTAAGATTTCTTACTTTCAATCATTAGCTGCTTCATCAAACGCTGAAATTAAGTAACATTTTAAAAAATAAGCCCTCAAAGACTATTATTTTTTACTACAAATAACTGGCAGCAAAATCAGTGGATATAAGCAACTACTCTTTGCAACAAAGTAATTTTATGTGGGCCTGACATCTGCTCAGTGCCACCCCACCCCCCACCCCCCATCCCCCACTCCCCGGGCCCCCAACTGGGGAAACTTTCATTCCTTCTGAAAGTAGTGTGCTATACTTGCAACATTTGGTTAACCAAATGGAACAAAGCATGCCCATTTACCTCACTGAATAAAATGCTCAAAAGCATTTTGCTTTCTTGACTAGCCAAGTCTTATAGCTTTGTATATGCTCTATTTCTTAATGAGGACTTGAGCAACTAATTATTTCAAGGCCCCTAGAGCAGTCTTCAATATTCTCAAAATAAACTTTGACATTTTTAGTTGCTAATCAGCTACAGCTGAAGGGAAATTTCAGAAGCATTAATGGGATGGGCTAATGATACATCATTTATATTTCAAAGCCAAAAATTCTCCCTTTTTATCCTAAAATTAGCATAATCCTTAACCACTCTGAAAACAAGATTCAAACAGCAACATTTGTAGCCTCTTCACTCCTCTCCCAAAATCTTTTAAAGAGTAGGAAATTTATAAACTAAAAACACTAAGTTTGCACTGTTTCCTTTTACCTCAATAGTCTTCCTTTTGGGGCTTCCCTGGCGGCGCAGTGGTTGAGAGTCCTCCTGCCGATGCAGGGGACACGGGTTTGTGCCCCGGTCCGGGAAGATCCCACATGCCGCGGAGCGGCTGGGCCCGTGAGCCATGGCCGCTGAGCCTGCGCGTCCGGAGCCTGTGCTCCGCAACGGGAGAGGCCACAGCAGTGAGAGGCCCGCGTACCGCAAAAAAAAAAAAAAAAAAAAAAAAAAGTCTTCCTTTCCACCCTGGTTCTTCTTTTTTACTTTTCTGAATCTCATATGCATAGAATTGGATTAACCGCAATCTTGTTTGTGACACATTCTCATCATTGGTGTATTCACAATTTGCTTTTATTATTCTATTTATAACTTTAATAATGGGATAATTACCCATAATTCTACCACTCACAACAAACAAAGATCCCCGTCCTCAAGGATATATTCAAGGATTATACTCTCGTGGGAGCAGAGAAACTAAACAAAAATTTATTTTTAAGTAAATATGGTATGTTCAAAGATGATAAATACTATGAAACACATACACACACACAACACAAAGCAAAGTAGGATACCATAGATAGGAAATGCCAAAGATGGGAGAGATAGGCTGTAGTATTAAATAAGGCGGTCATGGTAGGCTTCATTTAGAAAACAAGATTTAGTCAAAGACTTGAAGGAGACAAAAGTGTTGTCCATGCAGATATCTTGGAGAAGAACATTCCAGGTAGAAGGAATATCCAAAGGAAAGATCTCAAGGTGGGAGAGCTCCTGGCATATGTGAGGAATAGCAAAGAGCCTGCTGTGATTGCAGGAGACTGAACAAGGGAGAGAGCAGTAGAAAAAGTCAGAGAGGAAATGGAAGGTCCTAGCCTTGTAGCCATCACATAGATTATAGTTTTTACTTTGAGTACAACAGGGGGCTATTTCAGGATTTAAAGAAGAGAAGTACCACTGTATGATTCAAGTTTTAAAAAGCTCACTCTGGCTTATTTGTCGACAATAGACTCTGAGAAGACGAGAATAGTGGGAAACCTTATTAGGGATCCTAGTGACTCAGTGGAAGGGGTGAGAAATGAGCAGATTCTGAGTATATTTTGAAATCAGGGCTAAGATTTCCTGAAAGATTAGACGTGGGATGTGAAAGAACAAAAGTAATCAAAGATGACTTTCTAGTTCTCATAAGCAACAATAGGGTTAGAGTTGCCAGAACTGAGATTAATGAAGCAGGATTGTGGATGGGTGAGGGAAGGCAGGAGTTCATTGCTGAACATGTTGAGTTTGAGTGGTACTGTGCATTGAGTGGAAATATCACTGGATATATGAATGTTAAGTCTGGAAGACAGATGGCCCTAGAGGTGTGAATATGAGAGTAATTATCATATAGATGATTTTCCATTGCCATGACATTTTCAAGTTTCATGTCTGAGTATAATCCTATTGATGTGCAACTCAAAATTATAGTTTTAAAGTAGAACAAATAGATTTGGTGGAAATCTGAGATTTGGGGCATAACTAAAGGAGAAGAGAGTTCCAGTTATTAATTACAGTAAACAAATGTGTCTATCATGACAGAGTTTACAGTAAGGAAGCACATTTCTTCTTGTGAAAATAACTGATTGGCTGAAGACTTGCTGGTCCAATGAAATAGTATGTGGGCCTTAAGATAGGTATCTGTATTACCTGAGGTGAAAACATTTCCAATATTTCCCTGGTGAAAAATACTGGTTAAAATAACATGTCTGATATTATATCAACATAAAATTAGAGAAAAAGTCAGATGACATTCCTAAAGAATACTCAACAAAATATAAATGGCCCCCTTGTAGTGGTGAGAATTCAAGTGATCCTCTTATTCTATATACTTTTCTATATTGCTTAAATTATTACTATGATTTTTATAATTAGGAAAAAAGTATAATAAAGCCATTATTATTGTGAATAATAAAAGAGGCAACAATCAAGAATATAACAGATTCAGCACACAATTATGTAATGTTAATAAACAGTTCCAGCTATCATCACAGAACACAGAATGCTCAATTTTAACCTTAATTCTATCACTCTCTTATGTGTCTTCAAGCAAATGAAAAGGTCATCTGTATGAATACTGCCTCATTGCAAAAAAGATAGAGTGATTACACCAGGGTGTGGTGGATTAACTAATCAGTGCCTGAAAGCAACTTCGGGAAAGTGATGTAAATCATTTTGAAGATTTCTTTTTTTTAATTAATAAAGTCTGGGCTTTCCCAAGAAAAAAAAAAAATCAGAGCTCCAGAGATTTTCACCTCCAAAAGCCAAACCCTACCCTCAGTTATGTGTATGCAATTAGCTGCATGCACATAATTGAGGGCAGAATTTGGCACACAAAATTTGGAGTAATCTGGAAATTTTTAAATCTGGAAAAAATTAAAATCTGTTTGATAAAATAAATTGTGATGTGACCCAAATTCAAATGGGCTTTGATGTGTTTAAGAAATGGTGTGTTCACTTACATGAGAAAATAAAAATTTCATTTAGCCCAATCTAGAACAGACAATTCTAGAGGATAGGAAGGAAGAAAATAACACCAGTGAAATTTTCCCCGGGTTACAAAGATCATGTACGTCTATGATAAGAAGTGAGCTTGTGCCCCTTACTATTAATGGATGCCTCATACAACAAAAGAAAAAGAGGAGAGGTGAAGAAGGGAGGGGAGGGTCTGTGTGTGAATACTCTTGAACTCCCCATAGTATTCGTAACTGAGGCTTTCACATGCATCTGGTATACTTTTATTATTTACAAATCCCCCTCTTATGCACTCCTATTCACTATTAGAGTGAGCTCTTCTGCAAATAGATCCTTCCCCAAGACATCAAGTATAATATCAGCCCAAGCAAAGAGAACTTTTTCTCAGCTTTTCTTCCTCCTTCAATTTTCTTTTCACATGTTATCTAAACGGGACTTACCAATGTTTTGCTTCTAATAGTTTCTGAAGCCACTTTCAGTTTTTCATTTTAAAATGGAAATTGAGAAAAATAAAGTTCTATGCTTAGATCTTTATCATATTCTAAACTTTTTCATTCAGGGTCACATTTTAAATTCTGACATAGCCTTTCTAGCCCTGCCATGTCACCGAGCGAGGGATCAGAACAGAGAAATAACAAAAACCACAGCTCCTCTCTCCCATTTCTGCCTTGAAAAAAAAAGAAAAGCTGTGCAATGTGCATAAAGTTCATTCTTCTGGCTGTGCGTGTTGAGTTATTTATCAACCCACAAAGTATGATCTGCTTCTCCTTTATGGTCCTTTCAACACACAAAAAAATATTGGCATTGCTTCTCCCTGCCCCTCAAGAGAGTCATCTGGATTATAACCACACTACCCATGGGATTAAACCACTTGTAAAGAAGTGGAGTCTTTTGCATTTGGATCTTGAAATTTTGAAAACAACCTTAAGCTATTCTCCTAAAATCATTAAAAGGAGCATTTTTGTGTGCTTTCCAGGCATCTTTACAAGTTCTTATGAAAGGATAAATGTGGCTGGTTTGCATTTTATATGTTCATTATTTTTCAAAATAGCCTTGCCTATGGTTATAAAATCAGAAGAGAGAAGCCAAAGTCTTTCTAAATGGCCTTTTCTTCCTCTATGCACCAAAGGCAAGATATTTCATAATTAAATATTAATATGGGCTCTGACCACTGCTTCAATAATCAAAACTCATGTAATTGGTCAGAGACCTGGTACAGCCCATCTCCCCAACCCAATAAATCACAATAAATTTTAGCTCAACTTTTTCAAGAGGCTGATCTATTTTGTCAGAATCTAAATAATATTTGTTCACACTTTTAATCTAGAAATCCTCCCTCCTAATATGAGGATGAGTTTTACCCTCTTTGAACGCAAGTTCCTAGTCTCACAGTATATTAGTTTGCTAGGGACGCCATAACAAAATACCACAGATCAGGTGGCTTAAACAAAGAAATCAATTTTCTCACAGTTCTGGAGGCTGAACGTCCAAGATGCCAGCAGTGTTGATTTCTCCCGAGGCCTTCTTAGCTTGTACTCATCATGTGGTCGTCCCTCTGTGCACGAGTCCCTGGTTTCTCTTTTTCTTCTTACAAGGACACTAGTCATACTTGAATTTGGGTCTCACCCTTAGGGCCTCATTCTAACTTAATCACTTCTTTAAAGACCTTATCTCCAAATACAGTTAGATTCTTAGGTACTGGGCTTTAGTGATTTTAACATATGAATTAGGGGTAGGGGCACAATTCAGCCCATAACCCATAATTTAACTTCTTTGTATTAAAATCACACAGACTCCATCCTAGGAATCGTGGCCAGGCAAACATTTGGTTAGGTATATCTTGAGGAAAATATTACATTTTAAAAATATGCAAGAGTTTTTATTAATAGCACTTTTGAAATATTTCTTTTCATCAATATATACATTTCTTGTCTTGAGCAGGGTATGAAATCAGTAAATAATTGATAAGTTAAAAAGTCATGAAGCAACCAATGAAATGGTAAATTAAATAAATGAATTTGTCACTGACGTGGCAATTTTCAAATTGGATCATCCCACCATGCCAGAAGTCATGATGTGATTTTATAAATAAATGTGCTTCTAGTAATTCTACAGATGTAAAGGTTTCTTTACTATAAATTCATCTCTAATAATTTTTAAATCCCAAGTAAATTTTTTCTGGGATTGAAAAAACCTTTTTTAAAATCCTCGACAGTATTCAGTATAATTGATTCAGTGATTCGTAGACTAAATCACTAGAAATTCCCTAAGGAGTTGTGAATGTTCCACCTGGCCCTTCCATGTAGACACTCTCCAAGGTCCTCTCATCAGCTGTACTCTCAGCTCACTTTGCACACATTCTCTTGACTTCATCCATTCCCATCGTTTTATTCTCACCTTTCCACAGGTGGCTTCCAAATCTGTATCTCTTCCTAAGGACCCAAACCTACCTTTCCAACTGTCTGCTGGTTTTCCTGCAGTGTTGCAGGCACCTCACAGTGTGAACTGATGTCAGGCTCAGGGCTCCCTTCACCATCTCCTAATCTGAGGTAGATCCGTAAAGCCTCCATTCTGGAACCATGAGACTGACCACTCGCTGGACTGATCTTTGAAAACTGATAAACATTTTTAGCATAGTGGTTATCTCCCCTCCCCTAAAATAGTTGATATTCCCTTTCCTGCTTTATATTTTCTTCATAGCACTTAGCAATAGCAAACTATGCATTTTTCTTATCTTATTTATAATCTGTCTCCCTTCCCTTAAATGTAAGCACAGTCAGAGCTGAAATTTTAACCACTTTTTTGCTTGTTAGTGTGAAGAAAACACCTAAAACTGTGCTGGACCCATGGTAGACAGCAAGTAAATATTTTTTGAATAATGAATAAGTGAATCTCAATTCATTTATATTGTCTCTTAGTTATTTGATGTGATGACTCTTGCATGTTCTTTAAGAATTTGGAATACTTCATTTTCCTTGAGTTTTACTATAGTTTTAGTGGAAAATTCAATATTTGAGGTAATTTAAAAACAACTCTGAAGTTTTTCAAGTTGGCTATTTATAATTCCAGGTGTATTTTTCCCCTAATATATCAAAAAGGCGTTTAATGTGTGTTAAATTCAAAGTTCTCTTTCAAAACCATAGTTTGGATTCATCTGAGTACAACAAAAAACACAAATCTATTTTTAATGTAGAAAGCATGGTTTTAACTTATTAATATAAATCACAAATGATTGAGTGGAATCATTTCATATTTTCTAAAAAAAAAAAATTTACCTTTGAACTGAAAAATGAGCATGAGAAGTTTCAGTCCTATGCAGATACGTATATGTACATGTGTGTTTATATATAGTCATATATTTTTAAAAATTTTTTAATGAGAAAATCTCAAGTACCTGTTTTCATATACTTAATTCAAATTCTTTCTTAACCACAATTATACCATGACACTGTAGTACTGTCAGCAATAAAACCAAATTTTCTAATCCCACATTTTAGTATGTTGGGAAAAGGCACAAACTCTTTTTCTTTATATCAAGCAGTCTTTACTTTTCCTTTCAGGAAATTCAAACAGTGCAACTAAATAAAACACAAATCTGCCTTATGATGTTACCCACTACAGAGAAAAAGGAATTCAAATATATTTAAACATACATAAACTTTTGTATTTAATTTTTTTGGCCATGTGTGCCTTAATAATTAAAAAAAAGTTTCCATATGTTTTTTGTTCTTTCCTGTTTCCATATTGGCCAGTCAACTTTTTCAGGTTTTTTTCCTTCTATTTCCTGATTGTTTCATTGCAGCATTCATATACAGTTTTTATGTTTAGCTATAACTTCAACTTTTCCACAAAAGGACAATTTGGCTTTTTATGCCCTTTTTATTTCCCTCTTCCAGTGTTCCTGCCTGCACACACTTAAGAAGTAGAAACTTTGATCCTTCTGTAACTAATGAAAAGCGAAGCTTGACCTTTTGTTCCATTGGCTTATCTCCCTCTCCTTCCCCCAAGAAGACTGACTTAATTGATAGGTGAAATTGAGAAGATGGTCATCTTGCTTGGCTTAGGTACACCTCTACCTCCCCTCTTTGAGATCTATCTGCTTTGAGGAAGTGTACTTTGTTTTTTTTTTTCCCCCCCCAGGCTCCTTCACAGGGTAAGTGCCCCTGGTTTAGGGCCCGAGAGCCATATCTAAGATTTTGTTTCAATCCACACAAAATGGAGGCAATGAGATTTATAATTTATAAACTTAAGATTAAATTTAAAAAATATATTTCACAAGGCTGATGAAAATTTATGAATATGTTTTTTGGCAGTCTAACACAGAAGGATAGGAATCATGGTTTGGTGTTTGCAGATAGAGTATCACTTTCACTATGTTGTAGTGGGTGTAGTGAATACACCCAATATAGTAAGATCGTTTGAAGGCAGTTTCGTATTCCTCATGATCCTTGCTCCTACAGACAGACTCAGGTCCCTACTCAAAAGAAATACATAGCCACCACGGGTAACACGTTTGTTCTCAGATGCTGTGAGTCTAAAACTAGTGTCAATGAATGGCCACATGATCTAATAAAACCAATATTTTGACAATGACTTAATGTCTATTTGACTAAACATTTATCTGATCGCTGTATCTATTCTCAGTCAATTCAGCACATGGGGAGGAACACGGAGTTGCATGGAGTTGGGATGAATAATCATTGTCATATTAGAAAAGTGGGTAGAATTTTGGTTGGTGAATATAGGGAAGGAGATTCAGGGGGTGATGTGAGTAAAAGTAGGCAGAGTGGTTGCCCACTTCTGCATTGTGGGTCTGTGAACGATAAATCTTTTATAGCTAGAGCATAGGATGCTTTTGGGAGCTTTCATGGAAAAAAAATTGGATAAAATAGGGTGGAAATAAATGTTAGTTGATTTTCTATGGAATGAAAAGCCATGGAAAACTTTTAACCGATATGGTCAGATACTAAGAGTATAAAAAAGGTATGAGCAGGGCTTCCCTGGTGGCGCAGTGGTTGAGAGTCTGCCTGCCAATGCAGGGGACGTGGGTTCGTGCCCCGGTCCGGGAGGATCCCACATGCCGCGGAGCAGCTGCGCCCGTGGGCCATGGCCGCTAGGCCTGCACGTCCGGAGCCTGTGCTCCGCAACGGGAGAGGCCGCGGCAGTGGGAGGCCCACGTACCGAAAAAAAAAAAAAAAAAAAAAGGTATGAGCAGTATGAAGGAAAGTTTAGGGGCAGGAATTGGAATAATGGGAGAAGGAGGGAAGGAAGAAAAATAAGAGAAAATTAGACAAGGTGTCTTATCCAGCTGAAGAGCAATAAAATTCAGAAGTGAAGCAGTCAGCATAGAAAAGAGTATATGTATTAGGGACACATTTTAGAGGCAGATCAACAGATGTTAGCTATTGACTAGATGTGAAAGATGTGGAAATGAAACAAGCAGAATTTGACAGATTTTTAATCATATGAATTGGGAGAATGATATTTCATTAATCAAGTTAAAGAATAAATATATATACATATAATTTTTTTCAAGTTTTGGAGGATTTTTTAATAATATGGGGAAATGTGCAAAATATTTAAGTGAGGAATACAGGATACAAAACTATATATAATATGATTATGATACATTCACAAACACACATATACATATATATTTGTAGGACACAGATATTAGAAAATTACACCAGAATATGGAGAGAGGTTTCTTATGGGAATAAGATTATATGTACCTTTCCTTCTTCATATTTTCTAAATTTTTTTACCATAAGAATGTATTATTTTATAATCAGAAAAATATAAGTATCACTTTAAAAAAGATAGGTACAAAATTGTACTTTTATGATACATCCCAAAATATCTTAGGAGTAGGGATTGGGAGAGAAAACTCTGACCAATTACATATTAAGAAAGAAAAAAAAAAGTGATATTCTGAAGATGGCAAGTACAGTCCAACGGGTATGATCGGTGTCTTGGCTCTCCTCTGTTTTTCCTGAACTGATGAATGGCCTACTTGTCTGGGGCATTGCTTTACAGAGATATTTGAGAGTCCTGTGAGTGTCAGGTTTCCCTTAAGCCTCTAATTAATGATTAACATTGAGTATAAGATCAATTGCCTTAAAGCTTTTTTTTTACTCACTAGCGTGCGGTTTGTTTTGGAGCTTGGTATTTCTGTAAACTAGCTACTGCACTGACAGAAGATAAGAATGCAGTATCTTCAGAACCTGGTTGAAACTCAGATCTGTGCTGTGAGCCAGTGAAGCACAGATTTTTATAGAAGGTGATGCTTTAGCATCTTTTCTGGTTTGTAGCCCCTGCCCCTATGTCTGTTTAAAAGAAAAATTACTGTAGCCACCAGAAAATTTAATATTCTTATGTCCCTATGGAGTTTTATAAGTTAAAATATAAGTGATTTCCTTGTTCTATGAAATCTGATAGTATTATTTTGTCCACAGGAAATAGCACAAATATACATATAATATCTTAACCTTCCTTCTTACCTTTTCTTTCCTTTTAGTTCCCCTCTCTTCCTTCCTCTTTACCTTCCCACTTTCCTTCCTCCCTCCCTTCCTTCCTTTTCTTAGTTCTGTAGTGCTCAAATCTATTAAGCACCTGCTAAGTACATCCTTTTTTAATTTAAACTTTTCATTTAATCTTCATATTGATCCTACAAAGGAGTCAGAATTTAGTTAATTGGTTTATTGATTAATTAATTAACTCAAGGCTCAGGGAGCTTGAGTAACTTGTCCAAGGTCACCAGTTGGCATGTGTGGGTACTTGGGTTGGAACCCAGATAAGTCCTGTTCTTTACCTTTAAAGGAAAACTGTCTCTCTACTCAGAACACTTCTGACACCAAATGTGTGTGTTTTCCACGAGAACTTCTCCAGTTCTCTGTGGATACCAACTGGGTGTCCTACAATTTAATTCGTTCTAAAACTAACTACCCAGAGTTAGCATAGACCCCACAGGTTAAGGACTCAGTCCTACCAGACTGTCTCCCCACCTCAGATGCCGATCACAAGTAGTGGATCTCCAGATTACTCATACTTCTCTCTGGCTTGGCTACAAATTTGGGGTTCCCATAACCCCTCCACCTTAGTTTCTACAATTTGCTATAATGGGTCACAGAACTTAGGGAAATATTTTACTTTCCATTACTGGTTTATTATAAAGAATATTATAAAAGATACAAATGAACAGTTTGTTGAAGAGGTATATATGGCAAGGTCTTGAAGGGTCCTGAGTGCAAGAGCTTCAGTTCCTGTGGTGTTTGGGGTACACCACTCTCCTGGCACATGGATGCATTCACCAACCTGGAAGCTCTTAAGAGTTTTTTATGGACATTCCACTACTTAGGCATGATTCATTAAATCATTGGCTATTGGTGATTAACCTAATCCCCAGCCTCATTCCCTTCTCTGGACGTTTGGGATGGGCCTGAATGTAAGTTCCAATCCTCTAATAACATGGTTGGTTCCTTTGGCAGCCAGCAGCCCCCTACAAGAGTCACTTCATTAGCATAAACTCAGATCTTCTTATGAATAATAGGGGATGCTCCTTTCACCCCTACCACTCAGGAAATTCCAAGGGTTTTAGAAGTTCTGTGCCAAGAGCCAGGGATAAAGACTCAATATATATTTCTTATTATGTCACAGTATTGCAACATTTATATGGTATTCATATTTTTAGGAGAAAAGAATCAATATGAGACAGTTTGGAAAGTCAAAAAACAAACTAGTTCTTCACAGATAGTTTGAGAAGCATTGAACTAAAATACTAATCCAACTCAAAGTCATTCTAAAAACAACCACATATTAGGACGTATGCCTTTTATGTGCCAGGCACAGTGTTAGGGGCCACAGATTCAGAAACAGTCTATGCTTTCATGGAGCTTACAATAGAGTGAAACAATAAAAAAGCAAACAGACTCTGGGCATGAAGAGTTCAATGTGTTCCATTAAATCTCATTGCCTCCAGTTTGTGTGGATTGAGACAAAATCTTAGATCATGTGGCCATTCATTGCCACAAGTTTTAGACTCACAGCATCTGAGAACACACGTGTTACCCGTGGTGGCTATGTATTTCTTTGGAGTAGGGACCTGAGTCTGTCTGTAGGAGCAAGGATCATGAGGAATACGAAACTGCCTTCAAACGATCTTACTATATTGGGTGTATTCACTACACCCACTACAATATAGTGAAAGTGATATTCTATCTGCAAACACCAAACCATGATTCCTATCCTTCTGCTTTAGACTGCCAAAAAACGTGTTCATAAATTTTCATCAGCCTTGTGAAATATATTTTTAAATTTTAATCTTGAGTTTATAATCTTTGAATTAAACACTACAATTAATAATTAGAATAAACAAATCCTTTAAGAGGTATACTTTAAAAAAAAAAGTTTGAGAGCCTACAAGTATTCTAGCCTTGAGTCTACCTTAGGTTTATGAAGAGGTTTAGCTTGAAGTGATGGTATTTATTTTGCTTTATTATTATAAATTTTATTCAGTGGTTTGTACACACAGCAATGATCAAAGGCTGAAATAAAAGAGATTGGGAGACATTTTGAGAGATTTTGAGAGATTTTGAAATGTCCATCCAGCGGTCTCTGTTTGGTAAAGAAGACTAAAATTCATCTAGCAATGAAAAATAAGTGCTAGTTGGTACCATCTAGAAAAATAGCAGAGCTGTTAAGGCAGTTTTAAGTTGATATTCGATAGTCAGGAAGGGGAAAAAGTAAAACTGTTCAACTGATTGAGGTGGGCAACAGATAGTGAAGGGTGTCCCAATATTTCTCAGGGCAAAATAGCATGAAAGACAGTCAGGAATAATACTTTTGGCTCAGCTTTCTACATCACTGTGAATAAAGGGACTAGAAAAATTAATGAGCAGATCTAAAACATGTTACTGAGACCCTCTAGTCATCCGAGGGATGTTTCATTTCTTTAAAAGAAGAATGTTTGATAAATTCGCAACTTGCATTGAAAATTTAATCTCTCAAAGAAAGAAAATTTAATCTCCAAAAAAGTTGATGAAGCAATGAGAAAAAATTCCAACCCACAGGACTTGATTGTTTGTAAAGGGAAATCACAGCTATAAACATGTCAATTCCCAGCTCCAAAACCTTCAAAGACCACAAGTTGTTGGCTGAATGAAGTACTAATAGTAAGGCCCCTCTGCAGCTTGGCTCAAGTTTCCTTTCCAGACTGAACTCCCACTTCCAAAGTGACAGCAGGGCTAGGATTTTATGTGATTCACAAGTTCTTGTTCTTCCCACTATACCGACCTCTCTCCACCATGACACTCTATTCTTCAACTAAACTGGACTCTACTATTTCCCAAAATACATCACAAGTTTTTCCAACATTTTACCTTTGCACATGCTTTTGACCTCTCCTGTACCGTCCCTGCCTTCTGTCTTCTTCAAGTAGAGGATCAGCCGGAAATAACTGTTCATTTCACAGTCTCTCCGTTCCATGCATTTGCCAACTGCCTGTACAATTTCTCTCAAGCACCAACACAACAAATGCAGTGACTAAAGTTAACCTGGCTTGTTTACTTTTTTCTGCATTATGACCCTATTATTTCTGAATTTTTAAGGCAAGGAAGACTCATATTTTCCCTTATTTTAAACTTATTTTAATCAATAATTATTGAATTCCTACCACATTCCAGACAATGGATATATATCAGAGTATAACATGTACAGGATGGAAAAAAGAGACATATACCCACAGGGCTTAATAAATACTAGATGACTAACTGTTCTATAAATATAGCTTTACAGAAGAGCAAGACACGTCCCCAAAAATGTATAGAACAAACCTGTTTAGATTTGAGCTACCATTAGCTCAGATGATAACTCAGTTATATTTCTAACATAATCCCCACATCCATCCTAATTTGGGACTGCCACATCCCTATACATCGCTGGACTGAATTTTTGTGTGCAACACTTGGGTCTTATTTTTACTTAGCCTTTAGACGTTCCCACACTCCACTCCCATAGTACCATTCCTTGGGGAAGAAATACAAAACCATCTCAATCTTGGAGGCTTGCAAAGTAACTTTTCTAGACTTGATAATAAGCTGCTCATACAAGGTCCATCAAACGTGTTTATCCCAGACAACACTGCTTCCTCAGAGACTAAGAGATTGAGCTGTTTATAAATTCCTGTTGGCATTCTGTCCTCACAAATGCTGATCATCCTTCCAATTCCTCAAAGTCAAGTGACATTTGATTAACTGGAAACTTGCATTGCTATTTCATTAATGTTCCTCCCTAGTTTGCATTACCTTGTGTTTTATAAGACCAAGACTTTTTGACAGATAACTCATAGTTCATTTCTCTATCACACTGTGCCATTTGGACTTGCCTCCCTAACCAAAGACTATCTTCTTTGGGATGTTAAGTGTATTTGATCGCTTTCTGTGGCTCATTAAAGTGTCTCATTTTAAAAGGAAATTGTTTACCCATTTAATGAAAAGTGTTGAATGCCAATTGAGCCATTTGGGTTTATTTGGTGGGCTGTTTAAAAAAATTCTTTTAAAAACTGGACATTTATTCCTAAGAGCATTCAAATAATTGGTTGAAACTTCCCTTAGAAAAATATGATCCCAGATTTTACAGTCACTCTGCCATCGTTCAAAGTTGTGATAAGAGTTTATTAAGGGCTGGGCTAGATTCTGGCAACCTGGCTCCTGTGAGTCAAGTGCGGGAATCTGCAGAGAGTGCTAGACAGGGACACGCGGCAGCTTTCCATAGGCTGTTGTGGCATCCCTTAAAAATGATGTTCTTCAATTATGCTACATTCAAACTCTCCCCAAACTCCCTGTCGCCATGAGAATGAAATATAATCTCCCCACAATGCCTGAAGACATTGCACCTTCAGGCCCCTGGGAGCATCTCCAAACCCACCTCTCCTTTTCCCTCTACTCTCTAGTCACTTGTGCCTTCTTTCTGTTCTTAGCCTCTGCTCACTCCTATGTCAGCGTCACCGAACTTATCCTCCCTCGCCCTGGAATGTTCTTCCTTCAGATCCTCATGTGGCTCCCTCCTTCATATCCCTTAGGCCTTTGCTCTCATGAGATATCTTCAGAGAAGCTCTTGCTAACGCTCTGTGGCTAAAGGCTCCACCCTGTTCCTGTCCTCCCCTCTCCTCTCTCCCAGTCTCTCTCTACCCCATCATCCAATTTTGTAGCACATCATCACTCTATTTCATAGCACATATCAATATCTTAAATACCATTTATTTTGTTTTACTTATAATCTGCCTCTCTCCACCAGAATATAAGCTCCACAAAAACAAGGACTTTTTCTCATCTGCAACTATATTCCCAGCACTCAGAATCTGCCAAGATAGGTGCTAAATAAATATTTGGTTAGTCAGTAGATACATATTTAATTATAAGAGAGACTGAGCATTGCATGTGATAAGATCAAAGAAAGAAGGCAGTTATGGCAGCTGTGGCCTCCACCCTGCTGTCTGAGTAATTAGGCAACGCCCTTCTCGGCAATCTGCAGCATTGTGGTTAACGCGGTCCCCCCTCCTTACAAGATGGTTTGGTGCTATTGAGCCACGGAGGGGTCTCCCTTTCTTCACCACCTCAGTGGCTTATCAACATTTTCATCTCACTCACTTACAGTACAATCTCTGAAAGGACTTATACGTAACATTCTCCATACTGATATATGTCCATTGATGTTTTAGCAGCTCATAAGTTTGTCCTGGTGACTGGACTTCCCCCCGGTTTGGAAGGCCTTCAGTATAGTACACAGAGACTTAATAATAACGCCATCCTCTTCCTATAGTTTGGAGGATGCACATTCATGAATTCATTCCACATGTACTTACGAAGCAGAGGATATTATGTTCCAGGCACCTTTCTAGATACTGGAGATAAAATAGTCAAAAAAAATGTTTTAAGAATTAAAAATCTCTGCTCTCCTGTAATTCACATTCTAGTAGAAGAATCAGACAATAAACAAAATAATTTGAAGTGAATTACATAATATGCTCAATGTATTAAATGCTACTGAGAAAAATGTAACAGGATGTGCGGACAGAAAACGAATCAAGTAAAGGATTATAATTTTAACAGGATGGTTACAGAAACTCTCACTAAGGCGTGGAAATTTAAGGAAAGATTTGAAGGAAATAAGGAAGCAAATCATGTGAGTATCAGGAGCAAAGGTAAAGGAGTAGCAAAAAGGCTGACATGGCCAAGTGAGCAAGGTTGTAGTGGGGTTGGAGGTGGAGATAGGAGAGGCAGTCAGAGAGCTAAGAGGGGGCCAGGTCACAGGATGGTATGGACCATGATGGTAAAAACCATAGCTCTTACTCTGAGGCAGATGAGAGCCCCTCAGAAGGTTTTGAGCAAAGAAGTGACTTGATCGGCCATATGTTTAATAGGACCATGCTGGCTGCTGAGTAATAATAGACTGTAAGAGATGAAGGGCAGGAGAAGGACAGTGCAATAATCCAGGAAACAGATGATGGACCTTGGACGAGGGTGGTAATATATGCTGTTAGGAAATGTTTGGATTCTGGATAATCAATGTTTATTGACATACTGCTCAACTCTCATAAAAAAGAGAAGCAATGTAACACGGTGGATAAGAGCACAACCTCTAACATCAGATGATTTGGGTATAGCTCGTGACTCTGACATCTCCTTAATGCTTGAATTCATACAAGTTACTTGTCCTCCCTAAATCTCAACATATTCTTCTGTTATAAGGGAGATAGGAGGAGGGCATTAGTTACTAATGCTAGATATTCTAACAGATCCAAAGGTGGGAAATTGCTCTAACAGGACAGTAATTTATTTCTAATTGATGTAAAGTCTCATGAAGGTATTTCTGATCAGTGGGGTCTCTCCCATAAAAAGTGATTCAGAGGCCCATGCTGCTTCCATCTTATGGTTCTGCCATTTTTCAACTTTTGCCTTCTGAGTTCTCCCTGGGCATGGATTTCCAACCAGCAGATGGGACAGAAACAGAAGTCTCATTTGTGGAAAAATTTTAATGGGCTGAGCCTGGAAGCAATACAATAGTTTCTGCCCCCATTTCACTGACCAGTGAACTCAGCACTTGGTCTCACAGTCACTCTTAACTACAAGGACTCTGGGATACCTGTTCTCACTGTGTGCCCAGAAAAAAGAAATGGGTTTGGTGAGCAGCTGATCAGACTTCACCACCATCAGTCTCCATCAGGGAACTACTGAGGGCGTTGGATGAGACAACATTTGGGAAGCACTTACCCGAAGCCCTGCTAAAACACCTCGTTGTTACTCACTCAGGAATGCACAGGGGAAGGAGAAAGCCACACCCACAGGTGTTTCTCCTACCATCCAATTCAGAGTGCTTTCTGCCTGTTTGGTTGGAGGAGAGCTGGTCTTAGAAGAGTTCCCCAGTTATCTCCTTCTGTGAGTAGAAACCCAGACCCTTTCCACTCAGCTTCCTCAACATTTATTAAAACAGAATACTAACACTGATGTGAGAGCAGTAAATTTTAAAGAAGTATTTCCGTTCACATACAATCTTAGATGTCTTCCATGCTTAGTAATATAAAAAAGTAGGTATCAAAAATTCTCAAGCAGCCTTTAGTAGAACTATTCATTGAGCAGAGGAAATAGGGGCACCCACAATTCCTCCCCCCTTTGCTAAAAATAAATTTCTAAACAACTTTATTGAGTTACAATTTATATATCATAAAATTTACTCATTTTAAGTGTATGATTCAATTATTTTTGGTAAAGTTACAGAGTTTTACAACCATCACCACAGTCCAATTTTAAAACATTTCCATCATCCTAAAAGGTTCCCTCACGCCCATTTGCAGTCAGTTCCTTCCACTGTACCCAGTCCCAGGCAACCACTAATCCACCACTTTCTGCCTCAATAGATTTGCCTCTGGGGGCATTTTATATAAATGGAATCAAATAATGTGTGGCCTTTTGTGCCTGGCTTCTTTCCCTTATAACAATGTTTTAGAGGTTCATCCATGTTGCAGTATGTATCAGAAGTTCATTCATTTAAGTTGTTTAATGGTATTCTATTGTACTGATATGCCATATTTTGTTTATCCATTTATCAATGGATGATCATTTGAACTGTTTCCAGTACTTGGCTATTGTGAATAATTCTAGCAGGGCTCCCATCCTTGCAATGGTAGTCAGATGCTATCCTCTTAGAGGCTTTGTCCAGAGGTGGCGGTGACATCTACAGTAACAGAGTGGCATAGTGGAAAGACCATCAGATCTGACACCAAAATGACTTGGACTTAAACCTTACTTCTCTTTTTTCTGAGCTATCTGGCACGGAATAACCTCAAACTTGCTGGTATTAAGAGCCTAGAATGGTTTCTGACACAGTAGACGCTCCACAAATGTAAACTCCCACTTTATTGCCCTCGCTCCATTGCGTCACATTCTCTGTAAGAAAACTCAGAGCCTCTTATCAGTGCCCGCACATGCTGAGCCAAAGTTTCTCATATTCACACACATTGTTTTACCAAGACAGTGAGTAAAATGAGAGTACTTTCCATGTGTGGTTTGGAGGAAGCCATTTTCTCTCCTCCACTCTTCCTAGAGGTCCATAAAATAAGAACTTCTGCTCTCTCAGATGTGTTGGCTAGAAGCATCCATCCTTCTTCTAGATCCCATTTATTCCTCTCTACAGGAGAACAGTGATTTATCTGTTTGACATGCTGAAGAGTCTGATATTCATTGATCCACGTTTCTCCAGTGGTCAAGGTTAACATGGTAAGTCACTGCTCACACATAGGAGGCCTCCCTCTGGTGCCCCTGACCTGGGCTTCCTGGCTCAACATGATGAGGATAAGTTATTGCTCTGGAGGCCTTACTATTCAAGTAAATCCAAATATAAATCTGGAAAAGAATATTAGGAAGTCATATAGGCCTATATTCCATCTTCATTTGCCAATCTAGATTTACCTTCAAAAAAGTTGACAATATAATTTTCTGATTCCTCTGCCTAGTTCTCAATCAGCTGCCATTTTGAGGAGCAAAGGATCTGATTAATTCTCTCAAGCCCAACATATGGAGGCTATTTTTCTCTTTCAGAAACACAGAGCTGGGAATATATTCAGGCAGACTAACAGTTGTAGTCTTATTTTCCTTGCATGTGTAGAAGACTGTTCTTAGGACTAACCACCCAGTAATGTAATATTAGTATCCTATCATTTAACACAAGTTTATCCAATCCCTCTTGGGTTTCCCAAAAGAATCTGTTAGCCTTCTTTCTCTGAAGTAACAAATTACAGTTTGAGTTTGCCTCATATACCACATCAATCACTCGTTCAGTTCCTGGGATTGCTAAATGGTTGGCCCAGTTGTGTAATTTTAACTGTCCAATCATTTGGATTTGGGGTGTTAAAACAACTGAAGTGGTCTGACTACTTAGATTTAAAATGCCTGACAAACCATGATGAAGCCTAAAACATCCAATTTAACTGGAAACCAAACAAAGTCGTGGAATCTTTTAGATGTGTTCGCATGTGTGCACAAGCACACAGTGTCTCTCAGGTTCTCATTCTCTCTTCCCTCCTTCTCTTCCCTTTTCCTTTTTTCTCCTTCTCTTCCTTCCACTTCTCTCTCCTTCTCATCTCTCATGTTTCTCTACTTCAATCTTTGTCTCTTTCTTTGTACACTTAACTCCCTTCTTGTCTGTATCTCTTTCTTAGAGGTAGCAAATATTCATAATGATAAAATAGGCATTTTTTATTAGCAGTGCTTCCTTCTCATTTCACCCAACATCAGAATCTAAGAAATACTAAAAAGAAATTGTTACACTTGTTTTCTGGAGGATTGAGAGTCAGTGAACTAGGTCATCCTGCACAAGAAGAAACAATGTGACATTGGCAGAAGGAGTTGAGATACAAGGAACACCCCACAGAACACAGCAGCTCACAGCATATTACTAAGATAGGGCAAGCCTCCCTGTAGCCCTTAGCACCATCTAAATATTTAGAATAACAACTTGAAGGTTGCCCTGTTTATTTACAATCCAATGTTATCCTCTTGGCGGCCATCCTTATCCTTTGCCTCTCTTCACCTTTTGGCCAGGGATGTTTGGCCAAGTCCCTCAGAGAACAGTAAATCACTAACTCTGTGAAGATTCAAGCCTCCAATCCCCAACAATGACCACTGAAGTAAGATAAAAGCTGAACAGTTAGGAAATAGCAGGAGACACATTAAATTTTTCGCAGAGGAAGGTCATCACCTCTGGGCTTCAAGTTAGCCTCTGATATCATAAGGTTATCCTTTAAGACTGGGAAATTAAAGGTGCCCCTCATGTGGATCAGCGCAGAATACACATCTGGGCACTCCCAAGAGGATCAATGCCCTGTCAGGGATGCGGCAACAATCAATTGCCCTTGTTAGGGAAATCCTATGAGCAGCTCTCCAAAGCTGATTGTTGGCCATCATTCAAGGTTAAAAATCCTCATTTTGAAGACAACTCTCAAGGACTCAGCTTTTGAGATTTTGGTTCATCAAAGTATGTTACTCTCAGTACTACAGAAAGTAACCATATTCAAAACACAACAGAGCCCTGTCTAAGAGAGAATGAGAGGAATTAAAATTTTCTCTAATGTGTAAACGAGAGAGCACAAAAAGCCTTAATTAAAAAAATGTGATATTTGGAAAGTACTTTCTATTATGCAACAGATTACTCAGTACATCAAATGTTTGGGTTTGTTTCTCCCCACCCCGAAAAATGGGACAATTTAATCATAAGATACTTAATGCATTGCAAATTGATTTTTGTTTCAGTTCCTTCTGATTTCTTTTAAAATACACTGACAATTGTCCTGCTGTCAAGACTCACTCTAAGACACCATATGTTTTAAATATTTTATTCTGGATTTTACTTAGACCTGAAAAACTAAGTAGAGAGATGGGAAAACTTTTGTATTAATTTAATCGTATTGATTTATTAGATTTGGACACTTCATTTTAATGTCTAATGATACCAACCTATCAAGTATAGGAATCATGCATAATGTTAAGAGAATAACATAGTATAGAAAATTTAACATCTTTTTAAAAAAATATTTATTTATTTAGGCTGTGCCAGGTCTTAGTTGTGGCATGCGGGATCTTCATTGCTGCATGCAGGCTTCTTAGTTGCAGCATGTGGACTCCTTAGTTGCGGCATGCGGACTCCTTAGTTGCAGCATGCATGCAGGATCTAGTTCCCTGACCAAGGATTGAGCCTGGGCACCCTGCATCTTAAGGTACTCTATATATGTTCAGTAATGACAATTGGCCCCCATATTTATTCACGATCTTTAAGGATTCTGTATCTATAAATATCAAAATATTTGGGTTAATGTTTTCTTCCTTCATAATTCTATTGGAAACAAGTTTACTCATTACAATGAGGTCATATAATTATCTTCACAGTTTAACCCTGCCACAAAAATGCTCTTTTTGTTTAATAATTAAATGTGAAAAATCATATGGTGATGATGAGTTAAATAAACCACTACCCTGGGAACAGCATCTTCATTCTTTGTCCTAAACTGACTGACCACAGTAAGTAATTTTCTTCCTAAGAAAGATATCAGGGGAGGAAAACATTTGGCTGCCTACGATATGGTCTATAAAAATGTGCTGATAGTTCTCAGGCCAAGGAGAGCTCTCCACTCCACAGTTCACTTATAAATATAGGTTGATTCTTTATAATATATATTTTTTATTGCTCTTAAAATGGAAAACTACAGATAAAAAAATAACAAACACCCATGTATCTACCACATACAGTTAACAAATGTTAACATTTGAATATGTTTACTTCAGCTCTGTTAACACAGGTCTTTTTGTTTATTGTTCATTTGTTTCTTATTGGGAAATAACCCATTATTGATAAAGTTGACATTGCCATTGTACACTTACCTTGTCATGTTTCCTTCCCTCTTTCCCCACAAGAAATCTCTATCTTATGTTTGGTTTACACCTTCCTATTCATGTTTTTATTCCTTCTCTCTATGGAAATAGACATGATCGAAACAGAGATAACCAGGTCCAATATATAGGCTTTTTACTTATATATTTATTTATTTTGCGATACGCGGGTCTCTCACTGCTGTGGCCTCTCCCGTTGCGGAGCACAGGCTCCGGACGCACAGGCTCAGCGGCCATGGCTCACGGGCCCAGCCGCTCCGCGGCACGTGGGATCCTCCTGGACCGGGGCACGAACCCGTGTCCCCTGCATCGGCAGGCGGACTCTCAACCACTGTGCCACCAGGGAAGCCCCTATAGGCTATTTTATCATAGTATATATGTTCTTCTTACTGTTTGCTCATTGGTTTTGTTTTTTTGTTTTGTTTTGTTTTGTCAGTGTCAATACATGTAGATATAGCTCTTTTAATTACAATAATCTATTTCATTAGTTAAATATACTACAGTTTATTTACCCCTCTATTGATTGTATTTAGATTGTTTCCAGTCTTCACTATTAAAATTAATGTTCCTTGTAAATGTCTCTGTGTCTCCGTGTGCACATATGCCAAGAGTTTCTCTGGGATATATACCAAGAAGGGGAACGGCTAGATTTTCAGGTAAGTGCATTTTTAATAATACTGTTGTCAAAATGCTTTCCAAAATTTACACTCCTACCATCACTGTATGAAAATACTATTTTCTGAAGTCCTTACTTGTTATTTTCAAACTTTAAAAATGTAGAATTTTCAGATTTTGAAATTGTTGCTAATCAATGGCTATGAAATTATATTTCATTATTATATTAAATGGCATCTTATTTACTACTAAACTTTTCAAAGTTGACTAGTCATTTGAGTTTCCTTTTTCCTGAACTGAATCTTCATATCCTTTGCCCATTGTTATGGGGTTGAGAAGTGAAGTATATGTGGAGAACAGGCTGGGACTATGGACCAAATGGCAGTGACTGGTTGGTATAAATAAGTTAATCATGCTCAGATGTACCTGTTAAATTCTAACATGCATGTTTTTAGGCTAAATGTGATAGAATGCTTCTTGTAACTTTGCTTAGCATCACCTGTGCTTCACACACCCAGAGAAGATATAAAGGTTGCTGTACAGTCCAGAAAAATGTCATTTAAATTTCCTTCAAGGTGACTTTTCTGACTCTTCCAAAGACATAGATTTGTAGAATCCTGAGACTGGGATGAAAAAAGGCTATTTTAGATATGCAATATCCTTTCCACATCTTCTATTAATAGCTTCTATCCCCATATTTTTAAAGCAAGGTAAAACATTTACTTGTTCACAGTAATACATGAGCTTGATCAATTGCATTCAATCCAACAAAGTAAGCAGGTACCCATTCACAATTCTCTTTTTGTATTAGGTTGCCTTTTCTGTATTTATTTATAAAATGTCTATGTATATTCTAGATATTAATCCTTTGCTCTCTATGTCATAAACAACTTCTCTCATTCTTGCTTATTGCATCTTTTGTTGTTTGGAAATTTATAATTTCAATATAGTTAAATGTATCAATATATTCCTTTACGGTTTATTCTTTTTGTGTGACTTGTTTAAGATAGTTTCTCTGCCCCAATGCAACGAAGATATTCTTTATATTTTTCAGAAAGTTATACGGTCTTGAATCAAATGGAATTGAATATATGCATATCTTTTTTTCACATTTGGATATGCAGTTTGCATTACCATAGTCTGACATATTGTAATGACACTTCTCTCATGAACTGATATCCCCTATATACAAGGTCTGAGTGACTTTTTTGTTTGTTTTTTCATTTCTGCTTTCTCTTTTGTCCTTTTGATGTAGTTGCCCTTTCCTGAGCCAACACCATAGTGGTTTACATCCTGTAAGTATATAAATAAGTCTTGGTAACTGGTATGAGAAGAGTGTCTTCCTCCTTCTTTCTCTTCAGAATTAACTCAGCTGTTTTTGGACTTATACCCTTTCATATTAATTTTGGAATACATTTCTCAAATCCTGTGAAAAACACTGCTGAAATTTTAATTGAAGTCACATGGAATTTATAGATAAATTTTGATGAGTTGAAATCTTTATGATGCTGAATCTTCATAGCTATGAACATAGTACACATTTCCATTTCATTGAGTTCCCCTTTAAATGCTTCAAAACTATTTTATAATTTTATCCATGTAAAACTAGAATATCTGTTTGCAATTTATTTCTAGTTATCTTGTTGTTTTGTCATATTGTAAATGTTTTTAAAAGATACATTATTTTCAAAGAGTTTATTCCTATCATATATGAATACTATGGATTTTATATATAAATCTTATCCCCACCATCTAGCTGATGGATTCACTAGTTGTATGATTATATGTGTGTATAATCTCTGTGTATATATATATATCCTTGAGTATATACGAACATATATCATAGATACTCATATATATGTATCACCAAGCTTATTATTTGGGCTGCTCCATAATACTTGTAACTGTTCAGTTTTATGAAACATTTTAAGAATATAGTTATATCTTAAAACTCAGATTACTAAATACCAGAATTATTTAGTTTGCTAGAAAAATGTCTTAAAAGCATGGTATTAATTACTAGGGAGAATATAGAAAACATCACATAAGTCCCTGCTATGACCAAATTTGTCTTCTCAGCAAGCCAAAATAACCTCAGGAAAAATAATATCAACGATAATGATAATGACTACATTGTACTGAGCTCTTATTGAGCTTTCTGAGCTGAGAACAAGTACTGTTCTCAGCACTTTACTGCTCTAACTCATTTAATCCTCACAATAAGGTGAGAAAGCTAAGCAGAAGTTAGTTTGCTCAATCATGCTGCTGGCAAGTGGCAGCACTTTTGAGTTTCTCTGAACGGAAAAATGTGGGATATTAGTCTGTTGTTCTCAACTGCAGATGCTTAACCATAATTCTGAGACAACAGGACACCCCTGTGGGTTCCTGACACAACTCTGGTATGTATTTTGATTTACGTTGATCTTATCATAGTTGTGGTCTTCACTGTAAGTCATTGTAGCGAAAGATAAAAACTTTCTTTCGCCTTAAATCTGCACCATCTCCACATGCTCCGATATTAAAAAGTGGTCACAATTAAATTCACTTTTAAGCCTTTTAAAAACTTGATATGCTAGTTGATTCAAATTCATCTTAAATCATTGCTTTCTTTGAAAAACCCAAGAACTCTTAGTAGATTTTCTTGTAATTAATTTATTTATTTGGCTGTGCCAGGTCTTAGTTGCGGCAGGTGGGATCTTTGTTGCTGCCTGCGAGATCTTCGTTGCAGCCTGCAATATAATTCCCTGACCAGGGATCGAACCCGGGCCCCCTGCATTGGGAGGGCAGAGTCTTAAACACTGGACCACCAGGGAAGTCTCCTTATTAACTTTTAAATGAATAGTATATATGATCGTATATGTTTATATTAGGAAACAAAGTCCTAGGAGACTGTATAAGTCCCACAGTTCAAAGTCTCATGGAGAGTCAGAGGCAGAATTGTACTTCACAGGATTCCTAGCTAAGCTCCTTGTTTGATCTTCCATAAAATGCAGATAGAGATCTGACACCTCAGTGATATTGAAAATTAGCTTAAATAAAGTTTATCAAGTGATATAGTAATATCATTGCTTCAAAGAGAAGTTAAAATAACACCCCTGCCCCCCACCCCAGCAATAGAGAGCTTCAATTTGGGAACTTGCAGAAATCCAGTGAAATAGAGCCTTAAATAAAGTAGGTTAAAATTTTATCTCCTTAAAATTTATAATCTTCTTAGTTGAAGTTTGATTTTGTTTCCATACATTTTCATGGGTTCTACTTTAAAACTGTGTTGTGGGGAGCCCTAGCCATGTAATGTAGGTACCCTTGGGGCTATCTGAGGGCACAGGTCAAAAGGAGACTCCACTCCTGGAGCTCCAGGACCCCACCCCTTCCTTTCTTCCTCCAGAGCAGCTCTGCTTTTATCTGTGACATTGGGTGGAGGAATAAGATTGCATTAAAGTAATGGTTCTAAATCCACTGTTTCAGGGCATCTAATCAGCTAAAATGTCTACTTATCTAACTGCACACATTCTATTCTAAGCCTATATAGTACAAGTGAGTTGTAAAGCAGTAGACTACACTCTGAGGTCAAATGTAAAAGGCTGGCCTCCCTGAAAGAAAACCATTTCTCAGACAACACTGAATAAAGATTATGGAGTGCTACAGTTATTTATTTGATGCCTTATATAGAGTTTAGTGCCTTAAGAGCTGGATTGGAAACATCCTCTATAAATACCCCAGAGTGCCCTAAAGAACTGGTGTAATTCATTCTGAGCTTTTAGTTATTTCTGGCATCTTCAATTTACTTGGCTTTGGTCCTGATACTTAATACTTGATTCTATTTCTGGCCGACACAAACAATATATAAACAGCCATAAACGCAAGAATTATTTTAAATCCACATCAGACCTGTAATTCAGTTCAACAAAAGCAGGATTTTGTGGCATCCTGCCTTCAGATGTTTTTGTTGTGCTATGTGGTAAAAGTATTTAGCATTAATCTAAGATATGTGTTCAGAGTTGAACCTCTTTCTGGTAATGATGCTGAGGTCAGAATTAAACAAAAATCGTGGACATGAGCTCTGGAGTATGAACCTCTACTCCTCCACTTACTAGCTGTGAGACCCTGGGCAAATGATTTAACTTCCCTGTATCTTAGAGGCAATAATGATACCTATTCCATAGGCTGCTATAAGGATCAAATGCAAAAAATACATGTAAACCACATGGAAAAGCATCTATCATATACCTTGCATATAGTAAGTGCTCAATCAACAAGTTATAATACAAGACTAATGTTATAAACTGTGCTATATCATACTTCTAATTTTTAGTTTCTGTTTGCCAACAATGGAGCATGATTTGACCTGCCAAACAACTGAATCTATGCTATAATGAGTTTTAGTTTATAGTCACAAATGGCCTAGATTATCCAATTAATATCAAAATTTGTAATTTAAGAAATATTAAGGAATGTCCATTAAAATTTCTATTTTTTGGAATTAACATTTTTGTTAATCTCTGGTTTTCAAAATCTCATAAAGTTATTTTTTCTCTACTATTTTCTGGGACTCAATCTCCCCATTAGGCATTTTCTCAATCTAACATTAGCAACATTTAAGCCTCTCCTTTGTCATCAGTTTTGTTTGTTTCTTCTTCTGTAGGTCATCTCTTATATTAGAAAGAAAATTTTAAAAAGAAGAAAATCTAGAAAAATAGGCATGCAGTTTGGCTCTGTTCAGCTAGACTTTACTTAGCAGAGAATGGCACATTTTGATTACGCATCCTTGATACATTTGCCAATTCTTCATTCAGTTCTGGGACTGTTGATTCCCTGCCTGTCTCATTATTATCTACCATCCTTGCTTCTGAGAGTGAACACATTTTGAGGAATTATGCCACCTAAGGAAAGGTTCTCTCCCTCTTCTGTCAAGTGCCAAGAAAGGGCCTGTAGTTAGATGAGACAGCTAGAGAGAAAAGAGAAATATTTTTTGTGACTGTGAAATAATTATCAGAATGAAGCATGCATAAATGACATCTGAGGTTGGACTACTCTGGAAGGAAACAATATTTATCAAGTGAAAGGTTAGATTGTTTGAGTCATCATTAGTACTTGATAGTTATAAAATAATTTGGGAGAAAGCATTACCATCCACGTAAAAGACAGCAAAGCCAAAATGCTTGGTAAATTGTTTGTCTCACACCTGCTTTGCTGTCATTAGTGGCTTTGATAACCGGCTGGTCCGTTAGAAATCTAATTTAACTAACTTCACCTTCAAATAAAGTTCTCTAGGCCCTCATCCTCCATACGTTGGAATATGTACCTATTTAAAGTGTGAAGAGATTTTCCTGTCCTCAATAAGCATTGTCTCTCAGATCTCAGATGAAGATTGACAATTCAATGTGTGCTCCTGTGACCCAACTGAATTCATCTCTCTGCAGTCCTATCACACAAGGGTGTAATTTTATTTATTTTTAAATCATATTCTGAACTTTTATAAGGAAGCAAGTTTATATCAATGAATATGCCACCTGTAGAAGACCTGGTTTCTTGAAAACCTAAATTTGCTTTCAAGTAAAATTTAAAAATAATACCAAACACTTAGATTTATATTACACCTGTTGTCCTAGAATAATTATTTATAATTCCCCCTTTAATCTTCAAATGGATTCCACTTTGGGTGCTCAATTAGATGGTCAGTATATTTATATAACACTTACTAGGTGTTCTATGAAATTTATGTATATTAACTCATTTAATTTTCATAACATCTCAATAAGGTAGGTGCTGTTGTTATCCCATTTTATAGATGAGGAAATCACAGCATAGAGTCATTAAGAAAATTGCCCAAGGACAACAGAAATACTTCGAGAGGATGGAATTTGAACCCAAGCAGTCTGGTTCCATACATCTGTGGTCCTACCCTCTATGCTATTGTAGACTCCATAAAGTTTGATACTTGTTTTCCTTTTCCCCCTTTGTTACACTTTTAAATGACCCTGTGGTCATGAGGACAACCTTTGGGCCTTCCCTAGAAACAATTCACATATGAACTTAAGGCCCTCAAATGCTTTGATACCCTGGGGTGTTTTGATCCAAACTTTCTGGAATTGGTTGTCTGAATAAGGACTCTGGAGAATGGAAGAAAGGGAGAAGGAAGAAGGAAGGCCTAGGTACTATCACCAGTTACCTCTGTAGGAAACCAAGCATTTATTCTCCTGGGACCATGCTATAAAAAATGGAAATGAGAAGAGAGGATGAGTTGACATTTGGAATTTAGAGATGACTGAATTGTAAAACAAAGAGAAAGATAATTTTTCATGTTTATGTAAAGATTGATATTTGAGCTAAGAGAGCATTCGCTGCAAGAAGATGCTTATAAAAGTCACTTTTAAAATAAAGGAGAAAATAAAAATGCAGAGAAAATATGAAAAATAAAATAAAGGAGAGAGAGCTCAGATCCCACTCCCAGCACTGGAAGCCAAGACTATATTTCTCAGCCACTGCCAAGATCCACCCGAATGTAGCAGGTCTGAGATCTTCAAACCTGTGTAAAAAGACAGATTAACAACCAGGGACTTATGTTAAGAGAACTCTTCGGTTTCTTTAAACTTGATCCAAAGAGAGATGGCTGCTATCTGTTTCACTGAAATCCTTATCTTAGCCATTCCAACTCACATTTCCAGGCAGCTCTGGAAGTTTTTCTGAGGATACTCAAAAATCCAAGAAGGGCATGGGGTCCTTTGTTTTTACCAGGTTATATCTTCCCTAATCCCAACATATAGTTGGGATTCAAAGTGTTCCTCAATTAATATCAGCAAAATCACAACAATTTTCTCTTAAACATTTTTAGACATAATTTATTCAGGAGTCCATAGCTTTTTAGTTTCATTTTAAACAATTTTATTTTTTATATTTTTTGAATAAATATTTTTCTGTCTGATTTTTTTTTCTTCTTCTTGGCCAGATCCCTTACGATTACTAGCAATAATATGCAAGCATTTGGAAACTTATTTGGAATTCAAACTTATTTCTAAGCTTTTTACTTCATACTTCAAAGTAATTATGAGGTCCCCAAGATCAACCCCAGGTTTGATGATTTACTAGAAGGGCTCACAGAACTCAGCATATAGTCTTACTCATCTTTATGATTTATTACAATAAAAGGATACAAAGAAGAATCAGCAAAAGGAAAGGGCATATGGGGTGAAGTCCAGTGGAAACCAGGCACAAGCTTCCAGAGTCATCTGCTGATATGCCTAGTTTCCCCAGATATGAGTTATGACAACAAATGAGTTATGACAACAAAATTTCGTCCACCAGGAAAGCTTGCTAGGTTCAGCACCAGGGTTTCTATTTGGGACTAGTCCTGTAGGCACCTTTTGCCTGGCATGTACACAAATTCCAGACTCCCAGAAAGAAAGCAGGTGTTCAGCATAAACCATATTATTTGTACAAGCATTTTTGGTCCAGGGAGCCACTCTGATGAGGGAATGGAGGGAACTGTCCTGAAAACCAAGTTCCCAGATGCCTGTCCAAGGCCAAGCTTCTAAGCAGGCCTTACTAATGATAGCAGTCAAGCTTGCTCTTTTCTACACATATTTCATAGATTGATTTTCCACAAATAAAAATAACTTAAAGAAGTCAAATTATCTTCTCATAATCATGAGTCTCTAGTTGGGCCAAACCCCAATTATTCCAGTTCCCTATGCAATAGTCTTTCCAATAGACTACACAGCTGCTCAGAAAAGCATTTGATATCCAAGCAACTAAGACTGATTTAAACAAATTGAAGCTAATAATCAAGGATGCAGTTATAGCTTTTTGTCATTCATATATAAACTAGAAATAATAATAGTCTCTAGATTAGCACTGTCCATGATAACTTTCAGCTGTAATGAAGTCTATAATCTGTTCTGTCCAATTCAGTAGCCACTGTTAACATGTGTCTATTGGGCTCTTGAAATGTGCCGAGTGTGACTAAAGAGGTATTTAATTTTGTTTAATTTTAATTAATCTTATTTTAAATAGCCACATGTGGCTAGTTGCTACACACTGGAAGCACAGTTCCAGATAATTTAAGACTTACTTTGTTAAAGCAAATTACAGTAAATTCATAGATTAAATAGCCCCTGGAACACTAGAGTTTCCTTTTGATTTCCTGAGGGCCAAACCAATACCACCGTATGGTCCCCGAAATGTCTTGATTTCTTGTGGTCTTAATCCAAACTTAGGAGGTTTAACCAGAATAAAGAATACTCCAACACCACTGAATGGACTGTTTGTTTTTCTTGAGTCATTTAAAAAATAACCTACTGTCTGGAGATTGGTAGTAGCTCATCTGCACAAGTGGTGCTGACTGATAGCCCTCAAGAAAAGGAAGAACCGGCACAGACTGGTACAAAATCAGTGAACCTCAGTGTTTAATATCGGTTCACAGGTTTTTAGAGTTTACTGGTAACTATGCTGGAAAAGAGAGAAGGGAAAAAGCAAGCACAACAGTTTTCCTTAAAAAGGTATTTAGGGGCTCCCCTCGTGGCGCAGTGGTTCAGAGTCCGCCTGCCGCTGCAGCGGATACGGGTTCGTGCCCCGGTCTGGGAGGATTCCATATGCCGCGGAGCGGCTGGGCCCGTGAGCCGTGGCCGCTGGGCCTGTGCGTCCGGAGCCTGTGCTCGCAACAGGAGAGGCCAAAACAGTGAGAGGTCCTTGTACCGCAAAAAAAAAAAAAAAAAAGGTACCTAATGAAATAAATAATAAATTTTAACTTCAAGTACTATAATGTTTAGCATACATACTTTCATAATATTCTATCCCCAAAATCCAGTAGAACTTATTTTTGTGTACGTATAAAATATAATAAAAAATGATAGCATATAAAGTAAGCAAGGTCATTTTTGAAATACAGTGAAAGCTCTGTTTTTGTTTTCTATCCCAGTATAAAATCACAAATTTTTCATCATTAGAAACTAAAAACAAACGAGTGCCATCTTGTGGTGGCATCTACCATTCCTAGATGATAGTGAAAATTGCCCCCACCTTCCAAAAAAGGCTTCTTAGTCCCTGTTAGAAATGCTGTCACCTCAATCTCAGGCACTCTTTCTGACTTGGTCTCTGGTTCAGTTTCAGAATGTACAAAAGAAAAATAAAAACAAAATTGAAGAAGTGGATGTAGAGGAAAGGGCCCGAGGTTATTTACCTGAAGAGAAGTAAACACCAGAGTGAAAAAGATTTCTATGGAAAATAAAGAAATATTGGTAGTAGAAAAAGAATTTCAGAATTCATCAAGTGAAGCTGGCAGCCTAAGGAGAAAGTAAAAGTGTACATAATACAAGGTCTTTTTAAGGGAGAAGAAGGAAAAACTATATAAATTAATGTTTACCCTACTGATACTAGGGTTGCTGGTAAATGAAGAAGGGAGTAAGAATAAAAAGTGAAAATATGGCTAGATCTATTTTATTCTACCTATTTTTAAAATGCTACAAAACAATATTAGTAATATGAAAAGTGCTTTCTTACTAATAAATACAAAGTATCTTTCAGCATAGAAAGTGGCATTCGAAACTAGGATGTTTGACTGCAGCGGGAGTCAAATGGGATTTGCCCACAGATGTATCACAGTGGTATATGGCACTAAAACACAGTGATCCATGACAAGTGTTAGGAAAGCTACGATAAAAACCAAAGATGTCTTTATGGCAGGATTATTTAGAATCGTTAATATGTTCATATGCATCGTGAATACTCGAGACAGATTTGAGTTTCATCATTTTCTAAACTTTTATGAGTAAAGAACCATTTTTCCCCCTTTGGAGTATATCCAAACACTAGTGTTTTACAAGAACATTTTGTGAAATCTTGCTCTTATTCGATAGTTCCAAATCCTTGTCACTGAAGAAGCCTTTCAGCATCCTTTCTCATTTGCTCTACCTGGATATGTTGTCACAGAAGGAAAGTATACATATAACTAAGGAAACTGTTGTATCCCAAAATGAGAACTTGCCCTATTAGGTATGAGCTGGACATCACTTAATGCTGCCAACACAGCCAATGACTTCTTTTAAAACTTTTAGTTGTATCAGTAAACTAATAATCCCATTCATAGCCTTTAGGAGTGCTGACAAAGTCTTTCACCAAAACAACTTACAAAATCAAGGAATATGGAAATAATTGTTGATTAGATGACCACTGGTAATATAGGTGCACTATATAAAGAGGTACTGGTGGATAAATAATATGTAACACAGATTGGGTAGCTGTTCACCAAATTATTTCACTTTCCTCCTAGTTTACAAACTAAGGTACATTTTCTGGTCTCCTTTAGTTTTGAATGCTATCATCTGGCTAATATCTAACTAGTGAGATGTGGATGAAATAATGTACATAACTTCCAGGCTTGGCTCATAGACACCTTCTATGTGGTTATATACTCTCTCTCTCTTTCCCCCAATTCACCAACAGGAATTGATGCCTAGAAAGACTTGGAAGCCATAGATTGAAAATGAGTCTTGCTCAGTCTGGGTTCCTGAATAACTGCATGGAGCAGTGGCCATGCTCTACCACACACCTCTGACTGGACTTTACATGAACAAAAAAGAAATAACTGTTATAAGTTACCAAGATTTCAGGTTCCTTCTGCTTATAGCATCTAGCACTATTTTAATTATTGAAGGAGGACATAGAATTTCTGCAACCAAACAGAGGCTTTGCTAAATTTGGTTAAATTTATTTTAAATTTTGTGATAGTACTTTGGTTTTTTTTTTTTTTCTTTTTCATGAGGCTCCATATCTTGTTTATTTATTTTTCACATATTTGGAAAACTAGTGAGAAAGAAACAATGCATGTAGAATCAGAAAGCCTGCCTTTTATTCTCAGCCACTTGCTAGTCATTGATTTTGAGTGTGTCACTTTCACTTAACTGTGTGGAACATCTTTGATTCTGTGATTCCCTTTTCTGAAACATGCTTAGCCTTCTCACCACCCCCACCCCAAGACACTCCCCCTAACGCATCCCCTTTTGCCTTTTTGACCTAAGCTTATCTCTTCTTATTCAGCCTTTCTCTAGTGCAACTTTCTAGTTCTGAATTATAGCAACATAACTCTACTATGTAATTATGTTTTCTTACTCTAACTTACTGTTTCAAATCACTGGTTGATATGAAACTCCTCCATGGCGCTCCATCATCTACTCTCTCTGCTCCTTGTATGGTTCAGCCTCACCCAGGACAGGTCTCCTCAACCAGGTTGTGACCATGTACCTAGCACCCAGTTAGGATGCAACTTCAGGATATGACACCAGGACTCAAGTCCAGGCCATCTGTCACAAAGATAGACCATATCCTGGGCAATAAAACCAACCACAACAAATTTTAAAATAATTTAAATAACAGACAATCTGTTCCCTGACTGTTAAAGAATCAAACTAGAAATCAATAACTGAAGACCAACAGGAAAATCTCTAAACATGTGGAAATCAAGCAACACATCTAAATAATCCATGGGTCAAAGAGAAAGTGTCAAAGGAAAAAAAATTAAATTCATAGAACTGAATGAAAATAAAAATACAACATATAAAATTATTTGGGCTGTAGCTAAAGCTGCAGCACCAGGGAAGATATTTCTAGACTAAACACTTACATTAGAAATAAGCAAAGGTTGCATGTCAATAATCTACGTTCCTAACTCAAAATACTAGAAAAGAAAGAGCAAAATAAAGCTGAAAGAAGCAGGAGGAAGAAAATATTAAAGAACAGAGATCAATGAAATTGAAAATAAGTTAAGCAATAGAAATCTTCAATAAAACAAAACACTGCCTTTTTTTAATCAAGAAAATTGCTAAACCTCTAGCAAGACTGACAAAATGAGAGAAGATATAAATTACCAATATCAAAAATGAAATGGGGAATATCACAACAAAGCCTGCAGTTATCAAAAGGATAATAAGGGAATACTATGAAATACTTTGTGCTCATAAATTTGACAGCTTAGAAGAATTAGATCAATCCCTTGAAAACCCCATACGACCAAAACTCATCCAAGATGAAATATATAATCTGAATAGTTCTTCAATCAGTAGATAAATATACTTAATTTTTAATTTAAAACCTCTCAAGAAAGTAATCTCCAGCCCAGATGGTCTCACTGAAAAATTCTATCAAACATTTCAAAAACAATTACACAAATTTCACACAGTCTCTTCTAGAAAACAGAGAAGAAAGAACACTTTCCAACTTGTTTTATGAGGACAGTATTACTATGATGCCAGAACCAAAACAAAACAAAACAAAATAAAAGTTATTGACCAATATATCAATATCTTATGAATTTAGACATAAACACTTTCAACAAAACATTAGAAAACTGCATCCAATAATGTACAGAAAGAATTATATACCATGGTATTTATTCCAGGCATTCAAGGCTGGTTCAACAATCAAAAATTAATCAATGAAATTCACCATTACAACTAGCTAAATTAAAAAGTCATATGATCATATCAATTGATAAACTGATGCTGAAAAAGCCTTTGACAAAACCTCAAATCCACTCATCACAACAACTCCCAGCAAATCAGTAATAAAGGAGAACTCCTTCAACTGACAAAGAGCATCTTAAAAACCTACAAAGTACTTAATGGTGAACGACTGAATGCTTTCCCCTAAAATCAGGAAGATAGTGAGGATGTCTATTTCACCACTTTTATTCAACATAACACTGCAAATTTTAGCCACTGAAGTTAGGCAATAAGATAAATAAAAGAAACATAGATTGAAAAGGAAGAGATGAAATATCCCTATCTGCACGTGGCATGATTGTCTACATAGGAAATTCCAAAAATGACACACACACACACACACACACAGAAAAAACTCATTAGCAAGGCTGCAGGTACAAGAACAACACACAAAAATCATTCACATTTTTTATACTAACAATGAGCATGAAGAAATAAAAATTAAAAACAGAACACCATTTACAATCATTCTAAAGAAAATGAAATATTAGGTATATACTTAACAAACACATATAGGAACTATATGCTGAAAATGATAAAATACTGATTAAAAGAAGTAAAGAAACTGAATAAATGGAGAGACATACCAAACTGAAAGACTCAACAGTAAAGATGTCAATTCTCCAGGGGAGGGATAGTTAGGGAGTTTGGGATTGACATGTACACACTGCTATATTTAAAATGGATAACCAACAAGGACCTACTGTATAGCACGGGGAACTCTGCTCTATATTATGTAACAACCTAAATGGGAAAAGAATTTGAAAAAAAATAGATACATGTATATATGTGTAACTGAATCACTTTGCTGTACACCTGAAACTAACACAACATTGTTAATCAACTGTACTTCAATATAAAATGTTTCCAAAAAATGTCAATTCTCCACAAATTTATCTACAGGTTTAATGCAATTCCCATCAAAATCTCAGAAAAGTTTTTCATAGATGTAGTCAAGCTTATTCTAAAATTTATATGAAAAGGCACAGGCCCTAGAACAGCTAAAACAATTTTGATGAAGAATGAAGTGGGATGAATCACTCTATCTTACATTAAGGCTTACTGTGTTGTAGTAATCATGACAGTGTGGTATTGGCGGAGACATAAACACATGTAAATCAATGAAACAGAACAGATAACTCAGAAATAATCTCACACAAATATTTTCTACTCACTTGCAAACCACAATTTGAATGAATCCTCAGAGTTTATGCTGAGTGAAAAAAATTAATGCCCCCAAATTACTTACTGTATGATTCAAAACACACACACACACAAACATACACACACACATATATGTATGCATACATATATTTTTTGAAATGATAAAATTTATGAAAATTTATTTCATAAAATTATATGTAAATCTACAAATTTTTCAGTAAAATTTCAATAAAAAAAAAAACCACAGTCTTGCTACCAATAGTTACTGTTCCTCCACCACCATCACCAGCAACACCTAGAGTGACCACCCATTCCAGTTTGCCCAGTACTGAGAAATTTCCCAGGATACAGTGCTTTCTGCATTAAAATTCAGACAGTCCCTATGTAGAAAACTCTAAAGATTCCAAAACAAAACAAGACAAACCCTAAAGAATTAATAAGCAAATTCAGCAAAGTTGCAGGATATAAAATCATTATATAAAAATCAGTTGCATTTCTATACACTAATAATGTACTATCCAAGAAAGAAATTAAGAAAACAATTCCATTTACAATAGCATCAAAGTAATAATATATTCAGGAATAAATCCTACCACGAAAGTAAAAGACTTTTACACTAAAAACTACAAAATATTGCTGAAAGATATTAAATAAGACACAAGTAAGTGGAAAGAATTTGGTGTTAATGAATTGGAAGACAATACTATTAAGACACCCATTCTACTCAAAGTCATTTACAGATTTAACACAATCTCTTTCAAAATTCCAAAGGCAGTTTTTGCAGAAATAGAAAAAAAAATAAGGGAAAATCTTCATGACATTGGCCTTGGCAACTATTTCTTGGATATGGCAACAAAAGCAAAAATAGATAAATGGGACTACATCAAACTTTAAAACTTTTGTGCATCAAAGGACAAAATTAACAGAGTAAAAAGACAACCTATTTAATTAATAGAAAATATTTACAAATCATATATAGCTGATAAGGGGTTAATATCAAGAATATTGAAAGAACTACAACTCAACAATAAAAAATCAATAACCCAATTAAAAATTGGAAAAGAACTTGGCATTTCTTCAAAGATTATATATGAATGACCAATAAACATATGAAAAGATGTTTAACATCACAAAACATCAGAGAAGTGGAAACTACAATGAGATATCACTTTGTACCGACTGGGGTGACTACATTCAAAAAAGCAAACAATAACAAGATGAGGATGAGGAGAAATTAAAACACTTATACACTGTTGGTGGAATTATAAAACAGTGCAACTGCAATGGAAAGCAGTATGGAGGTCCTCAAAAATTAAAAATAGAACTACCATATGGGCCAGCAATCTCACTTTTGAGTATATATCCAAAAGAATTAAAAGCAAAATCATAAAGAAATATTTGCACATCCATGTTCATAGCACTATTCACAATAGTGAAGAGGTAGAACCAACCCAAATGTCCACTGAGGGATAAATGGATTAAATAAAATTTAGTATATATATATATATATATATATATATATATATACACAATGGAATATTATTTAGCCATAAATAGGAAAGAAATTCTGTCTCATGATGCAATGTGGGTGAACCTTGAGTATATTATGCTAAATGAAATAAACCAATTACAGTAAGACAAATACTGCATGATTCCACTTGTATGAGGTATCCAAACTAGTCAGATTCACAGAAACAGAAGGTAGAATGATGGCTACTAGGGGTTGAGGAGAGGGGGAGAAGGGGTGTTGTTTAATGGATATAGAGTTTCAGATTTGTGAGATGAAAAAGTGCTGGAGATCTATTTCACAACAATGTGAATATGCTAAATACTACTGAACTGTAAACTTAAGCATGGTTAAGATGGTAAATTTTATGTTATGTATTTTCTACCACAATTACAATAAAACTGAGACAGTCCCAGTCAAACTGGAGCAAGTTGGTCACCCTAGCACCATCACATTCAGCAAAAGGAACATTGTGTTGTAACTCCGTATTAGTAATAGTGAATCCTCCTGCTTCTTAGGCTCAGAGAAAACTGCTCTCCTACAAACTTGAACACAGCACACTTTCTTTAGTCCTCCAAGACAGGGGGACACAAGATTAAGAAATATTAAGGAAGACTTAATTGAAACTTAGAATCAAAAGAATGAGACTCTGCACATGCTCTCTCCCTGGAATACATAAGGATAGGACAGGCTGAGTGGTCTCCAAAGAGCGAGGTGTCTGATGACTGTTTCATTTTTAATTGTTGGTTATGCCCTTATTTGAAAAGCCACTGTCACTACATCTTTAGGAAAGCCTTAATTACTGCTGTCTGATGTCTGCAGGGATGTGAGGAATTAAGAGTTAGTTGGTGTGCCCACACTTGGGTCTGAGGGTTAAAAAGAGAAAAGTGTTCTCCTCAAGCCAGTGTTCAACAATTGCTCAATTTAAAGGTGAATCCTGGGGCCAAAATGGTGAGAGCCAGCCACCCCTTCCCATGTTGAGGTTCTCACTCCACAGCCACTCTTGGAGACTTAGTGATTAAGTTCTCTGCCTTATCTACTTGACAAATATTTGCTTGAATATTTAGCTGAGTGAAATTTTCTTCATAAAGTTTTCTTCACGTCTACCTCTAGATGTAATGATTGTTATTAAATCCTCTCTTGCAGCTGCCATCACAGATAAGATTAGTTTCCGTGGACCTCAGGGCGCATTTTCCAATATGCATCGCATAGGACAGCCCATAGCTGGACACAGCAGAATAAACAAACTGGACTCTTCCCATCCCTCCCCTACCACATCCTGTGACAAAAACTGTAACGTTGTACCTTCTCTTTTGTCTACAGCTTCCTTCCACATACCTTAAAATAATTGGACCATGGTATGAATTAATCACTTTCCAAATTTCCTGTTCTTAAAAAAAACTTAAAAAGTATGGTTTTAATTAGAAAGAATAAACAAAAAATTTTCTCATTCTTTTGGAGTTGAAAATGACTTAAGAATTCCTTATGATCAAATTCTACATGCAGAAAAATTATTCCTTCAGTGTTTGCATTCTGTACCCTCTGAATCAGGCTAGGAATAATGGCTCATGTTTTTTCTTAACCCTATGGAATCATTCTTTTGAAAAAGAAATGCTATTAGAGCCCTACTAGCAAGATCCCAGGTAGGGACTTTTGAAATTTCACGCTCTGGATTTATTTATCTACTATTATATTCCCACCATGTTGATCTCTTTAGCAGTTCCTAGAGCAAACCATACTTATTAAAATACTCCTTTGTCTTTGTACACATTATTCTCTTTGCCTAAAATATCCCTTCCTCCTTCCTTATCTTCCCACGTTTCCTGTTCTAGCAAAATTCTTCCGATCCTTCAAATAGCAGACTATGTGATATTTAATCCCAGCTTCCTTTTCTGACCATACCCTTTATGATGCCAAGACTGATTTGGATATCTATCTCAGGTGCTTTCATTGGACCAGGTGCATATATCTATTGTGGCACGATCCTTCTGTAACGTCAGTACCTGCTTACTATTGTTTTCAATTGTTGACAGACTCGAAGGCAGATATTGAGGCACAGTCTCCCTCGTGAGCTCAAGAACTAGCATTCATTCAGTATTTGACATCATGGTCTTTAAGAGATCTTTACTGAGTGACATAAAAGAGTACCAACAGATTACAAAGAAAAAAAATGAAGAAATTGCAGACAAATTGTAAAGAAAAAGTTCGAAAGAATTATTATGCTAGTTCAATAGCTTTTCCCTCAATAGAAGACTGATTGTGATTCTTGTATTGCATACAAATTGTATAATTATTTCCCACATCTTTTGCTTGGAGAAAAATTTCTCCAAATTTAATTTAAAACACAATTTCCTGGAATTGAACCACATAAACGTGTTTTGAAAACCACGACCGCCTTTCATTTTATTTTGCCTCCATCATCAACTCTGTCCTGGGCACTTTTTTCTGACTTGAACTGCTTCTGTAACCTTTTAATATATAAAAAGTGACAGACACAATGAGACACTTTTAACCACGGAACTCTTACCTTCTCATAAGGAGACATATTCTAGTTCTCAGACTCAACTGCAAAGTCTTTAGAAAGAACAGGCTTCTAGGGTAAAATTAAGTATTGGAGTCATATGAGATCATCATCACAGGTGAATAATATGCCATCCTATCTTCTCTATGCCTCCAGAGAATAAATTAGCTCTCTTCATGTTGAGGATTCATGTGGTAATATACCTTAAATAAAGGATAGCAGTGTATGTTATTGTTGTTGGTTCTTTTGGGGAAGGATTTATTTAAAATTCAGTTTTTCTGTGTGAGCCTGGAGAATTCTCTTTAGCCATTGTGAAAAAGGTTTTTATTAAGTGCCCCATTAGTTGAGATTAAATATAGCTACCAATATCACCCACTTACTGCATGCAAGAACTCTGACCCAAGGCATATATAGCCATTATGATGTCTCAAAAGATCTAGAAAAATTATTTCAGGAATGAGAATGGGAGTGTTGGTAGTAACGACAGTGGTGGTAGTGCTAGAAGTAGAAGCAGGGCTGATGGTGGTAGTAGTGGTGATGTTACTGGTGGTTGAGGTTACAGCAGATGGTGGTGATGGTAGTAGTGGTGACAGTGTTACTGATTGTTGCTGGTGGCGGTGATAACGTGATAGTGGTTTCGGTGACAGTGGTAGTCATAGTAATAGTGATGGTGGTAGTGTTGGTAATGGTTTTAGTGGTTGTTTTAGATGATGATAGTAATAGTGATGCTGGTGGTATTTACAGTCAACGGTGGTGGTGGTGGTGGTGGTGATAGTAGCAATGGTATTTGTGGTTGTTTTAGTGGTGATTGTAATGGTAGTAGTAGTGATGGTAGTAGAACCCTTTCTGTTTAGTATTTTAGAGACTCAGCACAAGACTAAGAGGGGTGACTTTTTTTTGAAGTCGAAATTCAGTATTTTAATATATATTTAAATATCAGCTATGTGGTAGCTAAATGTGTTCATATATGAAGACATTTCTAGGATACATACTTTTATCTATTATTTATTTTTATTGAAGTATAGTTGCTATACAATATTATATGTTACAGGTGTACAATACAGTGATTCACAATTTCTAAAAGTTATACTCCATTTATAGTTATTATAAAATATTGGCTACATTCCCCATGTTGTACAATATATCCTGGTAACTTATTTTATACCTAATAATTTGTAACTCCCACTCCCCTACTCCTTTATTGCCCCTCCCCCTTCCCTCTCCCCAGTGGTAACCACTAGTTTGTTCTCTATATCCGTGAGTCTGCTTAAGAGGGGGAACTTTGCACAAGCCTCTGACAACTCTTCTCTATGAATATACAAGAGAAAATGAATAATCATTTAATACTAGGAAAAAGTCTTCCATTTATATTTAAGTAATGTCATGCCCAGAAGTGTGCCTCAGGTCTTTTAAAGTCATTTCTTCCTGAATGCCATCTGGCATCTGCCCCTCCCTCCCAACCCTCAATCCACACATTCCACACTTTCCTTCACCCCTTTCATTATTTATGTAGAGAACTCAAACCAAATGTCATTTCCTCTGAAAAACTTCCCCTGACACCAACCCCACCACAGTTCCCGGGACTTTCCACTCACCAAGTATTTATTACAGTTTTAAACTATTTACTTATCTATCTCGCCAGTAAATAAAAAAGATCCTTGAAGACAGGCAAAAATGATTCCTTTTCATCTCTGTAATCCCAACAACTAGCTCAGGGTGTGAAATAAATATTTGCTGAATACCTACATGAAAGAAAGGATGAATCTTTCCTATAAGCTGGTGGATTTCTTAGAAGGAATGGGTTTATATCTTTTTTATCTTAGTAGTTTTTTGCTGACTATTTCCCAATGTTTTCTACAGTTGGTTCTTTGCAATAGTGGAGGAAAATCAAATTTAAAAGATAGCTTTAATAACCATTTGATCCACAAAATAACACTGAAACAGGTAGAGATATTAGTACCCCAAGATCCCTTCCATTCCTAAGACTCAGTGGTGCTACGATACTAATGAGGTATAATTATATGTGAGAAGGAATACCGACAGCCAAAGATGTCTTATTTCAGTCAAACATGATTTCAAGAGCAAAGCCCAGACTGTGCCCAGGCCTTGTTATTCCCTTTCTAGTTCTCCTTCACAAAATCATGTTAACTTATTCCTCATTTCTTTCTCTTCTTATGGGTCTTTTTTATACGTTGTATTAAGTACTTACTAGAACAATCCTCCTCCAGTAAGCCACAGAATTAATAGTAGTAATACTATTTCTGTTTTTAGGACCCTACCTCCTCTCCAGTTAGAGCAAAGTCAGTCACCTCAGAAAATAACACCTGCGAAGATATAGACAGAAATGATTTGGTCCAGATGGTAATGTTCGGCAGTTGCCAAAAGACTCACATGACCAGAGCTTTAGGACAAATCAATTCCATCACACCTTTGCTTGGAGATGGGCTGAAAACAAAAACATGGTCAATTCCCAATGTCATTATAGTTTCTTTGATGTAGATTCTCACTCATTAGGGACATAGTTCTGGGACCAGAGATCAAAACAACCGGTCTTTATTACCCTTTGCTTGTTCCCTCTGACACTGCTTGCTCAAAGAAAACGAGGTGAATGATTTCCAACTTGGGTTCAGCTCTCCTGAGAAGTTTGCGGTTTCATGAGTTGGAAAACAGTACAGTCATTCCCAAGACTACTTTGTCCTATAGTGTTCATAGGATCCCCAGTTCCCAAAGCAGAGCTCTAAAAGCCATTCCTTCCAGTTCAACCAGCAGCCAAAAGTCAACCTTGATAAATACGATTTTAATAAGTGCTAGAAAATCAGGAAATTGCAGGCCCTTGGCTCTTGTGATTTTTATCATACCGAGTTCCCTACAGAGAGCTGAAGAAGAGCCAGTAATGTGTCATCCTTTCCATCAGAGTCCTGCAAAAAGTCTGTGTTGAAGAGACATTTTCCTGTCAGGTACTACTGTATATCAAATGTATCCACCTCCTGGAGAAAAAGATGAAATTAATTTGAAAACAAAGAGAAGAGTCTGTAGCAACACTGGCAGAGGACAAGGTTTATAAGCCGGCCCAAGAGTACTCCAAATCTACCATAAGGGAAACATCTGACAAAGAAAAATGTGTGCTGGCAACTCGTTTGATTGTAATTTCAATGAAAAATTGAAACCATACTTCCATGGGATTAAGCTTCCCTCATTCACCAGAAGGAGGTTCCTGTTAACAAATATGGACCATGTTAGCATCCTCCACACCTCTCCTCTCAGGCTGCTTGCCCGTTAGTACACATCGTGAGCTGGAGATGGAAGAAATCTCCTCAATGTGCTCAGACATGGTAGAGTTGGATTTTAATACGCTGAGGACTAAAGTGGTTGCAATGGTGGGAAAAAGTAGACATATGCCTTGCAGATGCAATATTAATTAGGGCAATAAATAGGCCCAAAGTGGTTCCCTTCCACAGAGATAATAAGGCTCTCTTGATAGTACACAGAAGAGGCTCATAGTTTACCTATTACAGTGTAAGGATGCTGAATGGAGGGAAGACTCTTTAATTTATTTTCCCCATGGGTATGTATCTTCATTGTTGTCATACCTAGGACAATGGTATAAGGAAAATGGTCATATTCATGGTTTGCAAAAGAACAAATTTTTGGTAAGGAAAAACAATGCACCAAAACCCAACGGGTCCTTCACAGTATGTTTGCAAAGAATACCAGAACTGTTTACAATATGTAAATATCTCAAGGAGTTAGTCAAAGCAGTGATAATTAATGTGTTTAAAGAGTAATGAACCTAAGACTGGTATATAGCAAATACAGCTGAGGGTTTAGCAAATGCAAGGGCTGGAAGAAGAAATTATTTTGCCTGCATTTTTATTTATTTATTTTAAGTAGGACAGCTGCTTGCCCTGCATTATGGTCCCTGCTTACCTCTTTCACCGTACTCTGACCATCTACAGAAACACACAGATATTGACCTCCTGTGACTAGGTGTTTCATAGAAAAAAAATCAATCCTTGGGATGGAGAAAGGACTCTCTACTCCATTGCAGTTATTTCACTACATAAAGTATTGAATTATTTGGGAGTGTTTGTAAGAGAAATGCACATCTGGTGGGAGGAAGGAGAATGCATCTGAAGGTTAATCCCTTATGAAAGGGCCTCAGCCAAAGAATCTTCTATAGAGTGTGTGATGAAATACACTTTCCCTAGGTAGTTCTAATTATGCAGAAAAATGTCTAATGTTGCCCTGCCATGTCTACATTTTGTGTAAGTTCCCAAAGGCAGGAGTCGTGTCTTTTAAACATTGACTCTATTATCTGGCAGATGATTGATGCTGTTAGTAGAATCAAATAAAATACTCTTTATAGAAACTCTGCTTTTATACAATTCAAGAGAAAGCATGTTAAAATCAGAAGCCAAGGGTCTTTTCAATACAAAAATCAGTAAGACTTGCTATAACCAAAGAAAAAGCAGCTAGGTTTTTGGGCATTACTAACTCTAGTCCCACCAACATCAGTCCAAGCCTGATTTGTTTTATGCATTTCTTTCATTACTTTAATGGGCAGCCTAAGGCTTGAAATTATCCTAAGGCTAAATGACTATGAGTGTGCACACCAGGAGGAATCACTCCAATAATTTCAACACTTTTCTGCCTGCATAACACCTTGTCTGGCCATAGTGGAAACAAGAAGTGGTTTGTCATGTATCTCAGGATGTACAAGGGTAAATGCCACGCAGGGCACTGAAGATCCTATATATTTCTGACTGTCTCACCAGATTTTGTTTAGAAACTGTTCTTTAAAGAAGGAAGAGCTGTTCTTCCATGTTTTTCTGGGTCCCAGAAGGCAGGGCACAAGTCTTGGTAAAAGGAAGTTTATATTATAAATGGCCCGAGGGAGAATCTCTTTCCTCTGTGAATAGCTATTACAGCTCTACTAGATCATGATGTTGCTTGGGGGCAAAAGGATGAAAGAAAACTCCGTTACCCTGGATAATTGAAAATGAGAGAAAAGAGTTGTTTTAGGAAAGTTCTGTCTTTCCAGTGTACCAAAAGGTAAACTGAAGAAATGGAAATCACCAGAAATACAGAATACATGATCACAAAGTGTGGGCCCTGGATCTGCAGCATCAGCATTACCAGGGAACCAGCTCCAAATGCAAATTCTTGGGACTCTTCCAGACCTACTGAATTAGAAACTAGAGGTGGAGCCAAGCAACCTGGGTTTTATCAAGCCCTCTAGATGATTCTGAAACTTGCTAAAATTTGAGGACCACTGCTGTGGACTGAGGACAATTGCAGAGAAGGGGTAACTGGGAACCAAAATGCCTGTTAGATGGCAAAGATTTGAGAAAATGGCAATAGCCAAAAGTTGGCACAGTGTAGATGACAGCTGCAGACAGTGGACTGACTAACAAAATAATATTTTAAAATTGCAATCCTTAAGTATGTATCCAGCTTGATCTGTAAAACAATGCCCTTATTGCATTCAGTATTTTTTGAACTTTTACTTTAATATTGAATAAGGTCTAAAGTTTTGGAATTAAGGAGAAACATGACATTTTACTTTTTAAGAACTATATCTAAATAGATATCAAGTATTAGAAACAAAATAAAGATCAAGTAACCTGAAGGTCAGCATGAAGAAGATTCAGTGAGGATTTTTGTTCTTAACAGATTCTGGTTTAGTAATCAATAATCATTCTTCACAGGTGAATAGTTCTAAATTATAACAGAATTTTAGTTGAGTAGAGTTGTTAAGCAATGGAATTGTTATGGTTGACACAAATAAGGTGCATAATCTATTTTTTTTTCTTTTTGGAGATCTTAAATCAATTCTTATCTTCTGGGATGGTTTACAAGCAATCCAATTGAATGGCAAAGATACGTTACTTTCAAGTTTATCTTTTGATCTCAGTCTTTGATTTCATAAATACAATTTTCATAAAAATATATATTTCCCAGCCCTATATAATTTGATAAACAGGTCTTTTCCTTCTGAAGGGAACCCCAAAAGCATTAGATGGTTGTTGAGGGATCAAGCATTTAAGAGAATATATGCTGGAATATATATTTTTAAATAGTTTTAATATCTTGAGTTCTTGCATGAGAATATTTGTCTTACCTTGTTTCTTTCTAGCTGTGTGTCTTGAGACCAGTCCCTTGATCTTTCTGAAATATATTCTTTATTTTTAATATGCATGTAATCATGCCGTTCTAGAAACAAAATGAGCTTTGATGGACTAATGCATGGTAAAGTTTATTTTGTGTGGTATATGAACAAAAGATATGGCTTTTAAAATGTAGAATAACAAGATATGGGAAGATGGCGGAAGAGTAAGACGCGGAGATCACCTTCCTCTCCACAGACACACCAGGAGTACATCTACGCGTGGAACAACTCCTACGGAGCACCTACTGAACGCTGGCAGAAGACCTCAGACCTCCCAAAAGGCAAGGAACCCCCCCACGTACCTGGTTAGGGCAAAAGAAAAAACTAAACAGAGACAAAAGGATAGGGACGGGTCCTGCACCAGCGGGAGAGAGCTGTGAAGGAGGAAAAGTGTCCACACACTAGGAAGCCCCTTCGCGGGTGGAGACTTCGGGAGGCGGAGTGGGGGAGCTTGGGAGCCGCGGAGGAGAACACAGCAACAGGGGTGCGGAGGGCAAAGCGGACAGATTCCAGCGCAGAGGATCGGGCCGACCGGCACTCACCAGCCGAGAGGCTTGTCTGCTCACCCGCCGGGGCGGGTGGGGCTGGGAGCTGAGGCTCCGGCTTTTGTCGGAGCGCCGGGACAGGACTGAGGTTGGCGGCGTGAACACAGCCTGCAGGGCGTTGGTGCGCCGCGGCTGGCCGGGAGAGAGTCCGGGGAGGGGTCTGGACCTGCCGAAGAGGCAAGAGACTTTTACGTCCCTCTTTGTTTCCTGGTGCACGAGGAGAGGGGATTAAGAGCGCTGCTTGAGAGAGCTCCAGGGACGGGCGCGAGCCGCGGCTAAGAGTGCGGAGCCCAGGGACGGACATGGGACGCTGAGGCCGCTGCTGCCGCCGCCAGGAGGCCTGTGTGCGAGCACAGGTCACTAGCCACACGCCCTTCCGGGGAGCCTGTGCAGCCCGCCACTGCCAGGGTCCCGGGATCCAGGGAAGACTCCCCCGGGAGAGCGCACGGCGCCCTCAGGCTGCAGCGTCACGCCGGCCTCTGCCGCTGCAGGCCCGCCCCGCACTACGTGACCCTCCCTACCCCCCGGCCCGGGTGAGCCAGAGCCTCCGAATCAGCGGCTCCTTTAACCCCGTCCTGTCTGAGCAAAGAACAGACGCCCTCCGGCGACCTACACGCACAGGCGGGGCCAAATCCAAAGCTGAGCCCCTGGGAACTGTCAGAACAAAGAAGAGAAAGGGAAATCTCTCCCAGCAGCCTCAGAAGCAGCGGATTAAAGCTCCACAATCAACTTGATATACCCTGCATCTGTGGAATACCTGAATAGACAACGAATCATCCCAAATTAAGGAGCCCTGTGGATGAAAGGCTCTTGGTGCTGCAGCCAGGAGTCAGTGCTGTGCCTCTGAGGTGGGAGAGCCAACTTCAGGACACTGGTCCACAAGAGGCCTCCCAGCTGCACATAATATCAAACAGCAAAAATCTCCGAGAGATCTCCATCTCAACGCCAGCACCCAGCTTCGCTCAACGACCAGCAAGCTACAGTGCTGGACATCCTATGCCAAACAACTAGCAAGACAGGAACACAACCCCACCCATTAGCAGAGAGGCTGCCCAAAATCATAGTAAGTCTACAGGCACCCCAAAACACACCACCAGACGTGGACCTGCCCACCAGAAAGACAAGATCCAGCCTCATACACCAGAACACAGGCACTAGTACCCTCCACCAGGAAGCCTACACAACCCACTGAACCAACCTTAGCCACTGGGGACAGACACAAAAAACAACAGGAACTACGAACCTTCAGCCTGCAAAAAAGGAGACCCCAAACACAGTAAGATAAGCAAAATGAAAAGACAGAAAAACACACAGCAGATGAAGGAGCAAGATAAAAACCCACCAGACCTAACAAATGAAGAGGAAATAGGCAGTCTACCTGAAAAAGAATTCAGAATAATGATAGTAAGGTTGATCCGAAATCTTGGAGATAGAATGGACAATAGAATGGACAAATTGCAAGAATCAGTTAACAAGGACCTAGAAGAACTAAAGATGAAACAAGCAACGATGAACAACACAATAAATGAAATTAAAAGTACTCTAGATGGGATCAATAGCAGAATAACTGAGGCAGAAGAACGGATAAGTGACCTGGAAGATAAAATAGTGGAAATAACTACTGCAGAGCAGAAAAAAGAAAAAAGAATGAAAAGAACTGAGGACAGTCTCAGAGACCTCTGGGACAACATTAAACGCACCAACATTCGAATTATAGGGGTTCCAGAAGAAGAAGAGAAAAAGAAAGGGACTGAGAAAATATTTGAAGAGATTATAGTTGAAAACTTCCCTAATATGGGAAAAGAAATAGTTAATCAAGTCCAGGAAGCACAGAGAGTCCCATACAGGATAAATCCAAGGAGAAATATGCCAAGACACATATTAATCAAACTGTCAAAAATTAAATACAAAGAAAACATATTAAAAGCAGCAAGGGAAAAACAACAAATAACACACAAGGGAATCCCCATAAGGTTAACAGCTGATCTTTCAGCAGAAACTCTGCAAGCCAGAAGGGAGTGGCAGGACATATTGAAAGTGTTGAAGGAGAAAAACCTGTAACCAAGATTACTTTACCCAGCAAGGATCTCATTCAGATTTGATGGAGAAATTAAAACCTTTACAGACAAGCAAAAGCTGAGAGAGTTCAGCACCACCAAACCAGCTCTACAACAACTGCTAAAGGAACTTCTCTAGGCAAGAAACACAAAAGAAGGAAAGGACCTACAATAATGAACCCAAAACAATTAAGAAAATGGGAATAGGAACACACATATCGATAATTACCTTAAATGTAAATGGACTAAATGCTCCCACCAAAAGACACAGATTGGCTGAATGGATACAAAAACAAGACCCATATATTTGCTGTCTACAAGAGACCCACTTCAGACCTAGAGACACATACAGACTGAAAGTAAGGGGATGGAAAAAGGTATTTCATGCAAATGGAAACCAAAAGAAAGCTGGAGTAGCAATTCTCATATCAGACAAAATAGACTTTAAAACAAAGACTATTAGAAGAGACAAAGAAGGACACTACATAATGATCAAGGGATCGATCCAAGAGGAAGATATAACAATTGTAAATATTTATGCACCCAACTTAGGTGCACCTCAATACATAAGGCAAATACTGACAACCATAAAAGGGGAAATCGACAGTAACACATTCATAGTAGGGGACTTTAACACCCCACTTTCACCAATGGACAGATCATCCAAAATGAAAATAAATAAGGAAACACAAGCTTTAAATGATACATTAAACGAGATGGAGTTAATTGATATTTATAGGACATTCCATCCAAAAACAACAGAATACACATTTTTCTCAAGTGCTCATGGAACATTCTCCAGGATAGATCATATCTTTGGTCACAAATCAAGCCTTGGTAAATTTAAGAAAATTGAAATTGTATCAAGTATCTTTTCTGACCACAACACCATGAGACTAGATATCAATTACAGGAAAAGATCTGTAAAAAATACAAACACATGGAGGCTAAACAATACACTACTTAATAATGAAGTGACCACTGAAGAAATCAAAGAGGAAATCAAAAAATACCTAGAAACAAACGACAATGGAGACACAACGACCCAAAACCTGTGGGATGCCACAAAAGCAGTTCTAAGGGGGAAGTTTATAGCAATACAAGCCCACCTTAAGAAGCAGGAAACATCTCGAATAAACAACCTAACCTTGCACCTCAAGCAATTAGAGAAAGAAGAACAAAAAAACCCCAAAGCTAGCAGAAGGAAAGAAATCATAAAAATCAGATCAGAAATAAATGAAAAAGAAATGAAGGAAACAATAGCAAAGATCAATAAAACTAAAAGCTGGTTCTTTGAGAAGATAAACAAAATAGATAAACCACTAGCCAGACTCATCAAGAAAAAAAGGGAGAAGACTCAAATCAATAGAATTAGAAATGAAAAAGGAGAGGTAACAACTGACACTGCAGAAATAAAAGAGATCATGAGAGATTACTACAAGCAACTCTATGCCAATAAAATGGACAATCTGGAAGAAATGGACAAATTCTTGGAAATGCACAACCTACCAAGACTGAATCAGGAAGAAATAGAAAATATGAACAGACCAATCACAAGCACTGAAATTGAAACTGTGATTAAAAATCTTCCAACAAAGAAAAGCCCAGGACCAGATGGCTTCACAGGCGAATTCTATCAAACATTTAGAGAAGAGCTAACACCTATCCTTCTCAAACTCTTCCAAAATATAGCAGAGGGAGGAACACTCCCAAACTCCTTCTACGAGGCCACCATCACCTTGATACCAAAACCAGACAAGGATGTCACAAAGAAAGAAAACTACAGGCCAATATCACTGATGAACATAGATGCAAAAATCCTCAACAAAATACTAGCAAACAGAATCCAACAGCACATTAAAAAGATCATACACCATGATCAAGTGGGGTTTATTCCAGGAATGCAAGGATTCTTCAATATACGCAAATCTATCAATGTGATAAACCATATTAACAAACTGAAGGAGAAAAACCATATGATCATCTCAATAGATGCAGAGAAAGCTTTTGACAAAATTCAACACCCATTTATGATAAAAACCCTGCAGAAAGTAGGCATAGAGGGAACTTTCCTCAACATAATAAAGGCCATATATGACAAGCCCACAGCAAACATCATCCTCAATGGTGAAAAACTGAAAGCATTTCCACTAAGATCAGGAACAAGACAAGGTTGCCCACTCTCACCACTCTTATTCAACATAGTTTTGGAAGTTTTAGCCACAGCAATCAGAGAAGAAAAGGAAATAAAAGGAATCCAAATCGGAAAAGAAGAAGTAAAGCTGTCACTGTTTGCAGATGACATGATCCTATACATAGAGAACCCTAAAGATGCTACCAGAAAACTACTAGAGCTAATCAATGAATTTGGTAAAGTGGCTGGATACAAAATTAATGCACAGAAATCTCTGGCATTCCTATATACTAATGATGAAAAATCTGAAAGTGAAATCAAGAAAACACTCCCATTTACCATTGCAACAAAAAGAATAAAATATCTAGGAATAAACCTACCTAAGGAGACAAAAGAGCTGTATGCAGAAAATTATAAGACACTGATGAAAGAAATTAAAGACGATACAAATAGATGGAGAGATATACCATGTTCTTGGATTGGAAGAATCAACATTGTGAAAATGACTCTACTACCGAAAGCAATCTATAGATTCAATGCAATCCCTATCAAATTACCACTGGCATTTTTCACAGAACTAGAACAAAAAATTTCACAATTTGTATGGAAACACAAAAGACCCCGAATAGCCAAAGCAATTTTGAGAACGAAAGAAGGAACTGGAGGAATCAGGCTCCCAGACTTCAGACTATACTACAAAGCTACAGTTATCAAGACGGTATGGTACTGGCACAAAAACAGAAAGATAGATCAATGGAACAGGATAGAAAGCCCAGAGATAAACCCACGCACATATGGTCACCTTATCTTTGACAAAGGAGGCAGAAATGTACAGTGGAGAAAGGACAGCCTATTCAATAAGTGGTGCTGGGAAAACTGGACAGCTACATGTAAAGGTATGAAATTAGATCACTCCCTAACACCATACACAAAAATAAGCTCAAAATGGATTAAAGACCTAAATGTAAGGCCAGAAACTATCAAACTCTTAGAGGAAAACATAGGCAGAACACTCTATGACATAAATCACAGCAAGGTCCTTTTTGACCCACCTCCTAGAGAAATGGAAATAAAAACAAGAGTAAACAAATGGGACCTAATGAAACTTAAAAGCTTTTGCGCAGCAAAGGAAACCATAAAGAAGACCAAAAGACAACCCTCAGAATGGGAGAAAATATTTGCAAATGAAGCAACTGACAAAGGATTGATCTCCAAAATTTATAAGCAGCTCATGCAGCTTAATAACAAAAAAAAAACCAACCCAATCCAAAAATGGGCAGAAGACCTAAATAGACATTTCTCCAAAGAAGATATACAGACTGCCAACAAACACATGAAAGAATGCTCAACATCACTAATCATGAGAGAAATGCAAATCAAAACTACAATGAGATATCATCTCACACCAGTCAGAATGGCCATCATCAAAAAATCTAGAAACAATAAATGCTGGAGAGGGTGTGGAGAAAAGGGAACCCTCTTACACTGTTGGTGGGAATGTAAATTGATACAGCCACTGTGGAGAACAGTATGGAGGTTCCTTAAAAAGCTACAAATAGAACTACCATATGACCCAGCAATCCCACTACTGGGCATATACCCTGAGAAAACCATAATTCAAAAAGAGTCATGTACCAAAATGTTCATTGCAGCTCTATTTACAATAGCCCAGAGATGGAAACAACCTAAGTGCCCGTCATCGGATGAATGGATAAAGAAGATGTGGCACATATATACAATGGAATATTACTCAGCCATAAAAAGAGACGAAATTGAGCTATTTGTAATGAGGTGGATAGACCTAGAGTCTGTCATACAGAGTGAAGTAAGTCAGAAAGAGAGAGACAAATACCGTATGCTAACACATATATATGGAATTTAAAAAAAAATGTCATGAAAAACCTAGGGGTGAAACAGGAATAAAGACACAGACTTACTAGAGAATGGACTTGAGGTTATGGGGAGGGGGAAGGGTAAACGGTGACAAAGAGATAAAGAGGCATGGACATATATACACTACCAAACGTAAGGTAAATAGCTAATGGGAAGCAGCCGCATAGCACAGGGAGATCAGCTCGGTGCTTTGTGACCGCCTGGAGGGGTGGGATAGGGAGGGTGGGAGGGAGGGAGACGCAAGCGGGAAGAGATATGGGAATATATGTATGTATATAACTGATTCATTTTGTTGTGAAGCTGAAGCTAACATACCATTGTAAAGCAATTATACTCCAATAAAGATGTTAAAAAATGTAGAATATTCATATGCTTTAAAATGTGTCCTTGTAGAAGCATTTAACATAAGAATCTTTGAAGTATATATTGCCAAGATATACAATATTCTCTGAGGAATCTTTAATTTTTTATCAGTAAATTAAAATTTTTACTCTCTAATACAGTGGCACTTAGATTCTTCTGAAACTTTATTTTTTACATATTAAGTTTATTGGATTGAAATTGGCATTCTTAAGACTAGCCAAAAATGACCCTGGTAAGCATTATTTTGGCTTGGGCTAATACAAGGAGCAATTGTAAAGGAAATCCTTGTCCTTCTATGTTCACTTAGCAATTTATTGCCCAAAGTAGAGATGCTCAAAGAGCTGTTTTGTAATATCTCTGTCCTTCCAATATGTCAAAAGGCCAGGATGATGTAGCCTCTGGGAAAAATAAGATGTTTTGGGAGCTATAAACAGAACAGCAGCCTAAATGCTCAGGTGACCTGGAACCACAGACAGATCATCACACAAGGATTTGCCAAACAAGAGTGAAGGTCTTAAGACACAAACACAGCTGAGAAATGAGTTGATCTGATGAACTTTTACATGATTCATGTTAAGAATACAATGAAATACAAGGAGACCTGAGAGATTCATTGAGATCCTATTAAACCTTTATCACTCTTTAGTCCCCAGAGAATCTAGTTATCTGAAAAATATGACATATAATCTGGTTCACTCAATCTTTCAATGCTATTTCAATTTCCAGGAGGAACACTGCCCCCTGTCCCATTTTGCTGGTGGCAGTATTTGATGAAATATTCTATTTAAGAGTGATGTGTGGGAGTTGGGGGGCTAACTCTCTCCAAATCACCTACCACTTCTATGAAATCCTGGCTTTGTAGTCTATGCTGTTGAATTTTACAGGGAAGGATTTTTTTTTTTTTTTTGTGGTACGCGGGCCTCTCACTGTTGCGGCCTCTCCTGTTGCGGAGCACAGGCTCCGGACGCGCAGGCTCAGCGGCCACGGCTCACGGGCCCAGCCGCTCCGTGGCATGTGGGATCTTTCCGGACCGGGGCACAAACCCGTGTCCCCTGCATCGGCAGGCGGACTCTCAACCACTGCGCCACCAGGGAAGCCCGGATTTTTTTCTTTTACATTGGAAGAAAATCCAAAATAAAGAGACTTGGGAAATAGGACTCACTTCACTCTGCAGGGACAACAAAGGAGTTTTATACGTGCTGAGAGTGTACTTTCTTAAGTAGTTACATATTGTTTGCATCTGTTCATCTCTTGAGCACCTTCTATCTTTAGCATTTCTTTGGTTAGTGAAATTTCCATTAGCTTTAATTACATAAGAAAAACATCTTTCCAAAATGACACCCATTTGAGTTGTCAGCCCTGTATCCTTCACTAAGGTAAATTATTTTGTGGCTGTTTCATATAACAGGAACCTCCTGAGAAAAATGCTAATAATGTAATCCCATTCATTTCATTCAACAGATATTTATTGCACTCAGATTAGGCTAAATGCTGGATACTTCTTCTTAGTTCTCCTTCTGATTCTCACTGTTTATTACACATGCACTCTACGCACTGATGTCCCTCTGACTATTAACTGGAAATTTTCAAAAAGACCATCAATTTCTATTTAAAATAATACTATTTATTTACGTACCCTATGTGGAAATAAAACAGGATGAAGAGTATGAATCCTGGGTTCTAGTCACAGTTCTGTCACCAAATCTTGAGTGATCTTAAAGCAGTCCCTTAACCTCTGTGGTCTTGTGCGTCCTCCTGAGTAAAGCAAGCAGTTGGACTAGAAAACCACTATGGTCTTTCTGGTTCTAGGACTTGTGGGTTCTCCATAGAATAGTGCACTATCAAAATGTAATCTGAAATCTCTGTCTCCAAAGGCAGTTATGCTCCTGACAATTCCCACACAATATTTTGACCTCAGCATTCACTGACTGGGACGAGGCACAGATCACTTGGGATGAACACTAGAGCCATAGACTCAGAAATTATTTTTATCATACCCTATGATAACTACTTCCTCCCCATTCGATGTCAACTCAATTTCTCACGTGAAAGTTAACTGTTCTATGGTCTAACTGTCAGCTGCACACAGTCTGGTCAAACCTCTGATGGCTGGCTCCGGCTGTCAGCTGAGAAGCCGTTTAGAAAATATTTGGATCCTGGACATTAACTTTGGGGCTTTCTGATCCGGAGGGAGGTATCAAATATTATGTGGATCAGGGACTAAAGCCCTTCCCAGCATAGTCAGGTTTCTGCTGTAATTGCGATGCTATAAACTGGATAGTAGCTGCCTCAGTGCTATGTGCCTCAATCTAGAAGTCTAGAATGGTTTGAATGGTCCAGGGGGAGCAAACTTTTGAGGCCCTCCCAAACGTAGAGCTCACAGCGACCCCCACCCCACCAAGGCTGCACACAGCTGCTTGCAGCCTGCCTAACCTGTGTTGAACATTTCCTGACATATACTTAAGTCAGCTGCTCTTATATTTGTGGGGCCAGAGGGAAATAGAGAAGGAGACAGAAAAGTGAGAGAGAAGGAAAGGGAGGTCTTCATGTCCTGTATCCTCAAGGGGTTATCATCTGGATAAGTCTGAAAGTTCCTTCACTGTACAGACTCACTGTATTTCTCAGGATTAGAGAAATGATCCTCAATATACTTAACAACAATATCTGAAGCATTTCTGAAATCAGGTCTGTTATGTGGTCTAGTCCCAAGAGAGGAGATTAATCAGTCTTCTCCCGGCCTTTCATAGCTCCTTCACAAGCCCTACATCCCAGGACCCTTTCCCATCCCTCAGCCTCCCCCCCAGAAGCCCCCAACTCTCATTTCCCTTCTGATTCATATAGTGTGTGTGTCTGTCTCTCTCTGATTCTGTATGTGCTTTTTTCTGTGTGCTTCTCTCTATGGTGCCATGTGTTTGTCTAAGTGTGTCACTTTTTGTCTCTCTTTCTCTGTCTCTCTGTCTCTTTCAGACTTTCCTTCCACCTCTCTCGGTCTGTGACTATGTGTGTTTCTCTTTCTGTGTTTCTATTTCTCCCTCCCCACTTCTTCCCCAAACCACTTCTGATCAAGTAGAAAATAAAACAAATTTAATGTTTCTAAAAGCATATCTGCCACTATTATTACTACCAATTCTTCTCTTAAAAATTAGTGTCACCATTTTCCATTCCCCACGCGCCTCACACTCACTGCACCTCAGACTGCTGTGCTTTTTTATTCTTTGTTCCCCAAAAACCTTGAGCCCCTTGTCTTCAGGGAGGCAAATCTGAGACTGGGTCTCCTGTCACTTGGCTGCCTTATGAATAAGCCCTCTGTTTGCTGCAAACCTTGGAATCTCAGCATTCTTGTTGCTGCCATCAAACAAAACCAAGTTGGTTCAGTAACACTAGGACCTCAGAGCTTCACAAATGAGCCTTGGTGCTCTGGCTGGGTGTCACGACTGGGACTCAGAGGTGGGAGAGCCGAGTTCAGAACATTGGACCACCAGAGACCTCTGGGTTCCATGTAATATCAATTGGTGACAGCTCTCCCAAAGAGCTCCGTCTCAACGCTAAGACCCAGCTCCACTCAGCGACCAGTAAGCTCCAGTGCTGGACACCCCATGCCAAACAACTAGCAAGACAGGAACACAACCCAACCCATTAGCAGAGAGGCTGCCTAAAATCATGATCAGTTCACAGACACCAAAAAGCATACCACCAGATGCAGTCCTGCCCACCAGAAAGACAGGATCCATCTTCAACCACCAGAACACAGGCACCAGTCTCCTCCACCAGGAAGCCTACACAAGCCACTGAACCAACCTTACCCACTGGGGCAGACACCAAAAACAATGGGAACCACGAACCTACAGCCTGCCAAAAGGAGACCCCAAACACAGTAAGTTAAGCAAAATGAGAAGACAGAGAAATACGCAGCAGATGAAAAAGAAAGGTAAAAACCCACCAGACCAAGAAAATGAAGAGGAAATAGGCAGTCTACCTGAAAAAGAATTCAGCGTAATGATAGTAAAGATGACCCAAATCTTGGAAATAGAATAGAGATTATACAGGAAACGTTTAACATGAACCTAGAAGAACTAAAGAGCAAACAAGCAATGATGAACAACAAAATAAATGAAATTTAAAATTCTCTAGAAGGAATCAATAGCAGATTAACTGAGGCAGAAGGACGGATAAGTGACCTGGGAGATAAAATAGTGGAAATAACTACCACAGAGCAGAATAAAGAAAAAAGAATGAAAAGTATTGAGGACATTTTCAGAGACCTCTGGGACAATATTAAATGCACCAATATTCAAATTATAGGGGTCCCAGAAGAAGGAGAGAAAAAGAAAGGGACTGAGAAAATATTTGAAGAGATTATAGTTGAAAACTTTCCTAATATGGGAAAGGAAATAGCCAATCAAGTCTAGGAAGCACAGAGAGTCCCATACAGGATAAATCCAAGGAGAAACACGCCAAGACACATATTAATCAAACTATCAAAAATTAAATACAAAGAAAAAATATTAAAAGCAGCAAGGGAAAAGCAACAAATAACATACAAAGGATTCTCCATAAGGTTAACAGCTGACCTAACAGCAGAAACTCTGCAAGCCAGAAGGGAGTGGCAGGACATATTTAAAGTGATGAAAAGGAAAAACCTACAACCAATATTACTCTACCCAGCAAGGATCTCATTCAGATTTCATGGAGAAATTAAAACCTTTACAGATAATCAAAAGTGAAGAGAATTCAGCACCACCAAACCAGCTCTACAACAAATGCTAAAGGAACTTCTCTTGGCAGGAAACACAAGAGAAGGAAAAGGCCTGCAATAACAAACCCAAAACAATTACGAAAATGGTAATAGGAACATACATATTGATCATTACCTTAAATGTAAATGAATTAAATGCTCCAACCAAAAGACACAGACTGGCTGAATGGATAGAAAAACAAGACCCATATATTTGCTGTCTACAAGAGACCCACTTCAGACCTAGGGACACATACAGACTGAAAGTGAGGGGATGGAAAAAAATATTCCATGCAAATGGAAACCAAAAGAAAGATGGAGTAGCAATTCTCACATCAGACAAAATAAGACTGTAAAACAAAGACTATCACAAGAGACAAAGAAGGACACTACATAATGATCAAGGGATCAATCCAAGAAGAAGATATAACAATTGTAAATATTTATGCATTCAACATAGGAGCACCTCAATACATAAGGCAAATCCTAACAGCCATAAAAGGGAAAATTGACAGTAACACCATGATAGTAGGGGAATTTAACACCCCACTTTCACCAATGGACAGATCAACCAAAATGAAAATAAATAAGAAAACACAAGCTTTAAATGACACATTAAACAAGATGGACTTAATTGATATTTATAGGACATTCCATCCAAAAAAACAGAGGCACTTTCTTCTCATGTGCTCATGGAACATTCTCCAGGATAGATTATATCTTGGGTCACAAATTAAGCCTTGGTAAATTTAAGAAAATTGAAATCATATCAAGTATCTTTTCTGACCACAACACTATAAGACTACATATTAATTACAGAAAAAATCTGTAAAAAATGAAAACACATGGAGGCTAAACAATATGCTACTAAATAACCAAGAGATCACTGAGGAAATCCAAAAATACCTAGAAACAAATGACAATGAACACACGACAGCCCAAAATGTATGGGATGCAATAAAAGCAGTTCTAAGAGGGAAGGTTATGGCAATACAATCCTACCTCAAGAAACAAGAAATCTCAAATAAACAACCTAACGGTACACCTAAAGCAATTAGAGAAAGAAGAACAAAAAAACCCCAAAGTTAACAGAAGGAAAAGAATCATAAAGATCAGATCAGAAATAAATGAAAAAGAAATGAAGGAAACAATAGCAAAGATCAGTAAAACTAAAAGGTGGTTCTTTGAGAAGATAAACAAAATTGATAAACCACTAGGCAGACTCATCAAGAAAAGAAGAGAGAAGACTCAAATCAACAGAATTAGAAATGAAAAAGGAGAAGTAACAACTGACACTGCAGAAATACAAAGGATCATGAGAGATTATGACAAGCAACTCTATGCCAATAAAATGGACAACCTGGAAGAAATGGAGAAATTCTGAGAAAAGCACAACTTTCCAAGACTGAACCAGGAAGAAATAGAAAATATAAACAGACCAATCACAAGCACTGAAATTGAAACTATGATTAAAAATCTTCCAACAAAAAAAAGCCCAGGACCAGATGGCTCCACCAGTGAATTCCATCAAACATTTAGAGAAGAGGTAAAACCTATCCTTCTCAAACTCTTCCAAAATATAGCAGAGGGAGGAACACTCTCAAACTCATTCTACAAGGTCACCATCGCCCTGATACCAAAGCCAGACAAAGGTGTCACAAAAAAAGAAAACTATGGGCCAATATCACTGATGAACATAGACAAAAATCCTCAACAAAATACTAGCACACAGAAATGGAAAGCACAGTAAAAGGATCATACAGTATGATCAAATGGGGTTTATCCCAGGAATGCAAGGATTATTCAATATATGCAATTCAATCAATGTGATACATCATATTAACAAATTGAAGGTTAAAAACCACATGATCATATCAATAGATGCAGAAAAAGCTTTTGACAAAATTCAACACCATTTATGATAAAAACTCTACAGAAAGTAGGCATAGGGGGAACTTACTTCAACATAATAAAGGATATATATGACAGACCCACAGCCAACATCATTCTCAATGGTGAAATACTGAAACCACTTCCACTAAGATCAGGAAAAAGACAAGGTTGCCCACTCTCACCACTCTTATTCAACATAGTTTTGGAAGTTTTAGCCACAGCAATCAGAGAAGAAAAGGAAATAAAGGGAATTTACATCGGAAAAGAAGTAAAACTGTCACTGTTTGCAGATGACATGATACTATACATAGAGAATCCTAAAGATGCTATGAGAAAATTACTAGAGCTAATCAATGAATTTGGTAAAGTTGCAGGATACAAAGTTAATGCACAGAAATCTCTGGCATTCCTATACACTAATGATGAAAAATCTGAAAGAGCAATTAAGGAAACTCCCATTTACCACTGCAACAAAAAGAATAAAATACCAAGGAATAAACCTATCTAAGGAGACAAAAGACCTGTATGCAGAAAATTATAAGACACTGATGAAAGAAATTAAAGATGATACAAACAGATGGAGAGATATACCATGTTCTTGGATTGGAAAAATCAACATTGTGAAAATGACTATACTACCCAAAGCAATCTACAGATTCAATGCAATCCCTATCAAACTACCAATGGCATTTTTCACAGAAGTAGAACAAAAAGTTTCACAATTTGTATGGAAACACAAAAGACCCCGAATAGCCAAAGAAATCTTGAGAAAGAAATACGGAGCTGGAGAAATCAGGCTCCCTGACTTCAGACTATAGTACAAAGCTACAGTAATCAAGACAGTATGGTACTGGCACAAAAACAGAAATATAGATCAATGGAATAGGATAGAAAGCCAAGAGATAAACTCATGCACATATGGTCACCTTATCTTTGATAAATGAGGCAAGAATATGCAATGGAGAAAAGACAGCCTCTTCAATAAGTGGTGCTGGGAAAACTGGACAGCTACATGTAAAAGAATGAAATTAGAACACTCTCTAACACCATACACAAAAATAAACTCAAAATGGATTAAAGACCTAAATGTAAGGCCAGACACTATAAAACTCTTAGAGGAAAACAAAAAAGAACACACTATAACATAAATCACAGCAAGATCCTTTTTGACCCACCTCCTAGAGAAATGGAAATTAAAACAAATGGGACCTAATGAAACTTAAAAGCTTTTGCACAGCAAAGGAAACCATAAACAAGATGAAAAGACAACCCTCAGAATGGGAGAAAATATTTGCAAACGAAGCAATAGATAAAGGATTAATCTCCGAAACATACAAGCAGCACATGCAGCTCAATTTCAAAGAAACAAACAACCCAATCCAAAAATGGGCAGAAGACCTAAATAGACATTTCTCCAAAGAAGATACAGATTGCCAACAAACACATGAAAGGATGCTCAACATCACTAATCATTAGAGAAATGCAAATCAAAACTGCAATGAGGTATCACCTCACATGATCAGAATGGCCATCACCAAAAAACCTACAAACAATAAATGCTGGAGAGAGTGTGGAGAAAAGGGAACCCTCTTGTAGTGTTGGTGGGAATGTAAATTGATACAGCCACTATGGAGAACAGTACACAGGAAGTTCCTTAAAAAACTAAAAACAGAACTATCATATGACCCAGCAATCCCACTCCTGGGCATATACCCTGAGAAAACCATAATTTAAAAAGAGTCATGTACCACAATGTTCATTGCAGCACTATTTACAATAGCCGGGAGATGGAAGCAGCCTAAGTGTCCATCGACAGTTAATGGGTAAAGAAGATGTGGCACATATATACAGTGGAGTATTACTTGGCCATAAAAAGAAACGAAATTGAGTTATTTGTAGTGTGGTGGATGGACCTAGAGTTTGTCATAGAGAGTAAAGTAAGTCAGAAAGTGAAAAACAATTACCATATGCTAGCACATATATATGGAATCAAAAAAAGAAAATGCTTCTGAAGAACCTAGGGGCACACAGGAATAAAGACACAGATGTAGAGAATGGACTTGAGGACATGGGGAGGGGAAGGGTAAGCTGGGAAGAAGTGAGAGAGTGGCATGGACATATATATACTACCAAATGTAAAATAGATAGCTAGTGGGAAGCAGCCGCATAGCACAAGGAGATCAGCTCGGTGCTTTGTGACCACCTAGAGGGGTGGGATAGGGAGCGTGGGAGGGAGAAGCAAGAGGGAGGGGATATGGGGATATATTTATAAGTATAGCCGATTCACTTTGTTATACAGCAGAAACTAACACAACAATGTAAAGCAATTATACTCCAATAAAGATGTTTAAAAAAAACGTGTGGGGCTTCCCTGGTGGCGCAGTGGTTGAGAGTCCGCCTGCCTATGCAGGGGACACGGGTTCGTGCCCCGGTCCGGGAAGATCCCACAGGCCGCGGAGCGGCTGGGCCCGTGAGCCATGCCCGCTGAGCCTGCACGTCCGGAGCCTGTGCTCCGCAATGGGAGAGGCCACTACAGTGAGAGGCCCGCGTACAGCAAAAAAAAAAAAAAAAAGTGTGAATACAAATGTTTATTGAAAAATTAAATAGAATTGCTTTCTTCTAGGTGTCTCCCATAAAAGAAGCGATCAGGGAAGACCTGGAAATTCTCTTCTCAGGCTTGGGAATGTGTTATTAGGAGGGCTCAGATGATGGCTACCGAGGATCCGCTGGACTCCCTAGCGGTGACACTTAGCCCTGGGGGTGATAGTGTGTGGCGTAGCTGCAGCCCACTCACCTCCTGGGGCCTTCGCTGTCTCCAGAGGCTGGTGCTCATTTCTACTCTGGAACACTTCCAGTGGATGTTTTTACTAAGGTAGCAAAATAGATTTGTGGAAACAGCACAAGCTTTGGAATTAAAAGACCTAGATTCATTTTCTCACTCTGCTTCTTACTACATGGCATTAAAGTTACCACTTAAATTGTTCTCTTTCTTTTTCTTTATATATGAAACGGAGATGACACTATCTGCTTTATGAGAATTTTAAGGTTCTTGGGACAATGAAATAATGTGTAGTGTAAGGGCAATTGCTTTTTGTTTTTGTTTTGTCTGATTTTTTTGTTTATTAATTCTGTTTTGGGTTTTTTTTTTTTTTTTTTTTTTTTTGCGGTACGCGGGCCTCCCACTGCTATGGCCTCTCCCGTGTGGAGCACAGGCTCCGGACCCGCAGGCTCAGCGGCCATGGCTCATGGGCCCAGCTGCTCCGCGGCATGTGGGATCTTCCCAGACCGGGGCACGAACCTGTGTCCCCTGCATCAGCAGGCGGACTCTCAACCACTGCACCACCAGGGAAGCCCTGTTTATTAATTCTGAGGCACAGTGGTTCCCAACTGAGGCAGTTTTGATTCCCAAGGGACATTTGGCAATGTGGAGACAGTTCTGGTTGTAACAACTGCAGGGCATTACTGGAATTGACTGGGTAGAAGTCAAGGATGCTGCTAAATGTCCTACAATGCACAGGGCATTCTACCACAACAAAGAATTATCCTGTCCAAAGTAATGCCAATAATGTGGAGGTTGAGAAAACCTGGTTTAGAATGATAAACTTTTTAGAGTGGTCTTATTTATCTTATTATTGTATCATCATTTTATTTCCATTTTTTAAATTATTTTTAACATGGCTTTTCTATAAATGTTTTTTACACATTTTATCTCCTGGGCACATCTATGACGATACTTCATGCCTTAAGCAAGGGAAGTTGGCCACCTTCTGCTCTTTGGCCATCCAGTGTCTAATACCTGTTCCTTTGATGAACCCCTGGACAATAAATATAACATGCTATATTAAGTTATACAAAGATTCACAAGCCCAAATTCCACCTCCAGCTATAGTAATTACAAGTCCAGTGATAGCATAGATCAATTTATGCATTCAACCTTTGGAAAAAATGATAATTACCTTGGGCAAGGCACTGTGATAAGCTCTGGGAGACAGATTTAAAATAAATCCAGATATGATCTCTAACACAAATTTACAGTCAAAGTTTAAAAAAGGTAAACAAACAAAGATCACAATTAAATATGTAACTACAAACTACAATAAAACAATAAATGGAAAGAAATAGATTCTAAGAATGAACACAACTGAAGGGATCCTAGCAAAAAGGTGGGAAAGGGTTGAGAAGGGACAAGGAAGTCTTCTCTGATTGACAGCTGAGCTGTGACCTGAGGGAATAGTAGGAGTAAGGCAGGCTAGGAAACTTTCCAGGAAAGAAAATAGCATGTGGCAAGATTCTAAAGTCAGAAAAAGCTTAAGCCACTTAAACAGTTGAGATTTTCAAATATATTTGTCTCTTTGTCTTGAATCATCCAAATTATTTGGGAAAATAATTGGGCACAGGGCTACATTTCTAATTCTTTACAGTCTCATAAATTGATAAGGTTTTTTTTTAGAAAATATATCATCAAGGGAAATGTATTAATGAGTGTGATATGATCATGAATAATAAGCCCAAAATAAGGGAAGTTAAAGTCTATAAAAATTGTCTGTCTATAAGAGATGCCTAACTCCTTAATTTTACGGTTGAAAACAAATTAAGCGGCACGTGAACATCATATGAGCATCACTCCTTAAGTTATCTGTAGGGCTAGGGCTAGAACCAAGGTCTCCTGACTCCTTACTCTTGTCTTTATTTGGGATGCAGCCCCCAAATATTGCAGTACCATCGTGAAATGCCACAATGTTTTTTTACAAAACATCCCATGTTTCCAAAATCAGAGCCAGACATTGTTATGTACTGATTACCAGTCTGATGCACTGTGGAATTTTTGGGTCATTTTTATTCAGAGATTAATAAGTAAATTAAGCAGGAGATCCCCTTCAAATAAAATGGTCAAAATACGGCAGATTTATAAAAATTGAATTTTACTTTTTAATAGACAAAATAATGTAGAGAATAAAAAATATTTTTAAAAATTTCTTATGTATGTTAGATATATTGCATTTGGAGTTTCAGATCCACTCTTCACCCTTCTTAAACTTGTTTATGCACTGGCCTGATGGGGATGGGAGGTAGAGCTAGTGGCAGAGGCTTGATCTATATACACTGTATCGACAGATTGCCCTCTGGCTTTTGGTCAGGTTTGACCAATTGGATAGCACTGGCAGGAAGGAGGGAGGGAAGATATCAGGATACTGATTAGCTCAGGCTGCCTCCATGCAGGATATCGATGGGATGCCTGTATCCCCTGACCAGAGTCTCCTGTCAGGCTTCCAATTCAACAGTGTTTCTCTCTCTTTCTCTCTCCCCCTCTTCCTCTACTTCTCTCCCTCTCCCTTTCTCTCTCTCTGTTCCAATAACCACTTCCCCCATCAGGTCTACAGGTGATGGTAACAAAGCCCTATTTACTTACTAGTTCCAGACGACCATACCATCCTTTTGGTTTCCGTATACTCTTCCCACACCCTTTGGGATAGTCTTTTTTAAAACGTCTATTCACATTATCTTAACTTAAATGTTCATCTGTTAGTCCTATGTATCCTCAATCTGCCATCCCCAGATGTGCGATCTGCCATCACACATACATGAAAGTCACCAAGTACAGAAGAGTTCTTTATTTCAGATTTTAGTTGTAACTTTCAACCCCAAGAGATCCCACAATGAGATGAGGCTTCAGCATTGCCTTCTTTATTTATTACCCATTCCTCAATGGGCCTGGGTCTCCGACTAATGCTTTTGAAGGCTCCCCAGTGATTATTTGTCTTGGAACCATTTGAGAACAAACCTTTCCCCTTTGGACCCTGCTGTAAGTTGAAATGTGTCCCCTCAAAAGATGTTGAAGTCTTAACCCCCAGTACCTGCGAATGTGACCTTTTATGGAAATAGAATCTTTGCAGACACAATCAACTTAAGATGAGGTCATATTCAATTAGAGTGGATTCTAATCCAATATGACTGTTACCCTTATAAGAAGAGGATGAGAGAGAGAGAGACAGACACAGGGGCAATACTGTGACAATGCAGGCAGAGAATGGGTGGTGTGTCAAGCCAAGGAGTGCCAAGGACTGCCAGCAACACCAGAAGCTAAGAAACCGCATGGAACAGCTTCTCCCCTAGAGTCTTCAGAAAGAGCATGACCCGAACAACATCTTAATTTCAGACTTCTGGCCTCCTGAATTGAGACAATACATTTCTGTTGTTTTAAGCCATCCACCTTCGAAGCACTTTGTTACAGTAGCCCTAAGAAACTAATGTAGACCCCTTTCCTCTTCTTTCCCTTTTGCAAGTCTCATCCATCTAGTGCATCTCATCCAGGGGTGGGTGATTTTCTCCCACCCCAGCAGGCAGTGTGTGGAGACATTTTGGTTGTCACAGTCATAGCAGGCTGCTGCTGGTGTCTAGTGGGTAGAAACCAGGGATGGTGCTAAACATCTACGTGGCACAGGACAGCCCCCTACAACAAAGGGTTATCTGGCCCAAAGTGTCCGCAGTGTCAAGGTTGAAAACCCTGCTCTAGCACATGCCTTAAATATGTTCACTTCCATCTTGTCTATTGAAAGGGGGAAATGTGTTTGACTAAGCAGCAATGAGAAATAATTCACTAAGCAGCATGAAAATAGTTGTTTCATTACAGAGTGATGAAGTTCTTTAAGAATCACTACAAATATTTCAGAAAAAGAAAGATTATGTTTGCCTTTCAGTCAGTGGTACATTGTCCCTCTCATGCAAACTTCAATTTTCAGGTCAATACACATTTAGATTCTTTAATCTGGAACTAAACTCGCAAACTTTTGGTACAAAGCAGTGTCCTTTTTTGGTGTCCTGTCCTCGTTATGATATCTGCTAGCCTCTAAAGCTTACAGCTCAGACATGTGTTTCAGTTCTTCTACCCTCTCTCCTCTTTTTCCTGTCCCTACTCTCTTTACCCCTCCCAGTTACTGGTTTTACTAAATTTTGCAAACTTGTGGACTTTTAGAAAGATAAATCTGCCAAAATTCTGAAACATTTTAAGGAAACCATAACTAACATAAAACATGTAGGTGTTTTTTCTCCAGCCAAGACATAGGCTGAAACTGAGTCAAAATGAGTCCACTTTTACTAAATTTGAATAATTTGGGTTAATACTTCCTCTCTTCAATAAGTATTTTAAAGCATCCTCTCATGGTGTCATTTTCATCTTTTAAGTCAGAGACACTAGTTAAATGTCATGTCATCTGAGATTTCTTGATATATTTGAATTTTCACTTTTGTTCCTCTGTAACCATTTTGTTTGATCTTCCTAAAAGATTAGAGTTAATAGTGAGCATTGTAGGTGATCATATGAGTTCTACCTTAGATCTAAAGGAGACCCTGATTTGTAAGTTTGATTGATGAGCTGGGAGGAAGTAAAAAAAAATGATGGGTTACTGTTTTGCCCCTGGTTTGTTGTATAACTTTGGAAAATCTAATTCATCTTTCAATGAAATGATTTATCATCTCATGTTCAAAATAGAGATGATACAGGTGTCCAAAAAAGTATTTATCCCACCATTTATTATAACTGAACTGTGAATGTACCCTCAATACAGGTTGGTATGATTCATCTTCATCTTAGTTCTTAGTGCTGAAGCATGAAAGAGTTGGTCTGGGATAAAACATCTTTCCCCACACTTAGTCAAACCACATATGGACCCAGTAGTCATAATGGAATTCAGTTAGAATGTAGAAAAAGGGGAATATCCCACCCTGCTTTACCATAAAGTTTGAAATATTGGTTTTATTTATTTATTTAGGCTGCGTTGGGTCTTATTTGTGGCACGTGGGATCTTCACTGAGGCACGTGGGCTTCTCTTCACTTGTGGCATGCAGGTTTTCTCTCTCTAGTTGTGGTGCGGCTCCAGAGCACATGGGCTCTGTAGTTTGTGGCACTCGGGTTCTCTAGTTGAGGCGCCTGAGCTCAGTAGCTGTGGCGCAAGGGCTTAGTTGCCCCACAGCATGTGGGATCTTAGTTCCCCGACCAGGGATCGAACCCACATCCCCTATATTGGAAAGCAGATTCTTTACCATTGGACCACCGGGAAAGTCCCTGAAATTTTGGTTTTAAATCTGTCTGAGTAATTTCAAATGTTTCAAACTCATTGAGAAGACTGCTATCCCTTTTTGTCACATCATCACATTGTCAAACACCAAAATAAGTTTTCTGGGAAACAACAGGCAATCTGTTTCTTTTTGGAGAAAAGAATTAAATGATCTGGTTGAGGAGAGTGAGATATTTTTTGAATAAATATGACAGATTTGGAAGCCAAAATGCCACCCTCCATACTAATGATACTATTTTAATAATCGCAGGAGTGGTTGCACTATTGTAGGAAAGACACTAGAACTTCAAATATGTAGAAGTCTATTCCATGTTGAAACAACACATAATGTCAAAAATGTGGCTTGTACAAATTAGAAAAATTAAAAAATAGCTCAGCAAATTTTATTCAATATGCAAATTTAAATGACAGGTTGTGGATCCACAAAATATGCAGTGATGACTATATTTCATCAAATCAAAGACATTGTCAGTTGTAAGACAAACCATTATTTTAAGTACGACTAAGAAAGAAAACAACAAACTGTTAATTCGTTGTAAGACCATTATTTTAAGTAAAAGTAAAAAAGATAAATTGGTGCCAAGTGAATTATGACGTAATGCTTTCTAACTATATTGAATATGTTAGGAGGCATCTCAGTTTCAGTTATGTTAAAATATGAAAGACAGGCATCTTAGAATGAATGAAATACAGTAGGTTTTATCTCTTTCTTTTGGGTTCTATGGCATGAAAATGTCTTGAGAAACATTTTTTTCTTCTCCTCTCCCATCTCTTCTTGTGAGGCTTGGAATATTTTGAAACTTGGAAAACAAAAGAGGGAATTTAACGATGTTCTTCAAAGTAGAAGAAGAGACAGCAGAAACTCTCTTGATGTCGTCCTGAATGGAGTTTGTTTGTAAATGCTGGCTGGCGTCAGGGAGCCTTTTGCTCCTGGTAGACTAGCAGGCCATCTGGGGAGATGATCTTTGCTAGAACGCTTACTGCCAAGCAGATTGCTTGCTATTATACTATCTGGCCAACTGTTTGACTTTTTTTTTTTTTTTGAAACCTTGTATACAAATATTTATAGAACAACACTATTCATTATAGTCAAAGGTAGAAACAACCCAATTGTTGTCACAAGTTTGGGGTGATGACAGAAACCTTAGAGAAAGGTGTTGGTAACATTGGTAGTGAGGTCCCAATAATTAACTCTAAACCACAATGTTTTAAAGTTTATTTTTTAGGAGGTACTGGAAAACTGCATGGAGTCTATAGAAAGGATTTAATGTCAAATGGGTTAAGTTCTTGTACTTTGCTTTTACCATAGGAGAGATAAATATTAGGTGTGTATATCAGTCTCATATTTTTAAGGACTTCATATTGCACCAAAAATTTGGACTTTATTCTGAGACTAGGGAGCCAATATCTCAGGGGACAGACACAGTAACATTTTAACTTTTAAGATTTACCATTTAAACTAGTCAAGAGGAAGAGAAGATATGAGAAAGCAACTAGGTAGATTTAGTCTAGCTGACATCTGCTTAGACCACTCACAGAGATGCATTATCTCAAGCAATGGAAAAATTAAAGCATTCAAAATGGCTAACTATAAGTTGCCACAGACACCTGGTAAACAATCAGAACTGAGTCCAAAATTGCCTTTGGATGCTCTACACCTCTCTCTCTAATCTGACTTCAGAATCCACCACGCCTACCAGTTTACTATTGTAAAGATTATTGTATAGTTAATGTAGGTTCTGCGATACCCAACAGACCCAACATCCTAGCAGTTTAACACAATGGAAGTTGCTTGCTTATGCCACAACTCAGAGCAGGCATTACTGGCCAGAAGTCCTGAATCTCTCTCCTCCAGCGGCGCCCAAGGACCCAGGACCCTTCTGTAGATCCTTAGAGCTCTCTTCACTCATTTGGAAGATGGAGAAGTAGAATCATATGTGGGAGAGTTCCATTGGACAGAACTTATTTACATGGCCATATATAACTGAAAGGGAAGCTGGGAAATGAAGTATACTTGTGTGTCTGGGAGGAAATAACAAAGCAGTTTCTGCCACAATTAGTAGTGCTTCCAGGTGGCCAAATATGTTTATATTACTTGAACTCTCAGCAGAATTCAAGGCAGTGACCAAACACATCTCATAGCACTCATTTCTTGGCTTCTGTAACACCATACTTCACTAGCTCTCCTATCTCAGGGCTCACAACTGCTCAGTCTTCTTTGCTGACTCTTCTTTTGCACAATAACCACATACTGCTGTGACCCAGCACTCATTAGACACCTTCTTGTTGTCTTTTATACATCCTTCCTAGGTGATTTCTTTCAGTCTCATAGCTCCAAATTCACATACAAACGACTTCCAAAATTATATTTCTTGTCCTGAGTAACCACCTTGTGTGGATAAAATATTATATTCTTGGTTAAATAATTCAGGAATTCATGCGTGTGTGTGTGTGTGTGTGTATGAAAGGGAGAGACATTTACTTTTATCTGTAACTTATCAAAAAGACTCTATCACCCACCATGAATTAATAAATATAAAGACGATAGAATTTGTGGGAAAATTAAACTACAAGAGCAACATTGGAAAATATCAGAAGAACACAGAGAAGGAGCTAAGAGTAGCCAAGTAAGTTAGAGATATGATATTAGTTAATGAGTATTATTAAAGACATATATTATTAAATACTTAACATGTTATTAAAATATATATTACACACAGCATAGATTACTTTAGGATATCACCCTAGTGAAGGCTGGACGGCCTGCTGGAGCAGCCTTGGCAGGCTAGATAGAGCACCAGGCACTTTTCAATCTGCTGCCTCTGCAGAGGCAGAGTGACTGACTTAAAGCGGGGCTGGGACTGGGGTAAGTAAGTTTGTGCATGTGCCCTTTAAAAGTGGAGTCTCCTTTTCCTACAGCCTTCTGGTTCTCCTGGTCATAAACCCCGTTAGTTTTCAAAACCTGTTAACAGGTTCGTCTTCCCAGTGCCAGACTCCAGGGCTGGGGTGCCCAAGGTGGGGCTTGAACCCCTGGCATCTTAGGAAGGACCGCTGGGTTTGTGATACCCTCTTCCTCTTTAGATCTCCCACTGGGGGTGTGGGTCCTGACTAGATCATTTCTCTTCCCCTCCTACCCATCTTGGTGTGGTATTTTTCTTTATACCCTTGGTTGTAGAAGAGCTGTTTTGCTAGTATTCAAGCTGCTCTCAGAGAGAGTTTTTCTATAGTAGTTTTACCTGTAGGTGTAGTTCTAGTGTGTTCATGTGGGGAGGTGAGCTCAGGGTCTTCTACTCTGCCGTCTTTTTCTCTCCTTCCCTAGACTGCATTCTCTGCATTCCTTGGCTCATGGCCCCTTCCTCCATCTTCATAGCTAGCATTATAGTGTATTTCTCTCTGGCTCTACCTCCCTTAGTTTCTGTCACACGATCTTCTTCTCTACTGTGTCACATTTTCCTTTGCCTCTCTCTTATAAGGACACTTGTGATTGCATTTAGATAATCCAGGATAATCTCTCCTCATCTTAAAATCCTTAATTAAATCACAATTGCAAAGTCTCTTTTGCATTAGAAGCTACCATTCACAGGTTCCAGAGATTAGAACCTGGATATCTTTAGGAGACACTATTCAGCCTACCAAACTTCCCTTTCCCATAGGATAGCCAATTACAAGAATATGCTTTTTGTATTTCATTCTGTTTTTACCTTTGTAAAAGAATGTTTCTGCGCTTAACTTAACCATATTTCTGGAACAGCTGTGTCAAACTGCTCGATACCCCAAACCTTAAACCTGGCTTTGGTTAGTGCACAAATATGTGCAAGGCAGCAAGCCAGGTAAAGGCAAAAGTTCTTTCAGCTAACCAAGACTATCTGGTGTTCTGCCTATCAGGGAGAATCTGAGCTATTAACAGAGATATCCCATAATCTACTTTATTTTCCACAGGCTTACTTTTTACTCTTAGGAGTGGTTTATTCATGATGCCTTAAAGTTACTTTTCAATTATCAGTCTAAGCTTTTTTAGGGGGAGTATTGTTATATTGGTTAAATTAAAATTATATTCAGACTCAGGTTTTGTATCCCAGGATTTTTTTTTTTTTTTTTTTTTTTTTGCGGTACGCGGGCCTCTCACTGTTGTGGCCTCTGCCGTTGTGGAGCACAGGCTCCAGATGCGCAGGCTCAGTGGCCATGGCTCACGGGCCCAGCCGCTCCGCGGCATGTGGGATCTTCCTGGACCGGGGCACGAACCCGTGTCCCCTGCATCGGCAGGCGGACTCTCAACCACTGCGCCACCAGGGAAGTCCCCAGGATTTTTCATTTTAAATTAGAGAGTTCTATTTTGCTAGTAAGACAATTAAAAATTAACATCGAAATTCAATTTCTTCATCAAATTTGAAATATTCAAAAATAAAATATTCAGTGCTTAAAAAGGGGTGATGTAGTAAGCAATATATTATTTTGTTTCAAGCTATGTAAATTAGTATAAAATTTCTTTGAAAATTAATTTTGCACAAATTGTGTGAGGATCCTGTAATGTTCATATATTTTGATTCAAGAACTTCTCAGGTAGAAGAAATTCAGGCAATGATTTTACATGTTTGTTCAGTGCTGACAATTATAGTGATAACTTGAAAATGATCATTAATAGATAGATGAATGAATGGTTCAATTATAAAGCATGAATTTAAGGAAAATCATGCAATCATTTAAATAATTTTGAAGAACATTTAATGCTGTAGTGCAATAATCACAGTATAATAGTAATGAAAAAAAAAAGATGCCAAAACTGCACTATATGATAAATTTCAATTTTGTAAGTATATGCTTGTATAAAAAGGCTGAAAGGTTATAATCAAAATTTTAAAGTGATGTCTACTTCTAGTCCTGAAAAAAGGGGATTTCTGATTTCTATTTTCCTGGATTTCTGAATTTTCTACAGTGAGCTACATTTGTTATATGACAGCAATAACAACATTCAAAATGAAAATGATGATGATCATAAAAAAATAAAATTAGAGGGCTTCCCTGGTGGCGCAGTGGTTGAGAGTCCGCCTGCTGATGCAGGGGACACGGGTTCGTGCCCTGGTCAGGGAAGATCCCACATGCCACGGAGCGGCTGGGCCCGTGAGCCATGGCCACTGAGCCTGCGCGTCCGGAGCCTGTGCTCCACAACGGGAGAGGCCACAACAGTGAGAGGCCCGTGTACCGCAAAAAAAATTAATTAATTAATTAATTAATTAATAAAATAAAATTAGAGAGTTAAAATTGCTAGGGCAGAGCAATGAAAGCTTCTGGTAAAGAATTCTGAAATATGGGATTTGTAGCACAATTTGAAATAGGATTTTTTTTTTAAATAAAAATGCAATAGTAACGGCAAATAACACCACAATCACATGAGGGAAAAATAGATTTATGCTACTCAAACCTTTTCTTTTTTCATTCATTCAATATAGTTCCTACTATGTACAAGTTCTAAAATAATTATAAATGGAGTATTTTGTCAACTAAACTGAAAGAACAGGAGATATCTATACTGAAGCACTAGAAAACAAAAGGATGGAAAATACAGAACACAAAGAGATATGGAAAAATTTTAAGCCTAATGTATATATTTAATTGAAGTTTCAGGAAGGGAGATAAAGAATGGGATAGAATTAATATTTGAAAGATAATTGTCAGGAATTATCCAAAACTGATAAATGGATTATAAAATGTCGGTAAAACTGGTCATCTGAAGCAGAATAAACACACACATACAAAATCACAACTAGGTGCATTACAGAAAAAAATGTCTAAATACAAAGAGAAAAGAAATCTTTCAAACAACCAGAAGAAAAAAGTGGATCCTGCCTTGTATATCTCCTTTTGGGTCTTCCAGTTCTCCAGGTATCAGTGTAAACTTGTGCCCTGTGTCAACAGCACTTTCCCCAGTAAAATGACCGTACATCCCTTTTGGGACAGACTTAGGAATGACTACCATACTCACTTGTCCCGATGTTATGTGCTTCTTCCTAATGGAATGAATGTTCTCTTCAGTCAGGGGGTGAATTATGATACTTGGCTGAGGGCAAGAAACAAGCAAGGGATTGTGATTTTGAGTGGCTCTCCTAGCCTTATCCATACTCAACTTCATTTGACTGCATATATTGAGAAGTACCCTTGTTGGCTGCCCATCGATCTTGCCCCTAGATAGATGTTATTATTCTAGAAACCATCTTCACAGCTCTCTGTGGACCAGGTTCACTGGATGTGGCCACCTTTTATAATCATCCATACATTGCTTCTAGCAGTTAAATGTTGTCACATGGCCTCTCTTATTTTAGGACCCTATCACACCTTGGGTGTCTGGGAGCCCAGTTCTGTAACAGCACCTCCTACCATTAGCCATGGCCTACAGAGGACAGCTACCACCTCACCAGCACAATCCTTGCCACTCTGCTATATGGAGTGTCTTCTGGGCTCTCTCACAGAACACAGACGGGGTGGTGGATTCGCCAGTCTTAAGTACTACATCCACTCCAAAATGTTCACTTTTCTAAGACTCTTAATCCTTTCTGTCGTCTACCATGGCATTCTATTTCTGCTTCGCTTAGGGTAGGCCATCATTTTTTCTAAGAACCATTCTCACTGCATGTTAACACAATCTTCTGGGACCCTAGCCAGGGTGATAAATATTTCATTGTGTGAGAGTACTCCCATATCAATAAACTCTCCCTTACTCAACTTTATGTTCCACACCCCTTGATCCAACATCTTCAGGATCTAGTACCATATATTTACTATATAGTATATCTGTTGTCCTAAATCTAGTACCACTCTTCATTTCTCTTGCCAATACTTGTTGGCTTGGCCTGCATCTCATCCAGCATGTAACACTTTCATGGTAACTCCTCTTCCTGCTTTTTAATCTCTGAATATAAGGAATCCAAAGTACCCTGGTGGGAGCCATAGCTTACAATTCAAAGAGACTCAAGCTGTGTTATATAAGAATGCAACCCCTTTGGGGACCAGGACTTTCTTCCCAGAATTGCAGAGATGGAAAACACAGAGTACCCCAGTGGGTCGTGGGGAATGATAATTATGGGGTCACCCTGTTTCCACTGCTTTGGTTCTCAGAGTCCTGGATTCTTATTGGTGAAAAAACATATAGAGCTCTCATGACTACTCCATATGTCCATCTGCCTTCCTCTTCATAATTCCAATCTCCCATCATTTTCCTTCTAAGTTCTTGGCCAGCTGGCCAGGCCATTAGCCAAAGACCTCAGGACACTACCCCTTTCACACAAAGTGAATGACCCCACATACCACTCAGAGTCTCACAAAATCAGGAAGATTTCTCCCCACTGTCTTTCAGGGCTACCTTCCCCCCACACTCTCTGCCCCCATGAATGTGGCTGTAATGCAGCCATTACTCATTTTCAGCTGGCCCCCATATATTGAGCTGACTCATTAACAAAGCTCAGGCTTTTTCCTCTTCCTTCAGTTGGTCTAAATGGACATGATCTGAAGGAGAAGCACTGGAGCAACTATTATAAGTTTATTGATATGAGTGTTTGGGATGTGGGCTTCCTGCTCATGCAGTGTGCTTGACCTCTGGTCCTACCTTGGCTTTATCCCAGATGTGCTATTTCCATCTTACAGTAGAATGCTGCTGGACACACTCAACTTTATGACTTTGTAGATCTAATACGACCCAGCTCATAATGGATAGCTCTGGACAAAAGGTCACTTTGCACTTCATGGTCAAGCATTCTATCTCTACCAGGGCCAAGAAACATGCCAGAAGCTATTTTTCAAAAGGCATTTGTGTGTGTGTGTGTGTGTGTGTGTGTGTGTGTGTGTGTCTATGACATGGCTTTGCTCCAGAATCCCAGCATTGTGATTCTCCAACTTAGGCTTGCCATAAACTCCACACTGCCTCTGTTTATAACACTAACACTTCCAACGTCATAGAGTCCATCAGATCACATGTCCCAGGCAACAGGACTGACTGGATCATAGCCTAGGCTACTGCAGATTACTGTATTGTTCCTGGTCCCACTCAAAGCTGGCAACCTTCTATGTTACATGATAAATGGTCCAAACAATAGTTATATGTGTGAAATATGCTGCCTCCAGAATGCAAAGAGGTCCACTAGACATTTTTCTCCTTGTTGTAGGAGATGCAGGATGCAGCAATTTGTCTTTTACTTTGGAGAGGAAATTGATATGGTCTTGACCATTGGACACCTAAAATCTTCACTGAAGTGGCAGGTCCACTCACCCTTTGGAATATGTATATCTTTCCAAAACCTTTAACATACTCTCTACCTCTTGCTTTTCCTATCAAACCAGCATGATATCATCAATGTAATAAATCAGTGTTCTGTGAGATATCAGGGCGATCCAGATCTCTTTGGAGTATTTTATGACTTTTTTTAAAAGGAAACTGTAAATAAATATTTTGTCAATTCCACATAAATTCAAACTTTTGATTCTGTATTCCAGTCAAAAAAGAAAACAATGCATGTGCCAAATCAATGGCCATATACCATGTACTTGAAGCCTTACTAATCTTTTCTAGCAACATATTATTCACTTCTGGTAAAACAGCTGTAATCGTGCTACTACTTGAATGAGTTTATAAAGTACACAGGGAGAAACGGGAAAGATCTTAGTGTTTTTATAAACTTGTGGAAAGAGAAATAAATTAAAGATACAGATGGAGAGGGCCAAGTGTCTGAAATGTAGAAACTCATTCATTCTTTCATTCGGTGCATGGAGGTAACTGATGTGGGAAAAATAAAGAAGGTAAGTAGAATAGAGATTGACAAGGTAAAGAGGCTGCTATATTATATAAAGTTGTCAATAAAAAAACTCACAATTAAGATACCATTTAAGCAGAAACAAAAGGAATGGGGAAATAAATATTTGGATAGCTGTGAAAAAAAGCATAACTGATGAAATGATTGGCTTAGTATGTTTGAGGAAGAAGGCCTATGTGACTGAGCAGAATGAACTAGCATAGAATGGAAAGAAATAAAGAAATAAGGTAGGGCTTCCCTGGTGGTGCAGTGGTTGAGAGTCTGCCTGCCGGTGCAGGGGACACGGGTTCGAGCCCTGGTCTGGGGGGATCCCACATGCCGCGGAGCGGCTGGGCCCATGGGCCACAAGTACTGAGCCTGTGCGTCTGGAGCCTGTGCTCCGCAACGGTAGGCCGTGACGGTGAGAGGCCCGCGCACCACGATGAAGAGTGGCCCTCGCTTGCCACAACTAGAGAAAGCCCTCACACAGAAATGAAGACCCAACACAGCAAAAATAAATGGATGAATAAATAAATTTAAAGTGGATAATAGAGTTAAAAAAAAAAAAAAGAAAGAAGATAGAGGACACATGGGGGACAGGGTAAGGAATTGTAAACCATTGTAAGGTCTAAGTTGTTTTGGTTTTGTTTTGGTTTTCTGGGTGAGGAGAAAGCCATTTAAAAATTTTGACCAGAGGGATGCTGTAATGCAGTTTATGTTTTAACTTAATCTCTGCTATGTTGAAAATGCACCATAGGAGAGCAACAGTGAAAGCAAGGAGACCAATTAGGTTTTGCTATTTAGCATAGCAAAAATATGAGGTTACATAGTCTAAATCTCTAGTAGAATAACTTTTGCATAGGAGGAGATTCTCATGTTCTAATGACTTGGGAGGGGAAAAATTAAGCAAATGGAAACAAAACATGGCTAGGGAGAAATATAAAGGAAATTTCACTTAATGTTCTTCCTTCTCTTAGGCACTGAAAATTTTACAGCCTACCATGTTTCCTTTTTGTCTTGACTATAAAGAAGTTCAGAGACAATTTTAATGCTTAATGAAATCACTCATTAATGTAGTCATTCACTCATTTACTCATGCATTCAATCAATAACCATCTATTTCATGGCTAATATGTGCTAACACTGTTCAGCAAAACAGAGTCTCAGGTCTTGAAGATCTTGACAAAGACAATTGTGTAAAAAGAAATCACTGATTTTTTTTTCAGAAGACAGATATAAACTAGAAGAAATTTTTTATTTTGTTTTGTTTAAATTCTTAAAATTATATCACCAATGGACATTAAGCAACAAACTAAAATTTCAAAAGAATGCATGTATTATTTCAATACAAAGAATGGTTAACCTAACATAAATAACATAGAGCCAGTTATTATTTCTCAGAATTGACTAATTGATGAACTCTAATTTTCTTTTGAATTAATGAATTTTGAATAAGATTTTATTTTGAACCATTTTTGAATAGTGGAAATAACTAAGCATTCCCAAAGTACATAAAATCACTGTTTTAGTAGAAACAACTATTATAATTTGTAGCAATGTTGCATAGAGAAAAACCATCTTGCTTACATAGTCTGACAAATTATATCATGAAATGAAACTGTAATGAGAGCTAGAATGTTTGCAGTGCTCTATTTTTACCACACCACATACCTTCAGTCTAGCTAATTTAGGAACTTTAATGGTAATCCATAAACACTCTTTTTATCTAGGATATGGTAAAATAATCAATGTTGTACCAATAAACCAAGCAACTCAACCAAACATAATTAGATTGAAAGGAAATAAGCAGAGTAATATCAATATTTAAGACCTTTTAAAGATATGAAAGTTGTTGTCGAAATTCCAGCTTTTGGAATGTAAAAAGTGAAATGGTATTAGGAAGAGAGTCACTCAATGAGAAGAATAACTTTCGGAGTTCAGATGTTACCAGACAGTGATTACACAGAGGGAACAAAAAAAGAGTGAAATTTCTCCATTTGTCACCTTGACAATTCTAGCAAAAAAGTTAATAGGAAACAAAATTAAATCTCCTCCATGCCACCAATGAAAATATTTAATTATCTATGAGTTTCACTTAGAGCCATTTCTCCAGTATTTGGGAATACATCGGTAGTTATCATCTTTATTTTCAAGCTTTTCTGGTAGAAGATATATAAAAAGCTGCACTAAAACTCTAATTATTGGTACAGTAAAGCAACCAGAAAATATAACATTTATTTTTTTAAAAACATTTTTTAATTATTTGACGATTTGTATTATGTATTTTTCAGTTATACTTGACTATAGAATTATCTTCTTGGTTTCCGATTAATCAATTTTTAAATAATGTTTCTGACTCCTCAACCTCTATGTGTTTTTACAAACCAAAATAAAAAGATAGTTCTTAAAATTATTTTTTCCTTTTGGCACGTTTTAATTTGTTTTGAGTGAGGATATCATATTCAAGGGAAAAAAAGTAGAAAATCCTTTTATTTAATATTTATCAAGCTAAATACTATTAGAAGACTTTGGGGTATAGTAGTGCATAATACTCCATAAAAACTCTCAATGCTATCAATTATCTCTGTGATGTTTAATTTAATTGTCAACTTGGCTAGGTTTGGTATTCAGTGGCTTGGTAAACAACAGTTTTTACGCAGATATTTACTGTGAAGATATTGCTGTGAAAATAATTTTAAAATGTGATTAAGTTTACATCAGTAGATTTTGAGTAAAGCAGATTACTCTCCATAATGTGGGTGGGCCTCACCCACCCAATCAATTGAAGGTCTTAAGAGAAAAGACTGAGTTCCCCTGAGGAAGGAATTCTGCCACTACACTGCTTGTGGACTCAACACTGCAACATCAACTCTTTCCTGGGTCTCTAGCTCGTTGGCCTACCCAGCAGATTTCAGACTTACAAGTTCCCACAACTGAGAACGCCAATTTCCTAAAATAAATCTCTCAGTTAGATATAGTTAGATAGATAGATAGATAGATAGAGAGTTAGGGATACATCCTATTGGTTCTGTTCATCTGGAGAATCCTGACAACCTCCATGATTCTACATCCAATGGTCAGTGCTCATCCTCTTTTTTTTTCTCAGCAGCATTTAACTTAGTTGATTGTACCTCTTCTTTAACATACTTTCTTCACTTCAATTCCAAAATACCATTCTCTTGATTTTCCTCCTACATTATTTATCTCTCCTATTCAACCCCCCTTGATGGTTGTTCTCTACTCTTAACTTCTAAATGTTGGAGTGGATTTGGGTTACTCTATGATCCCTTTCTCTTCTGTATCTATACCTCACCTTTGGTGATTTCACCTAGGTTCATAACTATAAAAGCCATCTATATGCCAGTAACTCCCAAATTTAATTTTCCAATCCAAACTTTGCTCTGGAACTCTAGATTCATACACACAACTCAGTACTTAATGTTTCTACTTAGCTAACCAGAAGATATTCTCAAAATAACATGTTCATAACTGAACTCCAGCTATTTCCTCACCAACCCACTCCACCCCTAGCCTTACCATTTCATAATGAACAAACAATCTCTCAGGAGATGCTGTTGTTTCTGCCTTCAAAATGTATTCAGAATCTGGTGATTTCTTATCACTTCTGCTACAACTCTGGTCTGAGTCACCATAATCTATCTCCTAGATTAGTTGATAACGTTTCAAATAATTTCCTTTTTTCCAGCCTTGCTCACTGCTATGCCTTTTCTAAACACAATGATCATTTTTAAATGTAGGCCAAATCTTGTCACTTCTCAGCTCAAAATTGTTCAATGATTCCACATTTCCCTAAGCTATAAAAAACAGTGTGCTGGAAGTGGCCTAGATATAACATAAGACCACTTTATTCTATATGAATATGATGCAAAGGCCCTATAGCTCTACGTAATCTTCCTCTTCCCTCTCTATTAGCTCTCTGACCTTATCTCCTACTCTCCCCCTCTTTTATTCCACTGGTCTTCTTGCTATTTCTCCAACATTATAAACAAGCTCCTGACTTAGGGCCTTGGAAAGCAGTTCCCACAAATAACCAAATAAATCACTATCTTCAAGTCTTTGCTCAAATGTCAACTTTTCAATGGGGCTCATCCTAATTACTCTATTTAAAATTGCAACCTGCTCCTCGAACCTTTAACATTATCCTCTTTACATACTTCTGTATTAAATGTCTTGTTTATTGACCTAAACTCCAGGATCATTTATCCCCGACTAGTGTGCAAGCTCTACTAGGGCAGAGGTTTTTGGCAATTTTGTGCACTATTAAATTCCCAAGTACCCAGAACAGTGCATGACAAATGATAAGTACTAATGCTTATATTTTAGTGATTTAAAATAAAATATTTTGGGCTTCCCTGGTGGCGCAGTGGTTGAGAGTCCGCCTGTGGATGCACGGGACACGGGTTCGTGCCCCGGTCCGGGAGGGTCCCACATGCCGCGGAGCTGTTGGGCCCGTGAGCCATGGCCGCTGAGCCTGCGCGTCCGGAGCCTGTGCTCCGCAATGGGAGAGGCCACAACAGTGAGAGGCCCGCGTACCGCAAAAAAACAAAACAAAACAAACAAAAAAAACCCACACAGTTAAAATTAATAATAGAAACACAACATAACCTTAAATGAGAGCTTATATACTGCATTCCTTAGAACAGCTGCTTCTATTTCATTTTATTTATTTGCTTGTTTATTTATTTACTTTTGGCTACTTTGGGTCTTCGTTGCTGCACGTGGGCTTTCTCTAGTTGCGGCGAGGAAGGGCTACTCTTCGTTGTGGTGTGCAGGCTTCTCATTGTGGTGGCTTCTCTTGTTGTGGATCACGGGCTCTAAGCACACAGGCTTCAGTAGTTGTGGCACACGGGCTCAGTAGTTGTAGCTCGTAGGAGCACAGGCTCAGTAGTTGTGGTGCACGGGCTTAGTTGCTCCGTGGCATGTGGGATCTTCCTGGACCAGGGCTCAAACCCGTGTCCCCTGCATTGGCAAGCGGATTCTTAACCACTGCACCACCAGGGAAGTCCCTTCTATTTCATTTTAAATTAACCAAGCTTTATGTAGTCTTTGGAGCTGACCTTATAGAACAGCAATACTATTAGCCCTAAAGCACGTGTTTCTGATTTTGGGTATTTGAGATAACATTTCTTATAAAATTCAAGAAATAAAACTGTATTGTGCCTGAGAGGGAAAAAAAATCTATGTATTGTTTAAAATATCATTGATATCAATATGAAAGTTACCCACTGAGGGCACAGGGAACTATAGACCTTATTTCACTCTTACTTAATCCACTATTTCCACTTTCTAGAGAGCCCTAATCCAAAAAATAAAAACAGAGCCCACACTTTGGCATCTAAAATTGACAGTGTAGGGAATTCCCTTACAGTCCAGTGGTTAGGACTCCAAGCTTCCACTGCAAGGGGCCCGGGTTTCATCCCTGGTAGGGGAACTAAGATCCCACAAGCCACGTGGCGTGGCCAATAAATAAATAAAAATTGAAAAAATAAAATTGACAGTGTAAGTATGGTAAAAAGAGACATTGAGACATTCTCTTCGTAATTTCTCTTCCTAGTGGAAATTTTATGTTTATGTGTAACAGCTTTCTTCTGTGGAGCTTAAAGAATCTTATGTACACTAACTGATGAATCCTTTCAACATCCTTATGAAATAGGCAGGAAATTCCTGTTGCTCAAGACATGAATGAAAACAAAGTCATGCTCTATTATTTGCCATGGAAAGGGACATCTAATCACTTGTTGCACAGACACTGTTAATTAGCTATTCTCCTCTGTTGAGAACCAATCAAAAGGCAATTGGTTTTAAAATGTCCTTAAATTACAATAGGAGTAATATAAGATAGCAATATGAGAGACTTTTTAAATGGAGAGTAAAAATGAGACTGGTTTAGGTTGATTAGCCTATAGCATGCCCATTAACAGTGGAACACAAGATGACCGGCAAGGGTTGGGATTATGAGGGGGTGCAAAACACACTATGACCTTCTGTTATATCTCCCCTCCCCATCTCATGACAGGCACTTGTATGTGAATTATTCTCCCAGCACAATCCCAGGTCTCAAAGAACTATTTCTCCTGTGTCAATGGGTTAACCTGGGCAGGCACTAGAGCTCCATGGTACAACAGCTTATTGTGGCTCATCATTTCTCATTTTGGAAGAAGGTAAATACAGATTTCAGATGTTAATTTTACATGGTTTATACCAGGAGGAAGATAATTAATGTTTATTTCAAACTTTTCCAAGCTTACAAAGTTCTATATTAGTGAAAATTACACAGAAGCCGATTTTAAATCAGTGTAAGAAAAACAGAGCTATCAACACTCTTTTAAAGAATATTGTCAAAGTGATTACTGACCAAGTGGATAATCCAACTAGGCTTACTCTAAGGGGCTTTAGGAACCTATAAATCAAAATTTTTAACATTTTTATTGTCTCTCCTACACTCAGTGAGCATCTATGACTCTGAACCCCAGAAAATTTACTCATCCTTTTATGAATCTATCCATGGTCTCCCAAAATATGCTATAATTTGCATAAATTGTTCAGGATGCTATGCTTTAGCATTCCCTCCACCAAAGCATAGCTTTACTGATTTAATACACTCCAGTAATATAACTTTTCACAACTGATTATTAAAATTTTTTCTTTAATTTAGAGACATTGGTCAAATAAATGAATTCAGAGCCTGGGGGAAAAGTGTCGATCTAATACCAATCTGCCTTTCAAAATTCCAAAAAGCATCAAAACAGCAGCCTGTGAACATTTTCAGTTTTAGGTTTCAGTCCTAAGAATACCAAATTTTGTGGAGATATATATATATATATATATCTTATTAGATAGATAATAATATTAGATAGATGATATCTTATAGATATCATCCCAAATGGCATAAATCATCAACATTACTAAACTGATTGGCTTAATTCAAAGAACTATTATCTTCAGAATTTCATGTATTATTCTCAAAAATATAACTTTGGATACAAACTTTAATTAGAAGTTCTTCCAGACATAATGTCTTGCTTTATTTTCTACACATTAGAGTTTGGCCTAATTTAAATTTTTTTTTTGGTTTTTTGTTTCTTTGTTTGTTTTGGTTTTTGGTTTTTTTGGGGGTATGTGGGCCTTTCACTGTTGTGGCCTCTCCCGTTGCAGAGCACAGACTCCGGACACGCAGGCTCAGCGGCCATGGTTCACGGGCCCAGCCGCTCTGCGGCATGTGGTATCCTCCTGGACCGGGGCACGAACCGGTGTCCTCTGCTTCGGCAGGCAGACTCTCAACCACTGCGCCACCAGGGAAGCCCCTTAATTTAAATTTTATAAAATAAAATTTAGTAATGTACACTGAATTTTCATTTATATGTTCAGTTCATTGATTTATTTATTTCCTGTAAAGAATAAGAAATTTATACTTCTTGTTTGCAAAGTTATTCCCCAAAGATTCCACTACAAGCTCCAAGACAATAGAAACATTATTATTCTGATGTCTCAGGCATTGATGAGATGGCCTATTTCAAATTATTTGATGATTTTAAGTACTTCTATTAGTTCTATATTGTTTTGGCAAACCATATGTAAAAGTAAAGCCACTCATTAAATGCTCTTATGGAAAAATGAGCGTTCTTTTTTCTAAAACACCTTATAGTCACACTTGGATATTCTAGCTCTAACATGAAAAGGAAAGTATTTTTCTTTCTTTTTTTAAATATTTATTTCTTTATTTATATATTTGGCTGCGTCAGGTCTTAGTTGCGGCAAGCGGGATCTTCACTGTGGCATGTGAGATCTCTTGCTGCAGCGCGTGGACTCTTCACTGTGGAGTGGGGGCTTCTCTCTAGTTGCAGCATGTGGGCTCCAGAGCATGCGGGCTCAGTACTTGCAGTGTGTGGGCTTATTTGTCCCAAGGCATGTGGGATCTTAGTTCCCCGACCAGGGATTGAACCCTCACCTCCTGCACTGGAAGGTGTATTCTTAACCACTGGGCTACCAGGGAAGTCCCAGGAAAGTATTTTTCTCACAAAAGAATTTCTTAAAATAGTTTAAACAAACTTAGAGTACTTTTAGATACTTTAGTTTACAAAAGGTTAACTTGGTCTGTATTTAGTACATATAAAGAATATAAGCTATGCCATCTTTGAAAAGATATTGATTAGGAAATTAAGATTATATTTAATTGAAAAGGAAATACCAAAATTAGTCAATTCCTAATTTGTTTAGGTACATACCACGTGTAGTTTTCCAGATATATACATAAATCAGGATACCAAAAATCAGGTGCATTTACATGACAAAAATATTGCGATTTATGGGCAATGTGGTTCTAATATTAAATGTAGAGAATGCTGTCTTTTTTATTACATTCAATCTAATTTAATTTTCCATCTTTCTCAAGATCTCTCTCCTGGAAAGGAATACTAGAGGATAATATGAGAAAGTCAAGATAAATAGAGCCAGAAATGAGATCTACATGTTTGGTTCACCCCCTGTTTGGGATAATAACACAGAATGACTCCATCTTTCATTTTGCTCAGGCTATCTTTTCTAGCACAAAAATGTCCTAATGTAACTACTTAATAATTTTGAGTGACCAAGACAAAGCCAAACTCCTTACCATGGTCTACAAGTCACATCATATTCTAGCTCCCACCTACCACTCCCATTGTTTCCATTCCTCTGCAACTTGAGTTTTAGTTTCCCAGTGGTTGCCTAATCCTATTGTTCTCCTTTATACATGTGTCCTGATCAAGCTTTGCTTGAACTGTAAAGTCCTTCCTAATTCCTTCTCACCAGGTGAATTCTTATGTTTAACATGTGTTGGACAAACTAGTAAAGTAGTCTTGTTCAGGCTTCAGAGGCAGAAGCAGGCCTCTGCCCGACCTCTGGCCCTGCCTGGACTGTGCACTTGCTTGCACACCTAACAACTGCTGCTGGACGATCGTCCATGCTTCAATGTCAAAATTATATTCTAGCTGATCAGGTCTCCACTTTCCAGTACATAGCCGAAAAAGCTGCTGTTAAAGTTGTCCAAGCCAAATATTGAAAGTGGTGGGGCAAAGTAAACAAAAAGAAAGTACATCTGGCTATAGCTAAAGCTGGGGTAGACGGGGACCCAGGATACCTGGGATGCAGATATCTGGGATGATAGCTCACAATCAGAATCTGATGAAAATGATGATTTGGGTTGGAAGTCAGCCCCACCTCAGTCGAAGGAAGAACTTAAACCACCTAACTTTAAGGCACAGCCTGCTTGGTGGCGAAAAATGGAAACTGACGCTCAGGGAAATGTAACAAGAAATCCTGGAGGATTATACTCAACATGAAATTAATGATATTTTAGGGCATTTAACTCAAAGATCAGGAGAACTTTTAGTTACTTGGGTAGTTCGTGTTTATGATGCCGGGGCCGCCGGAATATTGACTGATGATGGAGATGCCCATAAATTCGGCACCAATATTAATGACTCTTGCGCAACAGGCTTTCAAAGACAAAGCCAATCACCCAGGTGACTCCAATCTCCTGGAAATAGTCGCTGAAGGGTGCCTTAAGAAACACCCTATAGAGTCTGCTTGGCCTGGAAGTGACCTTCCCTGGTACACTATTAAGGACTGTGTCCAGAGACTAAAGGAAGAGGCTATGAAACATGCTATTTTTATTGGACATCCGGATAACATGACTGACATTTCCCTGACTATTCAAATAAGAAATAAAGTTTTTAAGACTGCTCCTCTTTGTTACAAACATGTAATTTTGACCCTTCTGCTAAATGAGACAGGGAATCCCATCTCTGAAGTCCTTGATAAAGTACAACAATTAGGAGACTTGGAAGAATGGAACTTTGAAAAGAAAGAAGAGAAAGGGAAAGTGAGGCGAGCAGACAGAGTGTCCCGGAAAGAAATGTTCTGAGCCCTCCTTAAGAGCGGAGTGACAAGAGAAAAGATTAATGGAATAACTACAAAGAAATTATGGGAAATATATTTTTTTTAAAAAAGGAAAGGGACCAAGAGACATTTTAAATCTCAAGCGGAAACTATGAGATGTCTGTCTGTCTGGGTATATGTGTATGTCTCAGTATGCTTTATCTTTGGATAACATTGCTAAGGTTAATTTATAAATGAGCTCTAATGCTTAAAGAAAAGTAAGTGTTTACAAATCAAACAATTCTAAATACAAGAGAAATTAAGCTAAATGAATTTCAGGCTCATGGGAACTGAGAAATATTCAATATTAAATTGATACCTGGTATTAATGTTTGTTAATCTAATTAATATAGACATGTCGTAGAAGTCATCATTAAGTGTAATACTTTTATTGTGCCTAGGCTTAATATAAGCTAAATAAGATCTTATTATATCTGTTGCACATTTGTCAGCAAGGAAAGTAACTTAATGTGAAGAAACTTTTAAGGAAAGAAAATGCAAATGAGATAAGAGCTTTGGGTGATTTATGTTTACCAATCTACAGACTGCTGATATAAAGGACCATTCATGGTTGCTTAAGAAAAGGAGGACATGTGTTTTTAGTAAAAAAAGGTATGAGGACTGGAATTACATTTTATTAAGGAAAAAGGAAGTAGGTCTGACTTACAGGTGGCTGTTTCTGAATGGGAAAATAAAATGATGAATACAGAAAGTGATTAAAAAAAAAAAGGTTTGTAGAAAGTGGACTCTGAGAAAAGTTTTATGCATGGTACAAGTTTTCTTGAGATGTTGAACTGCCTTTGATAACAGATTTTAAGTTTCTTTACCTCAAGTGCTCTGTTCTATATTTGCCTTTGAAATCTTGTATTGTTACTTTGGCAAAGTAAATATTATTTCACAATGATCTATGAAGATTATGGCACACATGGGTAAAGCTCATTCTGCTTCTACAAAACATTAACCCCTCATTGTCAGACTTTTGCTATCCTGTTGTCCTCATAACATGGCAACAGTCTACTCCTAAGTCAGAACATTTTAAATGGGTAAACAATAGCTGTAAATCAAATGGTCAGGGCTATGGGAAATCCAAGACATCTGCTTGGATTTTCCCGGCTCCTTGACAAACCTCATTCTTTTTTCTTTTTTTTTCCCCTGGCTGCAGGGTTAATGCCCTCACAATGAAAAAGAAAAAGTTATGTTTCACTGAATATTCCATTCTAGTTTTGTTAATTGAGGCCTGTGTTTACCAAGATTCACTTCCCAGCTAGTTCCTTGATGTTACATTTTATTGCTAAAAAGTTTAATTGAATTATTCTAAAGCTTATCTCAGTAGTCTATCTACCTTTGGATGGAGATCAGATGCCCCGTGACCAACGAACCAGGAGACATAGAATTACACATGTCAATCAATGAACTGTATACTAATTCGAGCTTATGGCAGAAGCAACAGGGCAAAAGAGTACCTCTGGGCTTCTGGAGTAGAAAATTTCCAGAAGCTGGGAAAAATTATACTACCTCTGAAAAACAATTGTTGGCTTCTTATTGGGCTTTAATTGATACTGAACAAATAACCGTAGGTCATACTGTTACATTAAGGCCTCAAGCGCCAATTATGCAATGGATTTTAAGTTCACCAAAGACCAGTAGAATTGGGCATGCCCAGGAGTCTAGTATAATTAAATGGAAATGGTATATACAGGACTGGGCCAAAACGGGCCCACAGGGTGTCGCTGTTTTACATACTACCTAATGTAAAATAGATAGCTACTGGGAAGCAGCCGCATAGCACAGGGACATCAGCTCAGTGCTTTGTGACCACCTAGAGGGGTGGGATAGGGAGGATGGGAGGGAGACACAAGAGGGAGGAGATATGGGGATATATGTAAATGTATAGCTGATTCACTATGTTATAAAGCAGAAACTAACACACCATTGTAAAGCAATTATACTCCAATAAAGTTGTTAAAAAAAAAAAGAAGAGATTTCTGAAATTTCAATTGAAAATCTTGCGCACGAAGTCATGATTAAACCCAAGATAACCAAGTTGCCTATAAAATGGGGAAAGCCCTTTGACTCTTTAACTGAGAAAGAAAAGAAACATGCCTGGTTTACAGATGGCTTGGCAAAATATATAGGATCTGTTCGTTACTGGAAAGCAGTAGCCTACAATCCAGTCACAACTAAACTGTTTACTACTGGAGAGGGAAAAAGCAGCCAATTTGATGAATTATATGTAGTATATCAAGTTTTGAAACAAGAAAACTTAACAGAATGTCATATTTACACTGATTCCTGATCTGTGGCCAATGGATTAGCAAACTGGCTTCCAATGTGAGTTAGAAAAATTCATTCAAAAGAGTTGTGGGGAAAAGAATTATGGGCAGATATTTGGGAAATTGTGCAGAAAACTAATGTTTCAGTTTTTCACGTAGATGCTCATAGTATTCCCAATTCTACGGAACGATGGTATCACTCAATTACAGACAAACAAACTCAGATCCAGATGGTGGAAGTCAATCCAAACTCCAATGAACTCAAAGGTTTGGCACTTTGGGCACACCAAAGATGTGGCCATCTGGGAGAAAAAGCCACATACAGATTGTTTTTGGAGTCTTGACAGTGATGTGGATCATCACCCATGCCTTAACCCCAGGATCTATGCTGCAGTCAAACAGAGAACCGAACGCCCATGCTCAACTCCAGGATATCTGCTATAGTTAAGAAAAAGATGAAGGAAAACACTGGGGAATCTTCCACTGGAAAAATGTGAGCCAGACCCGAACCCAAGGAAACTTCACCTGCTCTGCAAACAAGGCCTGTCCTTTTCTAATTATGACTTTCCATGGACAAAACCTATCTATCTGGTCCGGGGTAAACCCTGATAACCCGTGGGCTAGAGGTTTTATTCGATCTCCTAATTCCTCCTCTCTTACAATCGAATTAAGCCCAGGATATATTAATGTCTACTAATGAATATACATGGAGACAATTATTTAATGAATGGATACCTAAAAACCATTGAATACTTATTCCAGAGGGCATTACTAAATGCACAGACACCTGGTGCTCACGGACTTTATATCATTTTAAGGTTGCTAACACAAGTTCTGTGTGTCAATTTCATGTGTTGCCTATTGTTTTTGGAAATGAATATTGGTTGCCTCATTTTGCTGGAAATTACTTAGATTTTAATAATCCCACCCACCTATTGACAAACCGTGAAAAGGCTACTCAAGAATTGCTTTGTCAGACTTCCCACATTTGGGAACCCTGCTTACTAGAAAATTCCATTAACTATTGTGAATGGAACATATTTCTTCGATCCTATAGCATGTTTTTTGAAGTTGCTCCCCAGTTTATATGTATTGTAACAGATGACATTAATACAACTTCTATTTATCAGCCAGGGAACCCTTTTTCAGGCTGTTTAGCACACGTAGACCATTTAGATTAGAAAGGGGCAATGTATTTCTTACCCCGTATACATACACAATTGTTACAAACATTACTTCCTACTTTACCTGCTCCTGATATTAGCCTGTCACTTGAACCTTTGAAATGGATATTACAAAAATCAAAGTTACTACAAAAATTTATAGATACACATAATTGTACTTTGTTAGAACACTCTATTCTTACTACTATTACAGCTAACAAATTAATGGATGTAGGAGTTAACGTACAGAAGCATACTGCTCATTCTTGGTGGGACTTTTTCTTTACTCAGTCACCCCCAAGCTAAACAATTGTTCTCTGCCTTGTTTAATCCATTGCCCATGCTATTTTTATTTTTTTGAATTTTATTTTATTTATTTTTTTATAGAGCAGGTTACTGTTAGTCATCCACTTTATACACATCAGTGTATACATGTCAATCCCGATCTCCCAATTCATCATACCACCACCACCACCACCCCCCGATGCTTTCCCACCTTGGTGTCCATACGTTTGTTCTCTACATCTGTGTCTCAGTTTCTGCCCTGCAAACCATTTCATCTGTACCATTTTTCTAGGTTCCACATATATGCGTTAATAAATGATATTTGTTTTTCTTCTTCTGCCTTACTTCACTCTGTATGACAGTCTCAAGATCCACCCATGACTCTACAAATGAACCAATTTCGTTCCTTTTTAAGGCTGAGTAATATTCCATTGTATGTATGTACCACATCTTCTTTATCCATTCATCTGTCGATGGGCATTAAGGATGCTTCCATGACCTGGCTATTGTAAACAGTGCTGCAATGAACATTGGGGTGCACGTGTCTTTTTGAATTATGGTTTTCCCTGGGTATATGCCCAGTATCAGGATTGCTGGGTCATATGGTAATTCTATTTTTAGTTTTTTAAGGAACCTCCGTACTGTTCCCCATAGTGGCTGTATCAATTTACATTCCCACCAACAGTGCAAGAGGGCTCCCTTTTCTCCACACCCTCTCCAGCATTTGTTGTTTGTAGACTTTCAGATAATGCCCATTATAACTGGTGTGAGGTGATACCTCATGGTAGTTTTGATTTGTATTTCTCTAATAATTAGTGATGTTGAGCAGCTTTTCATGTGCTTCTTGGCCATCTGTATGTCTTCTTTGGAGAAATGTCTATTTAGGTCTTCTGCCCATTTTTGGATTGAGTTGTTTGTTTTTTTAATATTGAGCTGCATGAGCTGTTTATATATTTTGGAGATTAATCCTTTGTCCGTTGATTCATTTGCAAATATTTTCTCTCATTCTGAGGGTTGTCTATTCGTCCTGTTTGTAATTTCCTTTGCTTTGTAAAAGCTTTTAAGTTTCATTAGGTCCCATTTGCTTATTTTTGTTTTTATTTCCACTACTCTAGGAGGTGGATCAAAAAAGATCTTGCTGTGATTTATGTCAAAGAGTGCTCTTCCTATGTTTTCCTCTGAGAATTTTATAGTGTCTGGTATTACATTTAGGTCTCTAACGCATTTTGAATTTATTTTTGTGTATGGTGTTAGGGAGTGTTCTAATTTCATTCTTTTACATGTTGTTGTCCAGTTTTCCCAGCACCACTTATTGAAGAGACTGTCTTTTCTCCATTGTATACCCTTGCCTCTTTTGTCATAGATTAGTGGACCACAGGTGCGTGGGTTTATCTCTGGGCTTTCTATCCTTTTCCATTGATCTATATTTCTGTTTGTGTGCCACTGCCATATTGTCTTGATGATTGTAGCTTTGTAGTATAGTCTGAAGTCAGGGAGTCTGATTCCACCAGCTCTGCTTTTTTCCCTTAAGACTGCTTTGGCTATTAGGGGTCTTTTGTGTCTCCATACAAATTTTAAGATTTTTTGTTCTAGTTCTGTAAAAACTGCCATTGGTAATTTGATAGGGATTGCATTGATTCTGTAGATTGCTTTGGGTAGTGTAGTCATTTTCACAATATTGATTCTTCCAATCCAAGAACTTGGTATATCTCTCCATCTGTTGGTATCACCTTTAATTTCTTTCATCAGTGTCTTATAGTTTTCTGCATACAGGTCTTTTGTCTCCCTGAGTAGGTTTATTCCTAGGTATTTTATTCTTTTTGTTGCAATAGTAAATGGGAGTGTTTCCTTAATTTCTCATTCAGATGTTTCATCATTAGTGTATATGAATGCAAGGGATTTCTGTGCATTAACTTTGTATCCTGCAACTTTACCAAATTCATTGATTAGCTCTGGTAGTTTTCAGGTTGGTTGTTTGGCCTCAGGTGACCGAACACTGGAGCCTACCCAGGCTCTTCGGTGGGGCTAATGGCTGACTCTGGGAGGGCTCATGCCAAGGAGTACTTCTCAGAACTTCCGATGCCAGTGTCCTTGTCCTCATGGTGAGCCACACCCACCTCCTGCCTCTGCAGGAGACCCTATAACACTAGCAGGTAGGTCTGGTTCAGTCTGCTATGGGGTCACTGTTCCTTCCTCTGGGTCCTGATGCGCACACTACTTTGCGTGTGCCCTCCAAGATTGGAGTCTCTGTTTCCCCCAGTCCTATCAAAGTCCTGTAGTCAAATCCCGCTAGCCTTCAAAGTCTGATTCCCTAGGAATTCCTACTCCTGTTGCCAGACCCCCAGGTTGGGAAGCCGTATGTGGGGGCTCAGAACCTTCACTCCAGTGGATGGACTTTTGTGGTATATAAGTGTTCTCCAGTTTGTGAGTCACCCACCCAGCAGTTATGGGATTTGATTTTACTTTGATTGTGCCTCTCTTACTGTCTCACTGTGGTTTCTCCTTTGTCTTTGGATGTGGGGTATCTTTTTTGGTGATTTCCAGTGTTTTCCTGTCGATGATTGCTCTGCAGTTAGTTGTGATTCTGGTGCTCTCGCAAGTGGGAGTGAGGGCACGTCCTTCTACTCCACCATCTTGAACCAATCTCCAATCTTTTTCCATTGCCTGTACTATTGATTGTACTCTTTTTCCTGACTGTTTGGAATTGTTACCTGTCTTACCGTATTCGGAAAACTTCTCATGTTATATTGCCTTATTCTTATGCTCTTCAGCCTAAACAATCCTAGAGGCTGAATTTTGGAAAAACTAGTAAAGTAGTCTTTTTCAGGCTTCAGAGGCAGAAGGAGGCCTCTGCCCAACCTGTGACCCTGCCTGGACTGTGCACTTGCTCGCACACCTAACAACTTCTGCTAGCAAGTCAAGCGGCACCTACGATAACAAAGGGAGTGGGTTTTGGAATTTCTTGAGCCCTGGGGACCTGCCAGTCCCTCAGGGTCTGGAAAATCTTGTGACTCACATGTTGAAATCAGCAGCGCTGTTAAAGTGAGTCCAGAGCTGCATTTTTGCACACAAACTGATGATATCAATTTGCGGCCTGGAATTATAAATGGAAGCCCCCAGAACTCCAATCTGAAGTCTTACCTGTGGGGTGGATGCACTGCTGGGCCCCTTCCCAGTTGTGGCTCCAGATTGCTGTCACTCGGGACTTCCCAGCTGCTGCTTGGATCTGGAAGTAGGTGTCGGCCCAACTCGGGGATGTATACCCTGTTACTTTCCTCCTGTATTCTTATTCCTTTCCTTCTGATGACTGTATATTAAAATTAAGTTAAATCATCTTTCATTAAAGAGTTGATTAAAGCTGTTTATTTGTGTGAAATGAGTGGTTATTTTGTCAGCGAATCCAACAAATCATAAAACCGAAAGCAGGCTTTCGTCAAAACAAAATGTCTCTTGAACCCCAAAGCTTTCTCTCACACCACTTATCTTCTTCACAGGTAGAATTAGTTGCTCCCTCTTCTGTGCTTTTCACAGCTCTTTGTCAGTATTTCTACTACATCATGTCATTTCAAATATGTATACAGTATGATATATTTTTAATAATATATTATATCATGCACTTTCTTCTCTATGTTTATGAGCCCCTTAACAAAAGATGGTTACTTATTGTTCATTTTCCCATAGATCCATTGTTTATCACTCCTTTTTTTAAAAAGCAAATATTATTTCCTAACTAACTTCTTTCAAATATATCCTTTATTAATAACAGTGCCTGGCACAATGCCTAGTACTCGGAAGCACTCAGTAAATGTTTGCTAACTAAATTTTAAATTTCCGACTTATGGTTTGATGGGGCTGAAGGTGCTCCCTGTTCATGGCCTATAATTTACATAAAGTGAATTTTGGTGATACATATTGAGCTTCAGTAGAATAGCTGGATTAAGGCAAGAAAGCAGCACACAATGTATCTATAAGTCGGAAATTTTTCTATGACTTATTTTCCCCCATTTCGGGAGTACTAGCCAACCCAGTATTAGTTTGGGGCATAAGTAAACCTTGGAGTTAGGTAAGATAGAAATCAGCATTGAGGTATGAAAAATATTTAATTATAACTGAAAAATAACAATTTTATTCATATTGTTATTTGTGAGAAAACTATTTTTTAAGTTTTATTTGCTATGCAATGATTAAAAACATAAAAAGAATTTTCTTCACTGTTATATTCCAGGCTGATCTTATTAAATTACTGTTTTGATTTCCTTCTATCAAAAGACTGAAGAGCTAAAAAAAATGCTGAAGACATGTAAAAATACACATGAACTACCAATAGCCAAAGCTGGAACAATTGGAGCAACAGAGCAAATACTGATAGTATTAGATTATAATGCATATTAATATGAATAATTAAATAAATTTTTAAAAGAGCAAAAGAAATAGCTATTCCTTACTATTCACTATAAAGTAAACACCACATGAATAATTGTTGCAGGTAGCCAGCTGTGTAGGGACCTGGCCCATCAGCAGGCTGGCAGTAGTCCCACATGCCTTGGGCTATGCAGCCAGCCTCAGGGGAACATGGCCCTGCATACCAGCAGTAGGCAACACTCCCATACTCCTCTCGGCCACACAGCCAACTGCTCAGGAAAATACCCCACCCTCCAGTGGGCCTACAGTCACCCCATTAGACAGGACCTTGTAGCCAGCCAGGCCAGAAACCAGTCACACCTACCAGCATACCCACAGCATGCCCAGCCATAATAGAAGGGGGCATGCAGCCCACATAGTGGGTATCCCTAGAGCACATAGCTCTGATGACAAGAGGGGAGCATGCTGCTGGACCCTATATGACATCTCCTACATAAGGCCACTTCTCTAAGACTGGGAAACATAGCTGACCTACCTAATACACTGAAATAAACACAGAGCATTGGAAAAAGTGGGAAGACAGAGGAATATATTACAAATGAAGGAACAAGACAAAATCTTAGAAAAAGAACTAAACAAAGAGGAGATAGGCAATCTATCCAATAAAGAGTTAAGGTAACGATCATACAGATGCTCAATGAACTTGGGAGAAGAATGGATGAACACAGTGAGAATTTCCACCACAAGTTAGAAAATATAAAGAAGAACTAAACAGAGCTGATGAATACAATAACTGAAATAAAAATTTTACTAGAAGAAATCAACAGTAGATTAGATGAGACAGAGGAATGAATTAGTGATCTGGAAGATAAAGTAGTGGAAATAATTCAAACTGAACAGAAAAAAGAATGAAAAGAAATCAGGATAGGTTAAGAGGCATCAGAGACAACATTAAGCATACTAATACCTGCATTATAGGGGTTCCAGAAGGAGAAAAGAGAAAGAAGCAGAGAACTTATTTGAAGAAATAATAGCAAAAATCTTCTTTTAACCTGGGGAAGGAAACAGACATCAAGATCCAGATAGCACAGACAATCCCAAACAAAATGGACCCAAAGAGGTCTACACCAAGACACATTACAATTTAAATGGCAAAAATTAAAGATAAAGAGAGACCCTTAAAAGCAGCAAGAGAAAAACCAGTAGTTACATACAAGGGAATTCCCATAAGACTTTCAGCAAACTTTCGAGAGAAATTTTGCAGGCCAGAATGGAGTGGCACAATATATTCAAAGTGATGAAAGGAAAAAAGTTACAACCAAGAATACTCTACCCAGCAAGGTTATCATTCAGATTTTAAGGAGAGATAAAGAGTTTTACAGACAAGCAAAAGCTTAAGAAGTTCAGCATCACTAAACTAGCCTTATAAGAAATAAAGGGACTTATCTAAGTGAAAAAGAAAAGGCCACAACTAGAAATATGAAAATTATGAAAGGAAAAAGGTCACTGACAACCATAGACAACCATACAGTAAAGGTGGTAGAATAATCACTCATAAAACTAGTAAGAAGGTAAAAAGACAAAGTAGTAAAATCATCTATATGCACAGTAAGTAGTTAAGGAATACAATAAACAAAAAGATGCAAATTATGACATCAAAAACATTAAATGTATCTGTGGGGTAAAAATATTGGGATGTTGGAATGCATTTGAACTTAAGAGTGTATAGGTTTTTATATATAAAACCTCATTGTAACTACAAACTGCAAGCTTAAAATAGATACACAGACAAAAAGAAAAAGGAATCCAAACATAACATTGAGAAAGTCATCAAATCACAAAAAAAGAGAAAAAAGAAAGAAAGAAAAAAAACAACTACAAAAACAATCAGAAAACATACTTATCAATAATTATTTTAAATGTAAATGGACTAAATCCTCCTATCAAAAGACATACAGCGGCTGAATAGATTAAAAAAAAAAGACCCATATATATGTTGCTTACACAAGACTCTTCAGATCTAAAGACAAACAGACTGAAATTGAGGGTATGAAAAAAAGGTATTTCATGCAGATGGAAATGAAAATAAAGATGGGGGTAGGAATACTCACATCAGAAAAAATAGACTTTAAAACAAAGAGTGTAACAAGAGACAAAGGAGGACATTACATAATGACAAAGCAATAAATACAACAAAAAGATATAGCAATTGTTAATATATATGAACCCACCATAAGAACACCTAAATGCATAAAGCAAATATTAACAAGGATAAAGGGAAAAATTGACGATAACACAATAAAAATAGGGAAGTTTAATTCCACACTTCCATCAATTAACAGATCATCCAGACAGAAAATCAATAAGAAAACACTGACTTTAAATGGCACTTTAGATTAGATAAGATTAATAGATATTTACAGAACATTTTATTCAAAAACAACAGAAAATCATTCTTTCAAGTGCACATGGAAAATTCTCCAGGATAGATCACATGCTAGGCCACAAAACACATCTCAATAAATTTAGGAAAATTGAAATCATATCAGGCATCTTTTCTGACCACAACAGTATGACATTCAAAATCAATTTCATGAAAAAAACTGCAAAAAACACAAACAAATGGAGTCTAAACAACATGCTACTAAACAACCAACAGGTCAACAAAGAAATTTAAAAATACCTGGGGACAATTTAGAATGGAAACAAAATTATCCAAAATCTATGAGACAAAACAGAAGCATTTCTAAGAGGAAAATTTATAGTGATACAAGCCTACCTTAGGAAACAAGAAAAATCTCAAATAAACAATCTAAACTTACACTTAAAGGAACCAGGAAAAGAACAAACAAAACCCAAAGTTAGTAGAAGAAAAGAAATAATAAAGATCAGAGCAGAAATAAATAAAATAGAGACAAAAAAGAAAAAAATCAATAAAACTGAGTTGATTCATTGAAAAAAATGTTGATAAACATTTAGACAGTCTGATCAAGAAACAAAGAGAGAGTGCTCAAATCAATAAAATCATAAATGAAAAAGAAGTTACAAGTGATACCTCAGAAATACAAAGAATCATAAGAGATTACTATAAACAACTATAGCCAATAAAGTGAACAACCTAGAAATGGATAAATTATTAGAAATGTACAATCTCCCAAGACTAAATCAGGAAGGAATAGAATATACAAACAGACTGATTACTAGTAATTAAATTGAATCAGTAACTTAAAAACTCTCAGTAAACAGAAGTCCAAGACCAGATGGCTTCATAGGTGAATTCTACCAAACATTTAAAGAAGAGTTAACACCTACTCTTCTCAAACTATTCCAAAAAATTGCAGAGGAAGAAATGCTTCCAAACTCATTCTATGATTCCAAGATCACCCTGATACCAAAACCATAAAAAGACACACCACACACACAAAATTACAGGCCAACATCCATGATGAACATAGATCCAAAATTCCTCAGCAAAATGTTGGCAAACTGAACTCAACAATACATTAAAAGGATCATACACCATGATCAAGTGGGATTTATCCCAGAGGTGCAAGGATGTTTCAATATCTGCAAATCAATCAATGTGATACATCATATTAACAAAATCATATGACCATCTGAATAGATGTAGAAGAAGCATTTGATGAAAATCCATTTATGATCAAAAAAAATCAATAAGACCATATATAACAAACCAACAGTCAACAACATATTCAACAGTGAAAATCTGAAAAGATTTCATCTAAGATCAGGAATAAGACAAGGATGTCCACTCTTTTTTTTTTTTTTTTGCGGTACGTGGGCCTCTCACTGCTGTGGCCTCTCCCGTTGCAGAGCACAGGCTCCGGACGCACAGGCTCAGCGGCCATGGCTCACGGGCCCAGCGGCTCCACGGCATGTGGGATCCTCCCGGACCAGGGCACGAACCCATGTCCCCTGCATCGGCAGGCGGACTCTCAACAACTGCGCCACCAGGGAAGCCCAGGAAGTCCACTCTTGCCACTTTTATTCAACATAGTATTTGAAGCCCTAGCCACAACAATCAACAAGAAAATAAATAAATAAAAGGAATCCAAATTGGAAAGGAAGAAGTAAAACTGTCAGTTTCAGGTGACATAATACTATACATAGAAAATCCGAAGCATGCCACCAAAAACACTATCACAACTAATGACTCAGTAAGGTTGCAAGGTACAAAATTAATGGCTATAATCTGTTGTAAATTTATCCATTAATAATGAACTATCAGAGAGAAATCAAGAAAACAATCCCATTACAATTGAATCAAAAAGAATAAAATATCTAGAAACTTAACCAAGGAAAACACTGAAAACTATAAGACACTGAAGAAAGAAATTGCAGATGATACAAGCAAATGGAAAGATATAACATTCGTGTGGATTAGAAGAATTAATACTGCTAAAATGACCATACTACCCAAGGTAATTTACAGATTCAAAGCAATCCTTATCAAAATATCCTTGGCATTTTCACAACACTAGAATAAATAATTCTAAAATCTGTATGGAAACACAGAAGATCCCAAAAAGAAAAAACAAAACAAAAAAAGAACAAAGCTGGAGGTATCATGCTCCCTGATTTCAAACTATACTACAAAGCTACAGTAATCAAGATAGTGTGACACACTGAGAGTACAGCCATGTCTGTCCTCGTATCCTTAGTGCCTGGATGAGGGTGGATGCTCAATAAGTGTCTATGAATGAAAGGGGTTAATGAATGACTGAATATTAAGTTGTATAGGCTTTTGAGGTTGGTTACAACTTTCACAATTTCAACTTTTTGAGACAGAAGAATGGGAAGTAAAGCTAAGTTGTGAATCAAAATGCCTCTGATTTTGCTGGATTCAATTAATACCAAAAAGTATGCAGCACTGAGTTTATCAGTGCTATTAAAGCTATTAAATACACAAAAATCAAATCAATATATTTCTATATATAGTTCCTATATTCCTGTAATCTCTCCTATACTTATACTTGAAGCTTATTGTAATCATTCCAGTTCAGAATGTATTAAGCATATTGTATGTGTCAAACACTACACTAGATACTGGGTACATAAGAAATAAAAATTGGGAAAAATAGAAACTGACATATAGGCCAATGGAACAGAATAGAGAGCCTAAAAATGAACCCACACTTGTGAGTCAAGTGATTTATGACAAAGGAGGCAAGAATATACAATGGGTGGGGAAAACACAGTGCCTTCAATAGATGGAGTTGGGAAAACTGGACAGTACATGAAAAAGTATCAAACTGGACTCTTTTCTCATACCATATACAAAAATCAACTCCAAATGGATTAAAGACTTAAATGTAAGACCTGAAACAATAAAGCTTCTAGAAGAACACATAGGCAGTACACTCTGTGATGCTGGTCTTAGCAATAATTTTTTTTGATCTGTCCCTTCAGGCAAGGGAAACAAAAGCAACTATCAGCAACAAGACTATATCAAACTAAAAGGTTTTGCACAGTGATTGAAGCCATCAACAAAATGAAAAGGCAACCAATTGAATGAGAAAAGCTATTTGCAAATAATATATCTGATAAGGGTTAATATCCAAAATATACAAAGAACTCATACAACGCAACATCAATCTAATTTTAAAAAGTGCAGAGGACTTAAATAGACAATTTTTCCAAAGGAGACATACAGATGGCTAACAGACACAGAAAAAGATGCTCAATATTAGAGATCATCAGGGAAATGCAAAGCAAAACCAAAATGAGATACCACCTCACACCTCTCAGAGTGGCTAAAAGACACAAATAACAAGAGTTGGCAAGGATGTCGAGAAGTGGGAACTCTTGTGCATTGTTAGTGGGACTGTAGGTTGGTGAAGCCACTATGGAAAAGACTATGGAGGTTTCTCAGAAATTAAAAATAGAACTGCCATGTGATTCAGCAATTTCACTTCTAGATATTTACCCGAAGAAAACAATAACACTAATTATAAAAGATATATGCACATCAATGTTCATTGTAGCTATTTACAATAGCTAAGATATGGAAACAACCTAAGTGGCCAATGATAGAGGAATGGAAAAAGAAGATGTGGTATATATATGCAATTGAATATTATTCAGTCATAAAAAATAAGTGAAATCTTGTCACTTGCAGCAGCAGCAGGGATGGATCTAGAAAGATTTGTGTTAAGTGAAATAAGTCAGACAGAGAAAGATAAATACCATATGATCTCACTTTTATGTGGGATCCTAAAAACAAGAAACAAACAAAACAAAATGAAAACAGCCTCATAGGCACAGAGAAAAAATGAGTGGTTGCCAGAGGGCAGGGAGTTGGGGGACAGGTGAAGTAGGTGTAAGGGATTAAGAAGTACAAACCTCCAGTTATTAGTTAAATAAGCCATGGGGATGTACTACACAGCATAAGGAATATAGTCAGTTATATCGTAATAACTTTGTATGGGGACAAATTGTTACTAGACTTATTGTGGTGATCACATTCATAATATATACAAATGTCAAATCACTAGGTAGTACACCTGAAACTAACATAATCTTTCACATCACCTATTGATATATTCAATAAACAAATAAACAAACAAATAAAATAATGGTTGCAGGCAGACAATAAATGAATGCCAAAATTAGTGAGCAAAATTATAGTGAAAACCAGGATACTTGCAGTCTCAAAGTGTGTCTCCATTAGAAAGTATCTTTTGAGAGAGAAAAAAAAGAAATTTCACATTGAAAAAAACTGGTAAACACTATCTTTAACAAGTGCTCAAGATTGACATCAATTATTAAGAAGATATAGAACATTCTCTAACACCACATGAAAAAATAAACTCAAAATGGATTCAAGATCTAAATGTAAATCTGGAGTCAAAGTTGTTTGAGAAGCAGTTACATCCCTAGATCATCTGCCTACCTTCAGGCTACTAGACAACTATATGATTTTAAGGTATACAGGGTCTCAAAAAATTTACCACCCTACCTGAGAAGGAACTTTCTGGAGAAACTGCTCATTGAGAGACCAGTAAAGACAAAGGGTGAGATACAAAATGCAGGAAATGGAACCAGGAGAGAGATGAAGCAAAAATAAACAAATGGGACCTAATTAAACATAAAAGCTTTTGTACAGCAAAAGAAATCATCAACAAAATGAAAAAACCTACTGAATGGGAGAAAATATTTGCAAATGATAGGACCAATAAAGGATTAATATCCAAAATATATAAACAGCTCATACAACTCAACATCAAAAACAAAAACAAACAACTTGATTAAAAAATGGGCAGAAGAACTGAATGGATCTTTTTCCAAAGAGGAAACACAGATGGCCAACAGGCACATAAAAAGATGCTCAACATCACTAATCATCAGGGAAACACAAATCAAAACCACAATGAGACATCACCTCATACCTTTAAGAATGGTTATCATTGGCACAGTGGTTAAGAATCCACCTGCCAGTGCAGGGGACATGGGTTCAATACCTGGTCTGGGAAGATCCCACCTGCTGTGGAGCAAATAAGCCCATGCACCACAACTACTGAGCCTGTGTTCTAGAGCCTGTGAGCCACAACTACTGAGCCCACATGTCACAACTACTGAAGCCCACGCACCTAGAACCAATGCTCCACAACAAGAGAAGCCACCACAATGAGAAGCCCATGCACTGCAATGAAGAGTAGCCCCCGCTCGCCACAACTAGAGAAAGCCCACGTGCAGCAACAAACACCCAACACAGCCAAAACTAAATAAAATTTAAAAAAAAGACTTGATGCTGAACTCTGTCTCATTCTAATAAAAAAAAATTCATCAAAATTTTTTAAAAAAAATGAATGGTTATCATCAAAAAGATCACAAATAACAAGTATCGGTGAGGATGTGGAGAAAATACACTCTTGTGGGGATGAAAACTGGTGCAGCCACTGTGGAAAACAGTATGGTCTTTCTCAAAAACTAAAACCAGAACTACCATATGATCCAGCAATTCTACTCCTGGGTATATATCTGAAAAATGTTCATAGCAACATTATTTACAATTGCCAAGATATGGAAACAACCTAAGTCTCCATCAACAGACAAATGTGTAAAGAAGTTGTGGTACATATATACAATGGAATACTACTCGGCCATAAAAAAGAATGAAATTTTGCCCTTTGCAGTAGCATGGATGGACTTAGAAGGCATTATGCTAAGTGAAATAAATCAGAGAGAGAGACAAATACTGTATGACATCACTTATATGTGGAATCTAAAAATACAACAAACTACTGAATATAACATAAAAGAAGCATACTCACAGATATAGGGAACAAACTAATGGTTACCAGGTGGGAGGCGGGGAGAGACAATATAGGGGTGGGGGAATGGGAGGTACAAACTCTTCGGTGTAAGATAGGCTCAAGGATATATTGTACAACATAGGAAATATAGCCAGTGTTTTGTAATAATTGTAAATGGAAAGTAACCTTTAAAAATTGTATAATTTTTAAAAAAAATTTAAAAAGAACTAATACTGAGAAAACATCAGGCAAACCTAAATTGAAAAACATTCTACAAAATAACTAACCTAAATTACTCATAAAAAGTGCCAAGGTCACAAAAGACAAAGACAGAGGAACTTTCACAGTTTGGAAGAGACTAAATAAATATTACAATTAAATGCAGAGTAGGAGCCTGGATTGGATTCTGGACCAGAAAATGATGTTACTGGGACAATTCATAAAATTTAAGTCAGGGCTCTGTCTGTAATATATATATATATATATGCAATAGTTAGTAGTATTGTACCAATGTTCATTTCCTTGCTTTGGTAAATGTGCTATGGTTATAGAAAATGTTAACATTAGTAGAAACTGAATGAAGGGTATAGAGGAATTCTCTGTACATTTTTGCAACTTTTCTGTTAGTCATAAAATTATTTCAAAATACAAAAATTTAAATTTTTAAGTGAAATCTGTTTTTATTTCCTTGTTTAGACTCATCTAATTTTATGAAGTTCTCTCTGGTCATCCTGGCCGAAAATGAGTTGTGCTAGATTGCATGATTTTGAATCCCAAACCCACAATATCCTAGCTATATAACTTTGGACAAGTTACTTTACCTCTGTGTTCTTTAATTTTCTCACATGTAAAATGGGAGTAGTAATAGCACCTGCCTCATACGATTGTTTTAAGGACATAATAGTTTAAGATGGATAAGTGCTTAAAGGGTATCTGCCACATGGTAAACATTATATAAGTGTTAGCTGTTACTATTATCATTACTGAACCTACATTGCCCTATTCACACATTTTTTGCACTTCAATTCTTAGAATATAAATTCGTTCTCGTATATAGATGATAAACAATGACAATGGTTGTAAGACTGTTTTAGAGTCAGTCCCCTACTTTCATATGTATTCATACATGTAAATACAAGAACTTAAATGTGAGAATGTTGAATACTGATTTGCATGTTTTGTAGGATTAGTTTATCAGTTTATACATCCAAATCCAAATTTGTTTTGAAATGTCTTGGGAATAGAACAAGTTAGAAAAGCGTAAGTTTTTCAAAATTAATTTGGGAAAGAAAGGTTCACTTGTACTCAGTTTTATCCCCCACCACACACTCACTTACAGTGCCTTGTATAATACCTATCAGATAATAAGCATAAAATCACTTTGCTAAATGTAAGGATAAATGAATAAAAAAATAAATTGGTATTAAGCAATGCTTTGTCTTAATAAATGTGGGTACAACCATGATTTGATGCCTCTGCTTAAAATGCTATTGGCTAGGGCTAAAATTATTATTAAATTTTTTAATTTCAGAAATGCTTCATGTTTTATTTAATTCTGTAACATTGTAAGAGACAAGAAAGAGTCTGAGAAAATATTTGAAGAGATTATAGTAGAAAATTTCCCTAACATGGGACAGGAAATAGTCACCCAAGTCCAGGAAGCACAGAGAGACACATACAGGATAAATCCTAGGCAAAACACACCAAGACACATATTAATCAAACTAACAAAAATTAAATTCAAAGAAAAAAATATTAAAAGTAGCAAGGGAGAAGCAAAAAATGACATACAAAGGAATCCCCATAAGGTTATCAGCTGATTTTTCAGCAGAAACTCTGCAGGCCAGAAGGGAGTGGCAGGATATACTCCACTATGGAGAACAGTATGGAGGTTCCTTAAAAAAACTACAAATAGAACTAACATATGACCCAGCAATCCCACTACTGGGCATATACCCTGAGAAAACCATAATTCAAAAAGAGTCATGTACCAAAATGTTCATTGCAGCTCTATTTACAATACCCTGGAGATGGAAACAACTTAAGTATCCATCATTGGATGAATGGATAAAGAAGAGGTGGCACATATATACAATGGAATATTACTCAGCCATAAAAAGAAATGAAATTGAGCTATTTGTAATGAGGTGGTGGACCTAAATTCTGTCATACAGAGTGAAGTAAGTCAGAAAGAGAAAGACAAATACCGTATGCTAACACATATATATGGAATTTAAGAAAAAAAAATGTCATGAAGAACCTAGGGCTAAGACAGGAATAAAGACACAGACCTACTAGAGAATGGACTTGAGGATATGGGGAAGGGGAAGGGTAAGCTGTGACAAAGCAAGAGAGTGGCATGGACATATATACAATACCAAACGTAAAATAGATAGCTAGTGGGAAGCAGCCGCATAGCACAGGGAGATCAGCTCGGTGCTTTGTGACCACCTAGAGGGGTGGGATAGGGAGGGTGGGAGGGAGGGAGACACAAGAGGGAAGAGATATGGGAACATATGTATATGTATAACTGATTCACTTTGTTATAAAGCAGAAACTAACACACCACTGTAAACCAATTATACTCCAATAAAGATGTAAAAAAAAAAAAGACTATTAGAAGAGACAAAGTAGGACACTACATAATGATCAAGGGATCAATCCAAAAAGAAGATATAACAATTGTAAATATTTATGTGTTCAACATAGGAGCACCTTAATACATAAGGCAAATGCTAACAGTGAAAAAAGGGGAAATCGACAGTAACATAACAATAGTAGGGGACTTTAACACCCTACTTTTACCAATGGACAGATCATCCAAAATGAAAATAAATAAGGAAACACAAGCTTTAAATGATACATTAAAAACGATGGACTTAATTCATATTTATAGGACATTCCATCCAAAAACAGCAGATTACTCTTTCTTCTCAAGTGCTTATGGAACATTCTCCAGGATAGATCATATCTTGGGTCACAAATCAAACCTTGGTAAATTTAAGAAAATTGAAATCATATCAAGTAACTTTTCCGACTACAATGCTATGAGACTAGATATCAATTATAGGAAAAAATCTGTAAAAAATGAAAACACATGGAGGCTAAACAATACACTACTAAATAACCAAGAGATCACTGAAGAAATCAAAAAGGAAATCAAAAAATACCTAGAAACAAATGACAATGAAAACACAATGACCCAAAACCTATGGGATACAGCAAAAATGATTCTAAGAGGGAAGTTTACAGCAATAGAATCCTACCTCAAGAAACAAGAAACATCTCAAATAAATACCGTAACCTTACATCTAAAGCAATTAGAGAAAGAAGAACAAAAAAACCCCAAAGTTAGCAGAAGGAAAGAAATCATAAAGATCAGATCAGAAATAAATGAAAAAGAAATGAAGGAAATGATAGCAAAGATCAACAAAACTAAAACCTGCTTCTTGAGAAGATTAAAAAAAATTGATAAATCATTAGCCAGGCTTATCAAGAAAAAGAGGTAGAGGACTCAAATCAATAGAATTAGAAATGAAAAAGGAGAAGTAACAACTGACACTGCAGAAAGATAAAGGATCATAAGAGATTACTACAAGCAACTATATGCCAATAAAATGGACAACCTGGAAGATAAGGATAATTCTTAGCAAAGCACAACCTTCTGAGACTGAACCATGAAGAAAGACAAAATATAAACAGACCAATCACAAGCACTGAAATTGAAACTGTGATTAAAAATCTTTCAACAAAAAAAAGCCCAGGACCAGATGGCTTCACAGGTGAATTCTATCAATAATTTAGAGAAGAGTTAACACCTATCCTTTTCAAACTCTTCCAAAATGTAGCAGAGGTAGGAACACTGTCAAAGTCATTCTCTGAGGCCACCATCACCTGATACCAAAACCACACAAAGGTACTACAAAAAAAGAAAATTACAGACCAATATCACTGATGAACATAGATGCAAAAATCTTGCAAACAGAATTCTGCAAACAGAATCCAACAACACATTAAAAGGATCATACACCATGATCAAGTGGGGTTTATCCCAGGAATGCAAAGATTCTTCAATATACACAAATCAATCAATGTGATAAACTATATAAACAAATTGAAGGAAAAAAGCCATACGATCATCTCAAGAGATGCAGAAAAATCTTTTGACAAAATTCAACACCAATTTATGATAAAAACTCTCCAGAAAGTAGGCATAGAGGGTACCTACCTCAACGTAATAAAGGCCACATATGACAAACCCACAGCAAATACCATTCTCAATGGTGAAAATCTGAAACCATTTCCACTAAGATCAGGAACAAGACAAGGTTGTCCACTCTCACCACTATTATTCAACATTGTTTTGGAAGTTTTGCCACAGAAATCAGAGACGAAAAAGAAATAAAAGGAATCCAAATTGGAAAAGAACAGTAAAACTGTCACTGTTTGCAGATGACATGATACTATACCTAGAAAATCCTAAAGATGTTACCAGAAAACTACTAGAGGTAATCAATGAATTTGGTAAAGTAGCAGAATACAAAATTAATGCACAGAAATCTCTTGCATTCCTATACACTAACAATGAAAGATCAGAAAGGGAAATTAAGAAAATAATCCCATTTACCATCGCAACAAAAAGAATAAAATACCTCGGAATGAAATGTAAAATACATAGCTAGTGGGAAGCAGCCACATAGCACAGGGACATCAGCTCAGTGCTTTGTTTCCAAATAGGGAGGGTGAGAGGGAGACACAAGAGGGAGGAGATATGGGGATATATGTATATGTATAGTTGATTCACTTTGTTAAAAGCAGAAACTAACACACCATTGTAAAGCAATTATACTCCAATAAAGACGTTAAAAAAGAAAAAAAATACCTAGGAATATATCTACCTAAGGAGGCAAAAACTTGTACTCAGAAAACTATAAAACGCTGATGAAAGAAATCAAAGATTACATAAACATATGGAGAAATATACCAAGTTTTTGGATTGGAAGAATAAATATTGTGAAAATAACTATACTACCCAAAGCAATCTACAGATTTAATGAAATCCCTACCAAACTACCAATGGCATTCTTCACAGAACTATAACAAAAATTTTTACAATTTGTATGGAAACACAAAAGACCCTGAATAGCCAAAGCAATCTTGAGAAGAAAAACGGAGCTGGAGGAATCAGGGTCCCCAACTTCAAACTATACTACAAAGCTACAGTAATCAAGACAGTATGGTACTGGCACAAAAATAGAAATATAGATCAATGGTATCAAGGGATAGAAAGCCCAGCGATAAACCGACACACATATGGTCACCTAATTTACGACAAAGGAGGCAAGAACATACAGTGGAGAAAATACAGCCTCTTCAATAAGTGGTGCTGGGAAAACTGAACAGCTATATGTAAAAGAATGAAATTAGAACACTCCCTAACACCATACACAAAAATAAACTCCAAATGGATTAAAGACCTAAATGTAATACCGGACACAATAAAACTCTTAGAGGAAAACACAGGAAAAACATCTTTGACATAAACCACAGCAAGCTCTTTTGACCCACCTCCTAGAGTAATGAAAATAAAAACAAAAATAAACAAATGGGACCTAATGGAACTTAAAGCTTTTGCACAGCAAAGGAAACCATAAACAAAACAAAAAGCCAACCCTCAGAATGGGAGAATGTATTTGCAAATGAATCAACGGACAAAGGATTAATCTCCAAAATAGACAAATATCTCATGGAGCTCAATATCAAAAAAACAAACAACCCAGTTAAAAAATGGGCAGAAGACCTAAATAGACATTTCTCCCAAGAAGACATACAGATGGCCAAGAAGCACATGAAAAGCTGCTCAACATCACTAATCATTAGAGAAATGCAAATCAAAACTACAATGAGGTATCACCTCACACTGGTCAGAATGGCCATCATCAGAAAAATCTACAAACAATAAATGCTGGAGAGGGTGTGGAGAAAAGGCAACCCTTCTGCCATGTTTGTGGGAATGTAAATTAATACAGCCACTATGGAGAACAGTATGGAGGTTACTTAAGAAACTAAAAATAGAACTACCATATGACCCAGCAATCCCATTACTGGGCATATACCCTGAGAAAACCATAATTCAAAAGGACACATGTACCCCAGTGTTCATTGCAGCACTATTTACAATAGCCAGGACATGGAAACAACCCAAATGTCCAACAATAGATTAATTGATGAAGAAGATGTGGTTCATATACACAAAGGAATATTACTCAGCCATAAAAAGGAATGAAACTCGATCATTTGTAGAGATGTAGGTGGACCTAGAGTCTGTCATACAGAGTGAAGTAAGCCAGAAAGAGAAAAACAAATATTGTATGTTAACGCATATATGTCAAATCTAGAAAAATGGTACAGATGAACCTATTTTTAGGGCAGGAATAGAGACATAGATGTAGAGAAAGGACATGTGAACATGGGGAGAGGAAGAAGAGGGTGGGACGAATTGGAAGATTAGGTGTGACATAAATCTATTTCACCATGTGTAAAATAGATAGCTAGTGGGAACCTGCTGTACAGCTCAGGTGCTCAGTTTGGTGCTCTGTGATGACCTAGATGGTTGGGATGGGGGGTTGAGAGGGAGGTACAAGAGGGAGGGGATATAGGTACACATATAGCTGATTCACTTCATTGTACAGCAGAAAGTAACACAACATTGTAAAGCAATTTTACTCAAAAAAAAAAAAGACCATCAAAAAAAAATGCTCAGAGAACTAAAGGAAGACATGAGAAAGTCAATAAAACACTATGCGAACAAAATGGAAATAGCAATGAAGAGATATGACCTAAAAAAAATGATTCTAGAGTTGAGAAGTACAATAATTGAAATAAAAATTTCACTAGGGATTGAAAGGCAGATTTGAGCAGGCAGAAGAAAGAATCAGCAAATGAAGACTGGACAATTGAAATGATCAAGTCTGAAGAAATAAAAGAAAAAAGATTGAAGAAAAGTGAAGAGTCTAAGAGATGGGACACAACCAATCAACATGTGCATTGTGGAAGAACCAGAAGGAGAAAATAGAAAGGGGTAGATAGATTAGTTGAAGAAATAAAGCCACAAAACTTACCAAATTTGGTGAAAGACATGAATATAAACAGGCAAAAATCTCAACAAATTTCAAATAGAATGAACTCAAACACTCCCACACCAAGACACATAATTAAACTTCCAAAAGACAAAGACAGAAAGTGAATTGTGAAAACAGCAAGAAAGAAGTAACTCATCACACATAAGCAATCATTAGCAAGATAATTAGCTGACTTCTCATCAGCAAGTTTGGAGGCTAGAAGGCTTTAAGTTGATATATTTAAAATGCTAAAAGAAAAAAACTGTCAACAAAGAATTCTCTATCCACCAAAACTGTTATTCAAAAGTGAGGTAGAAATCAAGATATTCCCAGATAAACAAAAGCTGAGGGAATTTGTTACAACTAGACCTGCTCTGCAAGAAATCCTAAACAGAGTTCTTCAGGTTGAAATGGAAGGACACTAGAAACAATATGAACAATTAAAGATCTCAGGAAAGGTAAATATGTGGACAGTTATAAAACGTGTATTATTGTAATAGTTTTTTTTTTATTGCGGTACACGGGCCTCTCACTGTTGTGGCCTCTCCCGTTGCAGAGCACAGGCTCTGGACGTGCAGGGTCAGTGGCCATGGCTCACAGGCCTAGCTGCTCCGCGGCATGTAGGATCCTCCCAGACCTGGGCACGAACCCGCGTCCCCTGCATCGGCAGGCAGACTCTCAACCACTGCACCACCAGGGAAGCCCTGTAATAATGGTTTGTAATGCCACTTTTTGTTTTCTATGTGATTTAAGAGACTAATATGCTAAAAAATTAGTTTAAAAGCTAGAATTATTATCACTTTGGTTTGTAACTCCACATATTATTTTCTACATAACTTAAGAGACTAATGCATTAAAAATTATTGGTTTATATTTTTGGACACACAAAGTACAAAGATATAATTTTGTGACCTTAGTAACAGAAAGTGGTGAAGAAAGAGCTGCAAATGGTAGAGCTTTTGTATATTATTGAAGTTAAGCTGGTATAAATTCAAACTAGAATGTTGTAACTTTACAATATAATCCCCAAGGTAATCCCAAAGAAAATAGTTATAGAGTATAAACAAAAGGAAATGAAAAGAGAATTAAAACATTTCAGCCCCCCAAATAAACTAAATACAAAAAAGAAAGGAAAGTCTGTCTCAAAGATATATACTGTACACTTATGTTCACGGCAGCATTATTAACAATAGCTAAGATGTGGAAGTAACTCAAGTGTCCATTGACAGCTGAATGGATAAGCAAAGTGTGGTATATAAATATACAATGAAATATTATTCATCCTGAAAAAAGAAGGAAATTCTGACATTGTTACATGGATGAATCTTGAGAACATTATGGTAAGTGAAATAAGCCAACCACAAAAAGACAAATACTGTATGATTCCACTTATATGAGGTACCTAGAGTAGTCAAAATCATAGAGACAGAAAGTAAATAGAATGGTAGTTACCAGGGCTGGGAAAGAGAGAATGGAGTGTTATTTTTTAATGGGTATAGAGTTTCAGTTTTACAAGATGAAAAGAATATTGATGATAGATGGTGGTGATTGTTATACAACAATACAAATATACTTAATATCATTGAAACTTAAAAATGGTTACGAAAGTAAATTTTACGTGTATTTTACTATAATAAAAAAATTAAATAAAAATTTTTTCCTCAAGGATTTTGAACACCATGAATTTTTCTAAAAGCTTTTCTATGATTAACTAGCCTCTGAATTTAAGCAGGAATAAAACTCAAACCACAATAAAGCCTGTATCATTTAGTTTTACTAAAAATAGAACTACCATACGATCCAGCAATCCCACTACTGGGCATATACCCTGAGAAAACCATAATTCAAAAAGAGTCATGTACCACAATGTTCATTGCAGCTCTATTTACAATAGCCAGTACATGGAAGCAACCTAAGTGTCATCAACAGATGAATGGATAAAGAAGATGTGGCACATATATACAATGGAATATTACTCAGCCATAAAAAGAAATGAAATTGAGTTATTTGTAGTGAGGTGGGTGGACCTAGAGTCTGTCATACAGAGTGAAGTAAGTCAGAAAGAGAAAAAGAAATACCGTATGCTAACACATATATATGGAATCTAAAAAAAGAAACCAAAAAATGGCTATGAAGAACCTAGGGGCAGGACAGGAATAAAGACACAGATGTAGACAATGGACTTGAGGACACAGAGTGGGGAAGGGTAAGCTGGGACGAAGTGAGATAGTGGCATGGACTTATATACACTACCAAATGTAAAACAGATAGCTAGTGGGAAGCAGCCACATAGCACAGGGAGATCAGCTCAGTGCTTTGTGACCACCTAAAGGGGTGGGATAGGGAGGGTGGGAGGGAGATGCAAGAGGGAAGGGATATGGGGATATATGTATATGTATAGCTGATTCACTTTGTTATACAGCAGAAACTAACACACCATTGTAGAGTAATTCTACTCCAATAAAGATGTTAAAAAAACAAACAAAAAATAAAGCCTATATCATTTAGTTTTCATATGAGGATGTAGTAAAAGGAAATCTAAAGGTCATTTAAAATAATATTACATTAGATTACACTTGCGGTTAAAATTCACATACTTATAGAATGCAAAATATAAATTAGCAATCTCATTATTTTTATTTCCTTTAGAGAAAACACGGGGAACTAAGAAAAAGTGTAAGCACATGTAAGTGATTTTGTGTGTGTGTTTGTTGGACTTTGGAAGTGCAATTTGTTTCAAATCTGAGCCCAATCAAGAAAAAACAAAAATGAGAACACCCCATGAACCATAGTAAATGTGAAACAAAACAAACAAATGACAACAACAAGAACAAAATTAAAACTAAAAGTGAGAACACATACAGAAAATTGTTTTTATATTTCTTCAGCATATGTTTTGCCTTTAAATATTCACATCACCCAACTAAGTAATTTCTAACATAGACTCAAAATAAAATCATTTGTGAAGCAAAACTTTCATGGGGACAGTGATTAAAATATAGAGAGAAGACAATGTTTTGGGGTCTTCTGTGCTATTCTTATGGTTTTTCCATTCCATTTTTATGCAAATGATTTTACAGAAAATGATTACCACTCAGAGCAAACAGTTTTCTTTGGAGTGGGAAAATCAATGAGTACACAGAAATCTACCATATTCTGTCTGAGAAATTTTATCCCTGTGGGTTATGAAATTCTTGGTTTTGGCTTCTTGAATTTCTAACTAGAATTGTCTTCCTGTAAACTGTGTAAGTTTATCAGAACAGCATAAAGTTACTCATTGCATCCTCTCTGGAGAAAGAAAGGAATGATCTTTCCCAATGAAGACAAGAGTGATAATGAAAATCGAATGTGAAGTAATCAAACTCATGAGAGTGCATTTTTCTAAGGAAACATTTCATTATTTAAGTTAAAACATTAGCTAATGAACTGTCAGGGTCATAATGTAACACAAAATTTAGTCTTGGATACACTTTGGGTAACAAAATATCTGAGTTTTTCACTCTTTCACCTCTGAATCATTTTATTCATTCATTCAAAAGCCATTTACTGAGTGCCTCTGTTATTGCCAAGTGCTATACTTCTGCCTTCAAGAAGCTCAGGATTTGGGAGAGAGGTGGAAAGAAAACCAATAGTAGTGGCACAAAGTAGTAAGTGCTTTGAGGGGTCTATTCCCAGAGTTTGTCGGGAGCACATAGGAGAGGAATTTAACGTGGCTTGGAGTAAGGGCAAAAAGGCACAAGAAAACTATTCTCAGTAGAGATTACTTGAAGGATAAGTGGTTTATCAGACAGAGAAGAGAAAGGAAGGCTTTCAGGCTGCAGGAAGAAGCATGGACAGATCTGAGAGATATTAGAAGGTAAAACAGCACCTGCTAATCAGATGTGGGAGATGAGGGGGAAGAAGGCCAGATAAAGACAAACAAAGCAATCTCATTTTCCACATATGTGTAACTTCATTAGCACTCACTACCTACAGACCAAATATTAGAGGTAGGCCCTAAGGAAAATACAAATATGAAAAATATATGGTCGTTGTCCTTAAAAACTTCAAGTTGAGTTAGTGTAGGGTCTATGGGAAGGGAGTACAGGAAGACTTTCTAAAAGCAAGTGCAATTACCATATTGTGATTTATAATAAGAAATATATATTTGGTCTTCATTCTGTTTCCGGCACAGAGCTCCTAAAACACTTGTAATTTCCTGTGATGAGAGAGATAACTGGGTAATTTTTGTTATGTTAATGAGATAACCTTTGGACCTCATCTAAGGATGGGGGATGGTTGCTACTGGAGCCAACCAGGTGATTAGAGGGTTGGAACTTTCTGTCCCACACCCTGACCTCGAGGGAGGGGAGAGGGGCTGGAGTTTGAATCACTCACCAATGACCAAGGACTTAATCAATCATGCCTATGTAATGAAATCTCCATAAAAACCCAAAAGGACAGGCTTCGGAGAGCTTCCAAGTTGGTGAACATGTTGAGATTCAAGGAGAGTGGCATGCTTGGAGAGACCGTGGAAGCTCCGTGCCCTTTCCCCATGCTTTGCCCTATGCATCTCTTCCATCTGGCTGTTCCCACGTTAAATCCTTTTATAATAAACCAGGAATCTGGTAAGTAAAGTGTTTCTCTGAGTTTTGTGAGTTGCTCTAGCAAATTAATCAAATCCAAGAAGGGAGTAGTATGGAACCTCAGACCTATAGCTGGTCAGTCAGAAGCCCAAGATTGGCGTCTGAAGAGGGAGTAGCAGTCTTGCAGGACTGAGCCCTTAACCTGCAGGATCTGACACTTTTCCAGGTAGACTGTGTCAGAATTGAGTTGAATTGTAGGATACTCAGGTGGTGCCAGAGACTTGCTTGGTGCTGTGGGGACCCTCCTCCCGCAACGTTGAAATTGGGTCCCAGAATCCTTTAGCAATAACACGTTGTGTGTCAGAATTCTTAGAGTAAAGAGTATACAAGGGAAGATGGGACCAATTTTATCCGGGTATGAAGTAAGGACTAATAAAGTTGTTCATTCAGGGTCCATCCCCCTCCCTTCCCACAGTTAATCTAAAGAGATCACAGCATTTTTCCCTGCTAAGCCCAAATTCAGTTCTCAAACAATATTCCAGGCACCCACAGACAATCAGAATTGTACCCACCAGCTGAAAAATCTTTAAAGAAAAGGAAGAGAAAGTAACGTGGGAATTAAAGGTCACAAAGCAAATGGGGAGAATCCCTGAGATAATGACTGAAACTGGTTCTCTCTCCTTACTGGAAGGGCTGACTACATTGGCCTATGCCAGCCCCCTGTACAATGCGTCCTCTAGAAGAGAACAGGAAAAGGTTCCATGGCCCACAAATATCTTTGATTCTACAGCAAAGACCAGAAATAGAGGGGAGAAAAGAGAAAGAAAGATATTTTGCAAACCAGAAGAAGGGGCCACAGGAAAAGGTTTATGCTGCCTAAGTGGGGATGAAGGAGAAAGTAAATTACAGAGTTCTTTTTATGAATGGTAGCAGGAACCAGTGAGACCTTATGGGGAGGAAACCAGGCTTCCTTGTTCCTCAATATAAAACAATCTCAGTATAGCACTGGAAAAAAAAAATGGAATGCTCATCAATTATATCACAAATAGATTGACTTATTAAAAATGCAGCAATGTTTGCCAAAAGCAGATGGGAAACAGAAATTCAAAACAAGATGAGGTCATTTGCAAAACCCCAGTCCTGCCGCTAACTCCCAGCTGCTGACAGCATGGTGCTGAGGGAGGTGGGTAGGAAACAGGAGGCCAAATGGAGGAGTCGGTGGGGGGGAATCCAAGAAATAGTTTATAGATCCTTTCCTCTCCATAATTTTCCAATATGGAGAAAGACATCTCCCTTTCCTCTCTTATTTAATAGGCATTGGTAGCAATTTAAAGTCAGTGAATTGTAAGTTACATCCTTGTGGGAATCAGGATTTCCTCCATATACTGACTTTACATGCATGCTCATTAATCTTAGACACCGCAATTTAAAAACCAGCCAAACTCTGGTAACTTCTGAGCCTCAATGTGGATGATCACGCTCTTTCTATATATAATATTGGAATCGTAATTCTAAAGCTTGAAATAATCGCAAAATATCTAGTCCATCTTGCTCAAGTTCCCTATTGGGGAAAGTCAAATCCAGAAAAGTCAGCTGATTCGCCTTAGTTTACAGAGCATGTTAGTAGCAACACCAGGGCTAGAATCCAGGACTTCTGGCATCTGTTACTCTATTAAATTGATGAAAATGAACCCTTTGGCTTTGGATAATTAATTCAAGAAAAAGGCTTAGAATACTAGTTATTAAGTAGTGATGTAACTAAAATAGCAGGAATGATAAGCATACACAAACATTAATCATGATTCAAATGACTTTAGGGCACCAAACAAAGCTTTAAAAAAAATCCTCTAAGAACTCTTGCCATAATGAAGATTTACTTTACTTAAAACAAACAACAGAGAAATGGGTAGCAAAAGCTTTCCCACCTACTTCTAGGGGAATTAGAAAAAACTAGCATGATTGGCAGAGTTTGCAAAAGAGAGATTATATTACTTTACTTATCATCATGATGGAAATTCTTCTGACAATCCCTGTCAATTTGCACATTAAGTCACTATTCAATTATCTAAATTCGAAACAGAAAGTACTGTTTTCTTCTACAGAGGGATTAAAAATTGAGACATTACAAATTTGAGAAATTGACTGTAATCAGTCACTCTTATAGCTTTTCTTCTTTATGAATTCTTCAAATTAGGACATACAAAACATGGTTTCCAGAAAGACATGTGGGTAGGTCTAAAAGCAAATAGAATATTTTTTTTCTCAAGAGAAAGAAGTACTATTAAGTACTATATTTTTAAAGTTAGAGAAAATAGCTAAATGATTTTAGATACTAGAATCCTCACTGATTTTAGAGAAAAGTGGGCTTCTGAAGATAGATAAAATTGATAGATATATGTAGAATGCCTAGAGGCAATGCATTAGAAATGTAATAAGGGGCTCTAGGGAGCCTAGCTTTAGGAATTTTTAAAGAAGTTCATTTCTTGCAGGGCACTGTGACTTCTGTGTTGCCAATCTCAGCATTACTCAATGTCTCAGCTTCTCCTGTTGGAAAATGGAAACTTCCCATGCACATCTCAGATTTTTGGGAGAGTGAATGACTGAACATTTTAAAAAGGAATTCCTGTGAAAAGTTTATGAGCTGCTTCACTTCACTCTTTAACTCTCAATGGCCCATACTTTTCAGTGTCTTGAGATCAAGGTAACCTAAATGAATAGATGGAGCAGGATAGAGTGAAGAGAAGGAATATTGAGCATGTATGGGATATAACATAGCCCTCAGTCCTCTGCTCTATCTTTGTATTTTCACCGAGAGAACTATCTCCTTGGAATGCCAATATAATATTGTGGTTTAGACATAGGCTTTTGAGTCAGACAGAATATTGACACCCTAGTTCATTCCATTACCAGTCATGTAACTGGATAAGTTGCTTCATATCTCTGAGCCTCGGATTTTTTATTTATGCAGTGTGTGAGAGAAAGATGAGTAGGTTTTTTGCTATTATCCTTGAGCTGCTGAGGCCCAAGGCTGATAATAAAGGCTCCAATTCCCCTTTGTCATATGCTTGCTTTCTCAAATACCACTGCAGTAGGGGTATGAATATGACCTAATTCTGACAAATAAGATAAGCCTTCCTGGGGGTCCTGGGCAGGATTTTGCTTCATGCATAAGAAGACAAAGCTTCGTAAAGAGAAAACCTTTGCCTTTTTGCTCCCACCTTCCTATACAACCTTTTCTGTGACCTGGGCTGTGGCGGACACACTATAACCAAACAATGATAAACCACAAATAGGAAGAACCAACACAGTGGGATCTGCAGAGAAGAAAAGATGGAAATAGAGATGCTGTCCTTTATGACATCACTGAGCTGCTGAATCAGCTCTGGACTGCTGACATCCAGACTTGTTCAAATAAAAGATACTTAAATGTCTTCAACGCTTAAGCCACTGTTAGTTGAGTCTCCTCTTATTTACATCTTTTTTTAAAAAAATGAATCATATTAGGCTTTGTGGGTCAGTTATTTTACCAGTATGAGAGTCCAAAGAAAGCACTTAGTGCCATCACCTAACACTATGTTATGAACAATGGGATACAGTGCTAAACAGTGTTTGCCCTCTAGATCTTCTAACCCTTCTACTCTATGCTTCTTCGTTTGCCAAAAGGCTGACCTTTACGAATTTCCTCAGTGGACCCCCTCAGCCAATGGGAGTCACCAGTAAGAGAGAAGAGGGTGGAAAGAGGGTGAGGATGGGTACTTCCTTCCTCCTCTCTTTTCTTTGTGGGTCATTGTGGGTTAGCATTTTCTTCATCCTTCTGCTGGAGGCCACAGTTTGTGTCAGGTAAAGGCCACTTCCTTCCTTAACCCCTCTAGGGAGTAGCCTCACATTTACTCTCACCCCAGGGTACCATTCCATCTTTGTTGGTTTCTTTTATCAGTGCCCACCCCTTTATAAATAGTCCCCTTATTAATTCTCTTCAGTTACCCCATTTCTGTTTGTCATCTGTTTCCTGCTGCCATTCTGGATTTATTATGTAGAAAGAGCATGGGATTTTGCAAGTAAGCCAAGGGTACAAATACAAATGTATTAACTAAACTGACACCAAGTTACGAAAGAGTTTTAAACTTTTGTAAGTGGGACAAAAACACCTACTCCAAGGGGTTATTGTGAGATTAGCCTGAAGTGTCTTAACAGTGCCTGGTACATAAAAGATGCTTAATAAATGCAAATTCCTTTCCCAACCCCTCCACTCCATCTCTTCCGTGAATTATAGAATAAGATTCCAAAGGCACCAATTTTATGTAGAAGAACTAAGGCCTACTGCTTAAGATGGAAAATAAAGAAATGGCTCAAGTACCTTTGCCCTCTCTTCACCACAGCCACTGCAAACATCAGTAACTGATTAATGCACTTGTCCTCACTCAGCTCTGATGTGATCTCAGAATCCTTCTCCAAAAATCCTTCTAAAAAAGGCTTTTCCTCTCCCCTTCCTCAGACATCTTTGTTTTTAATCATTCCAGGAACATGAAAGTTCTAAACTAGACAGTGAGTTGTTTCAAGTGTAACGGACACGAGTCCACATTTTTAGAATTATCTCTGACATCCTAGAGCAGCTAAGAATTAGGGCGTGTTTTTTGACTGGCTGAACAATGAATTGTATATTCAGCTCCTGGCATCATTCTTGGGTGAAACTTGAAATAAATAGACAAGCAAATAAGGGAACAAAACAAGGAGCCTGAGGAGTTATACCAGGTTAGTATATTCACAGAGTTGTGCAGTATCACCACGATCTAATTTCAGAATATTTTCATCATGCCAAAAGAAACTCTATACCCATTAGTAGTCACTCCCCATTGTCCATTCAGCCCACGTCCTGGAAAGAAATTACTAATCTACTTTCTGTTTCTGTGGATTTGCTTATTCTGGACATGTCATGTAAAGGGAATCATACAATATGTGGTTTCTTTCACTTAGCATGATGTTTTAAAAGCTCATCCATGCTGTTGTATCAGTACTTCATGTGTTTTTATTGCCAAATAGTATTCCATTGTATGAATCTACCACATTTTATCCATCCATTAATTAGTTGATGGACATTTGGGCTGTTTACACATTTTGGCTATTATGAATAATATTACTATAGATAGCCATGTAAGTTTTTATCTTCAAATACAATATTTTATTTGTTCCAGGTTTCCGATGGGTTCAGAATATTTCCAAAAATATTTTTTAACCAACCCAGACAACGGAATTGCTGACTGGTTGTTGGAAGGGATCTTGCCTACATTCCCCAGCCACCTAGAGCCCAGAACAAAGATCTGGCCAAATCTTTGCCCAAAGGCATTACACCAGGGAACCCTGACCCCGTGTTTCTGTTTCAATATGCCAGTTAAGAAAAATAGCATTGGAAATACTACTGATGAGAGCAGTAGTAGGATATCAACCTGCCAGCAGAAAACAAGACAGCAGGTTTAGTTACAATACAGCAACTATATTAATAGAGTTAGGATTCCAAAGAACACAGGTTATTTTTGTATGGACATATGTTTTTATTCCTTTTGAGTATGTATCTAGGAGTGGTTTTATGAACCTGTCAAATGAACACTTTATCTAGTGGAACACAGGGTGCCAGATGGTGAGTCACGGTTCAACAACAGATCATAAGAGAAAATGAAAGAGAGGTGTGTTAGTTACAGTTTCTGAAAAAAGAACTCGAAAGGCCACACAGAAGGGTCAGGGCAGAGAGAGATAGGACCTGGAGCACATGCTTTTATTAGGGTCTGCGGATGTAATGTTTCGCGGTTCTTAGGTTAAGGCCAGTTTTGCCAATTCAAACCAACAGAGTGGGGTTTTGGCAAGTCCCACAGGGGTCTTATCTAAGGATGCCCAAGGAGAAGGCACTGGGAGGCAGGGGAGACACAAGACTATTGGGGAAGACATAGCAGGTACTTACAATTGCTTGTGACTCTGTGGGCTGTTATCAAGTACACATACGTGCATGAGGGGCTAGTGTCAGTTTAAGGTCCCTGCAGGCCACTTATGCCAAACTAAGCAGATGCCAAGGGAGTAATATCATGGATTACCTTAGCTAAACTCCCAACAAGTGGAATTTCTGGTTTATATGGTAACTCTGTATGTTTAATATTTTGAAAAACTGCCAAAGTGGCTGCATCACCAGCAATGTAAGAGGGTTCTAATTTTTCCATATCCTCAATAACACTTGTTATTGTCTATCTTTCTATTTTAGCCATCCTGGTGGGTGTGACGTGGTATCTGGTTTTTGGATTTGGCTTGCATCTTCTTAATGACTAAATGATGCCAAGCATCTTTTCATGTGTTTATTGGCATTGGCATATCTTCTTTGGAGAAATGTTTATTCAAATCCTTTGCCCATTGTTCAGTTGGGTTGTCTTTTTATTATTGAGTTGTAAGAGTTTTTTTAATATACTCCAGATTGAAGTCCCATATCTGATATATGAACTGCAAATGTTTTCTCCCATTCTGTGGGTTGTCTTCCCACCTTCTTGATGATGTTATGCGAAGTGCTGAAGTTTTTAATTTTATGATATGAAATTCATCTATTTTTTGTCACTTATGCTTTGATGTCATATCTAAAAAAATAACATTGCCTAAGCCAAAGTCATAAAGATTTACTCCTGTGTTTTCTTCTAAGAGTTGTAGAACTTTAGTCATTTTATTTTGTCTATGATCCACTGAGTTAATTCTTGTATGTGATATGAGATAGGGATACATTTTAATTTTCTACATGTGGATATCCAGTCCTCTGAGCATCATTTGTTGAAAACTCTATTCTTTCCCCTTTGAATTGTCTTAGCACTTTGTTGAGAATCACTTTACCATAAATGTAAGGATTTATTTCTGGACTCTCAATTCTATTCCATATTGTTGCATGTTTATTCTTATGCCAGAAATATTTTTTGAGTCTTGAAAGATAAATAGGTATTTGTCAGTCAGACAAAGTTTTGAGTAAGGTTGGAGTGAGGGGACAGAGGGTATTCCAGACAGATAATGGCATAAGTAGACATGTGGAGGGGGAACACAATGACCACATTGGTGGAGAACAAGGAGTGGGCTTTGGCTAAAGCATTAATAGCTGTGGATCAGAGTAGGGGTGGAGAGAAAGGTAAGATCTAGGACTAAGGAGTTTGGTTTTTGCCATACAGAAATGTGGAGCTTGTGAAGCCTTCTACACATGATTACATTTGACTCCGGGAAGGTCTTTCTAGCAGCAATAGGCAGAATAAACTGGAAGACGGACAGAAAGGCAGAGACATCATTTTATAAATTATCTCATTATGTCCAAGCAATCACTCAGAAGGGCCTGAAGTAAGACAGTACAATGGGGGCAGAGAAGAGGGATGGATGCATTGGACAGATGTTTATAGGGAAAAATCAGTGATATTTCTTCAGCAGGTGGATGAGTTAGGCTGAGATAAGGGAAAAATTATTCATGACTTCCAGATTTCTACAGAAGAGTACTAGAGGACACAAGAGGAGGACAGGGTTAACACAAATACAATCATTTCCATTTGGGACATGTGTCAGGCACTACACTAGTTGTTTTCCATGTAGTATTTCATTTAATTTATATGCATTGTAAAAAACTGATAAACAAAAACCTCAATTAAATAGAGCTGAGAGACTAAAAGGGGGAGCTCTCACATCCTGCCACATAGCGGAGCCCGAGAGGGAGAAGAAAAACTCCTCTTTTCTCCTGGCAACAACTCAACCAATGAAAGGCAAGGACTGTTTGTTTACTATAGCCCTCCTCACTTCCTTTCTCTACATAAAAGCATTCTCTTTCCCTGGCTGTTCAGTGACTTGCATGTGGTTTGCCATGGTTGCAGACCCCAAATTGCAATTCTCTGCTGATCTGGAATAAAATCATCTTTGCTGGAGAAATATCTGGCAGTCTATTTGTTTCAGATCAACAGCATTATATCATTAGCCCCATGAGGTTTTATTGCTTCCATTTTATAGAAGAGAAAACTAGTCTAAGGGAAGATACAAAACTTATCCATTTCATATAGCAAGTTAGTAGTGGAGCAGATATTTAAACTCAGATCTATAGTTTATAAATACCTTTACCATTTAAGGTAACTTTCATAACTATATTTCATCCTAGAAGGCCACTATAAACTGTATAAGCACAAAACAGGAAATGTAACCCATTCTTTACTGCCTATAACTAATTACCTTTAATTTCCTCCACTGTCATATTTTTAAAGACACACAAAAATAGTTTGTAATGAGGTGCAGACTGGAAGAGAATTGTATTTAAAATCTGCCTTATTATAAAGACAAATTCAAATTCAAGTGCTATTTATTAAACATCTACTATAGTGAGACATTTTGTGGAACACATTTGTGTAGATTATCTGTCTTAAACCCTACAATAACCCACTAAAGTAGGTCATTTTTTGTTTTGTAAAGAAGTGACCTACTCTTAAAGACTTTCTTGATTTTAAACCCAGTTCTTTATATTTTATTTAGTTTCTATTCTTTGGCATTCACATAAAGATATTCATTCAACAATCACATATTTGGGTAATTATATCTGTTCTTTTCAGGTGTCAATAGAGGGTAGAAACAAGGCAATTGAGCCTTCTGATTTTATAAAAATGATCTGGAGCCTAGATGTGTTCAGGTTCTGAAAAGGTTTAACTTTTGAGTCTTTGAGCACCTCCCAATAATATGTTGGCCTCTCACTGCCGTGGCCTCTCCCGTTGCGGAGCAACAGGCTCCGGACGCGCAGGCTCAGCGGCCACGGCTCACTGGCCCAGCCGCTCCGCGGCATGAGGGATCTTCCCGGACCGGGGCACGAACCCGTATCCCCTGCATCGGCAAGCGGACTCTCAACCACTGCGCCACCAGGGAAACCCAATAATATGTTTTGCATTTACTAATTAGTTAGCTATCTTTGGGTTCAATTTGAATAAGCTTTCAGATCTTCCTCAGTATCGACAGTGCTGGCATAAATTTTAATAAACTTAATAAACACATTTCCATGATATTTTATTTTTAAAAATAAAATTCTTTCAAAAATAATTATCTTTATCCTAAGTAATACATTTATTTCACTTATCTTTAATGCACAGGAGAAACAAGCATAGGATGAAATATATATTTTCATACTATGTTTCACACTATGGTGTGACAATAGTTTATTGTCACACCAGGTTGTGATGCCATCTATGAATTTATTTCGCATAACATCTTCTCTAAATGTTATCTTTGGCACTTTGATTATAATGTAAATTAGTGCACACGACAGACTTTAGAAATTGCTTCAAAGAATATCTGACTTAGCCCTTAAAAGCAAGTATTATATAACAGGACTGAAAATAAAATTAGTATCACACAAAGGACCACCTTGGGCCATAAACCTGTTTTGCCACTTATGTATGCAAACTACTTCTTGCCATTTCTTTTGCCAAATTAAGCTTACTATTGGACTATGTAAACATGATCTTTATTCTGTTTGTAATATCCTGTATACCTTCCCAAACTGGCCAGAAGACCAAATTCAACTCTTCCACCACATCTAAGCTTACAACAATATGTTTCAGATAAATGTCTCCAAATACTATGGGCCTACAGTTTGTTTTTTAGCCCAGCAATTTTATAGCAATACTATAAAGCAATGACTTCAATTTCATATAATCATGCTTGGCACAGATAGTGGCTCTTATCCAGACCTATTTAATTTCACCTTTTAGGAATTATGTAAATATCATATGTCTCTTCAAAATTTACCACTACAGTGTTACATTCCTGACCTCATCTCTCATAGACCACACAACATATCGACCTTAGCATTTGTCTTTTTTGCACTTAGCTCATGTGGTGAGCACCTGAAAACCATTCTTAAAACTTACCACCCACTCTCTTGCCTGCTCGGCCTCTGCCTTTTAAATCACGCGTCTTAATTTCTGTGTAGACTTGGCGGATAAGCAGGATGTGATGTACTGTGCAGGGCCACGATCACAGAGGTACAATACAGGTCAGTATAAGATTTTAACAATGTGGTTATTCATGATAATTATTGCGTCTGACCAGTATTAAGTGAACATAAGCAAAAGACTTGTGTGGAGCACTTAACATTTTGCTTTTGTATTTATATCCACGTCATGGCATAATAAATAAGCATATGGTCTCTGGACTCAGGTAGACCTTGGCTGGAGTTTCCTTCTTCTGAGGCTCAGTGTTCTCATCAGGAAAGTGACAATAATTGTGCCTACAACACAGACTTCTTATGGAAATTACATGAAAAAATTCTCATAAACACTTAGTACATGCCTGCCTTACAGCAATTGCCCATAAGGTACAGCTGTTATCATTATTACTATTTTTGCTGTTATTAGTTGGAGTTTTGGGGGGCACCTTTATGATTAAAATGGCCTGTATCAATAAGATTGGGCCTAAAACAGAAGCAAAGCACATTAACCAAATTTCAACTAACTTTGGACAACTTTAACTTTTCCCTTAGAAAATCCATCATTTCTTGATTTTTATGTTTTTAAATGTTTTCCCAAACCATTTTTGGGAAAAGAAGCATAAAAATAAAATACCAGTTTATATATATCCCCATGTCCCTCTGCCTTCTTCCAGTGCACATTTTCCCTTTCTCTACACTCTGGCATACAACCCTACCATTCTGGCCAAGTGCTACAGCTGATATGAAAATAGTAACTAGTTGAGCAGATGTGTATCAACTTTACTCTGAAAAAAAAAAAAAAAACATAATCCCAACTCCGCCACTTATAAACTGTAAAATCATAAACAAATTATTTAACCTGTGCCTGAATGTCCTTTAAAATGTGATTAATAAAAACTAATTATTTTTTTAGAGGGAGGGCTGTGTGAGTTAATATATTAAAGTGTCTAGAACAGTGCCTGGCACATGTGCTACACAGGTCTTAGCTTTCCATTAAGGCTGAACTCGTATACAGCACTTCATGTACACATACACACAAATGAGGAACTGACATTTCCTTTTCCGCATCACTACTAACAACCTTTCTTTCTACACTGTGTCCTTAGGTAATCTGCACTGCATAGCAATCTACAAAAGATGACACTCGTTGGATTCCCTTCTCAGTAACTCAGTCACTCCTCAGTATTGTTAGGAATTTGGAGATCCCAATTTCCTATTTTAGGCCACAAAAGAACAGTTAGTGCTCTACTGTTGTTTTATCTTTTAAGGTTAAATGAAGGACTATGGTATAGTAAATCTTTGCCATCCAATATTTTACCTCCTGAAAACACTCAAGACCTGAAGTTAATGCTAATAACTATAGCACTCATGTAGCTGACACTCTTTGATAGAATCATGATAAAAGTGTCCTGTTGCCATGAATGATGTCTTTTGCATAGCTTAGTTGATGATTATAGTCCATCATTCGGCAAGCACAAAACACCCACACCCTACCGAACCTCAATTTGGGATGGAAAGATACTAAGGGAGTTAGTTACAGGATTTTCTGACCTTTCTACAGTAATTAGCAGTATCTTTCACTGGTCCTAGTGTTTCAGACATTTTGATATCAGCAAATTTTAGTGACAGTATCTGGGAAGTTAGCTCCATACCACAGCTATTGCTAGGAAGAAAAAAAAAATTGCATTTTTCTTGGAAAGGAAAAATTAGGTATCCTAGGAAGATTATAAATATATTAGATAAGTTACAGTTATTACTATGCAGGGCTATTTTTCTTGACTTGAGGTTCTCAATTATTTTGTAAAAAGAAAAAGAAAAGAAAAAAGCATTTTCCATAAAATGGGAGATTTTGTAGCATAAATCTAGGAAAAATCAAGTGTGGCATCTGATATCCATGGTTATAACTTTATTTGTAATTACTATCCATGGCATTCATGATGCTTTTTATCATGATAAGGGACATTTCTAGTGTTTCCCGGGACATTACTAGAAGCATTTATAACATAAAAATGTTTGAAATTGAATAATAATAATAGAGTCTGTAAGAAGTTGAAGCTAGCCTAGTGTCTAGTCTCAAGGGCTAAGAGGTTAAAACCTTTATTAATTATTATAAGACCCTCTGCTTCTGTGCATTTGGCTAATAAAATATATTTATCTATATAGGTGAGTGCATGTTATTTCCTAGGTAGGAAGAATAAAGCATATAAAATCTTTGACATATACAATTATTTTCATATGAATATATTTTCAATGACACTCTGTATTATCCTATATCTTATTTCTCAAGAGTGAATAAGAAAAGTCCTTTAGCAAAGAGGATCTAAATTAGGGTAAAGAATTTAGCAGAAATTTTTCAAGAATAGGCTTGTGAGCTTTGAAATGATTTGAATTCAAACTCTACTGGTTGTTCTCTCGCTTTTGAAGTTGGGCTCGTTTCTTCAATAATGACATATATTTGTATAATGACTCACTATATTGTAATTGAAAATGAGTGTACTTGTGATTCTCAATTTTCAACTAACTGGCTTGGAGCTGGTGATCAAAGTTTAGTTATTGTAGGCCAAATCATTCATTATATCCTAGAGGCATCAGAAGATAAATTTCATTTATGTTCATGGAAATCCACTTCAAACAATATAAGTACAAAAGTCAAATGCATACTCATATGTGCACACATACATGCACATATGTGCAAATATTTATTAAGTATATAAAGCCAAACCCAACAAAAAGCCATCACAGAACAAGAAAAGGGATCTAATGCTAGAAATGGAGATAATTATACCTTAAAAAAATGAAAATATGGGTAAAATATGTTTATTATGTAATAAATCACCAAAATTGACATAAGAAGAGTCAAATTACTATGACAGCAATTTTTTAAGTTGTTCTGGAATCACCTCCAGAAAGTTGCCGGGCCTAGCTGTTTTTGTGAAAGTTTCTTTGAACCTTCAAGGGATATGTAATTGCCAAGGTATCCAAATTATTGCAGAGTACCATAAAATAAAGAAATTTTCCTAATTCATTTTAAGAGGTTAGCACATTCCTGATCTGAAAACCTGACAAATATAAGATAAAAATGGAAAGCTATAAACCAATCTCACTATTAATAAAGTTGCTAAAACTATAAATATTAGAAAAATGAATGCAGTAAATAGCAAAAAAAATACCATATCCTGATTAAGTAATTGCCAACAATTACTCTTGCCTCCATACACTTAACATGCTAAACATAATCCCATTATTAATGCCTCTCATTACAGTAGTGGATCTTAAAGAAGGGAGTAAATACGGGGAGAACATGAGTAGTTTGGAAAAAGAAATGTATTTACTGTGTCATTCTCCAAGAGAAGCAACTGGCCCATGGGCACCAGGAAATAAAGATTTTTAAATGATACTATTTTTCCTCTGTGTTCTTTTACAAATTTCTTAGCTGCTTAAAAATATACATATTTCATTTATAATCCTAAAAAATTCATCAGAATTAGAAGGAAAACAAAAAGCAAACAAACAAAAAACGATAGCAACAACATCAAACAAAACCCAAAATATCATAAACATTCCCATGTGGGGATGAGACTGGTAGAGTCTTTAAAATGTGAAGCCAACCGAATCTGGACTGAAACCTCCTATTCCCAGCAATATTTCTGTCCAGATATGGGCATTCTTCATTGTTCCAAGAATTTTCAAACTGTATTCAAATTAGGACCATTTGGAAAATTTAAACTGCTGACCAGTGTTCTCTGAAATTTTCTGAAAGGTGAACTCTGACGTCTTACTCTAAGACCAGCTCAGACTGAATCAATCAAGTCACCACCAATTTCAGCCAGCTTGTCAGTGTTCCCTTTGACTTGGAGCAGTGCTGGCCGAGGTTAAGATCATTTAGACATCATAAATACAGATTCTGATTACCACTCTAAGGGTCTTCTTTACTACGAAAAGACATAACATACGAGCAAGGGGTTCACAGTTCAAGTCAATGCAAACTGGAATTTGTCTAAAATTGTGAGAGTGTCTTTAAACCAAATTGCCAGAAGTCGAGAACTACTTATACTAAATCAATTTTATGGAGTATAGAGACACAGTTTTACTGAGTATAGAGACATATAATTTACACAATTATGATGTATACATAATATATACACATATGTTAATACATGTGTGTATGTGAGACATAATTTACATAATTATATAAATATACGTGTGTATGTATATATACACACACATACACAGACATATTAACATTTGATATAAATGTGAGTGTGTGTATTACAGACTGAATTATGTTCCCCTACCACCAAATTCCTATGTTAAAGTCCTAACACCCAGCACCTCAGAATGTGACTGCATTTGGAGATAAGGCCTTTAAAGAGGTAATTATGTTAAAATGAAGTCATTATGGTGGGCCCTAATCCAGTATGACTGGTGTCCTTATAAAAAGAGGAAACTTGGACACAGACACACTGAGGAAAGACCACGTGAAGACATAGGGAGAAGACGGCCATTAACAAGCCAAGGAGCAAGGCCTCCGAAGAAACCAACCCCACTGACACCTGGATCTCAGACTTCCAGCTTTCAGAACTATGAGAAAATTAATTTCTGTTGTTTAAACCACTCAGTCTATGGCACTTTGTTATGGCAGCCCTAGCAAACTAATACAGTGTGTGTGTGCACGTGTGCCCATGTGTATGCATGTGTGCGCACGTGTGTGCATAATTTAAAATATAATTGTTACTATGTCATCTAGAGTCACCCTTACCACATAATATCTCATTTCATAGATTGTGGAAAGTTCAAGGTCCTCCCATAGATTCCTGCAAGTGCCTAGGGATTAGTGTCCTAGCTTCAACCTCCTTCCTCTCCTCATTCAGTTCAGATGTCATTTTACAGTCTCCAGTGTTGGTGGTCCTTGTCCTGTGCTAACCTAAGATGGACCTCAGGCTTTTCTATTAACTTCCATCAAAATAAAATAAGGTAAAAGGTTAAGAACAACTTAAAACAAAACAAAAATAAAAAGGTAATTGCGAACGTGGGAATTGTGAACATGGCTGACTTTACATCCCAGAAATGTAAAAAGTTAAAATTGAACATTAGCTATCTCTGCTCTAACATAGTCACTTAGCCATTTCCACAAGTGGGAGCTCTAGTTTCCTTTTATGTTCTAATGTTATAGTTCTTATTCTCTCCTCCTCCTCCTTCTCATTTCTCTTCTATCTCTCCCTCTTACCTTTCTTTACCTCTCTCCATCCCTCCCTCCCTCCCTTCCTTCCTCTCCCCTCCTCTATATATACCTTGATTATCTCTACTCTTTTTTTTTTTTTTGGCTCTTCCCTCATCCCCAGCAGTTTGACCATCATTGTTAGTGAATTCGGCTCATGCTCTCAGGATCCCCTTTTCTACCTCAAGTAGCTAATCAAACTATTTTCTCAAAGACAGTTCCCTTCCTCAGAGAAATCCTGGAGCCAGCTGTTAAAGTTATCCCTGTTATATTGTTTAGCCAAGTTACTGAAAAGAGTGAAGGTAATATTTCAAGTTTTCTTTTCACCCTGATTCAAAAAGAATGAACATCAATCATTAAACGTCATCAAATACCAATACATTACCCTTCTATATGATCTCTAAATTGACACAGATCTTAAACCTCCATTAAATCTGTTGAAAATTATTTTTAAATTCTGCAGTCTCATTAGAACTTTTCACTACACATATGAACTCTGAACTTTATTTTTTAAGCCATCAACTGTTTCACTCAGCAAATGATTTAAACTATGATTTCAAAGAGGGCTCTTTGAAAACTAAAGACTTTCTACACTAGTCACTTTCTATAAGGGACACAGGAAAGAAGGCTTAGTTTTGCCTTTGTTCAAAAGATTTTCCACACAATTAATATGTGTTGATATAAATTGCCTAATTGAAGAATGTCAGTTTATGGTTTGTGGAAGAAAATGAAAATAAATTCTGGTTCGAAATCACTTCTTGGGAAACAGGCTGCTACTGCCACCTGGGGGAGGTTCTTTCTGCTTCATTCAAGAAAGCCAAATGTGCTTGTCAGAGGAATAAATCCCTTTTGTGTTTTCTTTGTCCTATTCACACAGGAAGAAGACTTTTAAACTTTCTGTCCATGAAGTCATAAAGCATTCCAGATGTCTCCAAAATTCCTTCACACAGAAATACATACTTCACAGACTTTTGAGAGGTACAGGAGAAGATGAACCAGAATATAATGATATGAAGGTTTCTACAACTTATAAACTAAGAAAGTATGTTGGAAAATATGGGTTATATACTAAAAAGTGGAAAAATCAAATTTAATCTTTTAATAACAAAATAAAACCCCAATTTTAAAGCAAAATTTATTTGGCCTTAAGTCATAGTTAAGTACTCCTTTTCTGAAATATGTTATCATTAATTGATATGGAAACTGTATATGTTGATATAATCATGCTAGTGATCACATCAAATAATAAATTTCAATTGCATGAAAATAGCCAAGAGAGTTTTCCTAGAGAACTTTTGAATTTATGACCTAAATACTGTTATGAAGTCAATATCTCTTGCATGTATATTACATATCTGTTGAAACTTTTTCATGAAGTAGTAAATATGTCAATTACAATGGAAAAAATTGTGATCATTGCTTTTCAATGTCTACTTTCTATTTAACACTTGCCAATCCTGCATTTCTTTAGGCTGTAAGATAAATTGTTACCTATAAGCAATTCTCTTAAACAAAAGTTAATCCTGGAAATAAAAGTTTCAGGAAGTACCTATTGCAGTTACACATCTGTCAAGTGACATAAAAAACTCAGTGCTGATTAGAGGAAGACAACTAATCATTTATAGAAAGGATTCTGGTAATAGATTAACTAAATAAAATACATACAGTATCAGTCTCAGAGTGGTACAGTGACACTGCCAGAAGGTTGAAGTTCATAACTGTAACAGCTTGAGGGAAGTCTGTGGAGAAAACATTTTTAAGATTGGAAAAGGTAAGTGACATAGAGCAAATCGGTTGTGAGTCCATAATTAATTCTTGAAAAAAATGACACATCTAATTCAGGAGTAAAAAGAAATCTGAGTGTCTATGGTGACACAGCTGAATGAGTTGGTGAGTTGGGGTCACCTTCAGGGACCCCTAAGGTGAGTGTCTTTTGTATGAGGGTGTGAGGTTCCTTCAACATGTTCATATTAGGGTCTGGAGTGAGTAGGGTGAGGGGCATCAGAGGACAAGAAAGGTCAGCGGTACATAAAACTTTATAGTTGAAGTACAAGTTATAAGCAAAAATAATAAATATGCAATATTAAATGTCTTTATTTCTGAATCAGCAGATTGAGTACATTTGGCAATTGGTCAGTAGCTCTGCCTTATCAATCTAATGAAAATGATGGATGACCTTAAAATGCTATAAGGGGCTTATATTCTGCACAAAAATAACTACATTTTAGGGGTGCTGTAAATGAAATAGATTCTCCCCAGGTTCTCCTCCCTCCTAACTGAACTGCACAATGTGTTGGCCTTTCTTTTCTTCATTGAAGAGCCAATACTTAACTCTGATGAACCATGGAGTTGTTTAATTATTTCATAACAGATATTACAAGTAGTTCTCATTTTCATCAGAATGTTGCCTAGTTGTTAAAAAATTAGTAAACAGGAACAGAAGTCTTCCTTTAATATTATTCATGTTTCATAGGACCGAAGCATTCAGGAAGTCAGGAAAGATAATTTTTTGCAGATGCCACTTGTATATTCAAGGGGTGGGGAGGTAGGGAGTAGGGAGGTGCAGAACGTTGTTTAAAATGCAAGAAGGGCCATTTCTTCCACTGTACTGTTCCTTCTTCTCCTCCAAGAGTGAATAATTTTCAAATATTGCTGCTACCTTTGTTCCTGAAGTGAGAGACCTCAGGACCCCATTTCTAAACCAACTCACCTGTCACACTGATGAGTTAACATATTCCTCCAAAACATGGCTTACACCATCTTCATGTAATATTTTTTCTAATTTTCCTGCAATTATTGTTTCCTCCTCCCTTCCTTATTTGTATTTGATTTCTCTCTCCTCTCCCACTGCAAACTACTAGTATTATTTCCATTTTCCCTTTGTCACTGAGGGGTCCCCACTTCAGTGGAGAGCTCCTCCATGCTTTAGACACTAAGAATAAGGGGAAAGCAAATCAAAGTCAATACTTGGGAGTGCTCTAGGCCAGGTAAGAAGCCTTATATTGGGGGAGTGTAGAAGCCTGACTGCTTATGCTGAGCCTTTGTTTACCCACAGCCATGATGGACTCCAATAAGATGACCATAAACTTGGCCCTCTTTGGCATGACTCAAAGTGGAAAAAGTTCTGCTGGGAACATTCTTCTGGGAAGCACTGACTTCCACAGCAGCTTTGCTCCATGTTCTGTGACCAAAGATTGCAGTCTGGGCCGCAGTTGTCACTTCCACAGCTTCATGCGTCGAGGGGGGCAAGAGGTAACCCTGCAGGTCCAGGTGCTGGACACTCCAGGTTATCCGCACAGCAGGTTGAGCAAGAAGCATGTGAAGCAGGAGGTCAGGGAGGCCCTGGCACATCACTTCGGGCAAGAGGGTCTGCACCTTGCACTGCTGGTCCAGAGGGTGGATGTGCCTCTATGTGAACAGGAAGAATCTTCCCCAGTCCAGATGATCCAGGTAATAAAAAGGGGCAATCACACTAATGACATTATTCCCATTTGAAGGACATTATCTTAATAGGAAAGAACTATGAAAAACTGGTTAAAAGAGTAGTTTTAAACCAAGTTCAAAGCAAGTAGTTTAAAACAAGTGCTGATCACATAAAAATAATTGGTAAAAATTACTTGATTTTCCCACCAAGAGTCATTTTTACAATTTCCTTTAGAGGAATTCAGTCATTTTGTAACTGGGTCATAGAAAACAAAACAAAACAAAAAATGAGATACTGAACTTCAGAGGTTAACTAAGTCTCAAACCCCTAAGAACTGTGAATCTGATTGATTGTCAGTGTGGTCTGACTATGCATCAGAATCAACTAAGCTGTTTGTTAAAAATGCAGATTCATCCAAGCCCTACTGAAACAGAATGTCAGGAGTAGAGCTTGCCTATCTGTATTTGCATAAACTTCCCGTATATTTCTCTAAAACAGTGAAGTTTTAGAACCACTGAACTAAAATACTTACTTGCATCCATTCAACATCAAGGGACAACCTCTTACAGTTCACCATAAATGGGGCATTACTGTCTGATTCAGTCACTGAACACTGTATTGAGCACCAGTACAGAGCTTAATGATTGGTGAGTAATATATGAGCCCTGGTCTCAAAAAGCTCACAGCCTAGAAGAGACAAATAGATAAACAAGTATAAACAAGTATAAGACAAGTATAAACAAGTATAAGACAATAGATAAACAAGTATAAGACAAATAGATAAACAAGTATAAGACAAATAGATAAACAAGTGCCAAAGTAGGGCAATGTACAACTCCTCAGTGAAGGAGGCATCACTGAGACCTACACCTCAGTAAGTAATCAGGGGAGATTTATACTTTATTAACAGGAAAAAAATCAGGAATTTCAGAAGCTTTGCTTGTTTCATCATCTGTAGGGTAACTGCTCCATGCCAGCCATGAGAAAATCACAGGGACCTCAGGGTGAACAAAAATAACATATGCCACTTTTGACTAGTGGTTCATCCCTGTTTGTTTGTTCATTTATTCAATTTCTTGATTCTCCAGTCTGGGGCCACCCAAATGTAACTGCTGGACTTGACTAGTATAATTCAGTAGCCTCATTAAGTCACTGAGCTCAGAGAACACATCTTCCCTAGAAGCTTCACAAGTAAACTACATGAAGAATAGAGAGTAGACATTTTTAATTCAAAATGAATTTGTATAAATGCTATTCTTCTTTTGGTCCCACCTCAGATTATGCTCATGCAGAATCTGTTACACTTAGAAAAACAGTATACTTTGCTTTAAAGAAAGATATCTTCCTTTAACTAGTAAAGGCATAAGATTGTTCTAGATGACAGACACACGTTTTGTTTTTCAGTAACTGTGCATGTTTCTAAAAAAAAAAAAAAGCCATATGTGTAATCACAAGAAACTAGCGGAAAAAATTAGGGTGACAAGAGTATAAAAAATAATCCTCATCATCTAACTCCTGAAAAATCAAGGACATTCTGTACAAAAGCAAAGAAGAAGAAAAGAAGATGATTGCAATTAAGAAACAATGTGGAATCTAAGAAAGCCCATAAACCACCCCCCAACCAGTTAAAGCCTGCATTTCAAACAATATTTCTGGTAGAAATCAAGAGGGGCGGGGGGCGGGGGGGAACTGCAGCCATACAGTCAGTGTAATTTTTAAACAGTTTTAAAAATTCATTTAAAGTTGCTATTAAATAGACATTTAGCTTAAGCTATAGATGGATGTAACCCACTAAATTCAGTAAATGCATAAATAGTTCTCAAAAACTAACCTGACCCTCTCCATATGTCTCCAGATTTTTCTTTCTGCTGGTCCAGACAGGATATTTTAAGAGACATACATTTTGAAAATAGATTTTTTTTCCAGTTTTAGGATATAGAACAATATTGTAATTCCCTAATTGTTTTTTATGCAAGTGAATTTGATTCATACATGTCTCTGATCCTTTTAAATGGTATTTGGCATATAGCCTTCTCCTCTTATAGCTGCCTTCCTTACGTCAGTGGCCAATTCAGGAGTTGAAGGCACAGAGGAGATGGGCTAGGGAAAAACTCAGATCCAGAATATTTTTTTCGAGAATAAATAACTTCTGTCTCCCGGGAGAACTCAGCAGCCAAGATTTAGTAATCCTCAGAGGGGCCTCGACCCCTAGGAGGCACTGCAGTCCCATTCTGGGCTTACCACCTTGATCTTTGGTTGAAGATTGCCTAAGCACAGGCTGGCTGTTTATGACTTTCTTCCTGAAGGTGCCTCAGATACTAGTGGCAACCATCTGGATATGCTCACAGATTGGGAGGAGCTGCAGAATGTCTGAATATTCAACAGGACCAGCAGCTGTTAGGAAGGAGGTGTTGCTAAGGTCCTCTGGTTTCAGACACACCCTGGATTTCTCCTTCCTGGCTCATGCAAAATAGGGAAGAGAACATCTGCCTTCCCCTCTTCCTTTCCCCCTTTCTGGGGGCACTGATGCTTTCCATGGAAGTAGTCTCCAAGGCTAGTGCCAGAGAAGTGACCTCTTCTTTCCTGTACCTCTCTGCTGTCTCTTTAAATATCTCTCAGTTTGTGCTCTAATATTTTACAGAGGGGTTATAAGCTGCCAACTGTGACAACTGAAACAGTTCCTCAAATGATCCCTTTTTCTTTATTTATGTTAGGCCTTCATTAATTTACAGTAAAATGGTGGAGATGTCAGTGAGTCATCTCCCCAAAATTGGGAAATAAAGGGAATGATTCATCTGAATGTTATCTATCATTTTAATTTTTTAAAAAATCCCCCAATAATAGATCAGAGCATAAATAAAGTCACCTGAGGGAAAGTGCTAGCATGCAGCCAAAGTGCACCAGGAATTGAATCCAGGAATTGACTAAATTCTTTCCATGATCATGGTATCATGTACATATTATCACTGTATATATTCAGGCTTCAAGCATGCATTTTAATTTCGAATGAACAACTCAACTGCTGATGTTACAGATAGGTGTACACAGGGAAGGTTCAGAAAGGCCAATGTAAGGCCTGAACATACTAAACAAAGATCATGGGCTTAGGTGTTCTATAGAATTCAGTTGACAAATAAGCCTGTTACAGTTCTAGGTATATGACTATAAATGTTACTAAGGCTTTCTTGGCTTCAGTTCCTTACTTATAAAATGGGGATAATTTACCTAATTGAAGAGTTCTGAGGGCTATATTTAATAAATGTAATGTGCTTGGCATTGTGCCTGAATTACAGCAGTTTCATAGTAGGTTTGCAGAAAATTGCCATTACTATTATTGTTTTTATTGCCATCAGCACTACCTAGATTGTGATGAGTACTTATTCAAATGAACTACTAGATATAAGCAACATATTACAGATGTTGTTCAAGTTCCTACTTAGCTACTCGCTTTGTAACCTTGGGTAACTTCTCTAAACTTCAATCTTTTCACTGGTAAATTGGGAAAGTTAATAGTTTACTGGGTTACTTTTGGAATTAATGTCATATTAACATAATAGTAAATTCACTCAGACACTGGCACATGGCAAGTGCATAATAAATGTTACCTATGATCATTGTGACTTTATTGTTAGTATTTGTTTTACCCTAAAATTGGGACATATTATTTGTAGCCTTCTTTGGGATTATTTTGATAGGCTTCAGAAGAAAGTAAGAGTGAAATAAAACTTACACGGCCCTGATTTATAGGAACTTCCTTATTAATTTAGAAAAAAAATCTGGGAAAAAATTTACTGGCTTAGTAATGTTAATTGAAATAAAAATTTAGTGTGAAGGACAGGGGACCCCTGCCATTCAAGGAACCTCTGTTACAGGCCCAAGTCTGCCAATAATCAGCTATGTGGCTTTGGCCAAGCCATTTAACATCACAAGGCCTTAATACCCTCATCTGTAAAATAAGGCAGTTTTGACAGATGATCTGTAAGGCTGACTGTTCTCTGAATCTGATCTAACGAGGCTTACCATTCAGCTTTGGCTCTCTAAGAAGGCAAATGTGGTGCTCGAAGTGGGAAGAGAATAAGGGAATAGCATAAAATATAAAGAATGGTCCTTATTGTCCTCCTGATCCATGATAATTTTTTTCTCAGTTGATGTAATAGTTGGCTTTTTTTAAAGTTTCCCCCTAAAAGGTCCAGATGCTATGATTTCATCAACCACAAACAAGTGGGGCAGGGCTGGTGAGGTCCTGGGAAAATGAACGTAATTCCTGGAAAACAAAGTTTATATCCTAACTAGTTGTCCCAAAAGGACTAGATGGACTCATACCCATTAGCACTATGAAACCAAACAACTCATGATTGATTGTAAAATTTCCATCTAGCTTAGTACTATATTTAAATTATTAACACCAGAAACTTACATTATCTTTCTATTGGATTTTTTATGTGAGGTATCAATCAAATGTGATTATTCTTTCTCTGGATCCATAAAGAATGTTTGGCCACTAACATGATGACTATACACCAAGTGACACTACTTTCAAATATTCAACTATTTGCTGGCCAAAAATCAATCTAAAGAATATAAGCTAAATCAACCATTCTCTTCTATTTTTGGCAGTAATTCAAAAGTGCAATTTCTCTCACAGTTTAGGACATGAGCATCCTTTCATAAATAATTATCAACATGTAAAAACTTTGCAGTGGCTGAACACATGGACTTGTAAGTGGTGTCAAGCTTACAAATCTATTATCCTTAGGCGCTTTAACTCATTTTTCCTGAATGATATTATGGTTTAAAGTACGGAAGATGTCTGGTGGAGACAAAGAGGCAACATGTTAATGTTACAATACAGAAAGCCGGGAACTAAAAACACACTGTGAATGTTATGCCCTTTAATGCAATAGGTACTAACCTAGCAAGAGGAGAAGTCTATGTTATAATATATAACTCAGGAGAGAACCATTTGAGCCAAACAGTTTATTTAGCATGAATTTTTATTATGGTGATGTTGTAAAAATAGTTAATAATAAATATAGCCCCTGCATCAGCCAATACCCAGGGAACAGGTCTGGGGGTAACACTCAAGGGGTTAAGGACAGTAGCTATTTATTCACGTGTATTAAACATTTCAATAACCTGACAATCAATATGAATACATCAATAATGTGCTGAGTGAATACCAGGTCTGATTCTAAATTTGAGAAACTTCTAGAGACAAGAGTGATGAAGGATCAATAGTGGTATAGAAATAAAATCCCAATACTATACAATTCCCAATAATGCTCAATCACTTTCTTTACTTGGTATGTCTTTACTGCCTGAGAACTCCTTTGTTAATTCCTATGCTCGAGGCATCATCACATGCCAGAAACTTTTTCTGACCCCCTCCCTTTACCCCCACTTTCCACCTCTCCCATCCAAAACTAGGCTAAATGTTTGCCTCTGTAGTGCCAATATATTTTCTATCATAACACTTGCGATTACAACAAACTGAAAGTATTTTTTTCCTGTCTGTCCCTCTTCCTTAGACCTAACTTTAGTTAGTAAACAAGAATCTCCACTAGATATAAGCAGGAAATGTACCTGTCTTGTACCACTCCTTGTCCCCAAAACAAAGTAGACCCTCAATAGGTATTTGCAGAAGGAATAAAGCCCCTAGAGTGTTTTAAAATTCACATTCCCAAGCTCCACCCCTAAAGATTTTGATGCATTTTTAGCAAGCATCCCAGGTGATTCTGATGTAAATGGCCCAGAAATCTCTATTCGCAGAACCTAAATCTGATATATTTAGCACTTCATTAATTTTTCAACCATTTGGATTAATTTGCTGGGGCTGTGATAAAAAGTATAATTAACTGGCTGGCTTAAGCAACAGAAATTTATTGTCTCTCAGTTCTGGATGCTGGAAGTCTGAAACGGGTGTTAGCAGGGTTAATTCCTTCTGAGGGCTGTGAGTGAAGGATCTGTCCAAGGATTCTCTCCTTGGCTTATGGATGGCTGTCTTTATGCTCACCTGGTGTTCTCTCTGTATTCATGTCTTTGTCCAAATTTCTGTTTTATAAGGACACATTGGGTTAGAGTCCCACCCTAATGATCTTAATTAATTGCATCTGCAATAACCCTATTTCCAAATAAAGACACTTCTGAGGTACTGGAGGTTAGGACTTCAACATATCAGTTTGGAGAAAGAGGTTACAATTCAACCCACAACATGGTTTATTTATTTTGCAATTCTCTGACCTCTCTCACAAGAGATGTGTTCTTAGAGTACATAGAATATACGACAAACTCTGAAGAGGTCTGGTAATTTTGCTATGTCACTATTAGCTAAAATGTGATGTTGACATTGCATATAGACTTTGATTTATAAAAGAGCTATGTTCTTTAAAGTTTGGGTTAAAGGTTTGCTAATTTTGAGTTTTAAAGGCACATAAGCATATGCCAATTAAAGTACTTCTTTGAAAAATTCTTTTGTAAAGTTCAGAATCTTTCTGTTTAAATAATTATTCCCTAATGTACTGATCTGGAAATGTCTGAGGATTTTCTTGAAGCAGGGCATTTCAGGAGAACTAGAAATATACAATTATTCTATGGTATAAACAGACACATTCTGAACAGATATGAGGAAAAATTTTGGACCTATACCTTGAGAGAGTCCCTCTGAATACAAAATAGAAAGTGCAGATTACAGGCGAATTTGTGATAATGAACTAGAGTAGAAAAGTTTTACAGGAAAGTACAATTTTGTGTCCCAAAGATTAAATTTCAAAATTGAGGACTCAAAATTAATAAATAAAACCCTAAATCTTCTATTTGAGACGATGGTGAGGGTCTAAATTCCAAATTAATACAACATATTTATTGAGAGTTCACAACATATTAGAGGCTTTGATTGATATAGAAAGACATAGACTTTGCCTTCAAAGAGGTCATAGCCAAGTTATAGAAATAAATGTGAAAATGAATAGCTCTGATAAAAGTCAGACTGTGTTAGGAGTTATAATTGGTAACCAGTCTTGAGATGTTTCTAACTTAAATATATTGTCCCACAGTTCCTATATTTTCATATTAGATTTACATGTCCTGATTCTTCCTTCCTCCCTCCTTCCCTTCCTCTTTCTTCCTGCCTTCCTTTTACTTTCTTTCCTGCTGCCTTTCCCTCTTCTTCCTTTCATCTTTTTTCAGTTGTTCAATATTATAAATATGAATCCTATATTCATTCAAAAGTTTCCCAAACTGCCATTCTATTTTTTCAAGATTTTTATAAACTAGAGTTTGTGCTAATGCCTCTGTTTGTACTCAACCTCTTTATATATCAGTTTCTCTATATCATAATGGTATCTCTCACAAATCACCATGTTGAGCTTCAAAAGAGATAAAGTATGTAAAGCGCTTAGCATAATATCCAGCACTAAATATTAGTTGTTCTCCCGTCTTTCTTTCTTTTAATTATTAGATGTTCTGGATATTCCTTGTTATGTTTATTCCTAAGCATTTAATACTTCTCTTGCTATTATAAACTGGTAGCAGCTTTGGAAATATTTTTTTTATGCGAGTGTTTGGAATGGAAGGAATTTTACTGTCACATTGTCATGATTTCATATAACTTTGGAAATATTCAAAAACGTTAAATGGTTATTTCTAGATGCCTTTCATATTGCGTAAGCAATCTGCCATGTGCTATTACTTCTGCTTTATATCAGCTCATTTGCACTAATCAAACAAGAATTTATTACATAACCAACTTCTACATATTACTAAACAAAGGAATACCGGTCTGCAGTGTTTTTCACCCACATTAGAGGAAGTCACCCGATAAACTGGGTTTGATTCCAGGTATGTGAAGAGGATGCGAGTCACAGTAATATTTTGTAGTTGCTCCAAATTACCAAATGTATTTTGATCTTAGCATTTCCATTATATGTCATCTGATTAATTGACAGATTGTAACCAGATTATGTAATTATAAATCCTTAGAAAATGTTTTCAGTGATGATGATAACACAACATTCCTACAGAAAGAGATATGACAATTCCCTTGGGCAAGGTACTCTGACAAAGGCATTCAGTGGTTCTAAAAGATTCAGGTTGACAGGCAAGTATAAATGAATGCTGCAAATGTAATTAAATCATATGCAGCATTGATAATATGCAGTTTTGAGGTTGTATATAAATTATAACAACAAAATAAAATGGAGAACTAAAGCCTTTTTTTATAGAATGCCCACCCATCTCTGTCCATGTGCTTACATTACTTGACCCCATCATCATTTCCATTATATATTCCAGCTTTTAGAAACATAATGAGGTACAGATCTATTGACTGTGTTAAACCATAATAACTCCTCAGCTCTTCTTTGAGAAATATAGTCCAAGGCAAATAGCCATTTAACTTCTCTCTTTCAGGAACTTCTGGGACATACTTGGAAGAATTACACTGCCATTCTTTTCACCCATGCAGAGAAAATAGAAGAGGCTGGGTTCAATGAAGATGAATACTTACATGAGGCCTCTGATACACTGCTAACTCTACTAAATTCTATTCAGCACAGATATATTTTCCAGTATAAAAAAGGAAACTCACTTAATGAACAAAGACTAAAAACCTTAGAAAGAATCATGGAATTTATAAAAGAAAATTGTTACCAAGTTCTTACCTTTAAATGAGATTTAGGTGAAAGGAAAAGGGCTTTGGGTTTTAGAGTCAGCAATCTGGTTTCAAAAGTGCCTTTATTATCATGAATGTGGACCATCAGAATTTCCATGTGCTGCCAGTGAGAGTGTACATTGGTAAAACCACTTTGGAAAACTGGCAATTAAAAATAAGATTTCTGAAAAAAATAAAAAATAAGATTTCTGGGCTTCCCTGGTAGCGTGGTGGTTGAGAGTCCGCCTGCCGATGCAGGGGACATGGGTTCGTGCCCCCATCCGGGAAGATCCCACATACCGCGGAGCGGCTGGGCCCATGAGCCATGGCCACTGAGCCTGCGCATCCGGAGCCTGTGCTCCACAATGGGAGAGGCCACAACAGTGAGAGGCCCACGTACAGCAAAAAAAAAAAAAAAAAAAGATTTCTAAGGCAAATCCTATGACACAATAATTACACTCTGAAGTATATATATCCAACAGAAATGTATACATTTGTGCACTAAAAGACATGTATGTACAAGAATTTTCATAGCAGTACTATTCATAATAGCTAAAACCTGGAAATTATCCAAATGTCTACTAAGAGTAAAACGGATAAGCAAACTGCGGTATATTTAAACAATGAAATATTATACAGTAATGAGAATGAGCAAACTACAACTGCATGTAACAAGATCAATGAATTACCCAAACATAATGTTGAAAGAAAGAAGCCAGACATAAAAGAATACATACTCTATGATTCCATTTGTATAAATTTCAGAAACAGTCAAAACTAATGTAATTTTAACTATTTTGATGTGAGAAGTGTTGGAAGTCAAGTTACCCTTGGTGGGGTGGGGGGGATAGTGAGTGAAAGCACACACCGGGGCAGCTTCTCAGATTCCAGTAATGTTCTATTTCTTGACCTGGAAGTTGGTTTCACAGAGTGTGTTCCCATTGGGAAAATTCGACAATTAAACACTTCTGACTTACGAACTGTTTACTATATATGTTATACTTAAATAAAAGTTAAAAATGAATAAATTATTATCCATATTTTCAAAACTTGCTCCACTGCTTACTTGATCCTAAAAAATTAAACTTGTGAAGGCCTGTTCCTCATGTGAGATACCTACTTCATATTTACTGTAATGATAAAACAACTTAGCACATATTAGACGCTCAGTAAATGTTAACTTCCGCTTCCACTTTCATATAACCCCTGGTTCCTATTAAGGCTTGGAAATACAGGTAAAAGCTCAGAGCCGAACCCTGCAGCAGAAATAACTGTTAACAATTGTAATAATCAAATATGAATAAAGCTTTGACTGAAAAAGAGGCTTCCAGTCTACCTTGGAAGGTCGGTCAATTTGGATTAGTAGAGAGATCCAGGATAATCTCAAAGGCAGCAGTGAGGATCAAAGGAAAATAATTCTAGTCAATCGTAACAGCCAAGTCCATCCACAAGTCAGTATCAGATCACCCTCAGGTTTAACATCTGCATATGAGCATTATCATTTATAAGATTCTTTCCTAAGGTAGTCCCCAATTTACAAACAGCTTGTTTTCATAAAGTTAATTTGTAAATTGCTTTTTTAGTGTGCATTATACTTTATTTTCCATTAAAAACGGGATTACAGCTCGTGGTTGTTCTCCCAGACTAATCCTCAAAAGTGTACCTAATGTTTTATATTACCTGAACTTCTAGTACAAATTTATAAAGTATTTCTAAGGGAAAGCATAATACAAATTCCAACTTGAAACAACATCTCTATTTCTCTGCATGGTCCCCAATTATCATTGTGGGTCCAGGATTGTAAAGTGGGAGCCTCAACAATTGGGCTGAGTTTTGGAAGTTAAGTAAAAATTGACCCTTCCCCAGGGGTTGGTGGCTTGGTGACAGAAAGTTGAAGTTGAGAAGTTGAAACTGCAGTAACTAGTGAAGAGTGGAAAATTCATGTTTTGAGTTCTTCATTCATGTGATGTCAGCTAACGCTTTACAGAACACAAATACTAGTTAGCTAAAGTAAAGATATGTTGTGCAGAATCATTAAGGATTCAAGATCTCTGAGGCTGGCCTAGTTTTAATGATTAACAGAGCAAAGGTACTTCTAGTTTCAAAGAGGAAGACTTCTGTGATGTTTTTCCCTGAATTATTTATTTTTAAATTTGTATATATATATATTTTACATAAATCTCTGAATGTGATCATATTACATATTTGACTTTTCTTTAGTCATCTTATATTTTGCTTTTTTCAGTAACAATTTATGTAACTATTCCTCTATTGATATGCATTCCAGTTTTCTGCCAACAACTATTCTTGTACATATTTTTTAATATAATATTGATTTTTTTTCTGTTAAGTTATATTTCCAAGAGTGGGATTTCTCGGTTGAAGTATATATACACTTTAATTTTAATATATCTTACTCAATTTCTTTTCATACATGTTGCAACAAACTTAATTTTCAACAACGTTTGAGAACCCTTTTCCTATATTCTTGTCATCAGTGTTATCATCTTACACACCTATTGCTAACACCAGTCTGCTAAATGTAAAACCGTACCTTACTTACTGTTTACCTTAATTTGCATTTCCCAGACTACTCCCTAACTGGAGCATTTTTATAAGCATATTGGTCATTTAGATTTACTCTTCTATGAACTGCCTCTTCACATTATTTATCTTTTTTTGTCATTTACTATTGGATCACTTCACACAAAGTTTCTTTGCTTGTCAAAAACTTTAGTCAGGCTCCTGAACCTTCTCCTAGGCCCATCTGTGCTTAATTTAGTTTTGGCAAGAACCCTGCTAAGTCAGTTTACCAGAACCCTTTACCTTCAATATCTGATCAGGTTCCTTGTCTAACCACCCTGGCCTCTCTCCAGCAAAGATCCTGTAGGCGGGTTTACCCAGACTCCCTCTGACCCTTCCTTGTAATTCCCTCTTGGTAATTTTCCATCCAATGATCCCCACCCTGCTCCTTGGCTATAAATTCTCACTTGCCCATGCTGTATTCAGAGTTGAACCCAATCCTTCTCCCTCACAGTAAATTCCCATTTGAGTGGTCCCTCTACCTATCCTAATGGTCCTGAATAAAGTCTGCCTTATCATCTTTAACAAGTGTCACTGAGTATTTTTTCTTTAACACTTCCTGCTTGCTAAATCTGAAGAGCTCTACATACATTACAAATATTAGTTCTCTGCCTTTCAGGTTGCAAATTGTTTTCAATTCTGTTATTTGTCCTTCAGTTTTGGTTATGGTAACTTTTGCCAAAATAAATGTGAATTTCCTTACAGTTATATATTTTTATGTACAAAATTGGGATTTAGTTTCATTTCTTTTTAGATGGGCAACCAATTATATCTATTCTATTTATTAAATAATTAATAACTTTCCTACTGAGATAGGTAGATAGGTATATAAGTATATATCTTCTTTATTTCTGGATCTATTATGGATTCTTAATTCTTTTCCATTATCTATTTGATTTATATCACTATCAATACCATAATGATTTAATTTGAATGGTTCTATATCCTTCCTTGATATCTAGAACGGGAAGCTTCCCTTGGTCTTCCTTTCTCAACATATTTTCTGGCTACTCCTAGTCATTCATTTATATACATTATTTCAGATCTAATTTTGTCTAATTTCAAAAGAAAATTCTTTTGAATTTATGACAAAGGACATTTTGTAATATTAAAATCCTCCCATGCAAGCATACAGGATGTTTCTCCATCTTATGTTTATTATTTTTTATACTACTGTATTTCTTACACTTTTCTTTTCCTTAGTTTTGCCAATTTGATAAAGCTGCTATTCAGTTTTTCTTCTTGATAATTTGGACATTCTACTCTAATACCCATTAAGAATTATTTCCTTGTCCCTCAGAATGAAGTACATACTTCTCTACCATTGTTTGATAACAAAGTAGAACTCTTTCCCCATTGCATTACCCCCTCAACTATTTAAATAAGACCTTTAGAACACTTTAATTTCCTCCCTATCCTTTTCTCCTTACCCCATCTTCCCTATGGAAGAAGTCTTGGGAATGTTTTTCCTTTCTCCTTATTACTAGATTTTGCTAAGAGAGTTAATTATTTCCCCTTACAGATCGACCCTTATGTTTCAAAAGTCCCTTCTTATCATTTACATTGAGCATTCCTGGTAGTTTATCATTATCTCTTTTACTTAATATACAAATATTAGAAGGTCCATTCCTCACCATTGTTTTCTTTTCTCTTATCTTCCCCCATCTTTCTAGTTAGTGCGTTTTCCTAATACACTCTGCATTCTAGTGTAGTACCCCAGAGGCATTAATTCCAGACGTGGTCTTCCATGAACCACTATGCAATAGCAATTCTAGCTCCTCATAATAATCAGCATAGTGGATGTAGGGAAATAATTTGTTAGTTGGTAATGGGGTAAACCATAAGAATAGCGAGGCACTGAAGCGAACATCTACCTGAGGCTGGTTGTTCAGCTTTTTCTCGATGACATCACATGTATATCAAATTGAATAAACTCACCATTACTAGAGATAATTACAACTTGCAACAAAACAACCATGTGATCAGAATTAGCTCTAGGTAAAATAAATGATGTCCAGAAAGTTCATCTTTGGCATCCTGCCACCTTTCCTATTAGACCCTATAATTTGCACTCTTTCCTCACATCCCTCCAGGTGCCCTTCTGTATGCTATTCTCACCTGGAAGACAAAAATCTCTACTAAACTTTGTATTTGAAAACACTTTGAACATTTTAGATGATTGGAAGACCGTATACATGATACTTTTGTGCAGCTGGGGTTGGAGCCTCATTAGTACATACTATTCTGGGAAATTAGTAATTCATCTCTAATACTAACTAGTTCTGACCCTTACTAGGTTGGTTCATCTAGATAACATTACCTCAATCAGCAATTTCAGACTTTCTTTTTGTAGTTATGTTTATCTACACTCTGCCTTTTTAAGTAAGAATTTGCTTAGGTCTTCTCTTCTACTGATTTTCAAGCATATCACAATTCTTTTACAAAAGGCTATTTTTAAGTGGCATTGCTATTTCCCATATTCTCACTCAAACTTCATTTAAAAAATAAGTTTCTTTTCACAAGCATCAGAAGTTTTTATTGTCAATTCATATGCTTTAAGAGAAAATGTTATCCTTTCACATGAAAACTGAAAGTTATGGAAAAAGTTATTTCTACCAAAATCATTCTCTTTTGCTAAACTTATTAAAAGTGACTTTCAATTTACATTTTTCATTAATCTTTTTCAAAGAGAAATCAAACTGTGGTGTTGATTTTGGATGACTCCTGCACTGTTCTTTCCAAATTCCCCAGGTGTGAAAAGCTGAGTGGGGTTTTAAATTAACAAGTATCAGCCAAATATCTTAGTTAAGTGGATGCATACATTGAAAGCATTTCTCTACTGGGATGTATGATATTCTAACGAGGCCATTTACAAAAACAAATGTAAAACTTTGTCAGAGCAGCCTTGATGTGAAGGCTCGTCACGTGAATGCCACTGAAGAAATGAGCAGACATTAATAACTGCTATTTGAACAATTCTATATGCATTATGTAGCAATAGGATAGTCAAGAAGAGTAGTTAGCCTTTTCATTTAAAAGGATTATTCTTTTTTCTTGCAATTATCGAGCCCCAGGTTTGTTTCTGCTGCTGTTGCTAAGGACAATAGCCTGCCAGATAGGAAATGATGCTGATGAAGACATAAAATAACACTTACACGCATATTTTACTCAAAAATCCAGAGAACTGGGAATAGGGTATGTTAGGAAGGGGGTGGGAGTAACGAAGGGGAAGGGAAAAAATCAAACAAGGGAATACATAAGGGTGAAAAAATATAATATACAATAATTAATTCATACTCTGAAATTCCAGATGGCTCACTTTCAAACTAACAATTATTTCATTGTTCTGGGTCCTTTCTCTAATTTTTTTTACAGTTATACTCCTATGAATTATCTCTGCCAAAACTCATCCAAAGTCAGAACCGTAACCATAGAAGTACGATGAGCAACAATGTATATATAAATTACTAATTCTTTTCCATTCCAAAAAGTTGGTATCTGAAGAAGATCCAGTTTTGTACAGAGGTATATTAGCCATTAGCAACTATCTTTCTTTTCATTATTATTGTAAAACTTTGGGTTGTCACCGAAAAAGCACTGCAAATGTGTACAACTATAGAGGTGTTCCTGGTTTAAACACAAACTTTTTCTACCTATCTATCCATCTATTTACCTATCTAGAACTTAGTGACATCCTTCATAAGTAGACTTCTGGGATAGACTGTCATTACAGGATCAGTGCCCTCGACAAGAGTGTACTCAAAGAATCAAGGCACATACATGGTTCTTTAGAAAGGCAACAGCTGCCAGCAGCGGCAGCCTAGTTTTGCCAAGTGATTCTTCCTAAGAATTTCCTCAGCAAAAAGAAAAAAACTTGATAAATTCTCTTTGTAACCACTCCAAAGGAGGGTTTAATGACCTCCTCTCCCTTTAAAATCGCTTAAATACTCCACTAAAGGAGCTGCCTTAATCTCCTACATGAACTACTGAAGTTTAGGTTTTTTTAACTTATTATCTTTCCCTACAGTTTAGACAAAAGAGAAGTTAAACTTTTCATTCAAATAAAAGAAACCACATGACTATCTGAGAAAGCATACTGTAATAGAGAAAAGCAGAATATTAGTAAAATCTAGGTTTCAGCTAGTTATACCTTAGCACCAGCATTTATGTAAATTTCCTGTTGATTCTTTGGGGTAAAATAGCTGGCTTACCTCTAGGGAGTTAAATTGACAAGATGTGTTGAAACTACTTAGCTAGCTATAAAGCATTAAATATCTTACTAATAATTCTACAATAAAATCCATGACATGAGACAGATATTATTAATATATCCCCCTCACTTGGAAGGCAAAGCTCTCTCCACAAGACAGCAATTTGCAACATTATTTTTAGGTGTGTTACATTAATTTGCTTCACTAGATTTTATTTTGTATCTTGGCGATAAAGTTTTAGTCTACACACCATTGCACAGCACTTAGAACCAGGACTGTGTCACAATTTATGTAGCCAAAGTACAAAGCTAACACTGTACTCTTTGATATTTTTATATATATATATATTTTAACATCTTTATTGGAGTATAATTGCTTTACAATGGTGTGTTAGTTTCTGCTTTATAACAAAGTGAATCAGTTACACATATACGTATGTTCCCATATCTCTTCCCTCGTGTCTCCCTCCCTCCCACCCTCCCTATCCCACCCCTCTAGGTGGTCATAAAGCACCGAGCTGATCTCCCTATGCTATGCGGCTGCTTCCCAATAGCTATCTATTTTACGTGTGGTAGTGTATATATGTCCATGCCACTCTCTCACTTTGTCACAGCTTACCCTTCCCCCTCCCCATATCCTCATGTCCATTCTCTAGTAGGTCTGTGTCTGATATTTTTATATTTTTAAAGGTACAACATATAATTTTCCTAGAAAATTGAGTAAGTATACTCATGCCCCTTTAATGTCCTTGTCATAGGCAATAGTGAGGTGATCCTCCACCTGCCAAGAACTTAAAAATACAATTGCTTTTATTTGTTACATTAACACACAATAGTTAGAAGTATTGTCTTTCTAGTCTAAGAAAATTGCAATACTATTTGAAACTTTATCAATAATATTAAACCAGTGAAAGGGCATCAATGAACAGGACTGACTAGCATCTAAATATCTAAAACATGGATTTCAGTGGGAGTGCAGAGAGGGAAGAGAAAGTTTCAGTAAAAAACATCTCTAGCGAGGGGAGAGATACTACATCTGGTATAGCGGGTCAGGTCTGTTGAAAGACAGGGTCTGTGTGAAATATTCCTTAAGAAACTCAGTTCATTTCATATATACCAAGTAATCCTCTGAACAAAAATTCAACTTGTCAGGAAATGTGATACCATGAAAGGGGACAGAGAGATAGGATCACTAGTTTCAGGAAAGGAACATTCTTATCATAAACTGATATTAACATTGTATACCTCTATTATGTGTAACATAATATATACCCTCACACTCAATGAGGTAAGTACTATTATTATATCCATCTTACAGATGAGGAAAGTAAGGTATATGGAGGCTAAACAGTTGCCCAAGATCACACAGGCATTTAAGTTGTATAGATGGAATCAAAACTAGGTAACCTGGATTCAAAACCAATACTACTAAGCTCTACAGACTACTTAGCATCTACAACAGTCATGTACAAATGCAGGTTTTTGGACCTGCAAAGACCCAGATTTTGGAACCTCATTAAACTAACATTCTCTGAGGCCCTATACACACCCTCCGTCTTGCTGACGTGCTCATTAAACTTCAGTGAGTTACTCTGAATATTTTGTAAATAGTGCAAATGAGAATTTACATATTTTTTAAAAAGCAACAACAAATTATCTGTTTGGTGGGCACTTAATATTCTTGTACTCGTAGAATACTTCATGTTCTTCATAGAAGGCAAAAAAAAATTCCAATTATATATTAAAATTAACATGTCCTGAAAATGATTCATCTCATAAGAATAATACACATGGAATTTCTATATATAAGAAAAGTTAGTACTACCAATAGTCACTATAAGATAGTGGGTCAACACTGCACAAGAAATTATCTTGGGGGAAGGTCAGCTTTTTTTTCTGGTTTACTTCGCAATACATAAATAGATGTCAAGAGGCACTAGCTGTTTAGTCTGTGACCTAACACCATCTCCTACTGTTGAAATTCTTAACGGGCTGAATACCAGTCAGAAGTCAGGATTATGTCCAGTTCACTAACAATGTCATCATTTTTTGTTGATTCTGCAACAGTTCTCTCAACCCAGCAATACAAGTAAAACAGAATTAAGTTTTCTGTAAAAATAACGACTGAATGGGGCTAAGTGGATAACTTGATTGAGTAATGCTTTTATGTAACTTGAAAAACTGGGAATAAATAGTTCAACTATCTAAATAGTTGAAACATTCTTTAAATTATATTAGAATTATTTATAGAAATGTAATATAATTGGGCAAAATCAGAAAATACAGACTCACAAAAAGTCTTTATTCCCGAAAGAATAACATATCTCAAGTACAAAACTTTGGAAAGTCATTTGTGTTTAGTTATCAACAGATAGATATTAATGATGCTCTGTTAATATTCAGTTTTTCATAAAGCAGATAAAATTTCTATGATGATACCACATCTTGGCCTACCAGAGAACTCCACGGACTTAAATAAATGATACTTTTTATAACTTAGCATGTAGGGTTGTTTTAAAATTTTTTGTTTTGCCTCTCCTTCTTATTGTAGGCTATAAACAGCAACAGTGCTAGAATATTGGTATGTGTCATTTTTCTTTTAGAATAGATATTCCTACCTCCATAGATGCATTTCTTTTTTGGTATCTCAGTCATCATCTCAAGGCTGGTGAATCTGAAGCTCATAGTGCCTAAGTTAATTTTCATTGTTCCTACAATATCTGTAAGATGAGTGAAAATACGCATTTGACAACTTTATACATATGTATGTTAAATTTTTGGCTACAATTTCTTTTAATATATTGACAGTATGATAGTACATGAAAAAATAAAAGATATCAATCTTAAATGCTCTTCTAAAGATAAAAGCTATAAATAATCTTTTATTAGGTATCCAAAGAATCTTTGAAGTCACCTGGAATAAAAAAGTGGACTGTGTTTACAGTCAATTTATTGGGAACTACATTGGTAACACTTTGCAATGTGTTTATTCTTTAGAATTAGTCAAAATTTATTACTAATTATTTTGTTAAATTGGAAAGAATAAGTTCACTACAGAGTTGGAAGTTTCAGTCTTTTAAAAAAGTCACCTTAAGTATGTAAGTCGGGGTTACTTTGGCAAGCAACAGCAATAATTTTCAAATGCCATGTCTCCTAGCTTTCACATTGTTCGGCTCTCTAGAATCAACAGTTGGTCATTTTCAATACCATTACAATATAGATTAGTTAATAAGCCTGACAAAAATTCTAACTTTTCTTTTTAAAGAGGAGAGGGCGTTTATAATACAGATACTAAAAATATAAGGGTTTCAAATTGCATGCAACATGTGCCTACAAAGAAACTAAATGTTAATCTAGTTCGAGTTACCTAAATGTATAAAGAAAAAGCAATGTGCTAGCCAACATCCTCACTAAAAAACAAATCATCATGAAACACAGGCAAATTCCTCCCTGTATCATAAAGGATCAAAAACCATAGGTAAAAATGTGTTTCTCTAATTAACTGAAAACAATATATGCCAGGTAAAAGACTACTCAAGTCTAGAAGAGAAATAACACAAAAACGAGCCAGTTATATTTTAGGTACAAGTGACAAATATATTTCTTTTTATTGTTAAGTTTTCTCTAATGTATTTCAGTAACTGAAGTGTTTTATTTTATTTTATTCCACTGTTGGCCATAGTTTGAGCCCTACAGACTCCCTTCCCTTTCACCTCAAAGCGAGCTCCTTTGTATGTAGCCACACACTCATCATTAGTGTAAAGATCAGGCTGGATCTGCTCCCAAATCTTCTTCTTAGGATTCAGCTCCTTGTCAGGCTCTCCTGTTGGGGGAGGAAAAAAAATACATAGCTGACATATTAATAAACTGTCCATAGAGATTTCTAGTGAATTGTCTTGGATACAATTTCTGATCTTTAGATCGGATCAGGATTTAAACGTTTACTTTTTAAAAAAATTTTATTTATTTATTTTTGCTGTGTTGGGTCTTCGTTTCTGTGCGAGGGCTTTCTCTAGTTGTGGCAAGTGGGGGCCACTCTTCATTGCGGTGCGCGGGCCTCTCACTATCGTGGCCTCTCTTGTTGCGGAGCACAGGCTCCAGACGCGCAGGCTCAGTAGTTGTGGCTCACGGGCCTAGTTGCTCCGCGGCATGTGGGATCCTCCTAGACCAGGGCTCGAACCCGTGTCCCTTGCATTAGCAGGCAGATTCTCAACCACTGGGCCACCAGGGAAGCCCCCAAACGTTTACTTTTAACACTTATTTTATTTTTACGATGTCGGCAATTTATATTCTTGATTGGTAAAATATTTTATCATTTCCTTACAAATGTTAAAGATATTATTTTTTACTCTTACAATAAACAGTTTTCCAGGTAATATAGCTCAATGAATTGGAATGATTCATTCTAATTAGATTAGAATGAAATGATTAGAATGAAAATACAAATGATTAGAATGAAAATACAAGATATTCATTTTATCATTACATATAAAGAAAGATTTTGAACAGATGAGAGCATAATTTGATGTGTTATAATTTTACACATGGCAGAAGCAGCTTATGCTTTACTATTTGTTTCAACATAAAAAATAAATGACTAGATCGCTGCTATAGTACTTAAAGATTTCTTACAATACTGGAGAATGGCTTAAATGTTGGGGTTATCTAGCTAAATATAATAACTACTCTGGGTTTCATCTGCTGCCCATTCCACTTGGTGAGATGGAAAGAGAAAGGAAGAAGGAGACAGGACTAGCATTTTCTAACCACCAGGAATATATGTTGCTGCATGCAATTCACAGAAACACACTGACTCTAGTTTTAAATATAAAGAAACTGGGGCTCAGAGAAGATAAGCTGCTCAAAGTCACACAAGCAACAAGAAGAGTGAGATTTGACACCAAAGCCCTTACTCTGTTAGTACAGCACCTTGCCTCCTAATAAATTATCCTCTGAAAAGAAACAAACAACACTTTTACACGTGGATAATATCCTATCCCCTCTCTTTACCGTAACTCACACTATAAAGTTCACAATCAAGAAGAGACAAACACATTGTAGAAGGTATCTGGTCTAGGCTTAAAAACTACCAATATACCAAGCGATCCCTCTATTTAATGGATGATGAGGAAGAAGACAGTAAAGCTGAATGTAACATGATTTTAGTAGCTGAAGATGTTCAATAACTTTTGAAATGAAGAATCAGTTTAAGAAACAATGAAGAGAAGTAACAAATCCCTTAAGTGTTAGTTTCAAACGGAAAATGATTTCCCTGGAGGAAACAACAAAAATACTGCTTAAGTATAACTAAGTAATAATAGAAATATAACTTTCTAGATCTTTTTATTAGGTCTTCAGCAACTAATTAGCTCCCTGAAACTGGCAAAAATATAGAAAACTGTCCTCTGATATGTAGCTTTTCAGAGATGACAGAATAGTTAATTGAATAATGTATCTACAGTAGAAGAACAGGCAGTGAAACTAAAAGTGAAGAGACTGTCTAGTATAAAAGATAAGGATTTTTCTTACTCCTTTAAGAGCATCTGATTATTTGATTGGACAACAGAGAAACTAATAAACAGAATAGAAAAAATTCCAATATATAAAGTATCTATAAAATTTCTGGTTTATTTTTCACCAAACCATTGGTTAGTCTAAGAGCATAATCGTACTTTGTTTATACACAGATCATGTGGGGAAGTGGGCATTCCAGAATTCTGTAAAAGCTGAGACCAGACACACTGTTCAGGGGGGCCTGAGTACTAACTCTGGATCCCCTCACCTTGAACCCCAAAAAAGATATTCCCAAACTGATAATGAATTCAAGACGCAGATTGTCTCAGGTTTGTGTAAAAGCTTCTTATCAAGACCATAGATTGTGTGGGTAAATTTTTGCTGAATGCAGACATAAGCCCCAAGTACAACAAGCTGTGGTGCAGCACAAACTTAAGCTTGTCAGATCTAGGAAGTCACTGATACGTATAGAAAATAATCATCATTACAATACATAACACTACACTTACATAGTGCTCACTATGTGCCAGTCACTGCACTATGTGCTTTACATATATTTACTCATTTAATCCTCTCAGTATACTAAATAAATACTATTAATTACCCCCGCTTTACAGATGAGGAAATAGAGGCACAAAAGTAATAGCTAAGAGCTTAAAACACCAGGCAGGTAGCTAAGTGTTTCAAAAGATAAACCTCACAAAACTCACAAGAAATACATACCATTAAAAAGCTTTTCTTGGGCTTCCCTGGTGGCGCAGTGGTTGAGAGTCCGCCTGCCGATGCGGGGACACAGGTTCGTGCCCCGGTCTGGGAAGATCCCACATGCTGCAGAGCGGCTAGGCCCGTGAGCCATGGCCGCTGAGCCTGCGCGTCCGGAGCCTGTGCTCCGCAACGGGAGAGGCCACAACAGAGGCCCGCGTACCGCAAAAAAAAAAAAAAAAGCCTTTCTGACAGATGAAAAAGCTGAGGCTCAGAAAGGTTCCTAGGTCACCCAGCACTTGCAGAACAAGATCTGAAGGTTTTAAACTTCTTACATAAGACTGTAATAATTTTCAAGGGATAAAGATTTTAACTAAAAATGAACTAGAAACTATGAGAAGAACCTTCAACTCTTGATTGTTGCTTTTAACACATCAGGCTCAATACCTGAACATTCCAAATGTGGCTGTAAGACTTTAACGAGTCAGTAAACGAAATAATGATTCAGACAACTAAAATTTTGAGACTGTAATTAAAACTTGCCAAATTATGATCACTGAATATAAATCAGAGCTGAAAAGTCTTGGATGGAGCGTTAACCTTGTAGTTTATTCATGTTTCTCAATAATACACTATTTGGTAAGGTATAAAGCAAGTTTAAAAGGAAAGTTTAAATCACCTCCCACAAAAAAGCATACCTAATATCTTAAACAATTTTAAAAAATGAACTCTATTTCCAGAGAAGCCTTTCATCATTCCTCTGTGTTATATCCTTCTTCTAAATCTTATTTTCCTAATTTCCCCCCCCTTTCTTTTTTTGGCATGGCTATCCAAACAAAGTGATGAGATCAACAAAAGTTCTTAAAGCTGAAAACTGTAGAGTCTCTGTAATTGCTAAACACATGCCAATAATCACCATGTGGAAATGGTTACACGTATTGTAAGAGAACTAATCATTCAGAGATTACTTTAAGATAACTCAATCTAAACAAAACACATAGGCAACATGAACTAGTTCAGAAAGGAGTCTGTACAGATGTAAAAAGCTGTGACTACCATCTCAGCATTTAAAAACTACAAAAAGCTATAAACATAAATTCCAGAATCATCAGCTTCCGGGATATCTGTCAGGACCATGAAAAGCTTAGCACCAACTTAATTATTTTGTTTCATTAATTGAGTTTTTGAACTATAATAATTGTAACTATCACCTTTTGTGATGCAAAGACTAAAGTATAACTTTGCAAATAGGGGTCAATTAATTTTACAGAGCTAATCAACAGAGAAAAGTGGTTTGTTGATTTGATAGGAATGATCTTGGAAATAATGAAGATGGATCCTCAGGTCTGTTCTTCAAATACTGGAAAGTTTTGGGAGTTCTTTAAAACATGTTTTACTAGTATGTTTCTTTCTATTTATTCATTAACCAACTTACTGACCTCCTACTCTATGCCTGACATTTTTCTGGATGCTAGGAATATAGTAGTGAATAATAACAACAACAAAAATCTTGATTTCATGATGCTTACATTTCCATGTGGGCAGATAATATAATGTACAGTATATCTGATGATAAGTGTTATGGAGAAAAATAAAACAAGTAAGGAGACATTTGAAAGATATGAATAAGATGAGGGACCAAGCCGTGTAGCTACCTGGAGAAAGAGCCAGTGGCTCAACTAGGGTGATTGAGGAGGAGCTGAAGTACATGAGGTTAATGAAGTAATGAGAGACCATTGTAAGGACCTGTATCTGTATTCTGGGTCAAATGGAAAGCTTTTTAATAGTTTTTTGCAGAGGACTAACATATCTGACCTACATCACTCTGTAGGCTATAACTGAAAACAGACGGAAGAAGGGCAAGGGCAAAAGCAAAGTGATCAGTTAGAAAACTTTTGCAGTTACCCGGATAAGAGATGTTGGTGTCAGGACCAAAGTGGTAGAGGTAGAGATGATATGTTCAGAAGGTACAGCCACTAGGATTTTCTGAAGAAGATGTATGGAAAAGGGAAATCTAGGGAGAAGACTGGTATATACATTCTTCTCCCCTGGGACATGTTAGTGAAGAAATCTCGTAGATAGCTGGACAAGTGACTGAATAAAATAGCCAAAGGAATGAACATGGAAAGAAAAAGAGGCCAAGCACGGAAAAAGAGAAGAAAGAGGTCAAGGATCAAGGTCTGAAGGTACTCCAATTAAGAGGTCAGGGAGGTGAGGAAGAAATCAGCAAAGGAGATAAGCAGAGCAGCCAATGAAGCATGAGGACCACCATGCAAGTGTGGTGTCAGAAGCCAAGTTAAAGTTAATTAAGAAAAGGACTGAGAACTAACTAGCCATGGATTTAGCTACAGGGAGTAAATTGGTGATCTTGACCAGAGCAATTCTGGTGGAACAGTGGAGAGAGAAGCCTGATTGACATAGGTTTTAAGGAAGAGAATCAAATATAGACAGGCTTTTTTTTTAATTTAAAAAAAGTATATTAGTTTCAGGTGTACAACACAGTGATTACATATTTTTATACATTATGAAATGACCACTGCAATAAGATCATTTACTGTCCGTCACCATACAAAGTTGTTACAATATTATTGACTGTACTCCCTATGTATACATTACATCCCCATGACTTACTTATTTTATAGCCGGAAGTTTGTACCTCTTAATCTCCTTCACCTATTTCATCCGTCCCCCCACCCTCCTCCCCTCTAGCAGCTATCAGTTTGTTCTCTGTATCTATGAATCTCTGTTTTGTTTTGTTTGCTGTGGTTTCAGATTCCACATATAATTGAAATCATATGGTATTTGTCTTTCTCTGACTTATTTCACTAATAAGCATAATACCCTAAAAGTCCACAAAGATTTCATTCTTTTTAATGGTTGAGTAATATTCCATTGTGTATGTGTGTGCGGGCATACGTGCACGTGCGCACACACTCACACCACACACAGACACCACATCTTCTTTATCCATTTATTTATCGATGGACACTTGGGCTGCTTCCATATCTTGGCTATTGTAAATACTGCTACAATGAACACAGGGGTGTTTTCCAAGTTAGTGTTTTTATTTTTTTCAGATAAATAACCAGAAGTGAAATTTCTGGACCATGTGGTAATTCCACCTTTAGTTTTTTGAGGAACCTCCATACTGTTTTCCATAGTGGCTGCAACAATTTACATTCCCACCAACAGTGTAGAAAGGTTCCCTTTTCTCTACATCCTTGCCCCATTTACAACTGCATCAAAAAGAATAAAATATCTAGGACTAAATTTAACCAAGGAGTAGGAACACCTGACTCTGAAAACTCTTTGTCACTGAGGAAAGAAACTGAAGATGACACAAATAAATGGAAAGTTATACTGTGCTCACGGATTGGAAGAATCAATGTTGCTAAAAGGTCCATACTACCCTAAGCAATCTATGGATTCAATGCAATCTCTGTCAAAATACCTGCAGCATTTTTCATAGTAGTAGAACAAATAATCCTAAAATGTGTATGGAAACACAAAAGACCTCGAATAGCCAAAGCTATTTTGAGAAAGAACAAGGAGGGGTCACACCTGAAAATACACCGAACTTGAAACTACATTACAAAGCTGTAGTAATCAAAACAGGATGGTACTGCCACAAAAACAGACACGTAGATGAATAGAAAAGAATTGAGAGCCCAGAAATAAACTGACACTCATAGCATCAATTAATCTATAACAAAAGAGGCAAGAATATACAATGGGGAAGAGACAGTCTCTTCTATAAATGGTGTTGGGAAAACTGGACAGCTACATGTAAAAGAATCAAACTTGACCACTTTCTTACACTATATACAATAATAAACTCAAAATGGATTAAAGACTTAAATGTAAGTCCTGAAACCATAAAACACCTAGAAGAAAACACAGGCAGTAAACTCTTTGAGGTCAGTCTTAGCAATAGTTTTTTGAATGTCTGTCCTCAGGCAAGGGCAACAAAAGCAAAGACAAACAAATGGGACTACATCAAACTAAAAAGTTTTTGCACAGCAAAGTAAACCATCTACAAAACAAAAAGGCAACCAACTGAATGAGAGATGTTTGCAAACTTACTGATAAGGGGCTGATATCCAAAATATATAAAAAACTCAAATCACTCAATACCAAAAAAAAACCAATTTATTTTTAAAGAATAAGTGGGTCCATAAGCTAAAGACCTTCACATATCATACATGCTTTGAGATTAACCATAAACTCATATTTACTAATAAGACTCAATATCAACAGAAATAAGCATGATCTTAGAAGTTAGAAGTCTGAATGCAAATTCTCATTTATTATTAGACCAAAACCAGTGCATTCTTTAAAAAAAAAAAAGATATCAATGCCTTTATCTCGTAATATTGTTTTCAGTTGCTTGATGCTTTAGGGACCAGTTACCATATTTAAATACTAAAATTTATGGCTTCACACATTTAAGATTTTAAAAAGTAGCGGGGAGAGTTTTTAGCCATTGTTATAAAAATATTATTTGGCATCTTCTAAACTCTATGGAAGTGATGGTTTTGTAGTTGGAGAAAATAGTTATTCAAAGCCAAATAGCAATTCAAAGGTTTGAGCCCCAGTTGCAATTTCTATACCACACTTAATATACATAACATAAAAGGTAAATCTCTAGACACTGAGCACATCAAGTGAACATCAAAATGTACCAGCAGACACCTTAAGCTTTAAAATGTAGAACATATGCTGAAAAATACAGTACTGATAAATCATGGCTCTCTCTGGGAAAAGGAAAACAAACAAACAAAAAATAAGACTAATGCTCTGTTGCATACATAGTATTAACTGTTATTTCCTTTTAGATTTACTGCTACAGAAGCAGTAAGCTATGTGGAAGCATAAGTAGGATAAGTACTAACAGACCTCATGTCCCCAAGTTTATCAATTATTCGATGCTGTTCAGCTTGGTTAAGCATTTTATAAGTTATAAGAGAATAATTCAAACAACCTCATAGGCTACTTTAATGTTAGGTTTTTCCCTTTCACTTTACAAATTTTTTTATATGTTAGCTACATATTCATGTGGTAAGGCACAAGGAGAAACTATGAATATGAAAGAAATATCAGACTTTGGAATGATGTAAACATAAACACACAAACAGCCGAACAGATTGGAAGATTCAAAAATATAGTAAAAGCAAGAAATCCACACTGGGCTATTAGCATCTCTAATGCTAAATCACTGAGTAACTTAAAAAAAAAAAATTTCAATATACGTTAACAGTAACATCCAGATAATAACTGATTCAAGTGCTGAAATATCTGTTAACTCTAAACTGATTCAAGTGCTGAAATATTTATCTGTTAATTCTATAAGATAAGGGAATGAAAGCTCTCATAGAAATAAAAGAACTATAAGCCTTTTCTAATGAAATAGCCCATATGAATTCACAGCAAGCAACAATCAACAAAAATGCTGACAGTATTAGAGATTCAGGCACATCTACTGTTTGATCCTTCTACAAACTCTGTATAACTTTAAGCAAGTAACTTAAGTATTATTGGGTCTCAGTTTCCAAATTTGTAAAATAGTGGGTTAAAGTAGATGATTTCTTCCAGTTCTAAACATCTGACTCTACAATTTATATCAAAAAATAAAACTTAAAATATATTCATCTTAAATATTTAAATAAAAAGGAAGGCAAATTTTAATCTGAAAGGGTAAACCAAGATTTTTTGTTTTTTTTCTTCAATGTGTGCTGAATCTTAAAAGAAAAAGTTTGCTTCTATTTTCATTCCATTCCAATTTGGTGAAATAGAATTTCAGGTTTGTCAGGTATACACATGACGGCCTACCCAAAAGCATGAGGTTTGACGAAGTGTTCTGATACCCTGGTAAGTAGAGTGGTGATCGTGTGCTCCTAGAACCAAAAGCTATTATGCTGCTTTGAGAAATGACTGAGACTGGGATTTTCCCAAAACCTGCTTTACCAAAAAAAGTTCTCAGAGCATAGACCATCATGATCTTCAATCTACCAAGGTTCAAGATATACACATGGATTCAAAGTCACACATACTTGTTAAACAACCCCATGTTTTTTAGATTAGTATACTTTTTATTAGGAGTTGGGAGCTGAGTTTCATGGGAATTACCCATGCTTTCATCCATTTTTAAAAATCTTATCATTCCAATGTTAAAATTCTTCGTGTCTTAATATATCATCAAACACAGTTAACATAGGATTAAAAAAACAGGCCTAATAATCATATCAGCCTTGCTATTCCATTAAAACTCATTTGTTTTCATAAATACATCTCCAAATAAATTTTGACTTTTAAACCTAATTCTACTTGTTATCCTAATTTACTTCTGCTTTTCCTTACTCTAGGCAAATGAACATCCTCTGTAAATACAGTCTTTTAATTTCTAACTGTTTTTCCTCTTATGAGGTCTTCAACTTTTATGAAGGAAATATTTATTCTACATCTGCCAAGCATCCTTTCTTTACTGCTTCAAAGACCTATTTGAAGAAATGTTCTCATGCATTATGAAGTTTCATCCGTCTCAGGAGCATTTTACTACAGAAAAGTAGCAATATAAAATGAACTTTCCTCTTAGATTATTAAAATAAATATGAATTTCTACTTAGAGTTTTCCTCTAAATCCTCAAGTCTAGTAAAAGCATATGCAAGTATATTACTAGACCGACTTAGAGAATTATGCATTTCCCCCTCCCTCTTCATCTCTTCATCTTTCTGTGTTGCATTCTGAGATAATCTACAGCTTAAATGATTTTGTAGCACATTAACTGGTTCTCTATTCTTATGACACTTCTGCTATGGAGGTATCAAAATTAGTATTTCACTTAGGGTAAAATCTCTCTGGTGTTTTATGAAATTTGAGTGTTCATGGGAACAGAACAGTTAGACAGTTGTGCCATCTTGAGTCGATCTCAATAAACTCAATAATATCACTAATAATGATCATCTAATGTAAAGTCTTACAAGTCATTTACAGGATTGACTTTAAATTTAAACATTCCAAGCATAGCTTTGAGAACAATGATTCCCAAACTATTTTAAATAATGACTAACAAATACTTACCAGGGAAAGCATCAAAGGTAATTCTGTCTCCAGGAACAGACCCATTAGGAGGTGCCAAGATTTCAACTTTGTCTGGTGAACTAGCACACATCACCATTGCCTGAGATACTACTCCCCTCATCTTTGCAGGTTTCAGGTTACAAAGTAAAATCACCATCCGATTTTGCATCTGTGTGAAATATAAATTGGTGATTAAAGATGTCTAGAGATTTAGAATAATCTTATCTAGAATACATTAAGGTACACCTAATATGCTAAATATCAAATGTCCTATTTTTGTGGCTGTTTTTATCCTTATCTGTGTCCAAAATCTTTTATGTTGTTAAGAAGTCTTATATCAACATGAAAAAAAAATTCTACAAATTGACAATGCATTAGAGATCAAACAGCAGAGGCAATAATAGGCATTAGAGATCAAACAGCAGAGGCAATAATATTTCACTTAAATATAAATAAAGAATTGGCTGAGTGAAACAGATTTGGTTTTGAATTTAATCTGCCATGTACTAGCAATGAGGCTGTATAAAGTTGATCTCCCTGTTTCCTCACAAAAGGAGGGAAATGATATTAAAGACTTGTCACAAGGATTAAATCACAACATGTAAGTAAGTATTTAGCTTATCATTAGCACTAAAATAAATGCACATTTTTTCTCCTATATGTTTGATCATTTCCAATACTATGCAAGGTTCATTTCCTAAGTTAAAAAATACTGATCATTTAACAATTCAAGCATTGTGCACACTACAATGAACAATTATGGCTATTTCTATAATTTGTTAAAGAAGTACATAAAAATTTCTGTAAACTTCAAATTTACTACCAAATTCTATGATTAAAAAAAATTAGCCTAAGGCTCAAATTTAAAAGGCCCCCATTTTGGAGGTCTTCATGAATTCTTATTGTCTTCAAACAAATAACCGTAAAATGCCACATATATGGGAACTTCAAAAGAAAAGTTATAGCAAATATGTATAAGAAAAACAACAGGGTTAGCTAGATGCAATCTGTTAAGAATCAGATGAGAGCTGTGGACCTTTACCTTAGAAAAATAAACAAATGCACAAAATTTGGTATGCAGTTTTGGGGAGCTAAGTGCTATTACTTTATAGACTGCTTACTAGTACTGACTTGTTGGGTTAGATACAGATGTGTACATAAATAGCTTTGCTTATGGCTGTGAATGATAGCTTCTGGAAGAGAAGAAAAAGTCTGTAACTTATGAGAACAAAAACGTTGAAGCCCCAAGGAGGAGGAGTTTTTCCAATTTGTGCTGGCTCAAGATCAGTTGGTTCTTTTCTCCAGGGCTCCTTATGAACCTAACTTCATAAGTAGTTATAAAGGAGCCCTGGTCCTATACAAAACGGATGTTAAAAAGAAAAAGCACACACATGTGCCAAGTCTATCTTTTTTTCACAGATAAGAGAAATTTCTTCACTGATCTCCTTAATTCCATCTTTCTCCCCTCCACAAAGCAACCGGATGATACTACTAATATGTGACACAGAGCATATTACCCCTTAGCTCAAAAATCCTCCAATGGCTTTCATCTCACTCAGAATAAAAGCCCACGTTTTTACAATGATCTCTAATACCCTATATCATTTGGCATCTTCATCTCTGATTTCATCTCCCATGACATTTCCCCTTATTTAGTCTGCTACAGTGACACTGGCCTCCTGCTGTTCTTTGAACATCCCAGGAATACTTCTGACTCAGGGCTGCCTGAAAATGCTCTCCCACCAGACAGAATGACTTGCTTTCTTCATTTTCTTAGACCTTTACTTAAATATCACTTTCTTTGGTCTTCCATGGCCATTTTATATAAATGACAACATCTTCCTAGTCTCAATACTTCCTAGATTCTTTCCCTACTTCATTTTTCTCCTGATATTTATCACCATTTAACACACTATATATTATGATTTTCTGACTCCCTCATAGGGATATAAGTTTCACAAAGGCAGGGCTTTTTGTTTTTTTAAGCAAATCTATCTATCTATCTATCTATCTTTCTATTTTAATTCACTTGCCTAGAATAGTTCCTGGCACAGTATAGGTGCTTAATAAATATTAGCATCTAGAAATAGGAATGAATAAATGTAGGAATTTATGCAAGTTCACAAAGCCAATAAGCAACAAAGTTGGCAAAGGACTGAGAGGCAGAACTATTTTAATGTTGAAGTCTATGGTCTTTGCAATATCTCAAGCCCTATGGGGCAGAGGAGATAGGTAAATGATGCAAATTACTACAGAAGATGTCTAGAAAGAGCAAATTGAAAACTATTACTGTCTTTGATTCGTTCCATGGTCATTGGAAATATAGATACATTTAAATATCTAAATAATAAAATACAAAACATCAATTTCTTTTTGCGGTACGCAGGCCTCTCACTGTTGTGGCCTCTCCTGTTGCGGAGCACAGGCTCCAGACACGCAGGCTCAGCGGCCATGGCTCACGGGCCCAGCCGCTCCGCAGCATGTGGGATCTTCCCAGACTGGGGCATGAACCTGTGTCCCCTGCATCGGCAGGCGGACTCTCAACCACTGTGCCACCAGGGAAGCCCCAAAACATCAAATTTTTAATCAATAAAGGAATACCATTAAAAATTGCAAGTTCAATCTTCATGATCCCCTCTCCTCTTTCGTCTTCAGGTATGAAAATATTTCTTGAGTTATAAAGAAATAAAACTTGCTTTCTTAATTTTAGATTGGTACTTTCTGAATTATATAACAATGATTTTAAAAATCAAGGAATAAAATTCCATGATGGAACAATGTTGTTAAATACCATAACTAAAAACATTTTTAAAAATTGAGAAAAAAAAACCATATCATTTCTTCTTTCTATGTTCCTGAATTTGATCGTAATTTACAGATGTTTTGCAAGTTTTTGCTAGTTTTATGCACTTTTTGGTGGAATTCATTACATTCAAACCAATCAACTGAATTAATCAATACCGGCTCATGTTGTGCAGTATGATACAAAAATTAAATGAAAAAACATTAAGAAAGAGGGAATGAAGGTGAAATGTATATGTAGAAATAATTTTAGCTATACAGATTACCTGTTCAAGAGGAACATGATTCACCAGGCCACTGACAACTGTTCTTAAGGCTGTTTCTCCAACATCTACCTCTTCTACATACAAAGAATCTGCATCAGGGTGTTTTCTGGCAGTGATGATACAACCAATTCGAAGATCCAGACGGGATACATCAATAGGCTTAGAGTCAGCACTTCCTCCTGCTGGTTGTTGTTTTTTCTCCTTTTTCTCTCCTAAAAATATTTATAAATGGATAAACATCAGAAGTAAAAATACACTATGAGGGCTTCCCTGGTGGTGCAGTGGTTGAGAGTCCGCCTGCCGATGAGGGGACACGGGTTCGTGCCCCAGTCCGGGAAGATCCCACATGCTGGGGAGCGGCTGGGCCCGTGAGCCATGGCCACTAAGCCTGCACGTCTGGAGCCTGTGCTCCGCAATGGGAGAGGCCACAACAGTGAGAGGCCCGTGTACCGAAAAAAAAAAACCAAAAAACCAAACAAACAAAAAAAACACTATGAAAATCTCTATAGCATTGATGCTGTTGAGCTTAAAAGAAAAAAAAAAAAATGAGTGTTTATCTCCTATCTTCATTTAAATAACAAAGGAAATAATTACTCATGTCACAATATTTGAACCCTTTTTAAGCAATTTCTCTGTTGAATTAACTGTCTATATCTCTAGTTAAAGACACAGAGTAGATGTTGGTAATCTATAGCTCAAGGGCAAATCCAGCCCACTACCTGTCAAAAAGTTTTATTAGAACAAAATCATGTTCATTAATTTACATGTTGTCTATGGATACTTTGGTTCTACGGCAGAGTGTAGTAGTTGTAACAGAGACTTTATGGCCAGCAAATAACCTTTTAAAGAGAAAATTTGCCTTTCCCTGAAACAGAAGTGTAGAAAATCCTTTAAGATTTAAGATTTACTGTGACTCTAGAGAGTCACATTTTATTCTGATTATGTTTATAAAATTCTACTTTTATTTATATGCTGATAATATAACTCTTATTAGCATAAGATTACTTTAGCCATTGAGTCAAAATGCAACCTGTATAGAGTTCATATTCCTAAAGTTTACATTTAGCCTCTCTGGCAGAAAAAAAATGTAAAACAAAACAAAAACTTATTTACCTCCCAATCTTAAGAGATAAGTTATTATGGCTTGAAACATTGTTTTGTTTGTTTTTTGTTTGTTTGTTTTTTGTAGTACGGGCCTCTCACTGTTGTGGCCTTTCCCATTGCGGAGCACAGGCTCCGGACGCGCAGGCTCAGCGGCCATGGCTCACGGGCCCAGCCGCTCTGCGGCATGTGGGATCTTCCTGGACCGGGTCACAAACCCATGTCCCCTGCATCGGCAGGCGGACTCTCAACCACTGCGCCACCAGGGAAGCCCGAAAACATTGTTTCTTAACTATTTCTTTGTTTTATCTTTGAACAAATATTTACTCAGATCTACGGCACTGAAAAAAGTAAGATGAGTGGCACATGCTAGCTAAGCAGTAAAAATCTCTTTTAAGAAAGACAGATGTATACAGTGAACATGTGATAAATATTACATACACAAAGAAATATAGAAGCACAGAGAAGAATAATTCTGCCTGGAGTAGGAATAGATGATTTTGTGTAAAAAGCATTCACAATTTACACAAAGATAGTCTATAAAAAAGAAGGTAGAGCTAGTTTAAAATAATGGACAATTTTTACTTTCATTAGCAAATTTTTAAAAAATACTATTTTCCATGTAACATATTAGCAAAGATTTTTTTAAAGAGTAAAAGCCCAAATGATATAGAAATATATATATAAAATTACTACAAAAATCTTAATAGTAGTTATCTTTGAATGATAAACTATACATTTATTTTAAAATACTACATACATACTACTATAACAGCATAATATAGCTATTTTCATATACATTTTTAAACTTTACTCTCTAGGCATTTGAAATACCTTTATCAGGAATCCACATTCCAGAGGTGATTGCAAATATCAAATATCAAATATCTATACCAAGAACTCTGTTAGTCATCTTAAGGGATTTTAGAAATGTTTCATTAACAAATGAGTGATGCTTATAAGTGGCAGTATAGAAAGACTGTATGGGTGCCACAACCCTTGTGTGAGCAGAATTTTGGAATCTGGCAATCTTAGCAGCCAAACACCAATGGAACAGCCTTCTAATCCAGCACTGTCCAATATAGTAGTTGCCAACCCTACAGAGCTATTAACATTTAAATTTAAAATAATTAAAAATTCAGTTCTTTAGTCATACTAGACACATTTCAAATAGCTGCATGTGGTTATTGTCTACTGTGTTGGATAATGCAGCTATACAGAACAGGAAGTTCTATTGAACAGAGGCATTCTAGACCTAGATCTCCATTTGGTTTTGTGTGCTCCCTCCTCCTCCAAAGGAAGACTTTGTTGTCTCATTTGACTAGAAGGTTGGCTGACCCTGCAGCCACTGTAACGCATCCTCTTTGAGGATGGACTTCACCAAACTTATAAGAACAGGCTGCATGACTGTTCTGTGTCTACTTAATAAAATTCATAAAGTGAAAGAATTAGTCTGAACTGCTTTCTTTGTAACCATACCACCTAGTGGTGAAGTTATGTAGGAGAGGATGTACAGCCACTAACTACTTCTAACAGAGGCTATTGATGCTTACTAAAAGAACTCAGAAGTGCTAAAATGGCTTAGGTTAGCTCACAGATCCCTGAGCCATTTTATATTTTCCAAAAAAATTTTAACTAAGTTTAAATACTATGAGAGGCATGTATAATGAATTATAAAAGCACATTTTTAGACATACCTGGGGAAATGAAGTCCAGAAAGGAATAAAGGAAAGTTAAATAAAAAAAGGAGTCAGATTTATGATTAGAAAAATAGCTTTAGCAGCAATGGAAGGACAGACTAGAAAAAATGAGGCTTGAACATTAATTTAGATGAGATCATGAGAACCTGAACTACCTGGTAGCACCTAACAAAACGGAGGAACAGAGCTGCGCTCCAGATACGTTGTGGTGGTAGGAATTACAGGCATACCTGATTTTATTGTGCTTCCCTTTACTGCACTTTGCAGATACTGCATTATTTACAAATTGAAGGTTTGTGGCAACCCTGCATCAAGCGTCTCTTGGCCCCATTCTTCCAACAGTATTTGCTCACTTCGTGTCTTTGTGTCACATTTTGGTAATCCTCACAGTATTTCAAACTTTTTCCTTATTACTATATTTGTTATGGTGATCTGTGGCTGTGATCTTTGATGTCACTACTGTAATTGTTTGGGGGTACCACAAGCCATGTCCATATAAAATGCTGAACTTAATAAATGTTGTGTGTGTTCTGACTGTCCACCAACAAGCCAACCCGTCTCTCTCCCTCTCCTCGGGCCTCCCTACTCCCTGAAACACAATATTGAAATTAAGCCAATTAATTACCCTACAATGGTCTCTAAGTGTACAAGTGAAAGGAATAGTCACACATTCTTCACGTTCAAAAGCTAGAAATGAGTAAGCTTAGTGAGGAAGGCATGTCAAAACCCAAGATAGGCCCAAAGCTGGATCTCTTCTGCCAAACAGCCAAGTTGTGAATGCAAAGAAGTTGAAGAAAACTAAAAGTGCTACTCCAGTGAAGACATGAATGATAAGAAAGCAAAACAGCCTTATTGTTAATACGGAGAAGTTTTAGTAGCCTGGATAGAAGAGCACACCAGCCATAACATTCCCTTAAGCCAAAGCCTAACCCAGAGCAAAGCCCTCTCTTCAATTCTGTAAAGGCTGAGAGAGATGAGAAATCTGCAAAAAGAAAAGTTTAAAGCTAGCAGTGCTTAGTTCATCAGCTTTAAGGAGAGAAGTTATCTCCATAACATAAAAATTCAAGGTGAAGCAGCAAGTGCTGATGTAGAAGCTACAGCAAGTTATCCAGAAGATCTAGCTAAGATAATTAATGAAGTGGCCACACTAGACAACAAATTTTCAATGCAGATGAAACAGCCTTCTATTTGTAGGAAGATGCCATCTAGGACTTTCACAGCAAGAGAGGAGAAGTCAATGCCTGGCTTCAAAGGACAAGCTGACTCCCTTGTTAGGGGCCAATGTAGCTGGTGACTTGAAGTTGAAGCCAATGCTCACTTACCATTCTGAAAATCCTAGGGCCTTTAAGAATGATGCTAAATCTATTCTGTTTGTGCTCTATAAATGGAACAACAAAGCCTGGATGACAGTGTGTCTGTTTACAACATGGTTTACAAAATATTTTAAGCCCACTGTTGTGACTTTCAGCTCACAAGAATGATTCCTTGCAAGATGTTACTGCTCACTGACAATGCACCTGGTCACCCAAGAGCTCTCATAAAGATGTACAATGAGATTAAGGTTGTTTTCACACCTGTTAACACAACATCCATGCTATATGGATAGCCCATAGCCCATGGATCAAGAAGTTTGACTTGCAAGTCTTATTCTTTAAGAAATATATTTTTTAAAGCTATAGTTGCCATACATAGTGATTCCTCTGATGGATTTAAGCAAACTAAATTGAAAACCTTCTGGAAAGGACTCACCATTCTAGATGCCATTAAGAATATTTGTGATTCATGGAAAGAGGTCAAATATCAACAGTAACAGGAGTCTGGAAGAAGCTGATTCTAATCCTCATATATAACTTGTGGGGTTCAAGATTTCAGTGGAGGAAGGAACTGCAGATGTGGTGGAAATAGCAAGAGAATTAGAAGTGGAGCTTGAAGATGTGACTAAATTGCTGCAATCTCATGATAAAATGTTAATGGATAAGGAGTTGCTTCTAATGGATGAGAAAAGAAAGTGGTTTCTTGATATGAAATCAACTCCTGGTGAAGATGCTGTGAAGACTGTTGAGGATAACAAAGGATTTAGAATATTACATAAACTTAGTTGATAAAGCAATGGCAAGGTTTGAGAAGACTGACTCCAATTTGGAAAGAAATTCTACTGTGGGTAAAATGCTATCAAACAGCATGTGTGCTACAGAGAAATAGTTTGTGAGAGAAAGATTCAATCAGTACAGCAAACTTCACTGTTGTCTTATTTTAAGAAACTGCCACAGGCCCCCACCCTTCAGAAATCATGAGCCTGATCAGTTAGCAGCCCTCAACATTGAGAAAAGACTCTCCCCAAGCAAAAAGATGATGACTTGCTGAAGGTTCAGATGATGGTTAGCATGTGTTAGCAATAAAGTATTTTTAATTAAGTTATATACACTATTTTTTTTAGACACACTGCTATTGAACATTTAACAGACTACAGTATAGTATAAACATAACTTTCATATGTACTAGGAAACCAAAAAATTCTTGTGACTTGCTTTCTTGTGATATTTGCTTTATTGCAGTGGCCTGGAACTGAACCTGCAATATCTCTGAGGTATGCTTGTATAGGTTTTGGTAGCCAATTAAATATGAAATTGAGGGACAGGGACAAGTTAAGCTTGACTCTAAGATTTCTACTCTAGTTGCCTAAGTGGACTGTGATATACTTTGCACTTCAGATCTTAATGGGTTCCTAAAACTTCAACACCCCCATGCTAGTTCAGAAATTCTGGTTTGACTGGAATATCCCTTTCCTATCTTCACAACTGGTTCTAAGCTAACTTTCTACTTGTGATTTCTCTGAAACTATCCCCTATATATACACCTAAATTCAGTCATACCAAACTACACATGGGCCTCTATACTTAATCTCTCCTTTTTTTTAGTTATGCTGGTCCCTCTACCTCAAATGCCACACTCTTATCCTGTCATCCTTTAGAGCCCAGGTTCCATTATCCTATTGTTCCTAACTTTAGTTCATAAAAGTCTGAACTTTCTTCTTGACACCATTATTATCAAAAATGCTGACATGTGATAAACGAGTCAAGTGCCAAATAACTTCAACTGTTCAAAAATACCTTTCTTTTCAATTTTCTCTTTCATCTTTTCTTCTTCTCCTCCTCCTCCTTTTATCTGCTCTTTGGCACCAGAAGATATGGCTATTATTGGTATAGACTGTATCACATTTTCAGAAACCGCAGAATCAGCTTGCAGTGGAATACCAGATGGGAATGGTATCTGTTTTACTGAGAGAGAAAATGAAAATAATGTCGTTTATATTAAACAACAAACAAATGGAAAACTGTGAATAACAAATATGAACTCTTTATTTTTTTTAATTGAAATATAGTTGTACAATATTATGTTACAGGTGTACAATATAGTGATTCACAATTATTAAACGTTATACTCCATTTATAGTTATTATAAAATATTGCCTATATTCCCCATAATGTACAATATATCCTTGTACAAACAATAGTTTGTACCTCTTAATCCCCAACTCCTATATTGCCCCTCCCCCTTCCCCTCTCCTGAGTGGTAACCACTGGTTTGTTTTCTAAATCTGTGTCAGCTTCTTTTTTATTATATTCACTAGGTTGTTATAATTTTTAGATTCCTCCTATAAGTGATACAGTATTTGCCTTTTTCTGTCTGACTTATTTCACTCAGCATAATACCCTCTGAGTCCACACATGTTGCTGCAAATGGCAAAATTTCATGCTTTTTTATAGCTGAGCAGTACTCCACTGTGTTTGTATGTATATACTACATCTTCTTTATCCATTCATCTGTTGATGGACATTTAAGTTGCTTCCATATCTTGGCAATCGTAAACAATGCTGCTATGAACATTGGGGTGCATGTATCTTTTTGAATTAGTGTTTTTGGTTTTTTGGATATATAACTAGGAGTGGAACTGCTGGGTCATATGGTAGAACATGAACTCTTCTTAAAAAGGAAATTCAGTGTGTATGATTATCAAGTCTCTACTATCTGAGACTGTAGAAAGGCTACCAAGAAATTAAGTTTATTTTAACCATAAAAGAATAAATGCATTATTCTCCTTCAATCACTAATGATTAAACTGAGAAAATTTTAGATGGCAACAATGTAAGCTAGTATTTATTATAAACTTACTATGTCCCAGACACTTTTCAAAATGCTTTATCTGAATTAACTCTTGTAATTCTCATAAATACCCTAAGCAATAAGTTTTATTCATATCCACGTTTACAGATGATCAAGCCGAGCCATACAGAAGTTAAGAAACTGGCCCATCACACACATAGTGAGTAAGGGAAGTAAGAATTTATACCCAGGTTGTCTATCTCCAGAGATTACATCCCCTCATGGTTTGGCAAGATGGCATGTTTTTCACTCAGGTTTTCTCTTAAGTTGAACAATCAACTGAAAAGATGTTTTAGTAACAATCATCAGAAGTAATGGAGAGATAGCAGCATTATTTGCCCATAATTCTGTTTCAAAAAACATTTTAAAGAAGTAAAGAAAATTGCTCCAGCAATGTTAAAAACATACTCACTGCCTAGTGAACATGGAAGAATATAATCTTGTGAGGGATTTTGATGTGGCTTATATTCCAGCCAATATTCAAACCACTTTTCAGAGGTATTTTTAAGTTCTTTCAAGGCTTCTTTTAGTAATATGAAGCTCCATCTACCCCTATTTTATGTTTCAACAAGACAGAATTCAGTACTTTAATTCAAACTGTTTGTTTCAGCGTTTTATTAAGATCACAGCTTAAAAGTTTAATGTTTACAGGGAGATCTTCTAGAACTGGGAGAAATGAAAAGCAGTTTTACACTGCTAATATTTTACCGGTTTATTTAATTCTGCACATGTATTCCAAATCTCCTAATCTTGGAAAACATCAATTATTTTCAAGTGAAAATAATATTCTCTCCAGTTGATAGTTTTAAGCATACATTATTGGCTTTTTCCTCTTACTTTTATTTAGCTAGGGTAGAATGCATACTAGAGCATTCAGAATAACTTAGTGAGAGAATAAAGGTCAAAAGGGAGTAGTAAGACAGGGTTTCACTACACCTGGGCCTCCTTAATTCACCCAGGAAGGATTTTCTACAATATAATCAAATGTTTTTCCATGTGGTACTTTGAAATTATAATAGAACTATTCATACTATTAATGTCATTTTATAATAATGTGAATTTATCTAGAAACCTTTAAAATAATTCAATAAAAATTTTCATTTTTTTTTTTCAACATAAATGTTGGAATGATAATTATATGCTGGCTTGGGTAACTTAAAAATAGTATTTGAGGGCTTCCCTGGTGGCGCAGTGGTTGAGAGTCCGCCTGCCGATGCAGGGGACACAGGTTCGTGCCCTGGTCTGGGAAGATCCCACATGCCGCAGAGCGGCTGGGCCCATGAGCCATGGCCGCTGAGCCTGCGTGTCCGGAGCCTGTGCTCCGCAACGGGAGAGGCCACAACAGTGAGAAGCCCGCGTACCGCAAAAAAAAAAAAAAAAAAAAAGTATTTGATTTCAGGCAAATGACTACACATCTCTAAGCTTCAATGTGTAAAACAAGGATATTTGTATATATGTAATTTTAAGGATAAAATATATAATGTATACGAAGCACTTGGCACATAGTGCCTGGCATAAAGCCAAACTTAGTAAATGTTAACTAAATATTATTATGGCTTATTTTCAACAACTATATAGTGACATAGTTGATGATGATCAAGGGAATAGTGATGATCAAGTTTAATAGGGAATAGTGATGATCACAGTACAGAGATTAGAAGTACAGCTTTCTGAACTCCAGCTTTGACACTTTTTGCATGATCTTAGGCAAGATCATTTATTTGCATTTTCTAAGTCTGTATTTTATCTTCAGTATAAGAGGATAAATGCATGAATGCGTGAGTAGCCAAGCATAAAACCTAACTTAATAAACAATATAATAATTATTATTATGAATAAAAACAACCTATCATTTCTGTAATTAATCACCTCCATTTTGAATTTCTGCCTTAATTAGCTCTTGTTTCAATTCTTCAATTTCTTTCTTCAATTTAGCATTTTCAACTCGAAGTTTCTTCTCTTCTCTCAAAGTTGCCTGCAAAACTGGGATCAAGAACAACCAGTTAAGATACAGCTGTTTTCTAAAAGGTTTCTTATGGATACTACTTAAAAAAAGCATAGCCAGTTTAAACAAAGCTAGTAACCAAAAGTTTGGCCAGTTTCTTTATATCAGTTTAGTATTTATTAAAATAACATGATATTTAAAAGAGAGAGAAAAACGGGGAAAAAATCTGTGGAATAATACAACATAAAAGGTTTTGTTTATCAATCACTTTCCTAGCTTTTATAAACATTCTTATGAACCTGGCTCAGAGTGTCAGTAACAGGTTAACTGTAAGAAAGAGAGACAAATATTAGACATATTAAACTTTTAAAAAAGTCTAAGATCTAATAATGATACCAAACAATAAAAAAATTTCTCATTTCTTCTTTTTTAGTGATTACCTTGTAAAAGGAACTGAATAATCTTTTACTCCTAATGTCTCAAAAGTTAAGCTGGTCAAACATTTAATGAATGAAATAACTTCAAAGATTTGCTCAACACATAATATTCGAGGTCAGCAATAAGGTATACAAAAATATAAAAGAAAAACAGTGATTCTTGGTGGGGTTGCTACTGCTCGCTAGGTGGGATTTTGAAAATCTGTGGGAGTATTTTTTGTTGTCACAAATAATGGGAGTCATTACTGGCATTTGTTAGGCAGGGGTCAGGGATGCCAGATGTCCTGAAATATGCTAGATATTCCAGTAAAATGAAGAACCGTCTTACATTCTGCAGGATTTTGCAGCGGCCCATTGTACATTTGTATAAGTGAAAATCCTGTTAATTATTTGAGCCTAGATCCTAATTACTTTTTATATATAAACATTCTTAAACATTTTCATTATACTCTGAATTTTCTAGGAATCAAGTACCACGTAAATCAAGAGTAGACTGTACTTTGTTTTGTTCAAGAGCTTTACATAAAGAATCATTCATCATTCTGAGTAAATCAACAACATGACTGAAAGCTGCTTTTGGTATCTGAGTTGTCTATACAAAGGCACACTACTGTATCAATCTGTATTATACCTGTTGCATTTTTGGTGACATCATGTATGTGAACCATGTAGCATGTGACCCTCTCATATGTCAGGCAGTATAGTCCTGCCTAAGTATTTACTTACTGAAATACACATTTTTATTATTACTACTATTCAAAAATTACTTCTTTTTTAATTCTCTTCTATATTACATATATCTCTAATCTCTTCATCTTACTAATGAAAATATTAAGAATTTTTAAAAATAAGAAAAATCCTTTTAAAATTTTAAGAAAAACAATAACAATGTTTATAAAACATTATAAAAATAATTAAAACAGTATTTAAAATTAAGAAAAAAATTGATAATGGGAAAAATTTTTAGAGAATGAATGTAGAATTCTATAAGCCATTCAGTTTTATGTAGCAAAGAAAAGCATTTATTTCTATAAGTGATGGTAAACATTCTGGTATTTTCATAACATTGGCTATTGAGAAATAAAATATACTTAAACAAACAAAACAGAAAACAACCTAAATTTTAAAAGCAGAAATTCAGATTTGATATTTTTTGTATGCACCATAGCAATTTCCATGTAAAACTTAAGCACTGGAAAAAATGTAAAAATCATTTCAGAAAATACCCTAGCAGAGAGTAATGTGAAAGTATACATTTTCTTCTATACAAGGTTAGAGGAGATATTTGAGTTCATGTTTGACTCCACTCAATTTTATTCATTTTTAATCTCTAATTCTATACCAACTTATTTTAAGTATTTTCTTTTATCAGTCTTAAAATAATGTTGTTTTCTCTAAATATCACATATTCACTATACACCAATTCTAGCTTATCTTAACCCTATATTATTTCACTCATAATTGTAATATTAAAGGAATATAGAACTCATCATCAAGTTTGTGAAGTAATAATATATGTGGTAAACATATATATATTTTTTTGCTATGTCAATATATGAATTCATTTTAAGTTATCTCCCTAGAAAATTTAAATTTTCTAATTTCCTTACTTGCTTTCTCCTTAAGAAGAGCAACTTGCTGCTTAAGATATTCAATAATTTGATCTGCCTCGGCACCCTTCTGTTCCAGTCTCTTGAGAACGGCATCACTGGTTGCCATTTTTGCCAAGAAACAGCAGAAAATCCTAAGTGAAAAAATGGAAGTGATACATTATACTGTAGAATGAATAAATTTATTGTACAGGACACCATGAACAAGCAGTATGAGACGAAAAACATTTTCTACCATAACAGAACGATGTTAGAAAAATACTCTTCCTCTGAAGAGCAACAAACCAAACAAGAGGCAGAAATGTTAATAGATTAATTCCTCATTCTGTTTGGAAAAGAAAATCAATTTTTTCCTAAAAGCATGAAAACATGCTATTTAATCATATTTTAGGTTGGAAAGTTTTAAAAAAAAGCTTTAAAATACTACAGAATACTATGACATAAGATAGGAACACTAAGGGACAGACTAACAACAACCTTAACTAAGGGATAACTGAGTACCACACCTGAGTTGCAAAGTAAAGACAATTGCTGAATTCCTTCTTTGTATGTTTCTTTCATATATTGGATATTTCTACTGTTTATTTAATTATGCACAAACTTACAAGTAAGGAAGAACATGTAAACTAGAAAAGACAAATATTAAAAGAAAAAGGTCGACAAATAGGAAAACACCAATATTAAACACATACCTACTCAGAAATAATTATCAGTATATATATACTGTATCCTTTGTAAAAAAAATTGAATTAGAATTTTAACTTTATAATAATGCATAGAAATTAGAAAACAAGATATCAGTAAGCAGAAAGATGCATATATAAGCAAAATTCTGAGATTAATTCATCACGTTAAAGTTCTAACTGCCAAATGTTAAGACAAATAGTCACACTCAGAAAAGACACGGTTAATCATTAACAATACTATGAACTGCTCTTTGTCCCTAATTTAACATCAATTTATAATCCAAAGTATGCCACAAGCATTGCTGAAATAATTCTAATTTTAAATAAATGATGCACACTCAATAAACAGTGAAATTTTTTGATAAAAAATGGCTAGTAGTGGACAAGATTGCTTTAAATTTCAAATTATTAGGCAATAACCATCCTATATAAAGAACATTCTAAGATGTTTACTATTTTTATAAAAAGAAAACCAACCCCAAAACACTTTATGCTAAAGTTGACAATTTATGATATGGAAGCAATTTTAAAAACCCTATAAAAATAAAGTTGCTAGTAATGAAGAAAATATAAATGGGGGGTGGGTGGTTAACCTGGAAAAGTCACAGTAAACTCCTCATCGACTATTATTTAAAGTTTAGAAAATGCAGAGGAAAAAAGTTACAAAAATGAAAATGAATATATAACCTTTTAAATTCTGCCAATTTTTACCAAAAGTGAGTACAGAATACCCTGTTGCTCCTCAAATGTCTGCAAAGCCAGAATCTTAGAGAAAACAATGTTAGTAACAGAGAAATCTTAGTGGAAAACACATCCACACATGTAAGCCATGAAGTCTTAAAAGAGAGAATAGAGAAGGATCCTACACAACCATTTTTAGTTTTTTAAGGAACCACCATATTGTTCTCCATAGTGGCTGTATCAATTTACATTCCCACCAACAGTGCAAGAGGGTTCCCTTTACTCCACACCCTCTCCAGCATTTGTTGTTTGTACATTTTCTGATGATGCCCATTCTAACTGGTGTGAGGTATTACCTCACTGTAGTTTTGATTCGTATTTCTCTAATAATTAGTGATGGTGAGCAGCTTTTCATGTGCTTCTTGGCTCTCTGTATGTCTTCTTTACAGAAATGCCTATTTAGGTCTTCTGCCCATTTTTGGATTGGGCTGTTTATTTCTTTAATATTGAGCTGCATGAGCTGTTTATATATTTTGGAGATTAATCCTTTGTCCATTGATTTGTTTGCAAAAATTTTCTCCCATTCTGTGGGTTGTCTTTTCGTCTTGTTTATTGGTTTCCTTTGCTGTGCAAAAGCTTTGAAGTTTCATTAGGTCCCATTTGTTTATTTTTGTTTTTATTTCCATTACTCTAGGAGGTAGATCAAAAAAGATCTTGCTGTGATTCATGTCAAAGAGTGTTCTTCCTATGTTTTTCTCTAAGAGTTTTATAGTGTCCAGGCTAACATTTAGGTTACGAATCCATTTTGAGTTTATTTTTGTGTATGACGTTAGGGAGGGCTCTAATTTCATTCTTTTACATGTAGCTATCCAGTTTTCCCAGCACCACTTACTGAACAGACTGTCTCTTCTCCATTGTATATCCTTGCCTCCTCTGTCATAGATTAGTTGACCATAGGTGCGAGGGTTTATCTCTAGGCTTTCTATCTTGCTCCATTGAACTATGTTTCTGTTTTTGTGCCAGTACCATATTGTCTTCATTACTGTAGCTTTGTAGTATAGTCTGAAGTCAGGGAGTCTGATTCCACCAGCTCCGTTTTTTTCCCCCAAGACTGCTTTGGCTATTCGGTGTCTTTTGTGTCTCCATACAAATTTTAAGATTTTTTGTTCTAGTTCCGTAAAAAATGCCATTGGTAATTTGATAGGGATAGCATTGAATCTGTAGATTGCTTTGGGTAGTATAGTCATTTTCACAATATTGATTCTTCCAATCCAAGAACATGGTATATCTCTCCATCTGCTGGTATCATCTTTAATTTCTTTCATCAGTGTCTTATAGTTTTCTCCATACAGGTCTTTTGTCTCCCTAGGTAGGTTTATTCCTAGGTATTTTATTCTTTTTGTTGCAATGGTAAATGGGAGTGTTTCCTTAATTTCTCATTCAGATATTTCATCATTAGTGTATAGGAATGCAAGGGATTTCTGTGCATTAATTTTGTATCCTGCAACTTTACCAAATTCATTGATTAGCTCTAGTAGTTTTCTGGTGGCATCCTTAGGATTCTCTATGTATGGTATCATGTCATCTGCAAACAGTGACAGTTTTACTTCTTCTCTTCCAGTTTGTATTACTTTTATTTCTTTTTCTTCTCTGATTGCCGTGGATAGTACTTCCAAGACTATGTTGAATAATAGTGGTGAGAGTGGACATCCTTGTCTTGTTCCTGATCTTAGAGGAAATGCTTTCAGTTTTTCACCATTGAGAATGATGTTTGCTGTGGGTTTGTCATATATGGCCTTTATTATGTTGAGGCAGGTTCCCTCTATGCCCACCTTCTGGAGAGTTTTTATACATCGGTGTTGAATTTTGTCAAAAGCTTTTTCTGCAGACCAATATCACTGATGAACATAGATGCAAAAATCCTCAACAAAATACTAGCAAACAGAATCCAACAGCACATTAAAAGGATCATACACCATGATCAAGTGGGGTTTATTCCAGGAATGCAAGGATTCTTCAATATACGCAAATCTATCAATGTGATAAACCATATTAACAAATTGAAGGAGAAAAACCATATGATCATCTCAATAGATGCAGAGAAAGCTTTTGACAAAATTCAACACCCATTTATGATAAAAACCCTGCAGAAAGTAGGCATAGAGGGAACTTTCCTCAACATAATAAAGGCCATATACGACAAGCCCACAGCAAACATCATCCTCAATGGTGAAAAACTGAAAGCATTTCCACTAAGATCAGGAACAAGACAAGGTTGCCCACTCTCACCACTCTTATTCAACATAGTTTTGGAAGTTTTAGCCACAGCAATCAGAGAAGAGAAGGAAATAAAAGGAATCCAAATCGGAAAAGAAGAAGTAAAGCTGTCACTGTTTGCAGATGACATGATCCTATACATAGAGAATCCTAAAGATGCTACCAGAAAACTACTAGAGCTAATCAATGAATTTGGTAAAGTGGCAGGATACAAAATTAATGCACAGAAATCTCTGGCATTCCTATATACTAATGATGAAAAATCTGAAAGTGAAATCAAGAAAACACTCCCATTTACCATTGCAACAAAAAGAATAAAATATCTAGGAATAAACCTACCTAAGGAGACAAAAGATCTGTATGCAGAAAATTATAAGACACTGATGAAAGAAATTAAAGACGATACAAATAGATGGAGAGATATACCATGTTCTTGGATTGGAAGAATCAACATTGTGAAAATGACTCTACTACCCAAAGCAATCTATAGATTCAATGCAATCCCTATCAAACTACCACTGGCATTTTTCACAGAACTAGAACAAAAAATTTCGCAATTTGTATGGAAACACAAAAGACCCCGAATAGCCAAAGCAATCTTGAGAACAAAAAAAGGAACTGGAGGAATCAGGCTCCCTGACTTCAGACTATACTACAAAGCTACAGTTATCAAGACGGTATGGTACTGGCACAAAAACAGAAAGATAGATCAATGGAACAGGATAGAAAGCCCAGAGATAAACCCATGCACATATGGACACCTTATCTTTGATAAAGGTGGCAGGAATGTACAGTGGAGAAAGGACAGCCTCTTCAATAAGTGGTGCTGGGTAAACTGGACAGGTACATGTAAAAGTATGAGATTAGATCACTCCCTAACACCATACACAAAAATAAGCTCAAAATGGATTAAAGACCTAAATATAAGGCCAGAAAACTATCAAACTCTTAGAGGAAAACATAGGCAGAACACTCTATGACATAAATCACAGCAAGATTCTTTCTGACCCACCTCCTAGAGTAATGGAAATAAAAACAAAAATAAACAAATGGGACCTAATGAAACTTCAAAGCTTTTGCACAGCAAAGGAAACCATAAACAAGACCAAAAGACAACCCTCAGAATGGGAGAAAATATTTGCAAATGAAGCAACCGACAAAGGATTAATCTCCAAAATTTACAAGCAGCTCATGCAGCTTAATAACAAAAAAACAAACAACCCAATCCAAAAATGGGCAGAAGACCTAAATAGACATTTCTCCAAAGAAGATATACAGACTGCCAACAAACACATGAAAGAATGCTCAACATCATTAATCATTAGAGAAATACAAATCAAAACTACAATGAGATATCATCTCACACCGGTCAGAATGGCCATCACCAAAAAATCTACAAACAGTAAATGCTGGAGAGAGTGTGGAGAAAAGGGAACCCTCTTGCACTGCTGGTGGGAATGTGAATTGGTTCAGCCACTATGGAGAACAGTATGGAGGTTCCTTAAAAAACTAAAAATAGAACTACCATATGACCCAGCAATCCCACTACTGGGCATATACCCTGAGAAACCGAAATTCAAAAAGAGTCATGTACCAAAATGTTCATTGCAGCTCTATTTACAATAGTCCGGAGATGGAAACAACCTAAGTGTCCATCATCGGATGAATGGATAAAGAAGATGTGGCACATATATACAATAGAATATTACTCAGCCATAAAAAGAAACGAAATTGAGCTATTTGTAATGAGGTGGATAGACCTAGAGTCTGTCATACACAGTGAAGTAAGTCAGAAAGAAAAAGACAAATACCGTATGCTAACACATATATATGGAATTTAAGAAAAAAAAATGTCATGAAGAACCTAGGGGTAAGGCAGGAATAAAGACGCAGACCTCCTAGAGAATGGACTTGAGGTTATGGGGAGGGGGAAGGGTGAGCTGTGACGGGGCGAGAGAGAGTCATGGACATATACACACTAACAAACGTAGTAAGGTAGATAGCTAGTGGGAAGCAGCCGCATGGCACAGGGATATTGGCTCGGTGCTTTGTGACAGCCTGGAGGGGTGGGATAGGGAGGGTGGGAGGGAGGGAGACGCAAGAGGGAAGAGATATGGGAACATATGTATATGTATAACTGATTCACTTTGTTATAAAGCAGAAACTAACACACCATTGTAAAGCAATTATACCCCAATAAAGATGTTAAAAAAAAAAAAGCTTTTTCTGCATCTATTGAGATGATCATATGGTTTTATTCTTCAGTTTGTTAATATGGTGTATCACATTGATTGATTTACATATTATGAAGAATCCTTGCATCCCTGGGATAAATTCCACTTGATCATGGTGTATGATCCTTTTAATGTGTTGTTGGATTCTGTTTGTTAGTATTTTGTTGAGGATTTTTGCATCTATATTCATCAGTGATATTGGTCTATAATTTTTGTGTAGTATCTTTGTCTGGTTTTGGTATCAGGGTGATGGTGGCCTCATAGAATGAGTTTGGGAATGTTCCTTCCTCTGCAATTTTTGGAAGAGTTTGAGAAGGATGGGTGTTAGCTCTTCTGTAAATGTTTGATAGAATTCACCTGTCAAGCCATCTGGTCCTGGACTTTTGTTTGTTGGAAGATTTTTAATCACAGTTTCAATTTCATTACTTGTGATTGGTCTGTTCATATTTTCTATTACTTCCTCAGTCTTGAAAGGTTACACCTTTCTAAGAATTTGTCCATTTCTTCCAGGTTGTCCATTTTATTGGCATAATGTTGCTTGTAGTAGCCTCTTAGGATGCTTTGTATTTCTGCGGTGTCTGTTGTAACTTCTCCTGTTTCATTTCTAATTTTATTGATTTGAGTCCTCTCCTTTTTCTTGATGAGTCTGGCTAATGGTTTATCAATTTTATTATCTCAAACAACCAGCTTTTAGTTTTATTGATCTTTGCCACTTTTTACCTTGTTTCTATTGCATTTATTTCTGCTCTGATCTTTATGATTTTTTTTCTTCTTCTAACCTTGGGTTTTGCTTGCTCTTCATTCTCTAGTTCCTCTAGGTGTAACGTTAGATTGTTTATTTGAGATATTTCTTGTTTCTTGAGGTAGACTTGTATAGCTATAAACTTCCCTTAGAACTGCTTTTGCTGCATCCATAGGTTTTGGATCGTCATGGGTTCATTGTTATTTGTCTCTAGGTATTTTTTGATTTCCTCTTTAATTTCTTCAGTGATCTCTTGGTTATTTAGTAATGTATTGTTTAGCCTCCATGTGTTTGTGTTTTTTATGTTGTTTGCCCTGTAATTCATTTCTAATCTCATAGCATTGTGGTCAGAAAAGATGCTTGATATGATTTCAATTTTCTTAAATTTACTGTGGCTTGATTTGTGACCCAAGATGTTATTTATCCTGGAGAATGTTCCATGTGCACTTGAGAAAAAAGTGTTATCTGCTGTTTTGGGTTGGAATGTTCTATAAATATCAATTAAATCTATCTGGTCTATTGTGTCATTTAAAGCTTGTGTTTCCTTATTTTCATTTTGGATGTTGTGTCCATTGCTGTAAGTGAGGTGTTAACGTCCCCCACTATTACTGTGTTACTGTCAATTTCCTCTTTTATAGCTGTTAGCAGTTGCCTTATGTATTGAGCTGTTCCTATGTTGGGTGCTTATATAATTGTTGTATCTTCTTGGATTGATCCCTTGATCATTATGTAGTGTCCTTCCTTGTCTCTTGTAACATTGTTTATTTTAAAGTCTATTTTATCTGATATGAGTATAGATACTCCAGCTTTCTTTTGATTTCCATTTGCATGGAATATCTTTTTCCATCCCCTCACTTTCAGTCTGTATGTGTCCCTAGGTCTGAAGTGGGTCTCTTGTAGACAGCATATAGATGGGTCTTGTTTTTGTATCCATTCATCCAGTCTTTGTCTTTTGGTTGGGGCATTTAATCCATTTACATTCAAGGTTATTATCGATATGTATGCTCCTATTACCATTTTCTTAATTGTTTTGGGTTTGTTTTTGTGGGTCTTTTTCTTGTGTTTCTCACTGAGAGAAGTTTCTTAGCATTTGTTGTAAAGCTGGTTTGCGGTGCGGAATTCTCTTAGCTTTTGCTTGTCTGAAAAGCTTTTGACTTCTCCATTGAATGTGAATGGGATCCTTGCAGGGTAGAGTAATCTTGGTTGTAGGTTTTTCTCTTTCATCACTTTAAGTACATCCTGCCAGTCCCTTTTGGCCTGCAGTTTCTGCTGAAAAATGAGCTGATAACCTTACAGGGATTCCTTTGTATGTTATTTTCTGTTTTTCTCTTGCTGCTTTTAATATTTTTTCTTTGAATTTAATTTTTGTTAGTTTGATTAATATGTGTCTTGGTGTGTTTTTCCTAGGGTTTATCCTGTATGGGACTCTCTGTGCTTCCTGGAATTGGGTGACTATTTCCTTTCCCATCTTAGGGAAGTTTTCAACTATAATCTCTTCAAATATTACACCCTTTATTTTTCTCTTCTTCTTCTGCGACCCCTATAATTCGAATGTGGTGTTGTCCCAGAGGTCTCTGAGATTGTCTTCAATTCTTTGCATTTTTTTTCTTTATTCTGCCCCTCAGCAGTTATTTCCACCATTTTGTCTTCCAGCTCACTTATTCGTTATTCTGCCTCAGTTTTTGTGATATTGATTCCTTCTAGTGTATTTTTCATTTATTGTGTTCTTTCTGTTTGCTCTTTAGTTGTTCTAGATCTTTGTTAAACATTTCTTGTGTTTTCTCAATCCGTGCCTCCATTCTATTTCCAAGATTTTGGATCTTCTTTACTATTATTACTCTGAATTCTTTTCCAGGTAGATTGCCTGTTTCCTCTTCATTTATTTCATCTTCTGTAGGTTTTTACCTTGTTCCTTCATCTGTGACATATTTTTTGTCATCTCATCTTTTTTGTTGTTGTTTAATAAGTGGGATTATGTTCCTGTTTTACTGGTTGTTTGGCCTGAGACTTTTAATAGTGGGGTTTTTAGGCTATTGGGCAGAGCTGGGTCTTGGTGCTGAGATGAGGAATTCTGTGAGACCTCACTCTGATGAATATTCCCTGGGGTCTGAGGTTCTGTTAGTCCAGTGGTTTGGACTCAGAGCTCCCACCTCAGGAGCTTGAGCCCAACCCCGGGCTCATGAACCAAGATCCTGCAAGCTGCCTGGTGTGGCAGAAAAAAAGAAACAAAAAACACAATAACAAAGTAAAAAATAAAATCAGACTAGGAAACTAACAGATATGTTAGGAAGAATATAAAAAAAAATGTAGATGAATCAAGAACTGGAAGGTTTATCAGTATCACAATACTAAAAAAGAGGAGGGAAAAGAAAAAAAAAGAAATACAGGGGGCAAAGGCCTTGGCTGTGGACTGTGGGACCTATGCAAGGGTGAGGTTTGGGTGGTAGGCGGGGCCAATTCTCAGGACCCACAGGGCTGGAAAAGGCTCTGGGGGCTGTGGGGGTTGGGCTTAGGCTAAAGGAACAGAAGGGGCCCAGATGTGCCCCCCGAACCCTGGTCTCAAGAGGGCAGGGGACCTCACCTCGGAGCCCAGCAGGCTTCATGGGCTCGAGTGAGTGGGGACAGTGCCCTCCTCTCCTCTCCTGCTCCTCCAGTCTGGGAGGGCCCCTCCCACCTGCCTCTCCTGTTCTCCCCTAAGCCTCCTTCCTATGCCCCCAAGGACCCACATGACCTGGAGGGGGCTTTGGAGGGCAGGGGATCACCCTGGGAGCTCAGCAGGCTCCCCAGGCTCGAGTGGGCATGGCAATTGCCCTCTGCTCCTCTCCCACTCATCCTGGATGGCCCCTCCCGCCTGCCTCTCCTGATCTCCCTAGCCTCCCTCCTATGCCCCCAAGGACCCACGCGGCCTAGATGGGGGTTTGGTGGGCAGGGGCTGGCCTGGGAGCTCAGCAGGCTCCCCATGCCAGAGTGGGTGGGGCAATCGCCCTCTACTCCTCCCAGAGGGCCCCTCCCACCTGCCTCTCCTGATCTCTCCGGCCTCAGGGGTGCCGATTCTGTCTGGCCTCCAGTTCTCCTCCCCTCTCAGTCCCCCTACATCCTACTGGTTCACTTTGGGGTTCCTCCCATCTTCTTGGGCATCAGAGGTCCCCACCAGCGGCTGGCAGGCACCCTAGTTGTGGGGAGACGCTAACTCCGTGTCTTCCCACATAGCCATCTTGACTCTGCCTCTGGATTAATTTCTAATCAGGTCTATGTGTTGACAAACCTGTTCTCAAATATTAAGAACTATTTATTGATTTTAGAATTAGAAGCTCTGGAAACAGGTTTTCTAGTACTTGTTGATTAACTGTCATTTAAACTTTTCAAAAATACAAGTAGGATGCATAAGTTTATGTCAATGTTTTCTAGTAGTATGCAGATAATGATTGCTACCACAGGTAGGAGAGCATAGTTTTTTTTGAAAAAAGCATTTACAGCCAACAAATCTTGGTTGAATCACATACTACCAGCTGTGTGACAAACTTGGTAAAGGTACTTAACTTCTCTATGCTTCATGTTCTTAATTTATAAAATGAGGATACTTTCACCTGATTTCACCTACTTCCTCAGCATCTCCTTTTTCTTATCCCTTTAATGCTGATGTTCTCAATGGTTTGATCCTGAACTCTAGTCTCTTCTAGGGATTATAAATGGTCACCAAACAGATCAGTATTTGAAACAACTGAATGTGAATGCCTTTAAGCAAGGCAAAACAGACTTCACCCACCATTCCCTGTTTGCCATTTATGTTACTAGCCAGGTCCCTATAAATAACACATTCAGGACCCAAATTTTACTTATGGTCCCTGATTTTGAGTATGCGCCAGATTTATAGTAGGAAGCAAGATTAAACATGTTCCTTGTACTCACTACACTTTAGACAAATGGGAGACACACAGAAAACTGGAGAAAATTTTTTAAAAGAGGTTATGTTTAGGGCAACACTGTTAGCTTAACAACATCATTGCTTAAAGCTCAGAAAAATGTTTTGCCATTCAATCCAGCGCTCATTTCACTACTCTGTGCTAACTGCTCCAGTGATTTTCAATTTTACATTGAGTACCTGCTGGATTTCAAAACTTCAGAAGTTTCCTTAGTCTCCTCCGAACTTTTTTTTTGGTGGAGGGGTATGCAGGCCTCTCACTGTTGTGGCCTCTCCCATTGTGGAGAACAGGCTCCAGACGCACAGGCTCAGTGGCCATGGCTCATGGGCCCAGTTGCTCCGCGGCATGTGGGATCTTCCCGAACCGGGGCACAAACCCGTGTCCCCTGCATCGGCAGGCGGACTCTCAACCACTGTGCCACCAGGGAACCCCGTCCTCCGAACTTTTAATATGCTAACACGTAAAGGGTTTCTCACAGATGATAAAGTTAATAATAGGTAACATTTGAAGAGCATTTATTGTGGGCTGGCTAAATGCTTTACACAGATCATCTACAAATACAGTAATTATCTCCATTATACAGAGAAGAAAACTTGACTTAAAATTAATTTGCCAATTAATGTGGCTAGTTAGTAAATGATTGAAACTTAGGTCTGTCTGATTCTGGAGTTATTTCTTTTAATGCCCAAGCTATAATTTCTGTAAAGGGTATACTTATGAAGCATTTCCCAAAGTATTTAGCCATGGAATACTAAGCAAGGAGCACCTAATTAACATTTATTTGAACTAGTATTTTCTAAAACAGTTTGGGAATTCTGGCTTAGTCTGCATCAAAATTTTAAAAAAAAGATTATGTGATTAAAATAGATATAATATTTAATCGCATGCACAGTAATTACAAATCTAAAACATTGACAGGAAAACAGTACATTGAGTATGTTAACTGTAGTTGGATAGTAAGAGTCAAGACTTTTTTTTCTTTTTCCTATACTAAATTTAAAAAAATAAACATTTTTTATGATAAAAAGCTTTTGAAAAGTATTATCTAAATTATTCTGCCCTTTCACATTAATTCTGTTCTTCTCAACATAATCACCATATTTCATCAAACCTAAAAAGCTACTGTAAGATGCCACTAATCATAAAATCAGGTGAAGCTGGTTTTAGCAAATACATGAATTTAGACTACATCTGAATCATTAAAACACACACATAAAAGATTACTTCAGAGATTCCTATCATTTCTAAATGACTTCCCTTTACCTCAGCAATCTCTACAGTAGTCTTCCCCACTGATTTTGAAATTGCCAGTACTTTTTAAAAATTAACAAATCCCCTACCCTGGGCTCTCAATGTTAGGAACCAAACATAAACTATTGCTTTGAAATGGAAGTTTTAAGTGCAGACTTTCATTTTTACTTTATAGTACAGAGAACTCCACAAAAATTTGGAAGTGATTCTTTCTCAAAATATCTGATTTCACTGTTTCATAATTGCAATTCGGTAAAAATTTATATTCTCCTTAGACACTCTAAGTATTGTATTTCATCATATATAAGATACCATCAATTGTAAAATGACTCCAATCATAAGATGCTGCATTATTTTGGGTACCATTAAGGAAAAAAACCACGGCTGATTTAACTGACCTAATGTTCTCTTACACTTAGTCACATCCTGTATTATGTATTGAAATACCTGTTTTGAATTTATCCTTATTTTTTATCTTATATCACTCTTGTGTTTCCATGAATTTCTTTTTTGAAAACTGAAGTATAGTTAATTTACAATGTTGTGTTAGTTTCAAGTATATAGCAAAGTGATTGTTTTATATATATATTTCCCTTTTCAGAGTTTTTACAGTACAGGTTATTACAAGACACTGACTATATTTCCTTGTGCTATATAGTAGGTCCTTATTTACATATTTTATATATAGTAGTGTATATATGTTAATCCCAAACTCCTAATTTATTTCTTCCATGTATTTCTGCAAACACAGTAACTTTTTATTTAAGTGCTAAATGATCTTTTAAAGGATACTTAAGAGATTAAACTCAACAACTATGCACCAACAGTACACACAACTCAACTGAACTAATGACAATATCATCAGTTATAACCAAGTTTGCGTAAGTTGGGCAGTGACAACGATGTCACAGCTGCTATTTACTCTATAATGAGTTTAAAACTTTGAATACCCCACTATTTCAGAGCTATAAATATGAGAAAAATATGTCTCTCAGAACTAGTGAACTACAGTAATTTTAATCACTTTTTTCTCTCTTCTACCACCACCCCTATTCTTACCTTCCAAACTTCTTTCCTCCATTTGTTTTGTAATCTAATCACCAAGCTACCCCACTCTAAGAACATTTTTTACAGTTCTACACAATGCAGCTCCAGGTTAAAACTCCTGCTAGGATTTAAAATGTGTCAAAAGTCAGAATTTTTAAACAGGTAAATTAAAAAATTAAACATTTTGAGAAATATTTGTCAAAACACAGAAAGATATAAAACTATGCTTTTTGTGAAAGTTCATTTTATTCTTTTTGTTTTTATTCTAAGCATGTGATCAGGGAATGAATTCAAATGCCAGCTATGCCACTCATTAGCTGTGTGACTTTCTTTTTTTTTTATTATTGAAGTATAGTTAATTTACAATGTTGTGTTAGTTTCAGGTGTGCAGCAAAGTAATTCATATATACATACTTTTCCAGATTCTTTTCCCATATAGGTTGTTACAAAATATTGAGTATAGTTCCCCATGCTATACAGTAGGTCCTTGTTATTTATCTGTTTTATATATAGTAGTGCGTATAAGTTACTCCCAAATTCCTAATTTACCCCCCCCACATACTTTTCCCCTTTGGTAACCATAAGTTTATTTTCTATGTCTGTGAGTCTGTTTCTGTTTTGTAAGTAAGTTCATTTTTAGATTCCACATATAAGTGATATCATATACTTGTCTTTCTCTGTCTGACTTCATTTCATATGATAATCTCTAGGTCCATCCATGTTACTACAAATGGCATTATTTCATTCTTTTTATGGCTGAGTAATATTCCATTGTGTGTGTGTGTGTGTATGTATATATATACACCACATTTTCTCTATCCATTCATCTCTTGATGGATATTTAAGTTGCTTCCATGTGTTGCCTATTGTAAATAATGCTTCAGTAAACACCGGGGTGCATGTATCTTTTTGAATTATAGTTTTCTCCACATATATTCCCAGAAGTAGGACTGCAGGATCATACTGTAGCTCTATTTTTAGTTTTTTAAGGAACCTCCATACTGTTCTCCATAGCAGCTGTACCAATTTACATTCCCACCAACAGTGCAAAAGGGTTCCCTTTCCTCCACACCCTCTCCAGCATTTATTATTTGTAGACTTTTTGATGATGGCCATTCGAACTAGTGTGAGGTGATACCTCACTGTAGTTTTTATTTGCATTTCTCTAATAATTAGCGGCACTGAGCATCTTTTCATGTGTCTCTCAGCCATCTGCATGTCTTCTTTGGAGAAATGTCTATTTAGATCTTCTGCCCATTTTTTGATTGGGTTGCAAGATGAACACTACAATAGTCCAGTTAACATCCTTTACCATACATAGTTACAATTTTTTTCTTGTGATGAGAACCATCAAGATCCAGTCTCCTAGCTATTTTCTAATATGCAAAACAGTATTATTAACTATAGTCACCATGCTGTACATTACATCCCCATGGCTTATTCATTTTATAACTGGAAATTTGTATTTATGCTTGATTGTTTTTCTCTACTCACCAGAGAGCCTTCTTCCCGTTTACTAATGAGGACACTGGGGATCCTGGAGGGCTTAAGGGATGGCTATGAGGGTATGGCTAAGAGAAGACAGTCCATGTGTTTCAGATACTACGGACATTAACACAGAAAACCTTTTTGTCCAGTGACATATGTATAAAATTTTAAAAGGGGTATGTCTAGGTCTCCCATGGCCCACTTACCAAACAAGGTCATGTTTTAGCGGGCTCAGATTTTCCCCAATAGGATTTAACCAAACCTTTCCACCCACAGATGTACTCACCACTATCTTTCTTCCATTTCTTAACCAAAAACACAGTTAATAACAGTAGCCACTACTTTAATGAGCCTGGCACATTACATACATTGTCATTTAATCTTTATAACCTTGTGAGACAATAAGGTTATAGATAAACTCAGAGAAATTATGTGACTTGTCTAAATCCATTCAAATATTAAATAGTAAAGCCATGATTTTAACTCGTGTTTGTTACTCCTAACCTCACAATACAAGTCATTTTAAAAGTGTTTCCAAAACCTAATTAAAGAAAATTAACTGACCATCCATTAAAATTCTTGCATACCTAAATTAAGAGCACTAAGAATCTGACAGGTCATTTCTTACCACCCTTAGTCAAGCCACTATCATATCTCCTCTGGATTTATGTAAAAGCCTCCTAACTGGTGTTTCTTCCACCTCATTCCCTCCAGTCTATTCTTGAGAGCAACTAGAGAGATTCTTTTAAAAAGGAAGTAAGTACTCCACTGCTCAAAACCCTCCAATGGGTTAGACGCCCTCAAGATCCTTCATGACCTGTTCCGGATCTCTGATTCTTTCTCCAGCTTTAGTTGCTTCACTCAACTCTGACCTACAGGCTTCCTTGCTGTTCAGGAGAGTTCCTGACTGATGGCTTTTGCAATGTCTGGTCCGTCTGCCTGACTGCACCTCCCCAAAACAGCCTAACGATTAACTCTCTTGCTTCTGTCAGCTCTTGACTGAAGAGTGATCTTTTCAGTGAGACCTTCCTTGGCCATACTAAAATTTCAACCTATATCCTCCTTCCCGGCTTCATTATTTTTGTTTTCAACAGTCATTACGACCTAAGATACGGCATGCTTTTCTTAACTTTGTTTAGTATGTATGTTCAATAAAATGTGAACTACAAGGAGACAGGAATTTTTGTCTGTTTTGTTCATTGCTTTTTACCGATGCCTAAAACAGTGTTTAGAACATGGTGGGCGCTGAATAACTACTTGCGGAATAAACGAATTCCTGTCACCGCCTCCCGGTTCTCTCACACATGCAAAAATAAACATGTTTGTGCATATATCTTTTCCAGTAACATCCTTCCCCTCGGCCCCGCATCCCATTTCTCAAACTTGGCTCCTTCAAAAGGTCCCAAGCTGTTCCCTACTTCCTCATGCCAAGATTGGCGCTGCTGTGGGCCGACTTCCCCGCAGGCCAGGTCCTATTATCCGAAGGCCACTAAGGGACAGGGGACTCTTACGTTCGCAATCCCCGTACCCCGGGACCCTCTGCGGACGACACTCACATGTATCGGTGAACAGGCGGAACCTCGGCCGTCTCGGCCCGGAGCCGGTAAGGACAGCCTCCCGCTCACGAAGGCAGCAAGAAAGGACCCAATGAGGTGTCCTCGCTAAACGCCTGAGCGGTCCACAGATTCTTCTTCAAATTCAGTGGCCCCCTTCCCGTGCGCTGCCACACCACACTCCCCGTCGTCCATTCCTTCAGCCAATAACGCCAACCATTCCGCACCTCTTCCTCGGTCTCTGTATTTTGTCGCCAGGTTGGGCGAGAGGCAAGACGCCGGACGTCGGGGTCTTTCTTTAGAGTTCCGTCGCGGACGCTGTGAGGTCAGAGGAAAAGGCCGAGCTGAGGGTGGTCGAGGGGAGAGCTGGGAGCTGTCAGCGGAGAACGCTGGGGTCGCTCTCCTGGCCGGAGGCGAGGCAGTCAACTCCGGCTGACTTAAGCTGGCGGGCAAGGGGCAATCTCTGAGCTCCCGGCGCTCCAGGAGCAGCCTCTTGTAGAAGCACCTGAAATGCAGGGTCTGGTGCACTAAGCAATAGCGGCAACACCAGCTCCAGCGACAGCTTTGGGGCCCTGTGTAGGAGCTCCATCCCCTTGTCTTTGTGTCCGCCTGCGTCCCCAGACCCAGAGGCAGGTATTTGGGTTTCCCAGTTTTCTGTGTCGTAGTGGTCGGGGCTGGTGGGAGGTAGAGGAAGGTCAGGTGCAGCGAGCGGCCTCGCATTTCCGCCGTGAGTGATAGAGACCACTGGTGCAGCTGCTGGCTGCTGAGTACCGTCTCCATCCCTACCTACAGCCCGCCTTCCCCCTACACACCTGAGTCCTTTGAGGACTGCAGGCGGCTCTTAGAAAGGATCTTCCACCTGACAGTTTCAGAGAATTTGGAATCGGCTCTCCCGTTGCTCAACATAGATTAAACTCTTGCTTTGGTTTGTTTCTTGTTTTCAAAGGCTTAGTCAGTTGTCGAGATGTGGCATTCACTTGTGCAGTGAAAGAATGTGAACGAGTGGAAGTTTCTTTAGAATTGTTAGTGGTTGCTTTTCAAGGCGTCTTGTCCCTGTTTTTATTTGGGACAGAAAAACAACTTTTTGCGGGAAAGTACATAAAATAAATGAAACCCATTGAAGAAATGTGTAAACTGTTTATTCGTAACGAAATATGCATCTTTTGCCCTATTTTTTTACCTTTTTCCCTTTATGATGCCTTTCCACTTAAAGTTCTTTGAGGGCGGATATTGTGTCCTGTTCACTGGTGGCCCCGAAGCTGGAAAAACACCTGACTTAAAATAGGAGCTTCAGGATATTTGTTGAATGAATGAATTTTCAAACCCAACTCCTTATGTTGTTTTTTTTTCCTCAACTAATCTCTCACCTCAGTTGTTTTTTCCACTGGCTTTCTTCCACTCACCAAGCGGAAAAAAATCTATGTCTGTGTATTTGTTATGTGTAAACCTTTATGTGCACCCATCTAAGGTAGTTGAAGCAGAACACTGATGAAATGTTTAACGCCAACTACTGTTCTATCGTTTTGAATTATTTGCATTTTCTTTATTTGGTTATTTGATTTTTAGTTGTCTAAGTGACAGAAGTATCTAATGGAAGATCGAATAGCATAGTATAAAAGGACTGCCTAATAAAATGCAACAGCTCAGGCTCTTCCTTCCTACCCTCAGTTATGTTACTTCAGAGATAATAATTTTTAACCTTTTCTAATTTTAGGTCTGTATGTTGAACAAGTTAAACTGCTAATTCTTTTTATTTTAATTGACTTCTTAAGATAGGCCACAACATCCACAACCTCTCGACCGCAATTTTTTTTTAATAATTTTTATTGAAATACAGTTGATTTACAATGTTGTGGGTTTTTTTTTTTGGCTGCACTGGGTTTTCGTTGCTGTGCGTGGGCTTCTCATTGCCGTGGCTTCTCTTGTTGGGGAGCACGGGCTCTAGGCGCGTGGGCTCAGTAGTTGTGGCACACGGGCTCTAGAACGCAGGCTCAGTAGTTGTGGCGCACAGGCTTAGTTGCTCCGCGGCATGTGGGCTCTTCCCGAACCAGCGCTCCAACCCGTGTCCCCTGCACTGGCAGGTGGATTCTTAATCACTGTGCCACCAGGGAAGCCCTCTTCTACAAATTTTTGAATCGTTATCACAATTTTTAGTTTTCATATTGGTTAATTTTAGAATTCTAAGTAATATATTTAAACTTAATTTTTTTCATATGAACTTTTGAAAATACTTATATTTGGCTCCTTATTTTGTAAAATGAGGGAAGTAGAGACTCTACCTTCCTTTACCGCCACAGAAACTGCATCCATTCCCACCTTCCCTTAGGTGGACCTTTACTTGTACGTTGTCAAGGTTATTAATAGTTACAGTATATTTCTTAACTGCAGTTGTTTTTTGCTTTATGTGTTTAAAAACTAGTAAAATGTTACAATATTATAGCTTTGTAAATAATCTTCAATGCTGAGCCAAGACATATGCTATTATACATTTCCTTCCCAATGTTTTAATTTCATGACCTTTGTACCACTCTAACAAGAAGATTTGTAATATTAACGTCCAACTGATTACTCTTTCTTCCTCTCCAATAACAAAATTTATGCCATAGTTAAATGTGCTTAATTTTTTGGATTATATACTTCTTATGTAGCTTTTGGCTCTCCTCACTTTCACAGAGTACTTTGCACTTTCTTTGAGGGAAAAGATGCATGTGCTTTATTCACCACATCCTCTCATTCTTTGTATGAGAACCTCCCTTACTCTGCTTGAAGATATTCCCTTCTGTTTAATTGGAACAGATTACTTTCTAGTCCTTTGGTGCAGCTTCTATACTGGATTATATTCATTGAATTCTTGAGTAAGATACATTGTTTCTTAACTCCATGTCTTTTATTATTTGGTTTTCTCCTCTGTTTTGTTAGAATACATCCTAAAGAAACTTATTCATGAAGGTATGTGGATGGTGATTTTAGTTTTTAATGTTTGCATAGTTGTAAATTATTATTTTGCTATTATGAATGATAGTTTGGCTAGATAAAGAAACAAAATTATGTTTCTTCCAACTTTTCAAGGCTTCACCATCTTCTAACTTCTGTTGTTGCTCATGAGAATGAGTGTCTGATCTTGATTTGTTGATGCCTGAACTATTTGTTTTCTCTCTGAAATGATTTAAATTTTTAGTTATGCTTGATGCTTTGAAAATTTGTCATGGCATGTCTTGGTCTGAGTTTATTCTCCTTGCAGTTAACTCATTTGATGGAGCTAGCATAAATGTCTCCATTTGGGTCTTCTTTCATTTATTCTCCTTGAAATTAGAAGCCTTTTTAATTTGAAGGTACATATTTCCCTTCAATTGTGGGGAATTTTCTCCCATCTTTTGTAATTTATTCTCTTTTATTTTTCCCTGTTCCCTTTTTTTGAAATGCCTATAAGGTGTTTGTTGAATTCTTGGGTTGATTCACTATGTGTGTTAACTTTTCTGTTATGCTTTTTTTAATCTATTTGCCCATTTGCTTCATGTTCTGAGTAATTGTCTCAATTTTATTTTCTAACACTTCTATCTAGTTTGGTAATCATATGTTTAAGTACCAAGCACTAACTTTTAAAATTATTATTTTCTCATATTCTCTTAATTTTGTTTCATTTTCTTTTTTTAAATGAGATGAAATTTACATATATTAGAGTACACTGATTTTAAGTGATCCGTTTGAGGAGTTTTGATACATGTGAACAAAAGTGACAAACACCACCCTAATCAAGATGTGAAACATTTGGACTACTCCAGAAAGTTCCTATGTTTCCCTCTCCAATCCTGTCCCCGCCCCCCCCCACACCCACCCAGCCAAGGCACTACAATTCTCTTTTTTATCACTATAGTTTAGAACTGTAGTTCTAGAACTACATTTAAATGGAGCCATAGGATATACACTCTTATGTGTCTACTGCTTTCATCAACATAATATTTTTGAGATACATCCATATTTTGGCATGGTTGTTCCTTTTTTGTTGCTTTTGAATAGCATTTCATTGGATGAATATGCTACAGCTTGTTTATCAGTTCACTTGTATGATGTTTACATTGCTTCCAGTTTGGGGCTGTTATGAGTAAAACTTCTGTGAACATTCTTGTACAAGTATTTTTATGGACAAATATTTTAAGTTTTCTCGGGTAAGTACCGAGTAGGAGTGGAATTTCTGAGTCATAAGGGGTATTTTTAACTTTAGGACAGTTTTCCAAACAGTTTTTCAAAGGTCTTGTGTCATTTTAACACTACCATCAGCAGCAGAGTATCAGCTCCAGTTCCACATTTTTCTCAACACTTGGTATTGCCAGTCATTCCAATTTTAGCCTTTCTGGTAGGTGTGAAATGGTATATTGTTATGCTTTTAATTTGCACTTCCCTGCTGATTAATTATATTGAGAACTTTTTCATGTGCTTATTGTCTATTTGTATTCCTTCTTTGTGAAAAATACATGTTTCAGACTTTTACCTATTTTTGTTTTTCTTTTTATTATTGAGTTGTAGGCATTCTTTATATATTCTAAGTCTATTATCATATATACAAACATACATATAATACATATACATCTATTTGATAAAAATGTTATATATAGATATAAATAATATTTTTCTTAACTTTGGCTTGGATTTTTATTTTCTCAAATGTGATTTTTGATGTGCAATGTTTTTAATTTTGATGAAGCCCACTTTATAAAGTTAATTTTTTATGGCTTTTTTTTAATCCTGCTTCAGAAATCTCTGCCTATCCTAAGGTTGCAAAAATATTCTGTGTTTTTTTTGGGGTTTTTTTTTTGTAGAAGACTTACAGTTTTAGCTTTTACATTTAGGTCTATAATCCATATCAGATTTTTGTGGATGTAGCAGTAGGAGTTGAGGTTAATTTTTTCCCATGTGGATGTATTGTTTTAGCACCATTCGTTAAAAAGACTATCCTTTTCCTATTGAATTCACTGGCCTTTGTTGAAAATCAATTCATTGTATTTAAAAATATTTTTCATTTTAAAATTTAAAAATTTTTTTCAATTTTTATGAAATATACTGTATATAGCACATATATATAAATAGATAGAAATATAGAATATGGGAATTATGGAGCATAATAATAATATGAACACCCTTAACCCACCAATTAAGAATAAGAATATTACTCAAAATTCTTGAAGCTTCTTATGGGTTATTCCCTAATCTTATGACTGTTTTTCATATAGTGGTAACCCTAGCCTCAGGTTTTCTTTTTAATTCCTTTAAGTTTTGAATATATTCTTACCTCATATGTAAGTATTCCTGAATTATTTATTATTTAGCTTTTATGGTTTTTGAATTTTATGAATATTGGCATAAGTTTTGTGTGACTTTTTTTCCTGCTCAACATTATATTTCTAGCATTCATCTATATTATTAAGTGTTGCTATAGTTTGCTTGTTTTCCATCCTGTGTGTTCTTCCATCAAATGAATGTACCACAGTTTATTTAGCCATTCACTTGTGTGTGGACATTTAAGTTGTTTCCAGTTTAGAGATAATAGAAACAATACCACCCTGATCTTTCTTGGTTTCTGCTTGTGTATGTGTGTAGGAGTTTCTGCAGGAACAAAATAGTGTCAAACTGTCTTCCAAAGTCATTGTACCAATTTACACTCTGTTTCTCCATAATCTAACATTGTGTATTATCAGATTTCTTAATTTTTACTGTCTCACAGGTATAAATTCTCATGTGATTTTAATGAACAATTTCTTGAATATTAATGAGGTTTATCTTCTCATATATGTTGGCAATTCCTTTTCATTCTTTTATAAAATATGTTTTTCCATACCTCCTTTTTTATATAATTGGTGTAATATCTTCTCAAAATTTTCTCAAAACTTTCTAAATTTATTAGAGTTAGTTTTGGTTTGGGGTTTTTTTTCATAAATTATTTTGGTTGCATCCAGGGCAGATTTTTTTTTTTTTGGTTTATTTTATTTTTTGCCCTTTATGCTATAGTCTTTCCTCAACTATCTGATGATTCCTGGACAGTTCCTCATTTAAGAGTTAAGGAAGACTGTCTGGGAGCATTTTGTATGTGGATAGGCTTTTTGACTGGAATACCCTGTTTTAGGATGGCTTGGTAGACAGCCAGATCTTAACTGGGGTCTTACAAATTCCAGAATTAAGAGGAGTTTGCTTTTGTCCACGGTGCTCATACCAACTATTTATTGTAATTCTCACACAGTTTATTTTATTCCTTTAGGGATGAACCATTTTGTTTTTTGTTTTTCTTTTGCTTAGAGGATAAATAACTGGCCAGGGGCTTCCCTGGTGGTGCAGTGGTTGAGAGTCCGCCTGCGATGCAGGGGACACGGGTTCATGCCCCGGTCTGGGAAGATCCCACATGCCGTGGAGCGGCTGGGCCCGTGAGCCATGGCCGCTGAGCCTGCGCGTCCGGAGCCTGTGCTCCGCAACGGGAGAGGCCGCAACAGTGAGAGGCCCGCGTACCAAAAAAACAACAAGAAAAACCAAACAAACAAACAAATAACTGGCCAATACTGGGAGGCTGGTGGCAGAGTTGACTCTTCTGTTCTTCAGCCTTTCAAATTATCTTTCTCATTTCAAACCTTCTTATGACTGCTGCTGTTCACCATTGTTCCTGCCTTCTATGAATCTGAAGCCTCTGAACTGAAGAGGCTGAGCAAAACTTCTTGACTGTATCATAGGTTGTAGCTTCCTTCTTTCTGTTTCTTGTGACAATACTCTTCTATATGCAAAATGCTTTACAGGAGTTTCTTGAAGTCTTTCATCAGCTCAAGGCCTTTTTCTGTCCTCTTCCTTGTTATGAGTTTATACATTTTAAAACAGTTCTTTTTAATGTTTTAATGAGGTTTCTGGGCAGGCATATGAAAAGCAGTCTGTTAACTTGATTTAGAATTCCAGATTTTTATTGTAAAAGCTGAGAAGAGAAGAATGCAATGCTTGACCAATGGAATGTCTTTTTCATGAGACACGTGGGTGAGAGAGATATTTTTTGTTGGAGGACCTTTTTTGTTGTGGTTGTCATAATGTGATTCAGATTTTGGAGCAAGTTTTTTAATCTTCAGGCTGCTCCATGATAAAACTCTGGGACACCATTTGCTTTGGAATCTATGCTGCTAGGACCCCTCAGGATCTACACATAGAACATCTGTTTCTAACCTAGAGGCAATAACATCTGTCAAGATCATTGAGGGGGATTAAAACATCACTTGTAAAGCACCTAGCACAGAAACAAAAATTGATTAGTTAAGTAACATTATAGTGCTGTCTGTTATCTAGTTTAATTTTTATACTATTAATAGAGTCCTTGATTATTTAAAGTTTCTGGTTGGTATCCTTATTTCCTTTTTCCTGACTCCCCTCACTCTGAAAAAGGAAACTCTGTGGGTTATTCAAGCTTTAGGTAAAGAGAAGAGCCTTACTGATATGAATATGCAACAACAAACTTCCTCTAAACTCTTAGAACTGTCAGACATCCTTGTAGAGGGAATGTTCTGTCTTTCCTTTATATGCCATTGAAAATCTTTGATTTTGATTTAGAGCTGCAATATAAATTCATGATTGGGTGGTTTTTCCTCTTTGATATTGTCTTGAAATTTTTTAACTTTTTTTTTTAACTGTAAAGTATACAGATTGGCATTTTCCTCCAAGTTATATTAGTTATCATGTTTAAGGTCAGAAAACACTGGCTTAAGGTCTAGTTGATCTATCAAAAACTTCTCTCCTTTTCTAGGTTATCTTGGAAGATCTAGGACTCCAAAAATGTTTCCCTTGAAGGATGCCGAAATGGGTGCCTTTACCTTCTTTGCCTCTGCTCTGCCACATGATGTTTGTGGGAGCAACGGGCTTCCTCTCACACCAAATTCCATCAAAATTTTAGGGCGCTTTCAAATCCTTAAGACCATCACGCACCCCAGACTGTGCCAGTATGTGGATATTTCTCGGGGAAAGCATGGTAAGTTGCTGTTGTTGTCTCCTATTTTGTGTTCTCTACCCTGTTACCCTGGTTAGGTTATAATATACATTGTAAACATATAAAGTAATCAGTATGTGTGTGTACAAGTGCCTTCATCTTTCACTCTAGCCAAACTGCATCATTTAAGTTTTCCTTACTACATTTGAATGATTCATATTTCCTAGATCTGAGAATCAAGATTTTTAATTTTCCCTTTCAGGGAAGCCACCTATTCTCAAGCACTTCTTCACCTCTCTAAGAAGGAAATGAAAGTTCTAAAGTTAGAAACTTTAGAATTGTTTATGAGAGTGTATTTTATGATTGAAAGTAATAATTTGGGTTAAGTTTCTTCAAATGAAAAGAGAGTCACTAATTTTTTTACCTCTTTGGAGCTGCATTAGTCTTTTCATACAGGATTTCATTTGGAAAAGTTGAACTGTATTGGTTAAAAAGTCAGTGTTTCACCAGGAAGATGTTTACTGCCTTTTTTTCTTCCGTAGCCTGTATCTTAGTCCATTCTGGCTGCTAAAATAAGACACCATAAACCGAGTGGCTTATAAACAAGAAAGGTTTATTTCTCACAGTTCTGGAGATTAAGGCACCAGCAGATTCCATGTCTGGTGAGGCCCGCTTCTTCATTGACAGCCGTCTTCTCACTGTAACCTCACATGGCGGGAGTGGGAAGGGTGTTCTCTCAGGCCTCTTTTGTAAGATCACACCTCCCAAAGCCCCACCCCCAAACACCATCACACTGAGGATTAGGTGTCAACATATGGATGTGGGTGGGGGGGACACAAATGTTCAATCTGTAGCACCCCTTGAACGTGCTTATGTTAGCAATATTTTAATTATTTTAAAATTATTTTCGAAAGCTTAATTGCATGCTGAGGTTCCATTTCTTAGAATTATTTTAAATGCATCTCACTGAAATATATTTAATTTTTCTAACAAAATGATTTATGAAAGTTAACTCTATATACTTGCTGATATTACCCTGTTTTTATTCCTACAAAAATGGCATTTTCAGGTGTTTCAACCTAACATTAATAAAGACGCTCAAAAAATGCAAACTGTATTTCCTTTATTGTTTTGCTGAAAAACAGGCTAAATGATACTTTCAAGGTTATGCCTCTTAAAAAATAGTTGCTCTGAAAGTTTTCTAGACTGAGTAGAAAATGTTTTTTGTAATAAATATTATTGATGGCTAATATTTATTGAGTGTTTATTATATATTAGGCAGTATTCTAAGCTTTACATATTTTAATTAACTTAATGCTTACAACCTTACAATGAGGTAGAAACAGATAAGGAAATTGAGGCACAAAGCAATTAAGTAACTTCTGGCAAGTTTGTTGTTTAAAAACAAGCTAACAAAAAACCTTTTGCTAACGTTTTTATTTGATAAATGGCTTCAATGACATTAACTAAATTATAGAACTCATTTGGGGCTTTTTATATAATCGAGTACTTGATAGATATGGTCAATCCCTGAATGCCTCAAACACCACCCCGCCAATCCAATTACAAATTCTAAAGAATTTCCGCTTGTGGGGTTGACCTAGTTCCAAAATCACTCCAAACTTAGCAATATAGTGGACCCTCATTATCGTCTGTAGCAAGTAACCATAATTAGTATTGCTGTTTTACATCTGCAAATTTGGAGTATGCCTGTCTTCCCAAAGTCTTGCCACTTTACTCAGTTCTTAGGACTTCTTCATCCTTGTATCCTGAAGTGCCCTTTATTTCCTCCCACTGTGTCTGGAAGCCTGTTTGGAGCATCACTTCATATGACTGCGGTCTTGCCTCTGTCCAGTTTTCCCTAGGCTTTCTTTTCATGGGATAATTGACTCAGTAGTTCTAGATACTTCTTGAGCTCCTTCTTTTCATCCCACTATCTAAATGAGGGCCTGTAAACACTAAACTAGGAAAAACCTTATGACATTATCCCTTTGGGGAACACAACTGCTAACTGCCCAGGAACCGTCTTTTTAGTTATAAATGTGAGATAGGAACTAATCTCCTTAGACACTGTTAGACTCTCTTAATGTAGAACCCAGCTCAACATCTAGGTAGTCTCTTTAGGCCCATCCACCATATTGCTGGTTACTCTGTTTCCCCTGCTTTCCCTGCTCCTGGATCTCAGCAGCCCTTTCTTCTAGGGACACACAGGTCATGGATGTGTGTAAAATTCATATATTTTAAGTTTGTCTGCCTGGAATGAAAATATCAGTGATTGTCAAAAGGTTAGGGAATTTGATTATTTTTTAACTATTGGCAATGTTCATGGTCCTGAAAAGTTGTATGCATCATAAGGTGTAAATAAATTAGAATAAGTGTCGATGTGAAGGTCTTTTTGTTCCAAAACATCCCAGTCATTTCAGTTGAATTTAGTTTGAAAAGTTTGAAAAGGCTCTACGCGACAGTCTCCTTAGTGAACAACACATATTTCTCGATGATTTAATACCACATGATTTTGGTTTGGACTCCACTTAATTGTCTCCTCAAAGAATTTTGATTTTGGTTCCTTTCCCCCCTTTATTCTGTTCTTACTATACAGATATCTCACAGTTTGTCATTGTTAGTCCCCCACCTCCCCACCTTTCGCTTTTTACTTGGAGTAATGTGTGACATGTGGTCTGTTTTACTAACATTATGTTTTTACATGTTAGGTTAGCTCAGAAGTCAGGCTCTCAGTGTTTCCTATGGATCATTCAAAACTGATTCAAGATGATGTTAGTTTCTTGCTAGCTCAGCAGAATAATGTATTTAAACTCGAGAACAGTGTACATTAGAATTTGTGCACTTGATTTATTAAAGAGAAGTTGAGTAAAATATCTTTAAAAGAAAAAAGCCAATAAAGCATGAAAATACTTAAGTTAACAAACTTAATTTTTTCTTTTGAACTTGAAATCTCAGCAGTTTTAGAAGCAGAATAAGGATTATAAATGGTAATACATTCCATTTTATTTGGTATTGGTTACCCAGAAATCTTTTGTTTATTGCTGGGAAAATCAAGAACAAAATTATTTTAACTAATAGATTTGAAATTTATGTAGAGAATAATAGAATTGTTAAGAACCTGTAAAATAATGTATTCTATATCTCTAGCTGCATATATATTTCAACCTAAGTGTCTATATCAGTTTAGAGTCACATCAAAGAAACAAAACCAGTAGGAGATAGATAGCTAGATAGCTACACAGATATAGATTAATTGCTTGGAATTGGTTTATGTGATTTTGGGGTTGGGTAGACTCATCTGAAATCCATAGGGCAGGTCATCAAGGACAAGCTGAAATTTTAGACAACAGCTGAAGTCACAGTCCAAGTGTGGAGTTTCTTCTCCGGAGAAGAGTCTATTCTGCTCTTAAGGCCTTTATAACTGATTGAATCAGGATCACCCAGATTATCTAGGATAATCTTCCTTACTTAAGGTAAACTAATTGTAGATTTCATTTATTAAATGCCTTCACAGTAACACCTAGATTAGTGTTTTAATAACCGGAGACTATAGCCTAGCCATGTTGACTCGTAAAACTGACAATCACAGTAACCTAGTAACAATACTGTTTTTTAAGCACAGAATTTTTCTTTATCAGTTTTACTGTATAAATATTTATTTAGAGATTCTCTTTAAAAGGTAATGAGCTAGTCTCAGTTTTTAATGTGAATAACAAAAGAATGATGCAGTAACTATATTCTAATAACCTTTCATGTTTTAACGCATTTACAATTTACCTCTTTCTTTAAGTTAAAAAAGTTTCTTTTAATCTTTCAGTCTGTTTTAGTCCCTCTTTTTATTCAACTACTTTATTATCTGTCTTGCTTAATACTGTACTCTCTTCCATTTCTTAGCATTGACTTAAAACATACAGTTCAAACTGTATGTACGCTACAGTTATACTTGGCATTCATCAACTATTTGTTAGAAGAAAGATTATTTCACGGTTCTTGTATGTTCTACTCTTTAAAGTTCATCTTGGTGTCACATTTGTTTTTTATAAATAATGCCACTACATTGCTGACTTATATTTGGCACATTATGATTCTCAAATATTTCTGTCATATTTTATTCTGTGAAATATATTATTTTATAACAAACAGAAGTTATTTTCAAATAGTGGCCCTGAGTTTCAGAATGAAGACTCTCTAACGATATTTTGAAAAAACTGGTTCATATTGGAAACATTGTTTTGGTATATACTCTGTTACCTCTGGGAGAATCTGTGATATTCTGCCAAGGATTATGGTTCTGCTGTCTTACAGTAATACTTTAAAGGTCCATAATATCCTAAAGCTTTGGCAAACTCTGGCTTATGATATTTTAAAGGAGTTTCCTGAAGAAGCCTGATAATTTTTTTTTCCCTAAATCATTTTAAGCCTGACAAATTTTAGGCTAATGCCAAACACTTTGAAAATCCTTCATAGATATGGAGACTTATGAATATATAATTAAAAATTATTCATTAATGGGATATGCACATTTTAACATATTCTGATGGTTTTGTTTTACATTAAAATCAGTACTAATGTGGTGTTATTATGCCTAGTTTACAACATAGGCATATACTTTCCTATGCAGGACACACTTCTGTTTAGACAATGACTGTCATTATGTGAGTCTCATTCATTTCTAATGGCTACATTGAGCCTTTGCTCAAGTTAACTCATTTAACAAGTATTTTTTAATTAGATGCTTATATGTTTGAGGTATAATTCTAGACACTGGGGATGCATTTTAAACAAGACCAGTATCCTTCCTGCTATCATGAAATGCATTAACTAGTAGAGAACAAAGGCATTAGATAAAAGTGTCTACAGATCTTTAGGAGTTGAAATAAGTGCTACAAAAGAAAAGTACATAGTGGAATAGATTATATGATAGGAGGAGTAAATTGATTTGGGGGGACCAGGAAAGTGTTCCTGGAGGAAATCATATTTAACTGAGTAATGAATAATAATAATAGCTAACTCTTAGGGCTTCTTATGTGCCAGGTTCTTATTATGTATTAACTCATTTCAACCTCACAACAGTTCTATGAGGTAGGTACTGTTGTTTTACGGAAGAGGAAACCTTGGCATAGAGAGGTTAGCAAACTCCCCCAAGGTCACATAACTAATGAGTATTAAACCTAAAATTTGAGCCCAGACAGAATAGTCTGTGCTCTTAACCACTATGTTTCATGATAGGAGTTAACTGGGAGGAGGAACAAGGAAGATCATTTTAGACAATGGGAATCCATGTGCTAGTATTTTAAGGTAGGAAAGGGAAAGGAAGACCAGTGTAAGTTGGTGAGTGACAGACAAAATAACAAAAAATAAAGCTAGACAGGGAGTTACATATTCAGATTTATTAATTATTATATTATCGCTTAGGTTTTAGTATGAAAATATGTCGGAGGGCGAATAAGAATTAATATGAGAAGATTAGTTAAGAGATTGTTGTAGTAATCTAACGAGGGATGATGTTGGATTGGACCCAGATTGTGGCAGATGGAGCAAACTTTACAGATTCTGGAAACATATGGGAAATAAAAATAGCAGGGCTTTTTCTTTGGATTTGAGAAAGGGAGATTACTCCTAAATTTGTAGCTGGAGCAGCTGGCAGGATAGTGGTACCATTTACTGAAACAGTACTAAAGGGAAAGGCTTAAGGAGCAAAATATAAATTCAGTTTGAGTCCTGTTGTGTTTGAGGTAACTTTTATATTAAAGTGAGAAACTGGCTATAAAAGCCTGGAGTTCAGAAGAGAGTTCTGGGCTTGAGATAAAATTTAAGAGTCTTTCAACCTTGGAAGTAAATAAGGAGAAAACACAGTCTGAAGACCCAGAATCAAAGGTGGAGGTACTAGAAGCATTTAAATTTGGGTAGAAGAGGTACCAGTCTACAGAGGAGACTGAGGAGAGGTAGCCAGATAGGTGTAAGGAAAATTGACAAAATGTGGTAAGAGGGAAAACAAAGGAATGCTGCTTCCCATTTTGGTTTTCTGACAATATTATTTACTTTTTCCTTCTAGAACTTCACAGTTGTGCTAAATTGCTTGGCATTCAACTTTGCATGCTCTTTTCTTTATTGAATTGAAGAACTAGAACTTTTATCTCAACTTGCTTTCCTATTTTTTTCCTTTGTTTCTCCTCATTAAATGTTCTTTCAAATTTAATTTTCTTTAAGTTTAGATCACTTGGAGTTTTTTTCTGAAAGTGATAGTTTTCATTTATAGTTTTAAAATTTTGTGTTTCAGATCATTCTATATAATGCCACCACCTCAGTTTGAGCTTCCAAGATGTGACCCATACAATATCCTGCCCCCACACCTCACATGATTGCCTGTGTACCATTGTCCTTCATCTCTCCTCCCAGCAGGCAAGACCATACCTTGAATCAGTCCTTCCCATCTTCTGCTCTCAGTTTTCTACCTTTGCCGTTTTTCATTTTCAAATGAAAGACATTCTTTCATCTAAAAAGGAAAAGAGTTTGTTGATCTGCTGCTGTGTCAGACAACGTGTTAGTCACTAGGTACCTGATGATTACATTAAAAATGTATAGACCTTCAAAACTGTGCTGTCTTATTCCTAAACAGTTGATCTGTTGTAAAATAAAAATTACATCATGATATAGATTGTGCCCACCAAAATTTTATATTATTACTAATCTCAGCAAGCCCCATGATGTTACAAGTAACCCCAAGTTGATTTTCTGTTCTTTCTCCATAGTCATGATTCAGAACATTTCTACTTTTCTCAAATTTCTGAACTCAGTTTCAAAAACCTTATATTTGAACCAGACCATCAAGACAGTTTGTCCCTAGCTCCCAATTTCCCCTTCACTTCAAAATTTCTTTATATCTTCATCCAAGCTTTTTCTTCTCCTAGTCTGTGTCAGAAGAAGGATTACTTCTTTTTGCCAAAGGTAAACTTTTCCAGCTGTTTTTCCTGATGCATATGGGAGAAATTCTAGAGAAAAACACAAGATGAAAAATTGTTATTTAATGTGTTGTTTTATTACACATTTATCCTGTTATTCTACATATTTGATTTTTATGTAGTTAATGTAGACTTTGAAAAGCTCTTTTAAAATATCATTTGTACTGTATGTTAATAACTTTAGTGGGGTATATTATTTTGTTATTAAAACATTGTGTTAATCAAATATAAAGTGGAGTTGGTGTTTTTTTTTACTCAGAGAGACTGGTGGTGGTGGCTGAACACTGTGAACAGAGTCTAGAAGACTTGCTTCGAGAAGGGAAACCTGTGAGGTACTGTATAATATCAGGACAATTACATGAAAAGCAGAAATTGGCAAACAAAAGGCATTTTCACTAAAAACTACAGGATTTTAGTTTCTTCTGTTACTTGTTTAATGATAAAATCCAGGTGTAAATTTTCACTTTAGGAAATTTAATTCACAGGCCTCATAGAAATTCAACATTGACATTATCCAGTGTTCAGCTTTTGTGAGGTAAGCATTCTGCAAAGTACTTGACAAAAAATTAGTAAAGAGGATATACAGGAAAATTTGAAATCTTTTTAGTACAAAGCATTTCTCTAGCTGAGTTTTAAGAGTATTTCCTGAGAGAAGTACATGGTAACTTCTCACAGGGCACTGGTATTCTTAGGGACATACGACATAGTGAACTGTGTAGAAGGCTAGATTGAAGAATAGAGAGAAATAATAATCATGGCTTGGGTGGAACATAATCATACAGTTTAAATTCAGTTATTTCAGGTGCTTCCCTGGTGGTGCAGTGGTTGAGAGTCCGCCTGCCGATGCAAAAAAAAAAGTATAAATTCAGTTATTTCAATGACACATGAAATTTACTTTCTAAGGCATTTTTGGCAAGAAAAGTGGTCTAAACTCTCTTACAAATATACTATTTTTTTTTTTTTTTTTGTGGTACACGGGCCTCTCACTGTTGTGACCTCTCCTGTTGTGGAGCAGGCTCCGGACGCGCAGGCTCAGTGGCCATGGCTCACGGGCCCAGCCGCTCCGCGGCATGTGGGATCTTCCCGGACCGGGGCACGAACCTGTGTCACCTGCATTGGCAGGCGGACTCTCAACCACTGTGCCACCAGGGAAGCCCCAAATACACTATTAAATGAGCTTCTTCACAGATTTTCTGAAATTATCTTAAAATTATGAAAAATGTTTCTTTAATGAATTAAGTTGTACTAAACCAATGAAAAATATTTGCCATGAGCCTTTATAGGATTGTAATTATCCATCCTACATTAAAGAAATATTCTTATTCTTAGTCAATACTCTTTAATCATTGCTATATTATAGATGAAGATAAATCTTTTGCAAGGGGGGAAAATGTGTATCTTATTAAATGGTAGTAATTTAATAGCAGCAAAACAAATAAATTGAATAAAAGTACTTTCCTTGCTACTTTAAATGGTTTGGTTTTAAGTGGTCGCTGGAATGAAAGATGCAGATATCAAGTATCCAGTTGCGTCACTTGCTTTTTTAGAAAAGTCTAATCTCACCATGGTGATAAAAGTGACTTTTCTATATATTTAACCTAACTTAGTAAATATGTTTTTATAGGCATAATTTTTGCATGTCACAAATCTTTAATTGTATTTTTTTAAGAACATATTACTCTTTGCCCACCAGTTTAAATTTACACTTTAATTTATAGGCCACCAATGCAAAAAAACAAAAAAAGTTCTCTGTGAAAGCTAGTTGACATTAAAATTGAAAACCAATTGTAGTCATGTCTTTAGGAATTTTAACTGAGTTTGGGTTAAATTTGTATAAAGATTTACAATGCAATATGTATGATGAAAAAGCCACTAACTAGCTAGGCAGCCTTGGACCGGTCTCTTAATCATTTTTCATATCTGTAGAACAAGGAGTTTTACTTGAACTAGGGATCATTCTAGAGGAAGTTATTGTCAGCTTTATATTTTATTTAATATGAATTACATGTGATAATATATTAATCAATTGCCTTTATAAGCATATGTTTTCTAATACTAATATGTTATACGAGTATATTAACCTGCTATTCCCCATTACTTAAATGGTAGATTTTTTTGACAGAAGAACCCATGACAAGTCTAAGTGTAAAATTCAGTGCTATAATATAAAAGGCAAGTTGTTTTAGAAACATCTATTTTATGATCCAGCAATCCTCCTCCTAGGTAGAGGATCTCCTTAAATTTGTACCCAAGAGGTACATCATTTGCCTCCCTGTAGTCCCAGCCCTGCTTTGGCATTTAATCAAGAGAAAGAAAAAATGCATGCCCACCAAAATATTTGCACAAGAATGTTCCCAGAAACATTATTCATAGTAGCCCCAAACTGGGAAGAACTCAAGTGTCCATCAATGGGAGAATGGGTAAGCAGATTGTGGTATATTAATCAACAATAAAATGGAATAAACTACTGATACAACAACATGATGAACCTTAGAAATATTATGCTGAGCAAAAGAAGCCAGACACAAAAATCATATTCTTCCATTTATATGAAGTTCTAGAGCAATCAAAACTCATCTACTGTGATAGATATAAAAATAGTGCTTGACTCTGGTTGGGAAGAGGGCAATACAAGTACTGATTCAAAATAGCCTTGACTGAACTATCTGTGGAATGGAAATTTTTACATCTTGATTAGGGTATTACTTATGGTGCATGTTCTTGCAAAACTTGTCAAAATTCACTGACGTGTACACTTAAGAGTGTGCATTTTGCCTATGTAAGTTATACTTCAAAAAATTTTTAAAAGCCTGTTGAGTTATTTACTTGGCTTGAGTTGTGAGTCTCTCATATAGCAACAATGTTATGTTGTTAATGAAGATGCTTCATCCAGTGGCATACTTGTTTGTATTTCTTTGTTTCTATAAGAAGAAATAGTATGAATTAGTTATTGCTGCTTAACAAATTACCTCAACACTTAGCAGCTTAAAACAATAATAAACATTTATCAATTTATACAATTTCCCTGGGTCAGGAATTCAAGAACATTTAGCTGGGTGGTTTTAGCTCAGGATCTCATGGCATTGCAGTATATCAGCTGGGGCTGTAGTCTTCTGAAAGCTTGACTGGGGATTCAGTCAACTGTTTCTAAGTTAGCTCACTCATTTGGTGCCAGTTGTTGACAGGGGGTTTATTTCCTCCCTATGTTGAGGGCTTTTCCATAGACCTCTTGGCTATTCTCACAATATTGTGGTTGGCGTCTCAGAGTGAGTAAGTGAGCAATCTAAGAGATGAGAGAAAGCAAGGTGGAAGCGGCAGTGCCTTTTATGACCTCTCCTGAGGAGCCACACATTGCTATAGCTCATTGGATACAGAGGTCAGCCATTAATTCTATTCAGTGTGGGAGAGGACGACACAGAATGTGAATCCCAGGAGTCAGGGGGCATTGGAGCATCTTAGAGTCTGGCTGTCACAGAAGTCTTAGAGATCATACAAGTACTAAAAAAAAAAAAAAAGGAAAAGGTAGGAATGAAATACTAAATCAACATTAACACCAACTGGAAAATAAAGTTCCTAAAATTATTCAATACTCATTAGGGGACTTGGGACAGAAAAAAGGAAGAAGTTTACCCTATGAAGAGGACAGATTATTAAGGGAATATCCAGAAGTATCAGAGGACATAGCTATGCTATGATTGGAATTGCTCTACATCATGTAAATTGATGTTACCCATGGTCTTGTGCTCCCAGCCATTCCAGAGGACTCTATAAGCCACAAGTAGAGTAGTTCTTGTCATCAGGGTGGTAGTAACTGTAGGATGTTCCTTCTGATCTCCACATTTCCCTCTTTGCCCATATCTGTCCTTCCTTTACTTACTGAAGAGAACTAAAGGAGAGAGAAGCTGGTGACTCAGAAGACAAATTTCCATTTTCATCATTTTACCTCACTCTACCCTTTTACTTTATTTACTTTTGATTATACTATATAAGGATATAATTACCATTGCTTTGTCAATAAGATTAAATCCATTAGCTCATGAAAAGTTTTACTTTTCTGTGCTTGTCATCATTTATCGTTGTTTTAGAGATAATAAATCTCATAGCAATGGTTACCAGTAGCCTCAACAGTGTAAAGGTATAAAGAAGCCACCTTTCTTCAATACCCTTATATATGTCTTCATTAGGATAAAATGTTATAGATGGAAGCATATTCTTTGAGTAGGTAGCAGAACATCAATAGGATTAAATGCAGATTTCATACTGTCTTTCATGACATTTACATGGTCTTTTTCATTTATTTAAAATAGAACGTATGGTAGTCTTATGGGTCTTTGTAATTTCTTCAGGTGAGATATTTTTAAACGTTTTTGTAAAGTATTGTTTTTAATCATTCTGGTAATAGATTAAAATTCAATATTTTCCTTGTTCATTTTGGGATATAACATTCAGCACTTACTGCCTTTGAGTAGAAATGATTCTGTCAGGTTCAGTTCCAAGTTGTTATCTGATCCATCCATCTAAATTAGCTTTGTTGAAAACTGTTTGACTTTCCACATATTTGGATTACATTAGTCTCCAATAACAGAGCAGGTTTCATGTGCAGAGCTGATGTGCTGCAGTTTTAATTAATTCTATAACCTATTTATGGAAAGTGAGAAGATGTTCTTACGGTTTATAAATCAGTTCTTTCCCCTACTGCCAAAAGTAAGCACGCTGCACCTGTAAGAAAGGCTGATGCAAAGTAAACAGGAAATCTATTTAGATGGGATTGCTATTTGAGATCCATGATTTTTACTTGTACATCTGTCTCTAACTGTTGCAAAACTGTAAGCTGCCAGTTGTCTGGTAGTTATTTGCAGTTCTTTGTCCAAACTTACGCATCATTTAAGGCATATATCTTACTGGATTTATATTTTGAAGAAAATTTTGCGTTTTCTGTAAAATTGGTGGGATGGGGGATAGAGGAATGAAAACTAGAAACTTAGAGAAGAGTCTTGTATCAATTTACTCACTAACTTTTTTCATGATAAATTTAATATCACTTAACTAAGCAATATTGTACTAAAACATTATGGTAGTAATTCGTATTACAAATGTATTGTAACTTAAGACTATCTTGAGGTTTCAGATCTCACTAGAAAATTAAGTGTTCTTTCTTGTTATAATTTTAATAGCCATAAAACCCTTTTGAGAATTCATGTTATCCAAACCAAAAATAATAATTTTGTGCTATGACCTGAAGCTTATAATTGAGTGAGTCTTTTATGAAATAATGTTATTTGTGAGGGTAGTTTGCTAACCTGGTTTGAAAGAGAAAACTCATTTTCTTTAGAGTCTATTCAAGCTTGAATATGAGGAATTAATTTTGGAGAAAGCGTCTCTCTTTTCAGTGGTTTTTATATGTTACTTGTGCCAGAGTTCTCTCTTGCCAGTATACTCTCCAGTTGCAGTTAAATGATCAAAATTATTTGCTGGAAACACAGAAGCATGGAATTCAGTTAAACTCCTATAACCAGTACATTTCAAGAAAAAAAGTACAGCGTTTGAAAGATTTATTTGAAATCATCTCATATTTGGTGCCTGTGAATCTATTTAATTGCTACCCTAAAGCCAGATTCAAGGTACTGAAAAGTGGAGAAATTTAAATTTCATCTCATTTATAAAATGTTTTCCAGAAAATGTTAAAAAAGAGTTATACCTTTTGTCACTCCTATTAAAACAAGCATGAGGGAAATGGTTTGTCTTTTAAGTCTAGGTGCTATTTGGAAAGCATTTCCTGTTTGTGTTATTCAGAGCATGTACTTTTTCTTAATCTATAAAAGTGCCAGCAAGTATAGTTCACGACAGATATTCAGCAGAGTTTTGGCACTTGCAGTAAAGCTCCTGCATTGTCCTTACATTTGCAAGTGAAGGCAGGGTGAGTAGTGCAGGCAAGTTTCTTTAATAAAATGTAGTTTGTCATATGTTTTTAGGGTTATGATTTTGAAAATTTACCAGAGAACCATCAACATTGCAGAGGTTATACATGAGACTTTGATGGGAAGCAGGCTATGTCTGCAGCTGTTCACTAGCTTGATGGAAAACATGATATGACTTACTCGGATGAGTAAGTTTTATTTGCCCCTATTAAACGATTGCCTACTCACTGAATTAGATATGCCAAAGAATTTTGAACACATTCTAGAATATGCTCCACAGATGGCTAATGAGCCACAGGTCATAGTCATGAGAAATAGGTAGTAGATACTCTTATTTTAGAATATAACCTGGTGGTAGTAGTTAAGGCTCTCATACATTTTTTGCCTTCAAGGGCCCTAGTTTCAAAATGCATTTGAAATTACCACAGTATAGTCAAGTAACTTAAAGATTTATATAACTGATGTATATTTTTCTTCCAATTTTACTTGTCTTGTTTAAAGACAGAAAATAATACCAAAAAAAGATGGTCTTCACCAGGCATGGAATTTTGCAGCCATCTTTTGCTTTCTCCCTCTCTTGTATCCTTTATTCTATTTGCCAGTCAAGTATTGTTAATACCACCGCTGTGATATTTCTCTTGTCTCTGCTGTCCTCTGCATTGTTTAATTCAGGCTTCATTAACAAAGAGCTTGACTGTTGCATTGCAGCATTCTCCTGACTGGTCTTCCTGCTTTTCGTCTTTCCATACTCCAGTTACTCCTACTTTCTGCTGCTATATTAATATTGTTATAGATGAGTCCATTCCCTGCTCAAAAACATTTTGTGGTTCTCCATTTGTGTGTGTGTGTGTGTGAAGAAAATGCATTTTATAGGCATAGGACCTGACTTTAAACTCTCTAAATTACTTCCAGAGTATCTAAATTGTTCAAGTATTTTCATTGTTGCCAATACATGGTTGAAGAAATTGAGTGCCAGAGAATTGAAATATACCCTGTTGAAGACCAAGCTGTCTTTTTGCCCAATGTAGATAGCACAGTGTACATAACACTTCTTCAAGTAATTCACTTACCTCTGTCTGCCTCTATACCATACCACTGAACCAAAGCACAAATTGTATTTTTCTCCTCCAAATTCCTTTATTACATTGTATCTCTCTAGTTGTAAGGTACCTTTCCCCTCCTAAATTATAATTATTTTCCTTGCAATTATTTAATTAAGGAAGGTATGGTTTACTTTCCCTTAATTAACCATACATTTTTAACATGCATACAGCATTTTTTACTTTTTCTGTCTCCCGAAATTGTTAGCATGAGAGTTTGTATATAGTTAATGTGTTATAAATTAACTGTTAAATGAACTAATTATGTTTTTAGTTTAGTCATGCAGTTTGAATTCTATTTCCCTATTATCTTCATTTTAATCATGTGTCATAATTATATTTCCCAAACAAATGAGTTTTGGTGAAAGTATATTGCAAATGTATCTTGGTAATTTGTTTATTATTTTCTTGGAAATATATTTATTTCTGAGATTTATTATTTTCTTTAAAAATGGAGTGATTCGAGGAAACAAATTGTCGATTTCCTTTCTCATGACTCTGGGGAAGAATCCACTTCTAAGCTCATTCAGGTTGTTGGCAGAATCCAGTTCCTTGCAACTGTATGAATGAGGTCCCTGTTTCCTTGATTACTATTGATGAGGGGCTGCTCTCAGCTCCTGGAAGCCATCTGCATTCCTTATCATGTGGCTTTCTCCATCTCCAAAGCCAGCAATGGATGATATCCCTTGTATCACATCTTGCTCATGCCTGGAATCTCTCTTATTTCCTGTCTCTAATCTCTAGATCCAGATTTCAAGGACTCATGTGATAAGGTCAGCTGCACCATAGAATATAATGTGATCATGAGGGTAAAATCCATCATATTCATAGTCTTGGGGATTATGCCAGGTGTACATCAGGGTACAGGGATTTGGGGAACCATCTTAGAATTCTGCCTACCTCAATTTGGTTAGTAAAGATTTGGGAAAATTTTTTAGTCTTATGGCAAGTGTCATATTTGGTGTTCTCTTTCGTATTAGTAAATCATTTTGGCTGAGATGGTGGGAACTGTGATGTGTCAGGGGTCACCAAGACCACTCCCAGCTTCAGTGATTCAATAGAAGCACTCACAGGACTCAGATGTTATTATACTCATGGTTACGTTATACTCATTGCAGCAAAAGGATGCAAAGCAAAATCCAACAAAGAGAAAACAATGGGGCAAAATATGGCAGAAACCAGGCACAGGCTTTCCAGAGTTCTCTCCCAGGAGAGTTGTAGAAGATGTCCTTAATTTCTGCAGCACAAAAATTGTGACAACATGCACAAAGTATTGCCTATTAGAGAAGGCTGGCCTGAGCCTAGGAGTGAAAATTTGTATTGGGGGTTGGTCACAAAGGTACATTAATGCCTGTGTGACTGATTGCAGTTAATGATGCTCCAGACCACCCCACACACACACACAGAAGGAAGCAGGTGTTCAACATAAATCACATTGTTTGCACAAACTATCTGGACAAGCTAGAGTGATTCAAGCCTTCAAATGGGCAAAACACTTTTATCAGTTAGAGCATTCCAAGAGCATAATTCCCCAAAGCCCACTAAGGGCCAGACAGGAAAGTAGGCGCTTTGGGGAGAATGCAAGATTTGAAACTGATGAGAGATTCCTTTTTGAGGAGGTATCAAGGTAGATTTTATAGCTGTGCCAATAATTTATGAAATATGTGTGACTTTATATAGACTAATGGTTGCTGGTCTTGTTCAGTTAAGGTTTGTGTAAAGCCTTTTTTTTCATTCATCAGCAAAGTATTAGCTCTCCATTGTTGCTGTAACATATTGCCACAAGTTTAGCAGGTTAAAGCAACACAAATTTATTATCTCATAGTTCTATAAATCAAAAGCCTATTGGGCTTGGGTGGTTTCTATGCTTCAGGTCTAACAAAGCCAAAATCAAGGTGCTGGCGGGGCTACATTTCCCCTGGAGGCCCCAGGGGAGAATCCATTTCTAGGCTTATTCCCGGTGTTAGTAGAATTTAATTCCACGCAGTTGTAGGACTGAGATCCCTGTTTCCTTGCTGGCTGATGGCCAGGAGTTGTTCTTAGCTTCTAGAAGCCACCAGCATTCCCTGGCTCATGGCCCCATTTCTTCATCTTCAAAGCTAGTAGCAGCAGGCCTAGTCCTTCTGATACTTTGAATCTCTGGCTCTTCTGCTTTGCTCTTCTACTTTAGGGGTTCACATGACTACGGTGGCCCTCCTGGATAATTTGGGGTACTCTCCCTACTTTAAGATTAGCTGATTAGCAACCTAATTCCATCTGCAAAGTCCCTGTACAGTAGTACCTAGACTAGTGATTGAATTAAAACCTAGGTGACAGGAATCTTGGGAGAATTCTGCCTACCACATTCTTTATACATATATACATGGCCAGAAACCATGTAAATATGTTGGTATAGAATGCTGACCTGTTATTTTCCATTAGAGACACTTTTTTTAAGCCAAATACATCCTCAGTTGAAATTTTTAGTGAAGTAATAGATGCATGTTATTTTGATAGAAAGAGAGTGTGAGTGAGTGCACAAGAGTAAGGACTAGAGTGAGGAAGGAGACTAAATTTGGGATGGGGAATATTTGTAATAGAGATTATAAACTCATTTGAGTCCAGGCAAATAATTTGAGTGAAGTGTACTGAACTGAAACTGGGTTAAACTGGAAAGCAGGTAACACGTCAAAAAGATGCAGCTAATATTCAGCTCCAGCTCCTGTGTTGCCTTGTAAGAATGTGTCCCGGTGTTACTGTCTCTTTCAGATTTTCAAAGAACTCAGAATCTGGATTCTTACGTGAAATCTCTGAATTTCTAAACATTTTCAAGTAGTTAAAAAGTTTTAAAAGACCATGATCCAAACAAAACAAAATAATGGGCCGAATTTGGCCAATGGGCAGCCAATTGGCAATATCTGGTTTAAGAAGTTAAGTTGTTGCTAGAGGAAGATACTCTATGCTTTGTCTGATTTAAACAGATGGGGTCATTGTGAGAAGAAGTGAAAAGTACTGGGTTTTTTAACTTCTAAGAATCATTCACTTATTTAACACATTGGAGAGAAAAGGTGAAATAACTGCATTTTCTAATTTTACTAGTGAGGTGGGAATTAAAAAATTGTTTTTGTTTTAACAGCAGAATGATCTGAGAATGATAGGGCCCATCTGTGTTGGAAATTATTTTCACCTATGATAACTTTCTACTTTAAGAAAAGCATGTGTGTAGCCTCAGTAGTCAACTATCACAGCATTTTTTTCATTTACTCATTGTTTTGCCTCCTATTAATTCCTTCAGTGAGTGAGGACACTTTAGTAAACTAACTAAGGAGGTTTGTGTTAGGAGTTGCGCTGACTTTAAGGGAACACCTTGTATTTTATTCTGTGGTATTGTCTATACCCATGAAAGGCAAAAGAAGGAGGAAATAGTAATGAAAATTGAAATTAACCAGTACAGTTTCCTATTGGGAAATGTTTGAAAAGCAGAAACTTCTGAGTTGATAAATTATAAGGTGTCAACATGTAGAAGAACACAAATAAGTTCTTGAAATCAGTCTGTAAGAGGCTCAGAGGGTTTTTTTATTGTTTTATTTTTGTCTTCTTTTTAGCTATACTTTTTTTAAGTGCTTGTGGTAGCGATTACAATGTACATCCTTAATTTATCACAGTCTTCCATGATTAATATTATGCCAATTCATATATAATGTAGGAATCTTATAACAATATACTTCTGTCAGTATTTACTGTCCTCCCATCCTTTGGGTATTGTTGTCATACATTTTACAATTTATATTTACTTTATATATATTATAAATCTGACCATACATTATTTTTTTGCTTTAAACAATTTCTTTAAAGACCTTGAGAAATTAGGAAAAACAATTCTTTTGCATTTAACTACATATTTACCATTTCCTGAGCTCTTTATTCCTTTGTTTTGATCCAGGTTTCCATCTGGCCTCATTTTCCTTCAGCCTGAAAAACTTCCTTTAAAATTTCTTTTAGTGCAAGTCTGTTGTTGACAAATTCTTACAGATTTTGGTGATCTGAAAATGTCTTTATATTACCTAACTTATTTTTTTCTTGACAGTATTTAATTATAAAAATGTCAAACATAGCAAAGTTGAAGGAATTATACAATATACCTTTATCCTACAGTTAACATTTTTGCCAACTTTTGCTTTGTCATGTATCTGTCCCTCCCACTACCTGCTCATTAACTCATTCTATTATTTTGATGCATTTCAAAGTCAGTTGCACATTGAGTACACTTTATCCCTAAATCTTTCAGCATGTATATCATTAAGTATAATTTAATATGCATGCTTATGATTTCTTTTTAGGTAAAATTTATATTCAGTGAAGTACAGAAGCCTGTGTATCATTTGATGGGTTTTGAAAAATGTATATACATCTCTGTAGCCCAAATACACATTAAGATTAGGTCTCTACCATCATCCTAGAAATTTTCCTAATGCCTTTTCCCAGTAAATCTTTGCCATTCACCCCACCCACAACTCCTAGAGGCAACCACTTTTCTGATTTTTTCACCTAAGATTAGTTTTGCTAATTCTAGTACTTTATATAATTAGAATTATACAGTATATACCCTTTTCTGTAAGGATTCTTTCACTCACCCTCATGTTTCTGAGAGTCATCTATGTGGTTTCGTATATTATAACTCATTCCTCTTTATTGTTGAGGTGTATTACATTTTTTGAATATGCCATGGTTTATTTAGCAGTTATCTGTTTATGAACTCCTGGGATATTTCCAGGTTTTTGACTATCATAACAAGTTGCTGTGAGTGCTCTCATAAGTCTTTATCTACTTATTTATTTATTTTTGGCTGCATTGGGTCTTCGTTGCTGTGTGCAGGCTCTCTCTAGTTGCGGAGAGCAGGGGCTACTCTTCGTTGCAGTGCGTATGCTTCTCATTGCGGTGGTTTCTCTTGTTGCGGAGCACAGGCTCTAGGCACACGGGCTTCAGTAGTTATGGTACGCAGGCTCAGTAGTTGTGGCTCGCATGCTCCAGAGCACAGGCTCAGTAGTTGTGGTGCACAGGCTTAGTTGCTCCGCAGCATGTGGGATCTTCCTGGACCAGGGATTGAACCCATGTCCCCTGCATTGGCAGGCGGGTTCTTAACCACTCTGCCACCAGGGAAGTCCCTCGTAAGTCTTTCTGTGGGCAAATGTTTTCATATCTCTGCATATATATGTAGCAGTAGAAGTGATGGCTTATATATGTATAAGCATATGTGTCTGTGTATGTATATGTATAAGTATATAAGTATATGATTAATACTATTAGAAACCACCAGACCTTTTTCCAAAATGTTGTACCTTTTACATTTCCTACCAACAATGTGTGAGAGCTCTAGTTCCTCCATATCCTTGCCAGCAGTTGATGTTTTCATTCTTTGAGTCATAGTGAGTATAAAGTGGTATCTCACTGTAGATTTAATTTCCATTTCCATGATGACTCAAAATGTTGGGCACTTTCTGTGTACTAATTGGACATTCATATCGTGACATACATACCTGTTCAATTTGGGGGATCCCATTTTTAAGTGGGTTATTTGTCTTTTTATTATTGATTTATAGGCATTCTTTGTACATTCTCTATATTCTCCATATATAGACTTTGCTAGATATTTTTTGCAAGTATTTTCTGCCAGTATAGCTTGTCTATTCTTAAGGTGTACCTTGATGAATAGAAGTTATTATTTAGAATGAAGTCTAGTGTACCAATTTTTCCTTTTTTGGTTATTGCTTTTTGAGAAAACTTTGCCTTCTCCCAAGTCATGAAGATATTCTCATATGTTTTCTTCTAGAAGCATTATAGTTCTAGATTTTATGGTGGATCTTTGATCTTTCTCAATTTAATATTTGTATATGGTGTTCAAGTTCAGTTTTTGCCATATGGATATCCAGTTGTTCCAGCTCTATTTGTTTAAAAGATATTTCTTTTCCCATAGGATTGCTTTAGTGTTTTTATTGAAAATTAAATGGCCATGTAATTGTAGGTCTGTTTGACCTTTATTTTGTTTCATTTATCTCTTTTACTATCCTTATGCCTGTCTTAATTACTCTAACTTTATAGTAAATCTTGAAGTCAGGAAATATAAGGTTCCCAACTTTGTTCTTTTGTTTCAAGATTGCTTTAACTATCCTTGGTTTTTTGCATTTCCAGATAAATTTTATAATAACTTTCTCAATTTCTAAAAATGTCTGTTGGTATTCTGATTGGGATTGCATTGCATCTACGGACAAATTTGGGAACAACTAACATCTTAACAATATTGAGTCTTCCAATAAATGAACATGTTGTTTCTCTCCAAATTTTTTTTTAATTTATTTATTTAATTTATTTTTGGCTGTATTGGGTCTTCATTCCTGTGCGTGGGCTTTCTCTAGTTTTGGCAAGTGGGGGCTACTCTTTGTTGCAGTGTGCGGGCTTCTCACTGTGGTGGCTTCTCTTGTTGCAGAGCACAGCCTCTAGGCACGGGCTTCAGTAGTTGTGGCACGCAGGCTCAGTAGTTGTGGCTTGCAGGCTCTAGAGCTCAGGCTCAGTAGGTGTGGTGTATGGGCTTAGTTGCTCCATGGCATGTGGGATCTTCCTGGACCAGGGCTTGAACCTGTGTCCCCTGCATTGGCAGGGGGATTCTTAATTACTGTGCCACCAGGGAAGCCCTCTCTCCAGATTTTTAAGTCTTCCTTATCTCAGCAATGTTTGATAGTTTACAGTGTAGAGTTCTTGTTCTTTTGTTAAATTCATTCCTAAGTATCTTATGTTTTGATATGACTATAGATAAATTTGTTTTATTTTCCAATTGTTTGTCGGCTAGTATGTAGAAATGCAAGCAGCATAGGCATGCAGTATATAAAAATACAAACATGAACTAGGTCAACAAAAATAAACATAAGACCTATAGATTGTAAGAAGAAGGAAGAGGAGAAAGGATACAAAGGGGAGGAAGAGTTGGAAACATATTTCTATTTAATGATGATATGGTTGTTTATGTGGAAAATCCTAAGGAATCTAAAAAAGTACTGTTTGAGGGGCTTCCCTGGTGGCGCAGCGGTTGAGAGTCCGCCTGCCGATGCAGGGGACACGGGTTCGTGCCCCGGTCCGGGAAGATCCCACATGCCGCGGAGCAGCTGGGCCCGTGAGCCACGGACACTGAGCCTGCGCGTCCGGAGCCTGTGCTCCGCAACGGGAGAGGCCACAACAGTGAGAGGGCCGCGTACCACAAAAAAAACAAAAACAAAAACTACTCTTTGAATTAATAAGTGAGTTTATAGTAAGGTCACAGGAAACAAGGCCAGTATAAAAATATCAGCAATAAGTTGTTAGAACATGTTGCTTACTTAGCAGTAAATCGCCCAAACTGCTTAGCATCTAATTTTTTCTTAGGTGTATTAGATTAAATCTTCCTCTTGGAAGATCAAGTAATCCAGTGAGGTAGAAAGCGATTATTTAATGTAGTCTTTGAATAATATTAAGGCCTAGAGCAAATTCATTAGCTCATAGTCCCTAGAACTTAGATATGAAGCTATTTTAGGTAGACAGGGTGCCAGAAATCACCAAACTGGGCGCTTGTGCTACAGCAAAGGTGACTTGACAATTTCTGTCTATTGGTCATCTGAGATGAGATAGTTGGAAAACTGAGATAGCCTTTGTTTTTGATGATAATAAATACTTCTTTAATGTTTTAATAAAAGATATTTTTGACTGAATGGAGGGTGATCCTATCTCTGTGTGGATATGGGTTGCAGTCATAATTGCTAGCAGGGTCAGGACTTTTCTCAGAGAGCAAGATTGGATCTGATCAATTTCTTGAACACATACTTGATTTTAGCCCCAGTGGACAGTAGAATAAAACATGGGAGAAATTGTCTTTGTTTGAAAACAGAATTGACAGTGGAAGTTGTCAAATGTCCTTTTCTATCATAGAATAAGCCCCCGTAAAATTTTTAAATTTGAGCAAGTCTGCAAGGGTAAGCTTGTCAAAATATAGCAAAACTAACCTCCAGATACCTAGAAGAGTTAACTTGTCCAAAGGCATTCTTTAAAATTATTCATCTGGATGGCACTATACTCTCCAAAACGATTTCAGTTTTGACATAATTAAAGGTTAGAAATTCTTTTAAGCAATAATTGGCCAAAATTTCTTGAAGCTATTTCTGGATGGAGGGTCACGTCATCAGTATGCAAAAGGACCTCTTTCTACAATGTCAGCAGGCAGACATCTAGTTCACCTAAAAGCTGTTCAAACTAAGGAGGGGAGGACTATCGCTGGCTCTTTGTATTTTTCTCTCAAAACAGATTTTTGCCCTGACAGAGTGGGCCATTTTTGCTTATTATAATCTTAAAATAGTATTTCCTTATAGGTTTTTTGAGTAATGTTAAAAAGCCTTGAGATAATATTTATGTTGTATAGTTTGGCACATAAGCAAATACTGTCTGTGGTGTCAAAAGCAGATGACAGGGCTTCCCTGGTGGCACAGTGGTTAAGAGGCTGCCTGCCGATGCAGGGGACACGGGTTCGTGTCCTGGTCCGGAAAGATCCCACATGCCGCGGAGCGGCTAGGCCCATGAGCCGTGGCCACTGAGCCTGCGCGTCCAGAGCCTGTGCTCTGCAACAGGAGAGGCCACAACAGAGAGAGGCCCGTGTACCGCAAAAAAAAAAAAAAAAGCAGATGACATATCAAAAAAATCAATCAAAAGATTTACCAACAGAAACTGACTGACTTTAATAGATGCTAATTAAGGTGATGGTCAGTGGAAAGGTAGTTATAACTTTTCCTTTACTCTTTTAAATGTTAGCCTTGAAAAATTATGTCAATAATTAATTGGCAAAAAATTTTAGGAGCTATCTAAATGAGCTTTCTCTACACTTTTTAATAGGATGTGTTACACATTACACCCTAACCCTTGGTATATACTGAGGGAATGATATATATGAGGTCTTAAATAAGTTAATGTTAGCAGCACTTTTAAGAGCTTTGGGACATTCTTTAAGTGGAGCACTTTTAAATTTAAAACATTTAATCATATCATTCATAAACAAGAGAGATAGAGAAAAGGAAGGGACACAGTATTTTTATTGAGCACATACTATATTGTAGTTACTTTGCTATATACTTTTCATAGGTAACTTTAAGGTTATTACTCCTAGTTAGTGAGTGATCTAAGGTTTACAGAATATCAAATGTCTACTAAAGTCACAGTGTAGCATAAATAGTGAACTATGCCTCTGAAAGGCCTGTTCTCACTGTAGCCTTTCTTAGAGCAACAGTACTCCAGAATCTGCCTTTATGACAGGTCCTGTTCAAACAGCACAGTCTTTTGAGAGAATGAGTTGCTTTAAATTTCCAAGTTCAATGAGTCCTATCCATTAATTATCAGACTGTCTTGATGGCTCTGTGGGGATTTCTTTGTTTCCTGGCATTTTTATCCAACTAGAAACCAGAGAACCCAGTGCTTTCACTTGCTTCACAAAGAAGCAAGCAAAACTTGTTTCTTTATGACAGAAATCTATTGGTATACTCATGGCAAAATGGTTTCTGTTGTAAGATAGTTGGGGTGGAGAAATGATCACTATATATACTGCAAAACAATATACATGGGGTTGATGAGTTCTTATTTTATTTTGGCTTCCTCAGCCACCTATTTCAATTATTTATGCAAATGCAAAGTTTAAATTAGAAATGATTTATTTATCCTAAATTATTCAGAACCTCAAAAGGGAAGGAATAGACAAAAATAATGATGATGATAGCAACAGCATAATTGCAGAATTTTGTGCAATACTTTGTGCTAAACATTGTCCTAAGCACTCTACAATGGTTATCTTATTTTTTTCTTATAGGAGCTCTATGATGTGGTTTACTAATATTACTTCCATTTGATGTGTGAGGAAAGTTAGGCTCTTAGGAGGGATCCAAGAAGTAAAGTAATTTTTCCCTGGTCATACAACTAATGAGTTGTAAGAGTTCCAGGTTCTCCCCTAATGATGGCAAAATGATCATAACTCGAACTTCATATCCTCTCAGTCTTCCAGAAAGGAGCAAGCCATTTTTATTGGATGCTGTGTAAAACCTAAGATTTTCAATCAGAACAATTATTATAGCCAGGAGAAAACAATTGACAAAGTCCCGAGTCATGTTTCCACTCCTAAAGGCAGGACAAGTGAGCTGAGGAGTACAGGAGAGAGGTGGAACCTGAAATGAAAATTGTAAGTTATCATTGGAAGAAAGGGGCATGAATACCAGGAAGGGAAACAACAAATGTCTACTGCATTTTAAAGAATAAGTAACTGCTCTAAGCCTCAGTTACTATATCACTACCTGGAGCTTAAACTCTTTCTTTTGATTTCACCATCCATGCTGTTAAACACAGAAAAGCAGTGTAGTGTAGTGGTTAAGGACATGGACTCTAAGACCAACCTGCTGGCTTTGAATCAACTCATTTCCATGAGTGTCTCTGCTTCAATTTTTTTACCTTCTAGGATAGTGGGGAGAATTAATGAAGTAATAGATGTGAATTACTTATAACAGCACTTGATATAGTACAAGTTATCTGTTTCCTATTAGTAGCAGTAGTGGTAATAGTGTTATTATAGCTACTATAGTGTACTAAATGATTATTGGATATTATTATCAATAAGCATTGCCTGTGCAACAGTTATAGCCTTTCTATGATGACCAATTATGATTAATCTACTCAAGCATCATTCCATACTTCTTCAAGTACATATATGTTTCAGATACTGGGCTAGGTGCTAGTGTGTCTGAAGATGAAAATATAAAATCCCAACCTTTAAAGAAATTGCTAGCTAGTGAGTAGACAGAGCTGTAACAAACAATTATAAAATTGCATTTTTCGGGGGGGGGATGTACTCACAAGAAGTATATGCAAGTTATCTTGGTAGACAGAGTACCTCACAACCAGGAGAATCCAGAAAAGTTTTTCTAAGAAAATAATGCTTGTGTTGAATCTTAAAGGATGGATAAGTATCATCTAAGTGGACCAACTAGAAGGGCAGAGAAAATAGCAAGTGCAAAAAGACATTGGTATGCAAGCATATGACTAAAGTAGAGGCAGAGGGTCTGTGGGAAGAGAAGTGGAGGAAGTGAACTTGGAGAGCTAAGTACTAAAAACATCCATCAGAAAGCAGTGAAAGTGCTCTCCCTATTTTCATTTCTATAACAGTTTTGGAGGGTAGGAGAGGGCACTCTTGTTTAAGATGATGAGTCTTAATATGTGCTATTTTGGACAGTGACTTAAGATGAAAAAGTGGTGGTCATATGAAGAATGAGAGATTTCCTATTTATGAGCTCCTCCCACATTACCTAGAAGAAAGATTCTGATTTTTCTCTGCTCTAGTCATCTCAATAAATGAAAGTGTTAGCTCTCTGCTACAAGCAGTCTGGTCATTGCATTTGACCTGTGCATGCTGTTAGTATCTAATTGTACTTTCTCTGTTCATATGTTAGTTTATTCACTAGCTAGACATTTTGTCAGCTGTCAAGTGTTGTTTGTCTTGGTGGTAGGCCATAAAACATCATTTGTTTTTTACACCATTTACCTCAGTTTCAAAGGTAGATAAGTACTTCAAAATCATCATGATAATGATGGGACATCCCCAGTTCTACCACATACGTATTAGACTAACCCCAGATCGTAATTTTCATGTTTTGTTAGTCTTCCTTATTAGTTTTTCCCCACAAATTTTTATTTGTTCTCCCATAATGACAGTTTTAAGAATGTGATACTCCTCAAAAATCTGGGACTCCGTATCGTTCTTTATTTTCTTGTGAAATTTTATGTTAAATGTGTCTACAGCTTTTCTGGTAAAATACTATACTGTGTTTAGCTGTTAAAAGTCTGAAAGAGGAAATGTCCTTCAGCATATGAATAGATAAACATTATGGCATATCCATTCAGTGAAATACAAAGAAATGAACTGGTAATACGGGCAACAACATGGATAAATCTTAAGAACGTCATGCTGGAAAAAAAAAAGCTAGACATAAAATAGTGGTGTATCATTCCATTTATTTGAGACTCTTGAAAAGACATATTTAATCTGTAGTGATAGAAAGCAGTTCAGTGTTTGCTTGGAGCCAGGGGTAGGACATGGGATTGGCTGGGAAAGGGAATAAGAGAACTTTTTTGAGGTGATGGAAAGGTTGTTTCTTGATTGAGGCAGTACAGTTTTCAAAACTCTTCTGATGGTATATTTAAAATAAATATATTTCATTGTACATAATTTGTATCTAAATAAAGATCATTTAAAGAAAGAATTACTCTGTTATAATCATGTCATTATGAAGATAAACTAGTTACCTTGATGTCATGTGTATCTTTATAGCCAACTATACTTGTTTCTATGGCTGCTGCTACAAATTGCCACAAATTGAGCAGCTTAAAACAACAGAAATTTATTATCTCACAGCTCTGAAGATCAGAAGTCAGAAGTCAAGGTGTTGGTAGGGCCTACTCCCTTTGGAGGTTCCTGGGAAGAATCCTTCCTTGACTCTTCTAGCTTTTGGTGTCAGTATTCCTTTGCTTCCTTTTGGCTTGTGGCCGCATAGCTCCAATATCTGCCTCCATCTTTACATCTCCTTCTCCTCTGTATGTCTCTCTCTTATAAGGGCACTTGACATTGGATTTGTTCCCAACTGGATAGTCCATGATGATCTCCTCATATGCAAAGACCCTTTTCCCAAATAAGGTAACATTCACAGTTTCCAGTGATTAGGATGTTGACATATTCTGGGGGAGGGGGCACCATTTAGGCTACATCAACTAACATTATTCATTAACATAATACTTTTCTGTGACTTGGTAAAAAGTAACTGTCCTCCAATTTTTAAACAGTATTCTGGGGTCATTATGGGATTCTATGGGTAAAAGCTTTTTTCACTCTCTCTTCTAAAAGCATGCTGAAATGAGTCTGATCTTTCTTGCATCATAGTGTTAAGACCTGTGACTCTAGTTGAAGGTTAGGAAAAATAGACAAAACGGATTCATTCAGGTGATCTGACTTAGGAAAAAGGAGCTATGTAGGTAAACAAAGCTCCCTAGAGTTCTACATTAGGTTTGAGAACAAAGCCCTGGCTATTAAATTGTTACCTTGACTTGTTCTACCTTCTCTGTGGACCATAGGAACCTTAGTTTTGGATTCTTTGATCAAAATAAGATTACTGTATCACCTCAACTTCTGATAAATAGAATAGGAAATTTTCATCAGTCATATTTCTTATAATTTTCTTGACACAGACTAACACAGCATTGAACTGAACATTTCAGTTTGATAAATTTTGTTTGCAGCAGATGTTATATTAAGCAAGTGCATAAAATTCAGGCCCTCTCGTGTTCACTGTTATGATGAATTGCCTAAAAAATGTGAACTGTTCCACTTAAAGAATGTAAATTGGCCTCAAGTAAAAATTCTGAGCAGTAATAGTAATATGTTCATTCTTTGTTCACACAGTAATATGTAAATAAATTTAAGTTTAATTAAAAAAAAAACTTAGGAATCAACTAGGGTACAGATTCAACCAAATATGAACCATCATAGTTCTGTCTTAGAGAAAAGTTATAGCTTTATGTCATCCCAAATGCTGCCAGGGCTTGGCAAGTGGAACTTATTACCCAGTGCATTTGCACTGCCAGTGTCAGTAACTCTGGTGGGGAAAAAAAAAAAAATGGTTTTCGAGTTTTCTGTGCCAGGATAGTAAAGCTGCTTGGGAGAAGAAAAACATTGACGAGGCAGAAATATACCCAGCTCACCCTGGGATCCTCCAATTCTGCTTATCAAGTGGTGATTTTATTCTCACAGAGAAATTAGAAAATCATTCTTCAGATTTTGTTGTGTCATGGAAATAATTGAAGAGCCCAGTTTACAATCTTTGTTAATTTATGGAAATATATATACAGATGTGTTGTAACAAAATGGTATTATATTGTTTATTATAAAGACCCTGGTTTTTTTTGAGGGGGACTTGGACTTTTTGTTTCGTTTTGCTTTTAAGATGATCAGCGTTCTATGTAGGGCCAATAATAGCTCATTGATCTCTGTTTAGCCCCTGTTTGGTGTTCCATTTCCCACTTTATAAAACTGCAAACTGAGGCAGGATAAAGTTGGAACACTTTCCAAGCATAGCAAATCAGTGACAGAGTTTCTGGCTTTATGTCTGAACCTCAAACCACTAGACTATGCTTTCCATATGTATTTTGATCTTATCAAATTAATTTTCTTCTGAGAAAGGAAAGGTATCTAGTATTCAGGTTGGAAAGTTAATTTCCCAATTTATTGTATCCCATTGAGAATTAGTCACATTCCAGACTTAGAGCTTTCGACTGGTTTTTTTGGAGTGAGAATTGAATTATAAAATATGCCCAGCCTCACAACTTATGGACAGATGGACTGTTTGGTGTTTTTTTTAGACATATTACAAAATAATCTTTCGGTAAGCAGTTAATCAATGCAACTTCCTTTTCAAAACATCTGAATCTGAAGCAAATTAATTTTTAAAAATAAATTTATTTATTTTTGGCTGCATTGGGTCTTTGTTGCTGTGCACGGGCTTTCTCTAGTCGCGGTGAGCAGGGGCTACTCTTCGCTGCGGTGCTTGGGCTTCTCATTGGGGTGGCTTCTCTTGTTGCGGAGCATGGGCTCTAGGCATGCGGGCTTCATAAGTTGTGGCACATGGCCTCAGTAGTTGTGGCTTGCGGGCTCTAGAGCGCAGGCCCAGTGGTTGTGGCACATGGGCTTAATTGCTCCGTGGCATGTGGGATCTTCCTGGACTAGGGCTCAAACCCGTGTCCCCTGCATTGGCAGCTGGATTCTTAACCACTGTGCCACCAGGGAAGTCCCTGAAGCAAACCAATGTTTAAATTTAGTGTGGGTGGGTATCCTTTTAGGCTCAAACATGTATGCTGGTAGCGAAATGAGTTATTTCCTTTTGCAATTCCAAAATCTTTCTTGTTTTCTTTTTCCTTTAGAAGAAAATTGCTCTGTTAAGTATTGTGATATTTTTTAAAAAGTGTCAAAATTTAGTAAGTGATAAGAGGCAAATTAAGAGCATCAAAGACATTAACTCATCACTGAAAATACCCCTCTCCAAATTCTGAAAGTATAAACCAGTGAATCATTAAAAGTTCTACACTAGTTTATTTCTTTTGCCTTGAAATTATAGGACAGTTTAGGTTAAAGATAACACAGGGTTATACAGTTGTTTTATTATCTGAACATTAATCACTAGTATTTTATTTTTCCTTTCCATTTCTTAAATCACACAGTAGCTAACTATATTTCATCTGTGTTTCCTCGTTTCTTAACATTTTACCTCAGGCTAATACCAAGTAAAGAAAGTTTTAGACCAAAAGGAAAATTTCTGTGGGAATGATCAGGTTTTATAAGGTGAAAGAACATCTTGAACTCATAGAATCCAGAAATGTGTTTCCTCCTTTGGTTTGCTGATTGTATGGGTATTTTGGCTTATGGAATGGCCCTTAAATATCATGGGATTATGAGGAAATAGCATGTGTGGCTTTAGTTACCACCTATCTATGAATGACTTCCAAAGCTGTCTCCGCAATCCTGACCTCTCATTCTCTTTCTTGGTCTCTATTTCTTGCAATCTGAATAACATCTCTTCTTGGAAACTTTGCAGATACTGAAAAGAACTGATGGTTTGAGGCTGATAGGAATTTCTCCTCATTTTAATTTATTTTTCAACATTTTTATTGGGGTATAATTAATATACAAGAAAACTGCAAGTATTTAATATATACATTTGGTGAGTTTGGACATAAGCAGGGTACCCATGAAACCATCACCACAATCAAGGTACATAATAGACATATCCATCACCTCCAAAAGTTTCCTTGAGTCCTATTTATTTGTGTGTGATCTCACTTAAGGTGAGATCTACCCTCTTAACAAATTTTTAAGAGTTCAATACAGTATTGTTAACTGTAGGCACAATGTTGTACAACAGGTCTCTAGAACTTAATGATCTTGCATAACTGAAACTTTACACCAATTGAACAGCTCCCATTTTCTTGTCTCCCTAGCTCCTGGTAACTGCTGTTCTTCTCTGCTTCCATAAGTTTGACTATTTTAAAGATACCTCATATAAGTGGAATCATGCAGTACTTGTCCTTCTGTGTCTGGCTTATTTCACTTAGCATAATGTCTTCCAGGTTCATCCATATTGTTGTCACAAATGGCAGGATTTTCTTTCTTTCTTTCTTTCTTTCTTTTTTTTTTTTTTTTTGCGGTACGTGGGCCTCTCACTGCTGTGGCCTCTCCCGTTGTGGAGCACAGGCTCCGGACGCGCAGGCTCAGCGGCCATGGCTCACGGGCCCAGCCACTCCACGGCATGTGGAATCTTTCCAGACTGGGGCACAAACCCATGTCCCCTGCATCGGCAGGTGGACTCTCAACCACTGCGCCACCAGGGAAGCCCCTTTCTTTTTTTAAGACTGAATAGTATTCTATTGTATGTATATACCACATTTTCTTTAACCATCTATTGATGGACATTTGGGTTGTATGAGAGAATCTTTATGGTATGTTTTAAATCTGACAGAATTAGTCCCCCTCATTGATTTTTTTCCCCAGTGTTTTCTTGTATATTTTTGTATATTTATTCTTACCATACACACACAAAAAGGGGCACAAGGAAACTTTTGAAGGTGATGGATATGTCTGTTACCTTGATTGTGGTGATGGTTTCATGAGCGTATGCATATGTCCAAACCCATCAAATATGTTAAATATGTGCAGTTTTTTGTATATCAATACTTCAAAAAACCTGTTTTTAAAAAATAATAAAAACTCTGAAATACATAAAAGTAGACTTGAACAAATAGAAACACATCCTTTTTTTTGGATAGAATAACTCAAATTCGTAAAGATGTTAAGCCTCCCCTAATATATGCAGATTTAATGTGAACTCAACTCAAATACGAAATACTAACAAGTATTTTTTTTCTGAGCTAGAAAAATTGTAGGAATCTATCTTAACAACTTAGTCTAATTCTCAGTTTTAGCCAGATATTAACAAGATTATCATATTACCCACCATACAGTGGCTCATTATTCTTTCAGTAAATAAAAGACTAGAAGGAGAGGTGTATTTTCAGCAAACTAGTACTTTCTTTTTTGGATAGCCATTGTGTGAACTTAAGCAATTTATGTTTTCTTGACTTACTGAAGAATTATACACTCTCTTATAAATGAAGTTAACACCATTGATCTAGTCTAATATAGTCTAGTCTAATACACTTTTTTTGAGCTGTTATTTCCTTAGCGGTGATGAACTTAATCTTGTTATCTCCACCCTCTTGCACCATCATGGGTGTGGTTATATACATTTATTGAACACCTATTATTTGATACCCATTTATTGAGCACCTACCTTATAGGCACTATGGTAGGCATAGGGATTCCAAGTTGAATAAGCTTCAAGGTATTCAAGCTACCACTGCCTCAAGGTACAGTGAGAGAGACAAACCTATACAGAAATTATTACCATAGAATTAATAAACCTTGTAACTATGTACTGTCAGAAAATAGAGACGTACAATTCTATCAGGGGTAGAGCCATTTGATGAGAAGCCATTAAGGATCCTGGCCAAAAAAATATATATATATGTATATGTGTATATATATATATATATATATAAATGACAGAATAGATCTAGAATAAAGAAGGATGTCAAAAAAAAAGGACTGGTTGAGGTAACAGGGGTCTCAAGGTCTTTAATGAGTTTAGAGAGCAGGTCCTCAGAAATAGGGAACAGAGAAGTATAGGAGATTGTAGTTGAAAATCAAGATGTTTTGAGTAAGTAGCAGTTGAGCAATGTCTCATGACAAACTGTCTGTATTTCAGGATATTGGCTGGAGTTTGATGAAAATCTGTGGCTATGAACCTGGGAAGCTAACTAATCCTTATAGATATTAAACGCATGATCTTGGCCTCAGTATGTTTTAACCAACTAAGCTAAACAGCTGCAGATAATTTACAGATGATTGAATCAGAAGCACACAGTGTAAATTTCCTTTGAAATACATCTGGAAAGGGCTAAACAAAACATACTTGGTATTGTACTAAATTAATAGATTTGAAATTCATTAAGCCATATTTAATATCCAAATACAGCCAAGTTGAGTCATGCCTAGAAATTATCGACATTTGTTCTTGGTGGTGGTGATGGTAGTCATGTTTTTTTCTCTTTTAGTTATTAATATTATTACTTTCCAAGATTTATGATTTTTGTAGATCTGCTTTGTTCTCACCAATGTAATAAATAAATTTTCATGTTTTCTTTTACTCTCAAGACAGAGAAAAAAGATGATTATCATCTCCTAACTTAATTATTGAATTATAATTGTATCAAAATTCTATTGAATTCAACTGTATTAAAATTGTCAGTTTATAAATCTGTTTTCTTTTTTTTTTCAAAATTCAAGAATTTTTTAATAACCCAAATGCTTTTCTCAAAAATAAAATATATGTTAACTCACTAGAGAAGAAACACAAATATGAACTCAGGAATGGATAAATTACGGAATCCAAAGTGACTATTAATACCAGATAATCACAGTGTTTTATACCAAAAAAAAGTGTCAAATGCAGTTACCCAAATGAATTAAATGCTACAAGTTGTTGCAAATGGGTATATATATTTTTAACATCTTTATTGGAGTATAATTGCTTTACAATGGTTTGTTAGTTTCTGCTTTACAACAAAATGAATCAGTTATATATATACATATGTTCCCATATCTCTTCCCTCTACAACTATGCTGTAGGCTTTTTAATTGTGGAAATCAATTTTTCTTCCATGGAACCTAAAAATGCAGAGGCCTAAAACATAGTACCAAGCAGTTAAAAACAAAAAAGTATACAAAATTCCACAAATACTGATTTCTTTTTCCCGTTATAGAAAATAGCATTAGCTTTTTCTTCTCCTTTACACCTATATTTTACCTTTTGGGAAGTCTGAGATCTTCTGCCAGAGTTCAGTAGGTGTTCTGTAGGAGTTGTTCCACGTGTAGATGTATTTCTGATATATCTGTGTGGAGGAAGGTGATCTCTGCGTCTTACTCTTCCGCCATCTTCCCCCTCTCCTATACCTATATTTTAAAATAAATTTAAAAATTAAATCCCAAGAGCACAAATGGGCAGAAAAGCAAATCTGATTTCCTGTCTGATTTAAACTGAAGAATACTGAGTTCATTAACTGTAATTCATATATAATCTCAAGTAATAGCTAAGAAAAGATGTGTCATGAGCTCAGCTTTATACGTTCATATTTTTAAAGATTTTTTCAATGTAAATTCTCATCAGCTCAATAATAGCATGAATGTACTTTTTGACATGCAAGTGTTTTCCAATTATATCTTAAAATCAGCTAACAGAAGCAGGTCGAGAAAGTAGAAGATGCAGTCTTCTGTTTTCAGCTGTTTCAGAACTGGTTTAATGAAAAAGTCACTTTAAAGATTTGGTTTTAATTTCACGAGAAAGACATCTGTATTGAAATAGTGTGCAGCTGAGGTCCTCTAGTGTCGCAGTTGAATATGGCATCAACTTTTAAGATTTTGTGAAGTGTGTGTGTGTGTGTGTGTGTGTGTGTGTGTGTGAGAGAGAGAGAGAGAGAGAGAGAGAGAAAGAGAGAGAGAAAGAGTGAGAGAGACAGAGACAGAAACAGAAACAGAGATACAGAGAGAAGAACAAGGACAAGAGAAATTACTACCTTAAAGTTAACTCAGCAAATGATCTCAGAAAACTAGGTTCTTATGTTTTATTTGTTAATCAATCTTAATGAAAGGTTTTCTTTGTTTTTAAGAGGGGAGGGGTTTGCATTCTTTCATGTGCACATAGTTTTCAATGTAATTGTAGTTGTTTTAAAGTTTGGAATCTTTTCCTTTACATAGTTGGTTTATTTTTTTGCAGATGTTAATGAAAACTATTAATTCTTAATTGTTCTCATCTCATTTGCTTAATACTGGCTGTTGTGACACTTTAATATGGGAGAAACTATTTGATAAAGTAGAATAGTTTATAGATCAGTTTAATAAGAATTCTTTATAAATAGTAACTTTTGTTTTGTTTTGTTTTTTATATATACTTCATGGGGAATATCAACTTATTGCTTTATTTTAAAATATGGCTGACAATCAGGAAGTACCAGATATATGAGGGAAGAAATAGTTTGAGAGAGTCAAGGGAGGAAAAAAAAATTTAAAAAACTTACCCCAGAGGAAATGAAGATAACATACTTTTTTCCCCCCCAAATTAAAAGAATTCTAATAACTATCCTCAGAGAGACTCAAAAGAATAATGTATCCATAGCCAAAGAACAGGATGTATTGAAACGGAACAACTGGAGACCGGAAGAGAGATCTTGGAAATTAAATAATAGGCCATGCTCATAGGAGTATAAGTCTAAGAATAAAGTATAAAAGAATCCTGAAAGCTTCCACAGAGGAATAGCATGGTATCTACATGCTATGAAAAAATTTCTCATGACTATATTCTAGCTAAATAAAAAGGAAACACAAAAAGAATCATATGAGGTATAAAAAATGATAGTAGCTGATGATAAAATTCATGAATACAGTTATAATTATAAAATTATAGTATCCATTAAATCCTGATGACTGAGATATTTTCTCTGGAGAGCTAGGGGTTAAGTGGCTTAGGTTTTTATTTCTTTCTCTGCTTAGTTCCATGGTAAATTTTTACTATACGTAGTGCAGCAGTGTACCAAAACACTTCCCATCTGTCTCAGAGTAAAAGCCAAGGCCTAAATGGCCTCACATGATCTAGCCCTCTGACTTGCTACCTCTCTGCCCTCATCTCCTCCCAGTTTCACCTTTTGCTCATTCTACTGCATACACAGTAGCTTCATTGTGTTTTTTGGTGGTTTTTTTAAAATTTGTTTTTCTTTTTTGAACTGCTGTGTATTCTTCCAGTTAAGACTTGCTTACTGTGCCCTCTGCCTGAATTACACATTTCCCAGGGAGCTGCATGTCTTTTTCATTTCCTTTAGATTTCGGCACAAATGTCACCTCAGTGAAGCCTTCCTTGATCACACTGTATATATAAAATAGCAACCCACATTCTGTCTTCTCTTCTCTACTTTTTCTCCTTAGCACTTAATCGCTATATATCATGTTATATATTTACTTGTTTATCTGTTTAGTCTTCAAGAAAGGAGCAAAGGCATCTTTCATCTGTCTTATAAAATTTGATAATGTAAAATAATATAAACAATAAAAAAAAAAGAGACTTCCTTGGTGGCACAGTAGTTAAGAATCCACCTGCCAATGCAGGGGACACAGGTTCCAGCCCTGGTCCAGGAAGATGCCACATGCCGCGGAGCAACTAAGCCCATGCACCACAACTACTGAGCCTGCACTCTAGAGCCCATGAGCCACAACTACTGAGCCTGCATGCCATAACTACTGAAGCCCGTGCGCCTAGAGCCTGTGCTCTGCAACAAGAGAAGCCACCGCAATGAGAAGCCTGCACACTGCAACGAAGAGTAGCCCCCACTCACCACAACTAGAGAAAGCCCGCGCACAGCAACGAAGACCCAACACAGCCAAAAATAAGTAAATAAACTAATTAATTTAAAAAATCAGGAGTTAGAAAAGGAAAATGGAGAAGTATGTTAATTATATCGTCTTGCATAGTGAAGAGTTAATTATAATTACGTAAAAGTCTAACCACCAGAAGAGTTGAAAACACAAACTGCTAGAGATGGTTACTTCTGGAAAGTCAGACAAGGATGAGAAGAGAGAGAGATTTTAACTTTTCATCTCTTGTTCTTTCTTATGGTTTCAATTTAGAGGAGGGAGTCATAGTGAAATTATTCTTTTTTTAAATTGTATTTGGCCTTCTTTTTATGTCAAGTTTATTGCGATTAATTTACATACCTTACAATTTACCCTTTTTAGCGTGCAGTTAAATCAGTTTGGCCAACTTAGTCCTATAACCATCATCAAAATTAGAAATAGAACAATTCCATCATGTAAAATTTTCTCATACTCCTTTGTATCAACCCATTCCCTCCACCCAAGCCCATGACAATCAGTGATCTTTTAACTTAACATATTTTATTTAATGTGGGTTCCTTGTAACCTGAATATAATCAAGTCTGAATTGGTGACTTTGGAGCAGTTACATATAATGTAATGGTTGATATATCTGAATTAAAATCTGTTAATTGGGCTTCCCTGGTGGCGCAGTGGTTGAGAGTCCGCCTGCCGATGCAGGGGACGTGGGTTCATGCCCTGGTCCGGGAGGATCCCACATGGCGCGGAGTGGCTGGGCCCGTGAGCCATGGCTGCTGAGCCTGCACGTCCGGAGCCTGTGCTCCGCAGTGGGAGAGGTCACAACAGTGAGAGGCCCGCGTACCGCAAAAAAAAAAAGAAAAAAAAAATCTGTTAATTGTTTTCTAATTGTTCCATTTGTTCTTTGTTCTTTTTTCCTTTTATTTGCCCTGCTTTTAGGTTGACTTTTTTTATATATAATTTCATTGTATCTCTATTATTAGCTTGTTGTTTATACCTTTTAAAAAATTAATTTAGTTGTTACCCTCATATTTATTTAGTTTTTTAAAGTCTGATTTAAAGTGTAAAAAAAAAAAAGGGGGAAGAAAAGAGATCTGTACCCAAATGTTAATATTAGTGGTTTGAGGATTGGGTTTGAATTATTCTCCCCTACTTTTCTGTATATTCTTCCTAACTTCCTATATGAATGATGTTTTATTTAAAAAAAAAAAAAAGGAGAGAGAGAGAGGGAGAGGAAGAGAGAGAGCAAGACAAAGAAACTGGGCATCCCTGTGGAAGTTGGCTTAAGAGAGAATAGGATAAGAAAGAAATGTTTGATAAATTACTGGAGGTTGCTTTGTGGATTGATCTGGAAAGTAAGCTCAGGTCTATCTGCTATAAAATATATTATAGCTATTTTTCAGGGACATAGGTGTTTTGTCTTGAGCAAGATAGGTGGTTTTCATTGACTTAGTTCTGCCATATATCTGCAAGTGTCCTGATAATTTGGCAAAGTCCAACCTGCTGAAGGTCAAGGTCATTTGTATACCACCAATATTAAACTACCTTCATGGAAGAATTATACTTCAATTAGAGTAGCCTTTAGAAAACTACGTTCTTTGTCAGATCAATTCTGTTGTAAGTGGAAAATCAAAAATATGTCGAAGTAAATAGTTTAGAAAATGTGTAGAGTCTATTTTCTCTGAATAGAGGAGGTACAATAAAAATATAGCTCTTTGGGGAATCCCCTGGTGGTTCCAGTGGTTAGGACTCTGCACTTTCACTGCTGAAAGTCTGGGTTCAATCCCTGGTCAGGGAACTAAAATCTCACAAGGCACATGGCCAAAAAAAAAAAAAAAATATATATATATATATATATATATATATACACACACACACACACACACACATATATACACACACACATATATATACACATATATATATATATCTTTGAATTTTATCAGTGAACCTCATTTTATTTCTTAAAACAGGTTCTATATCTGCTTTGTAATTGACCTATTGATCGTGACTCTTTTGTTTTCTTTGTAGATATTCAAAGGTTTTGTGCATAGCATTTGAGATACTTCAGGGCTTGCAGTATATGAACAAACATGGTATAGTACACCGGGCACTGTCTCCTCATAATATCCTTTTGGATCGAAAGGTAATCATCAAATAGTATATTAAATATTTGCTTTTTATTTCACATTGGAAGCTACTGAAATCAGGCCCACTTAGTGAATCAGAGGGACTGTAGAATTAGAATATGTCTTAAGCGTATTCATAATGAAAAGATTATATGAATGTAATATATTTGTGGTTGTTTAAAAATAAAGTATCTCTAAATTATATGAATCCGTGTGTCTTTCACATTCATTATTCTTTTTTCCCCAGACCCATTTTCTAACTTGTTTTGTTTTTCCTTCCATTCATTTTCTAAAAGATACATACACATTGTGTCTTCCCAATCCACTCCTTCTCTGAATTTGCTTTCATCTTAAGAAAGATTCTCTGACTATTTACATAGAATATTTTTCTCATAGCACAACTGAATTGTGTTTTCTCCACTTTATTCTTCTTTCCTACTTCCTCTTTTCACTTTATTCCTCATTTATTTTCTTTGTTTACCAGCTGTTCATACCTAGCTTCTTTTTTTAATTGGAGTACTGATTCTCTACTTGGAAATCTTATGGGGGATTTCTAAGAAGCTAGTCAACCTCTAAGAGAATTATGGGTAGCAAGGTGGTATTTTTTCAGGAATAATCATAATTTCATTCTTTTTCATAAGCATATAAAATAGTTTTGAGGAAACATTTTCTGGGGAATTATCTTTTGTATTAGTAGGATTATTCTTTTTCTCTGACTTTCTTCCAGACTTTCAGTATATATACCCTATGATATTAAAAATAAAGATAAATGGTGCTCATTAATTTCATACTTATGGTAGTAGAGTATCTAAACTGTCTGAATTGTTTTAAAATATAAATGTTTTGTAATTCTGGGAAATAGAGTTCTTGAGAAAAAGAAAACAACTTTTAAATTGACTATGGTTTTATAAAGTCTTAAACATCTAAAGGGGGAAAACCTTAAGGGACTTCTAAATTTGTTTTGCCTTTTAAGAATCTTGCTTTTGTGATCATTATGCTTATTCTCAAACAGTATAAAAAATTGTTGGGAATCAAGCAGATTCACTAATATCTTGATTTGTGAACTGACCTTTCCAAGTTAAAAATGTCCATGTCAAGTTTAAATTATAACATTGTGAGTGGACTTGCAACTCCCTGAAAAAATTTTCTTTTGTGAAAATTACCACAATATATTCTAATTGAGGATTCAAGACAATGAAGAACATTTTTGCTATTTAGAGAAGCCCAGAAAATAATAAGCAGCAAAAATTTTTAAATGTTGTCATTTTGATATATAAAATATGTATGTGTGTATATATATGTTTGTAATGAATATAAAGCAGACTTCAAACACTGACAAATAGTTTTTAATAAAATTATGGCAAATTAAAATATAATATTTTCTTAATGTATCTGACTATATGATAGTGTCCTTACTTATAAAATGTATAATCATAATTTTCCCTGTCAGTGATATTAAAATATTTTATAATGATTTTTTTTCTTCCTTTATTATTATAGGGACATGTTAAATTGGCTAAATTTGGACTTTATCACATGACAGCATATGGTGATGATGTTGATTTCCCAATTGGGTAAGAATTTTTTTTTCTGAGTTCCGGCTTAAACTTTCTAATCTTTAATGAAGTGTGTATTTTGTTAATTTATTATTTTTGACATAAAACTACCTTTTTAAAGTTAAAAATATCTTAATTTTCCAAATACTTCTAAAAGTAGACAATGAGTTTTTCCCAGCATACAAAAGGTCCCTGATGTTGATCTTTCATTGAATTGGTAGTGAGGCTAGCAGATTATTGACTTTCTTCACCTTATAATGCTTACTAAAATTAATTTTATTTCATTCAGAATTAGGTAAATTTAAGGCAAGAAGGCTGACAAGATTCTCACTTAATGATAATGTATGTTCCTCAAAAGACAGAAAAATCACTCTCATATTATCTTCTAATATTTCTAAGTTTAATTCCCTGTTCTTTAAGATGTAGTTGTACATTAAGCTTCAAGTCGAGTCACTGTAGCTGTCAGAGGTAATGGGGTGGATTCTCTAACTGAAAGTCTGTGTTTAAGTTTGGAGAGGTTCTGATATGGAATTCCAGATTTATGTTAGCCTCCAAAAAAGGAATGAAAGTTTATTTCATCCTGGACTCAATTGAATGCTTTGATATAGATGTCTGTATTATATTTATTGTTTGGTTGCTTTTTAAACATGTTAATAATATAATTCTTTTGTAAGTGTTTAATTTTAGATACATAGAAGTTACAAAATAGTACAAAAATTTCCTGTATAGCCTTAACTCAGACTCCCCAAATGTTAACATTTCACTACATTTTTTTCTCTTTCTTTTATCTTACACATATATATGTATTTGTGTATAATATATTTTTTCTGAATTATTTAAGAATTATTAGTGTATATAATGGCCATTTACCCCTCAATACTTCAGTTTGTATTTCCTAAAGTAAGGAATTTTCTTACATAACCACAAAACAATTATCAAAATCAGCAAATTAAAATGATATAATACAATTTTCTAGAGACCTTAAGCATATTTCTTAATTGCTGTGAGATTCTGTTTAATAGTATCGATTTGTGTTTTCCTCTTTGGGCTCCCTAAAGTCAGTTCTGTCACTCCATTATTGGGAATTATGGTTTGGAGTCATGGAGTATGTTTCTGCAGGAAAACATTGCCTAAAAACTTAACTAGATGTTTTTAAAAAAAGATCTCATTTATAAATTACCTTTTATCTTTGTAAGTTAGCTTATAGTTTTGTCACTTAAAATTTTCATTAGCTTGGCCATAGCTATAATCTTAAAATAAATTGTTTAGTCATTCCTTCCTTTATTTATTAAGAAAATATTTATCAAATACATTTTCTTATGGCTGCTGGATATACAAACATGGATAAGATAGGTTCCCATTCTTCAAGAAGCTCATTATTTAATGGGAAATTTTCTGTTTTGATGGCCTACTTATTAATGTGCATAAATTCATAGTCTTATAGTTTTACATACCAAAACTTGTGGTTGTAGGCAACAAACAATTGTTTTCACAAGCACAAAAACAATATTTTATAAAAATAGCCTACGCTCTATTTGTTTTAAAAAAAACCTTTTGAAATAATAAAATTCAGTTCATAATAAAGCTCTGGTATCTTCATCATATGTAATAATTGCCTTTTAAAATAGCTTTTAGGCAGCTGTAGTTAATGTGCTTCTTCATTTTGTCTAAATTTGTATGAGAGAGAACTCCAAAAACCATACAAACAAAAATTAATTTTTTGCCTTTTACTTAAAGGTCCTTTAGGTTATAGTGATGAATAGAAGAAAGGAAGTGATTTTTCTTAAAGCACATCAAGGATTTTGAAGAGTTGTGTTTGAATTTAAAATGCTTGGATAGAATTGGTCTCATGTGCCATTTGGTTTGGCTTACTTTGAAGTCTTTGACCCAAAAGGTCTGACCAGAAAGTATCAAAGAGCAAAATGTGAAACATTAGCCAGGAAAAATAAAGTGATCAAACAGCTAAGTCATGAAAGAAAATATTTACACCAGAAGAAGCTTGCAGTTGATTCAAAAGACAAATATTAAAGAACAACAAAGTAAAATGTTAACATCTGTTTCAAAATATTGTAAAGAGTTAGAAATTGGACATTCATTTTATTTGGCCAGTAGCTTAATACCTTGTTAAAGCATCAGACAGATGGTGAAAGCCACTTACATTTATCTCACCAGTCATACTCACGGCAGAGTTCCGGTAAGAGTGTTAAAATGCTATGCTAAAGAAGAGACACTTGTTGAAAGGAGATAATTTACATTTAAAAATCCTGTTTTATTATTTTTATTAATTAACAAGTCCTTGATAGAAAGGAAATTAGAATTTTGGGAGCAAAAGTCGCCTCTGTACTTCCAGAGATCACCAGTCAGAAGTTTTAGATATAACAATTTACCCATAGTATTGCTTGACTTTTCACTACCCATTCTGTTAATTTGGGGTTAGATGTGCTGGAAATCAGGATTAAAAATGAACAGTTTACCTTCTGGATGTATCATGCTAATGATGACAAAGCTAAAACATTGCATATGTGTCATATTTTTCATTTTTAGAAAACTTCTTTATATATTCACTAATATTTATAACAGTTTTGTGAGGTAGGCATTATTATTCCTATTTTATAGATTAAGAAACCCAAATCATATATAAAATATGTGATAGGACTGAAGTTAGAATACAGGTATTATAATACTAAGTTCATTGCTTTTCTACTAGACTTCACTTGTCTCCAGAGGTTTCACACATTCATTTAGAAGATCAATATGATCACCTTAGGGTAAAATGATATCATAGTACAAATTTATGTGTATGAAAATGTGCCTCAGCCTCTTTAGTTATCAAGGAAATACAAATTAAAACTACAACGGTGTGTAGGTCCCACCCACCAGGTGGCCAAACATTAGAAAGTCTGTCACTGCTGTCTAACAAGTGTTGGAGAAGTAAGCAATAGGATCTGTTGTACACTGCTCGTGGGAGTATAAATTGATACAATCCCTTTCAAAAAACATTTGGCATGATATTATAAAGTTGAAAGTGCACATGTCTTATGGCCTAGAAATTCAATCCTAGGTTTATACCCTTGGGGAAACTTTTGCAGATGTACACATAGTATTTCTAGGAACATTGTTTATAATAGAAAAAGACAGGAAATAACTTAAATGCCTATTGACATTAGAGTGAATAAATTATGATATATTCATAAAATAGAAGTAAAATTAATGACTTAAATCTACATGCAACTATATGGATGGCTCTTTTAAATAACGTTGGTTAAAAAAGCAAATCACAAAGGAATACCATCAGCATAATTCCAATACTATAAAGTTCAGAAATGTGCTTGACTAAACAATATACTTTTTAGGGTTACAAACATATGGTAAAGCTATAAAGAAATGGAAGAGAATTATAAACACAAAAATTCCAGTTGTCTGTTCCTTTTGGGGGATACCAGGGAGGTATAATTAGGGAGAAGCAGAGAGGGACCTTTAGTGATAATTTCATATTCTTTACTTAAACTTCTTGATAGGTACATGGGTGTTCTTTTAAACTTTATTCTTTATACCTTATTCATTTAATCTGTCTTTTGTATTTACTAAAGCAATTTTCAAAAAACTTGCGTTGGTGAAGGTAAGGGGAAATAGGCACTCATATTGCTTATGAGAATATAAATTGCCATAACCTGAAAGGGCAACTTGGCAACATGAATCAAAATTTAAAATGCATCTACCTTATGACTTTGTAGTGCCATGTCTAGGAATTTGTCTTTCGTCTACACATACATATTCATGGGAAAGGGAATATTTGTAATATATCCACGTCAGCATTGTTTGTAATAGCAAAAGAGTGGAACTTCCAACATATCCTTCTTCAGAGTTGCTTTAAGTAAATTAAATGCATCAATACAATGAAATTATTGGCAGTTTTCAAAAAGAATGAGGCAAATCTATACTTATGTTTTTAGAATGATCTCTAAAATATATTTTGAGTGAGAAAGGGTACAGAATAGTGCATATAGTGTGCTTCCCTATGGGGCAATGATGATGGGTGATAAAGTTTATTTATACATACATATGTGTGGGTGACTGGAGTACAGAGATGGGAGAAAGTCTTACCTTTCAATTTATATATTTTTACAGATTTTGACATTGCTACTATTCAAAAGAATAAATACTATTTTCAAAGATAATATATGCTTTAAGTAAGAGTTAAGTATAAAGAGAAGATAGTTAAGTATAAAGAGAAGAGTTAAGTATAAAGAGAAGAGAAGATAAAAAGAAGATAGTAAGGAAGAAGGAAAAACGCCTGGAAACCTGGAAAGCTGCAAGAAGGCAATATGTTAACACAGAGGAAAGCAAAGAAAGGAACTAATATTGCAGACACACGATAGGTTTTAAATTATTTGAGACTCATGTATTTGCTCTTGATTCCTAGACATAGAAGCCTGTATTATGGTTAGTTTAGAATTCTTCCTAGAAAGAGTTGTCTAATTGCATTGAGCTTTTACATAGGTCGTACTGTACTGATAGTAAAAATGTACCACTACATACTTCTTTCCCCCTTTCTAGCTCATAGTAATTATTCATTTCTAAAATATACCATTTTAGGTATCCATCATACTTGGCACCTGAGGTAATTGCACAAGGAATTTTCAAAACCAATGATCATGTGCCAAGTGAGAAACCGTTGCCTTCTGGCCCCAAATCAGATGTCTGGTCTCTTGGAATCATTTTATTTGAGCTTTGTGTGGTATGTATAAAGAAATAGTAAACTCATAAAAATAAATTGTGTGTTTCTTAGGAAAGTATTTTTGGATACGAAGACTATTTAGTAATATCAATAGCATGTTTTTGCTTTGCAAATTGACTAGATAACAGAGAAAAAAATCTCAATTTGACTTCGTAAAAAATCCTGTTTGACTATTTGTATATTATTTTAGTATATCTAGAAATATTGACGCTTTTATTAAGTATTAAAAATATACACTGTACTGGGCTTCCCTGGCGGCACAGTGGTTGAGAGTCCGCCTGCCGATGCAGGGGACACGGGTTCATGCCCCAGTCCGGGAAGATCCCACATGCCGCGGAGTGGCTGGGCCCGTGAGCCATGGCCGCTGAGCCTGCACGTCCGGAGCCTGTGCTCCACAACAGGAGAGGCCACAACAGTGAGAAGCCCGCGTACCGCAAAAAAAAAAAAATATATATATATATATATATATATACACACACACTGTACTAAGTGTAAAAAATTAAGCATATTTAGAAACATTTACACTAAAACTGCTTACATGCTTTGGTATGTTCATTCTCTCTCTCCCTTCTGTGGTATTCTTTCTTCCTTAAATCCCTTCTCCTCTGTTATTCTGTCTCCTGTAAGACTGACTTTGTAACTGAGTTGGCTTTTTATGAGGCCTTCCTGAAATATCCTCTATATTTATTAGGGTAATAAAGACTATACAGCTATTAAAAACAAATGAATTAAAACTGCAGTAGCTTAAAAAACACAGATGTTTTTCTCCCTCATGTAACAGTCCACAGAAAGTTAGGGTGGGCTCTGTTCCACAGCACCATGAAAAAACTTAGGCTCTCAGGAATGGCTCCACCATTCTCACCACCTGATTTCCAAAGATGCTCTCTTTATCCTCTTTTTTAGCTATAAGGAAAGAAGAGGAGTGAATTCATTGTAACTGTCTTTAAAAAGATGATATAAAAGTTGCAGATATCAACTCTGTTCTTTTCACTAGTGGCACTTTATTCATGTGGCCACATGTAGGTTCAACAGAATACAAATGCCTAAATATTCAGAAAGAAGATCAGGATGGATTTGGAGAGACAACTAATATTTTGTCAATCCTCCCTCCAAATACCTGCCAGGGTTAGTTCCTGTCTTCTTTTCTCTCCTTTTCTATTTTAGCATTTGTCATGTTTGTCTACATGGACAATAAGGTCTTTAAAGGCACACATTTTTATTATTCATCTGTTGTTCTGTCTTCCAAGAGATGTTTTTTTTAACATCTTTATTGGAGTATAATTGCTTTACAATGGTGTGTTAGTTTCCGCTTTATAACAAAGTGAATCAGCTATACGTATACATATGTTCCCATATCTGTTCCCTCTTGCATCTCCCTCCCACCCTCCCAATCCCACCCCTCTAGGTGGTCACAAAGCACCGAGCTGATCTCTCTGTGCTATGCAGCTGCTTCCCACTAGCTATCTGTTTTACATTTGATAGTATATATAAGTCCACTCTCTTACTTCGTCCCAGCTTACCCTTCCCCCTCCCCATGTCCTCAAGTCCATTCTCTTATGTCTTTGTTCCTGTCCTGCCCCTAGGTTCTTCATAACCATTTTTTTTCTTTTTAGAATCCATATGTATGTGTTAGCATACAGTATTTCTTTTTCTCTTTCTGACTTACTTCACTCTGTATGTCAGAATCTAGGTCCATCCACCTCACTACAAATAACTCAATTTCATTTCGTTTTATGGCTGAGTAATATGCCATTGTATATATGTGCCACGTCTTCTTTATCCATTCATCTGTTGATGGACACTTAGGTTGCTACCATGTCCTGGTTACTGTAAATAAAGCTGCAATGAACATTGTGGTACATGACTCTTTTAGAATTATGGTTTTCTCAGGGTATATGCCCAGTAGTGCACTTGCTGGGTCATACGGTAGTTCTATTTTTAGTTTTTTAAGGAACCTCCATACTGTTCTCCATCGTGGCTGTATCAATTTACATTCCCACCAACAGTGCAAGAGGGTTCCCTTTGTTCCCTTTTCTCCACACCCTCTCCAGGATTTATTGTTTGTACATTTTTTGATGATGGCCATTCTGAACAGTGTGAGGTGTTACCTCATTGTAGTTTTGATTTGCATTTCTCTAATGATTAGTGATGTTGAGCATTCCTTCATGTGTTTTTTGGCAATCTGTATATCTTCTTTGGAGAAATGTCTATTTAGGTCTTCTGCCCATTTTTGGATTGGGTTGTTTGTTTTTTTGATATTGAGCTGCATGAGCTGCTTGTAAATTTTGGAGATTAATCCTTTGTCAGTTGCTTCATTTGCAAATATTCTCTCCCATTCTGAGGGTTGTCCTTTTGTCTTGTTTATGGTTTCCTTTGCTGTGCAAAAGCTTTGAAGTTTCATTAGGTCCCATTTGTTTATTTTTGTTTTTATTTCCATTTCTCTAGGAAGTGGGTCAAAAAGGATCTTGCTGTGATTTATGTCATAGAGTGTTCTGCCTATGTTTTCCTCTAAGAGTCTTATAGTGTCTGGCCTTACATTTAGGTCTTTAATCTATTTTTAGTTTATTTTTGTGTATGGTGTTAGGGAGTGTTCTAATTTCATTGTTTGACAGGTAGCTGTCCAGTCTTCCCAGCACCACTTATTGAAGTGGCTGTCTTTTCTCCATTGTATATTCTTGTCTCCTTTATCAAAAATAACATGACCATATTTGCGTGGGTTTGTCGCTGGGCTTTCTATCCTGCTCCATTGATCTATATTTCTGTTTTTGTGCCAGTACCACACTGTCTTGATTACTGTAACTTTGTAGTAAGGTCTGAAGTCAAGGAGCCTGATTCCTCCAGCTCCGTTTTCCTTTCTCAAGATTGCTTTGGCTATTCAGGGTCTTTTGTGTTTGCATACAAATTGTGCAATTTTTTGTTCTAGTCCTGTGAAAAATGCCATTGGTAGTTTCATAGGGATTGCATTGAATCTGTAGATTGCTTTGGGTAGTATAGCCATTTTCACAATGTTGATTCTTCCAATCCAAGAACATGATATATCTCTCCATGTGTTTGTATCATCTTTAATTTCTTTCATCAGTGTCTTATAGTTTTCTACATACAGGTCTTTGGCCTCCTTAGGTAGGTTTTTTCCTAGGTATTTTGTTCTTTTTGTTGCAGTGGTAAATGGGAGTGTTTCCTTAATTTCTCTTTCAGATATTTCATCATTAGTGTTTAAGAATGCAAGTTATTTCTGTGCATTAATTTTGTATCCTGCCACTTTACCAAATTCATTCATTTGCTCTAGCAGTTTTCTGATAGAGTCTTTAGGATGCTCTGTGTATAGTGTCATGTCACCTGAAAACAATGACAGCTTTACTTCTTCTTTTCCGATTTGGATTCTTTTTATTTCTTTTTCTTCTCTGATTGCTGTGGATAAAACTTCCAAAGCAATGATGAATAATAGTGGTGAAAGTAGGCAACCTTGTCTTTTTCCTGACCTTAGTGGAAATGCTTTCAGTTTTTCACCATTTAGAACAATGTTGGCTGTGGGTTTGTCATATATGGCCTTTATTATGTGGAGGTAAGTTCCCTCTTTGCCTACTTTCTGGAGGGTTCTTATCATTAATGGATGTTGAATTTTGTCAAAAGCTTTTTCTGCATCTATTGAGATGATCATATGGTTTTTCTCCTTCAATTTCTTAATATGGTGTATCACATTGATTGATTTGCATGTACTGAAGAATCCTTGCATTCCTGGGAAGAAACCTACTTGATCATGGTGTATGATCCTTTTAATGTGCTGCTGGATTCTGTTTGCTAGTATTTTGTTGAGGATTTTTGCATCTATGTTCATCAGTGATATTGGCCTGTAGTTTTCTGTCTTTGTGACATCTTTGTCTGTTTTTGGTATCATGGTGATGGTGGCCTCGTAGAATGAGTTTGGGAGTGTTCCTTCCTCTGCAGTTTTTTTGAAGAGTTTGAGAAGGTTGGGTTAGCTCTTCTCTAAATGTTTGATAGAATTCGCCTGTGAAGCCATCTGGTCCTGGGCTTTTGTTTGTTGGAAGATTTTTAATCACAGTCTCAATTTCAGTGCTAGTGATTGGTCTGTTTATTTTTTCTGTTCTTCCCGGTTTAGTCTCGGAAGGCTGTGCTTTTCTAAGAATGTGTCCATTTCTTCCAGGTTGTCCATTTTATTGGCATATAGTTGCTTGTAGTAATCTCTCATGATCCTTTGTATTTCTGCAGTGTCAGTTGTTACTTCTCCTTTTTCATTTCTAATTCTGTTGATTTGAGTCTTCTCCATCTTTTTCTTGATGAGTCTGGCTAATGGTTTATCAATTTTGTTTATCTTCTCAAGGAACCAGCTTTTAGTTTTATTGATCTTTGCTATCCTTTCCTTCATTTCATTTTCATTTATTTCTGATCTGATCTTTACGATTTCTTTCCTTCTGCTAACTTTGGGGTTTTTTTGTTCTTCTTTCTCTAATTGCTTTAGGTATATGGTTAGGTTGTTTATTTGAGATTTTTCTTGTTTCTTAAACTTTGCTATAAACTTCCCTCTTAGAACTGCTTTTGCTGCATCCCACAGGTTTTGGGTCATCGTCTTTTCATTGTCATTTGTTTCTAGGTATTTTTTGATCTCCTCTTTGATTTCTTCAGTGATCTCTTGGTTATTTAGTAGTGTATTGTTTAGCCTCCATGTGTTTGTATTTTTTACAGATTTTTTCCTGTAATTGATACCTAGTCCCATAGTGTTGTGGTCAGAAAAGACCCTTGATACGCTTTCAATTTTCTTAAATTTACCAAGGCTTGATTTGTGACCCAAGATATGATGTATCCTGGAGAATGTTCCATGAGCACTTGAGAAGAAAGTGTATTCTGTTTTAGATGGAATGTCCTGTAAATATCAATTAAGTCCATCTTGTTTAATGTATCATTTAAAGCTTGTGTTTCCTTATTTATTTTCATTTTGAATGCTCTGCCCACTGGTGAAAGTCGGGTGTTAAAGTCCCCTACTATGATTGTGTTACTGTCAATTTCCCCTTTTATGGCTGTTAGCATTTGCCTTATGTACTGAGGTGCTTCTATGTTGGGTGCATAAATATTTATAATTGTTATATCTTCTTCTTGGATTGATCCCTTGATCATTATGTAGTGTCCTTCTTTGTCTCTTGTAATTGTCTTTGTTTTAAAGTCCGTTTTGTCTGATATGAGAATTGCTACTCCACCTTTCTTTTGATTTCCATTTGCATGGAATATCTTTTTCCTTCCCCTCACTTTCAGTCTGTATGTGTCCCTAGGTCTGAAGTGGGTCTCTTGTAAACTGCATATGCATGGGTCTTGTTTTTGTATCCATTCAGCCAGTGTATGTCTTTTGGTTGGAGCATTTAATCCATTTACATTTGAGGTAATTATCAATATGTATGTTCCTATTACCATTCTCTTAACTCTTTTGGGTTTGTTATTGTAGGTCTTTTCCTTCACTTGTGTTTCCTGCCTAGAGAAGTTCCTTAAGCATTTGTTGTAAAGCTGGTTTGGTGGTGCTGAATTCTCTTAGCTTTTGCTTGTCTGTAAAGGTTTTAATTTCTCCATCGAATCTGAATGAGATCCTTGCTGGGTAGAGTAATCTTGGTTGTAGGTTTTTCCTTTTCATCACTTTAAATATGTCCAGCCACTCCCTTCTGGCTTGCAGAGTTTCTGCTGAAAGATCAGCTGTTAACCTTATGGGGATTTCCTTGTATGTTATTTGTTGTTTTTCCTTTGCTGCTTTTATTATTTTTTCCTTGTATGTAACTTTTGATAGTTTGATTGATATGTGTATTGACGTGTTCCTCCTTGGATATTTCCTGTATGAGACTCTCTGTGCTTCCTGGACTTGATTAACTATTTCCTTTCCCATATTAGGGAAGTTTTCTATTATAATCTCTTCAAGTATTTTCCCAGTCCCTTTCTTTTTCTCTTCTTCTTCTGGGACCCCTATAATTCAAATGTTGGTGTGTTTAATGTTGTCACAGAGGTCTCTGAGAGTCTCCTCAATTCTTTTCATTCTTTTTTCTTTATTCTGCTCTGCAGTAGTTACTTGCACTCTTTTACCTTCCAGGTCACTTATCCATTCTTCTGCATCAGTTTTTCTGCTATTGATTCCTTCTAGAGAATTTTTAATTTCATTTATTGTGTCCTTCATCATTTTTTGTTTGCTCTTTAGTTCTAGGTCCTTGTAAAACGTTTCTTATATTTTCTCCATTCTATTTCCAAGATTTGCATCCACTTTTTTTTATCATTACTCTGAATTCTTTTTCAGGTAGCCTGCCTATTTCCTCTTCATTTGTTTGGTGTGGTGGGTTTTTACCTTGCTCCTTCATCTGCTGTGTGTTTCTCTGTCTTCTCATTTTGCTTAACTTACTGTGCTTGGGGGTCTCCTTTTTGCAGGCTGCAGGTTCGTAGTTCCCATCATTTTTGGTGTCTGTCCCCAGAGGCTAAGGTTGGTTTAGTGGGTTGTGTAGGCGTCTTGGTGGAGGGGACTAGTGCCTGTGTTCTGGTGGATGTGGCTGGATGTTGTCTTTCTTGTGGGCAGGACCACGTCTGGTGGTGTGTTTTGGGGTGTCTGTGACCTTATGATTTTAGGTAGCCTCTCTGGTAATGGGTGGGGTTGTTTTCTTGTCTTGTTAATTGTTTGTCGTAGGGTGTCCAGCACTGTAACTTGCTGGTCATTGAGTGGATCTGGGTTTTAGCGTTGAGACGGAGATCTCTGGGAAAGCTTTTGCCATTTGATATTATGTGGGGCCAGTAGGTCTCCGGTGGATCAATATCCTGCACTCGGCTCTCACACCTTAGAGCTATAGGCCTGATACCCAGCTGGAGCACCAAGACCCTGTCAGCCACAAGGCTCAGAAGTAAAGGGAGAAAAAAAGAAAGAATTAAAGAAAGAATAAAATAAAGTTAAAAAATTAAAATAAAAAATTATTAAAAGTAAAAACATTAATAAGTAATTTCAAAAAGGAAAAATAAACAAAAGAAAGAAGAGAGCAACCAAACCAAAAAACAAATCCACCAGTGATAAGAAGTGCTAAAATCTATACTAAAAACAACAACAACAAAAAACGGACAGACAGAACCCTCGGACAAATGGTAAAAGCAAAGCTATACAGACAAAAAAATGACAGAGAGAAGCATACACATACACACTCACAAAAAGAGAAAAAGGAAAAAAATATATATACCGTTGCTCCCAAAGTCCACCTCCTCAATTTTGGGTTGATTCGTTGTCCATTCAGGTATTCCACAGATGCAGGGTACATCACGTTGATTTTGGAGATTTAATCTGCTGCTCCTGAGGCTGCTGGGAGAGATTTCCCTTTCTCTTCTTTGTTCACAGATCCTGGGGTTCAGCTTTGGATTTGGCCCTGCCTGTGCGTGTAGGTCACCTGAGGGCATCTGTTCTTTGCTCAGACCCGACAGGGTTAAAGGAAGGGCTGATTAGGGGACTCTGGCTCGCTCAGGCTGGGGAAGGGAGGGGTACGGGATGCGGGGGGAGCCTTAGGTGGCAGAGGCTGGCGTGATGTTGCAACAGCCTGAGGTGCGCTGTGTCTTCTCCCGGGGAAGTTGTCCATGGATCATGGGACCCTGGCAGTGGTGGGCTGCCCAGGCTCCTGGGATGGGAGGTGTGGCTAGTGACCTGTGCTTGCACACATGCTTAACATTTCATGCCTGTCTCTGGTGTCCGCACTGATATCTGCGGCTTGCACCCGTCTCTGGAGCTTATTTAGGCGGTTCTCTGAATCCCCTCTCCTTGCACACCCCAAAACTATGGTCTCTTGCCTCTTAGGCAGGTCCAGACTTTTTCCTGGACTCCCTCCCGGCTAGCTGTGGTGCACCAGCCCCCTTCAGGTTGTGTTCACGCAGCCAACCCCAGTCCTCTCCCGGGGATCTGACCTCCGAAGCCTGAGCCTCAGCTCCCAGCCCCGACCTGTCCCGGCGGGTGAGCAGACAAGCCTCTCGGGCTGGTGAGTGCTGGTCAGCACCGATCCTCTGTGCGGAATCTCTCTGCTTTTCCCTCTGCATCCCTGTTGCTGCACTCTCCTCCGTGACTCCAAAGCTTCCCCCCCGCCACCCCTGTCTCTGCCAGTGAAGGGGCTTCCTAGTGTGTGGAAACCTTTCCTCCTTCACAGCTCCCTCCCAGAGGTGCAGGTCCTGTCCCTATTCTTTTGTCTATGTTTTTTCTTTTTTCTTTTGCCCTACCCAGGTACTTGGGAAGTTTCTTGCCTTTAGGGACGTCTGAGTTCTTCTGCCAGCATTCAGTAGGTGTCCTGTAGGAGTTGTTCCACATGTAGTTGTATTTCTGATGTATTTGTGGAGAGGAAGGTGATCTCCACATCTTACTCCTCCGCCATCTTGAAGGTCTCTCTCTTCCAAGAGATTTTTAAAGTATTTTGGAAGTATTAACTCATTGATCTTTACCATATCTAAGATTTAGGATGACATTATGTTCTTCATTTTGTGTGTTTTCAGAACTAATTCAACAGTGGAGGAGGTAAAGCATAATAGTTAAGAGACAGCCTTTTGTAGTCAGAGAGAACGGGGTTTGAAATCTAATGCAGCAAAATATAGTTGTATGACTTAGGGTAACTAACTTCTTAAGGCTTTGGTTCTACTTCCATAAATAATAATAGTATCTATATTGTAAAGCTGTTGGAAAAATTATATGAAATAATGTATATAAAGTACTTAGTATAGGGTGTTGCTTTGCAAACAGTCCATAAATGGTAGCTTTTATTATTAATATTTAAATATTCACAAAAACATGGTAGCTTACAGATTGGCACTGCTTTTTCTAAGGGAAAATGCCAGATTTTCTGATTCTTTGCTATCCTTTGTCTAGACCATCTTTCTTTTTGTTGGTATGAAATGATAGTGAATCTCATTTTTGTTTAAAATCATAGCCTAAATGAAGAATTTTATTGGAATGTGAAGTATACATAAGTGTAAATGTGAAGTATGTAGCTTTTCCTTTTTATTACCATCACTTATATTTAAACTCTTTACTAATGATCTATGTATGTCTCATATGAGTAATTCGATTCAGCAAATGTTGATGGATCTTTACTGTGTGTATAGCAATGAAGTAGGAATAAACTGTGATTAAGGTGCATTGTCAAAGAGTTTATAATTTAATGCAAATTCATTAACTTTGAAGATAAACACAGAGAGCTGTGTGAATTCCAAGAAAGGAAATATTAATTCCATGATAGGGACTTCATGACATTTTTTTTTCATGACATTTTAAGTGGTGCTCAAAGTTTAGAGTCCAGTTTTAAGATGGATTAGATCTTCTACCTCATCAAACCTTTAGATTTGATACAAAACATTAAGCTATTAATTGATAACACACCAACAATTAACAAAGGGAACTTTTGGCAGGTTAGATATTTTAAGGAAATAGACGAAAAGCTATAGCACTTTGCTAGGAAGATCTTGCCATATTACCAGAAAGTCAGTACAGCTGCTCTGTCACCCAGAAGTTTCCATAGTCCAAAACATGTATAGGAGAATTCTGTATTAAAAAATGAGTACATATCTAAGAAACACCAAGCATCTAAATTTGGCCTCTACTATAAAAAAGGAACAACGAATAGAGTTTACATTTTATTACAAATAGAAAGGACTTTATAATAAATGTATGTGTTCTTTAAGAGATAAAGGAAACAATTCAATTTATGAAACAATTACAGAAACTAGGAATCAAGAACATTTACTGAAAAGAATCAGCTAAGAGTTTTAAGAAAAAAATATGTAATTATTAAAATAAAGAACTAAATAAATGGATCATAGGAAACTGGACACACTGAACACTGAGTTAATCTCCCAGGATATGACACAAATAGATAAAAAGATTGAAAATATAAAAGAAATTTTAAAAGACAGACAAGATGTTCTAATATCGTATAGTAGTATCAAAAGTAGAGAGTAAAGTTCTCAATTTGAAAGAACACACTAATTACCTTGCAAGGCAAAAGAAAAAAAATCACAACATACAAACAACAACAACAACAACAAATAGCTAGAAATCTTATACTAAACTTTTAGGAGATGACTAATGATGAAATAGTGAGTAACGTTTATTGAGCACTTCGTAAGAGCCAGGTACTTTTCTAACATATTTACATCTATTATCTCAGTCTCTTTCCAGTACTTATAAAGTTTATCTAATTACTATCTTTACAGATTAGGAAATTGAGGTACAGAGAGGTTAAACAACCTGTCCTAGTTACATAGTAGTAACTAATTCAGCAGATTTGTGTCCATCAATCTGTGTCCAAAGCTTTATGTACCCTTAACCAACGTGCTAAGCTGCCTTTACTAAGCTCTGATGTCTTTATCAGTGTTGAGAAAATCTTAAAATGTGCCAGAGAAAAGACATATTACCTACAAAGAATAACAATTAGATTGGTATTAAACTTCTTAGCAGTGTGAATGCAAGAAAACAGTGGGACAGTGCCATCAAAGTGCTGAGAGAAAGGATTTTGAATTCTTTAAGTCACAAAACTAACAGTTGGGAGTAAGAATTAAACAAAGGTATAGTTGGCCCTCTGTATTTGTGGATTCTGCATCTACGGATTCAACCAACCATGGATTGAAAATATTTGAAAATAAATTCCAGAAAGTTCCAAAAAGCAAAACTTAAATTTGCCATGCAACAGTACTGTTTACATAGCATTTACATTTTATTTATAACTATTTACATAGCATTTGCATTGTATTAGGTATTATAAGTAATCTAGAAATGATTTAAAGTATAAGGGAGGATGTGTGTAGGTTATATGCAAATACTATGCCACTTTAAATAAAGGACTTGAGCATCAGTGGATTTTGGTATCCAAGTAGGTCCTGGAACCAGTCCCCCCTGGATAGTGAGGGATGACTATACAGAATTTTGATAGACACGAAGAAAAAATTAGTAGTAGAGAAATAACATGAGTCTGAATAGTAGAGTGTGTTCACTGTATTGCAAGTAATCAAATTTAACTGCTTCGTGTGTGTGTGTGTGTGTGTGTGTGTGTGTGTGTGTGTATGTGTTTTCATCACAGGATAGATAAATAGTAAGCATTTAAACTGAAAAGTTATTTTGGAGCCATATCCTAGGAGACTTTGAATGCTGTATTGAGAGATTTATACTTAGTTATGTAAGGTATGGAAGACCATTTAAAGTTTTTAAGTAAACTGAAATCAATTATTATTATTTTTTTTTTGCGGTACGTGGGCCTCTCACTGTTGCGGCCTCTCCCGTTGCGGAGTACAGGCTCCGGACATGCAGGCTCAGTGGCCACGGCTCAGGGGCCTAGCCGCTCCGCGACATGTGGGATCTTTCCAGACCGGGGCACGAACCTGTGTCCCCTGCATCGGCAGGCGGACTCTAAACCACTGCGCCACCAGGGAAGCCCTGAAATCAGTTAATTTTTTAAGGTGGTTCTTTTTTAAAAATTTTTATTGGAGTATAGTTGTTTACAATGTTGTGTTAGTTTCAGGTGTACAGCAAAGTGAATCATTTATACATATATCAACTCTTCTTTAGATTCTTTTTTTTAGGTCGTTACAGAGTATTGTGTAGAGTTCCCTGTGCTATACAGTAGGTCCTTATTAGTTATCTATTTTATATATTATAGTGTGTATATGTCAATCCCAATCTCCCAATTTATCCCTTTCCCCCTGGTAACCCTAAGATTGTTTTCTACATCTGTGACTCTATTTCTGTTTTGTAGATAAGTTCATTTGTACTATTAGTTTAGATTCCACGTATAAGCAATATCATATGATATTTGTCCTTCTCTGTCTGACTTACATCACTCAGTAGGGCAATTTCTATGTCCATCCATTGTTGCTGCAGATGGCATTATTTTGTTCTGTTTCATGGCTGAGTGATATTTCATTGTGTATATGTACCACATCTTCTTTATTCATTCCTCTGTCAATGGACATTTAGGTTGCTTCCATGTCCTGGCTATTGTAAATAGTGCTGCAAATGAACATTGGGGTGCATGTATCTTTGCGAATTATGGTTTTCTCAGAGTATATGCCCAGAAGTAGGATTGCTGGATCATATGGTAGCTCTTAGTTTAGTTTTTTTTTAAGAAACCTCCATACTGTTCTCCATAGAAGCTGTACCAATTTATATTCCTACCAGCAGTGTAGAAGGAATCCCTCTTCTCCACACCCTCTCCAGCATTTATTGTTTGTAGATTTTTTTGATGGTGACCATTCTAACTAGTGTGAGGTGATCCCTCATTGTAGTTTTGATTTGTACTTTTCTAATAATTAGTGATGTTGAACATCTTTTCATGTGCTTTTTGGCCATCTGTATGTCTTCTTTGGATAAATGTCTGTTTAGATCTTCTGCCCATTATTTTGATTGGGTTTTTTTGTTTGTTTGTTTTGTTATTGAGCTGCATGAGCTGTTTGTATATTTTGGAGATTAATCCCTTGTCAGTTGCTTCATTTGCAAATACTTTTTCCCATTCTGTGGGTTGTCTTTTCGTTTTGTTTATGGTTTCCTTTGCTGTGCAAAAGCTTTTAAGTTTAATTAGGTCCCATTTGTTTATTTTTGTTTTTATTTTCATTACTCTAGGAGGTGGATCAAAAAAGGATCTTGCTTCGATTTATGTCAGAGAGTGTTCTGCCTGTGTTTTCCTCTACGAGTTTTATAGTATCTGGCCTTTAGGTCTACAAGATTAATGTTGATAGTAGTGTAAGTGATTGAGAAGAGAGAGAGAGGAATGGCAACTTGTTTTCAATGATCTCTCCACCTGTAGTTCTAATTTCATAAGTCTTCAAGAGATTTTTTTCCTCTGTATTAAAAAAACAAAAAAACAGAAAATCAGAGCCTCTTTTTCTCTAAAGACCAAGCTATCTTCTTAAGCCTTTTCCTTCTAAGTCTATTTAAATGATCATATATGTTTAATTTGTTAATAATTAGAGAAACATAATAATAGCCAACATTTATGAAGCATTTTCTTTATTCAGAAAATGCTAAGCACTTTTTTATACATCATATAACCTTCACTGTACCCTGTGTGGCATGTATAGTTAATATTCCAATTTATAAATGAGAAAAGTGAGGCTTAAGGTGGTTAAGTAATTTGCCCAAGTTGTATAATTGGTGGTAGAAAGTCCAACTTGGCACTCGGTAGTCGCTCAACACATGATCATTAGTTAAAGTTGTAAGTGTTTGATTTAAGACTCCATTCCAAGGAGCCCCCTGAAGCCAACTATTAAGGAAACAACTAAAATACAATGTATGTGTCTTATAAAGAAATATACCAGGTGCTATGGGAACACAAAAATGGTCGTCTTAAGTCACTTTGGGAAGAGGAAGGAGTGTCATGGAATGTTTCTTAATGGAGATAACAGACTACCTGGATCATGCTATATAAGTAAGAATTAATTGGGTAGATGAAAGGGTAATATGGCATCTTGGTCTTTTAATGAAATAAGACTCCTGGAGTTCCTCTAGACCACCAGGTATATGTAGGTCTCAAAAATGAAGAATGCTTGAGATCAAACTAAAATGTAATGATCCTTAGATATATGAAATGCTTAAGTGTTAAATATTATGCAACATTTAAAAAAATGTTACATCACCAATGATTTTTCTTTAGTGGAGCCAACTCAAAAAATCTAATAAAACCTCTGAAGAGAAATAGAGGTAACTGATAAAATCATTTTCAGCGCTGAAAAAACAAGACCCCCCTGTGAAGAATGATGTAAATGTTAACAAGAATTTCTTTTCTCATTTTATTTAGGGAAGAAAACTATTTCAGAGTTTGGATATTTCTGAAAGGCTAAAATTTTTGCTTACACTGGGTAAGTGTCTCACAATTCATTATCTTTCAACTATAAATATAATCTTTAGTGACAGTAGTTACGCATATTGAGAACGTGTTCTTCAAAATAGTGGATACACTGAAATATCCTCACTTTCTTTAATTTTCTAATGATCAGTGGTAAGCATTAACAGGACAGTTTAAGAAGTGCCTTTGAAGTATTATAGGACAGCTTTCCTCATTGACTAAGGAATTATAATGTACATGGATATAATCTTAGCATGATCTAGCCAAGTAAACTAACTTGTGAAATCAAAATATGAGATTATAAAATTGTACTTCACTGTCGCAGTTGCCTTCAGGCAATGTATTGTAACTTTTCAGCTTTCTACTTGGTGAATTGTGTGAATAATGACTGAGGAAGAATGTTTATTTTTCCTTACAACAAGCTCATGTATTTTACATGTATATAATGCAAATATTTGTCATTCACATTTATAAAAATTTGTGTAATCCACTTTAGAGTGGAATAATTTAAGCACGTGTGGTAAAAAAGGAGAGAAAAACAGTGATAGAGCACTTTGTGTAAAAGAGTGACAGATTGGTGTCCAGGTTAATAGGGTCTACAAATAAGGATTTGTATAGAATAATATTAGTAAATATTAAATGATAATGAATTGTAAATAAAATTTTATAATATTTACCTCTTTAATGTCAAAGATTGATAATATAGCTGTTAAGGAGTCTTAGAGATCTATAAATGTTGTCTACAGATTAGAACTTATACTTTTTTTAAAATTTTATTTAATTTATTTTTTTATACAGCAGGTTCTTATTAGTCATCCATTTTATACCCATCAGTGTATACATGTCAATCCCAATCCCCCAATTCATCACACCACCACCACCACCCTCCACTGCTTTCCCCCCTTGCTGTCCATACGTTTGTAGAACTTATACTTTAAATCCCAGAGAAACGTGTGTACATTCTTCAAATTGTATTTAATAAAAATAAATTACTTGTATAATCGTAAAAATATACTAAAGCCTTTTTAAATAGTAATATGTGTATATACATATAGAGAGAGGGGGGAAGAGAGAAGGAGAGAATCTTTACCTCCTTGAATTACTGCTTTAATTCACTATTTAAGGTGCTTTCACTATCTATGATACAATTAATACTTAGTGTTTGAAGTATTTATTTTTGTCAAAGCATGTAAGGAAAGTTGAAAAAGTCTCAAGCTTTTTAATATTCCAAGTTCTAAAACTGAATTACATAATTAAAAAAAATTTTATTAGAGTTCAATTCCCAGTTAGTATAAGTTAGAAAAGCAGCTTTAATTCATATAATTTTTCTGTTTTATAGACTGCATAGATGACACTATAATAGTTCTGGCTGAAGAGCATGGTTGTCTGGACATTATAAAGGTTTGTCGTTAATCTGTTATTGAAAATTTATTTATTCTGCATACTTGGGATTCAATAGCAAACTATTTTAAAGCTATGTTTATTTCTGTTTAGTTATCTGCTTTTTGACAGAGTGACAAACTAATATGAATTTCTTTAAAGTCCAAATAAAAACTTTCAAAAAAAGTCAAAACATTGTAAAGTAGCAAACATTTAAGTAATATAAATTTTTAAATGGATTTTTTAAAATAATTCTTTTCTCTCTCTATTTACCAGGAGCTTCCTGAAAATGTGATAGATCTTTTGAAGAAGTGCCTCACCTTCCACCCTTCTAAAAGGTTGATATCAAGACTTTGGGATTATTACTGAGATCTTAACATATAAGTAGTTAAGTTTTTAATACTAAAGGGTTAAATAAGAATATTAACATATATAGTAGTACATGATTGATATTGGTATCATAATTGTTAGTTATGGCTTTAATGTATGGTAATAAAAGAAGAAAAAATAATTAACCATGGTTAGAAAACTGGCATATACCAAAAGCAGTTACTAGTTCATTTCCTAGCCTCCAATTAGAAAATCAGCTAAACTGTGGAATATAGATATGCCTAGATACAAATGATATGAGAAAAATGAGAACAAAAGTTTATTGGCAAATATGTATTATAGAAAAGAACTTAGATAAATGGTGAGGTAAGTTAATAATTGTTGATAATACAAAAGGATTTCTTAGAAGTTTTATTATTTATTTTCATTTGATGATGTCATTGTTAGCCATCCAGTTGTCCCTAAACTCAGTAAGTATATAATATTTGAAAATAATATATTCGAATTTGTCTTTAGGAAAACATTTCCTAAAGAGAGGAATGGTATTAAAAGCATAGTTTTGGGTAAATATACCACATAAACTAAGAGAGTAGGAAGAAAATCAGAAGATTTTATCAGTTTACAATTTTATTATTTAATTAAGGTATTCAGTAAAGCAGGTATATGATGGTCAAGCTAAAAGTAAAAAATGGAGATGCTCATATGTAATAATTTTTTATCATAAAGTACAAAAAGCACAACAAAGGTAAAAAAGTCAGCATTTATTTACAGTCACTTGATTCTCTTTTTAAAGGTATATATCTAGACTCTAATAAGGAGAACTTTATTATTTTCTATACTAATGAGGTAATTTTGACTTTTAACTATCCCTTGAAGTGTGCCATTATTCTAGGAAAATTTTAATGACTTTCATTCATGTTCCGTATTTTAAATATTTCTTAAGGCCAACCCCAGATGAATTAATGCAGGACAATGTGTTCAGTGAAGTGTCACCTTTATACACTCCCTTTACCAAACCTACCAGCCTGTTTTCTTCTTCTCTGAGATGTGCCGATTTAACTCTGCCTGAGGATATCAGTCAGCTGTGTAAAGGTAATGATAAATACAACAAAGGATAGAAGTAATTCTGGAAGTGATTAAAATATAACCTAACATTTTAGTCCTTTAAATTTAATTTCTTTGGAGCAAGAAATTTAAGAATCAAGGAAAGGAAGTAGCACCAAACAAAAATTTTTTTATTATGTAAACCAAGGTCTTATTTTCATCTCAAATCTTAATGCTAAAATCAGATCTTCTAATTTCCAATGGAATTTCTACTACAACAATATTTGTATATCATATTTCATAAAATGTATTATAAATGATCTCAAAAAATCATATTATTGATAGGAAGTCCATATCATTATATTCCATGTTTGTAACAGAATATCACCTTTTCTCTTTTAATTCCTCTCTGAAGATTACAACTCTCAGAATGTGTGTTTTAGGGACACCAGTATGTTACCTTTATACTGAAAAATTATCACTACATAAGTTGTGGCAGGAAATACTTACTGAACATTGGTTCAATCAAATATTTATTGAGTTTCTACTATGTTCCATACACTGTATCTGCAAGTATCATTTTTGCCAAATGGGGAGGCAGACAGACATTCAGTCGCACAATTACTGTTATAAATGAGGGTTAGTACGCACGTAGTAAGTGGAAGCAAAGCCTCCCTGAGATATAAAGAAGGACTTCTCAAAAGAGGCAGAAATTGCCTCAAGACATAAAGATGGGACAGTGTGTGTTGGTTGCCTGCCCAAGTGCTTTTTTCTGCCCTTCTTTCTTTCCTGTAGAGCTTGATATATCTGATATGTATATCCCATATTCTCTGATACAGAGGGGAAAAATTACACTTTTTTCTCAAAGAAACTGAATACACAACCAATATGTATATCTGCATTTAATCCTCTGCATTTTGTAGTATGACTATTCTTTTTTATTTTTTAAATAAGCAAGAGAATTTGCTTATGAAGCTAGACTTGGATTACCACCAAATGAGCAGATTTCCTCCCCTCCCCTCCAGAATCTTAAAAATTTATGTATAGAGGCCTTAGTTGGGTTCAATTGTGTATTCAGTGCAGACAATCTCAACACCACACATCTATCTCAAGGCTGTATTCTTGGAGCAGCTTCTGGGAGTGGGGAAGGCAAGCTGAACGCACTTTCCAAGGACAGGGGAAGGGGTGGGAGCCTCCATTTGCCAGGGTCCAGCTTGACATCAACTGGCTTTCATGTCTTTTTGATGACCTCCTTCAATAGGAGGAATACATAATGATGGGGTTCCAGGAAGGCCTCCCCAAGAAGTGCTACTCTGGCACACAGATTATTTTGAGCTAAAAATAAGCAAGGCCCAAAAGACTCATAAAGAACTTTTGGACTTTCCCCTAACTGTTTAAAAGAATTGAAGATGGAAGACCTGTTCCAGGAAAGAGTTATCACCCACAGATAATTACAGAAAATATGAACTCAGTGTGGTAAACAGGGAGGAACCTAGCAAGGCCCCTTTGATCAAAGTCCTCTCTGTGTAGTATGACTATTCTAAAGGGAATCTTATTATGTTCTTCAGTTTTTACTTTTTTATAATGTCAGCTATTATTGCCTGTTGCCTTTTAATAAAAACAGAAGGTGTGATAGCTTTTTAATTTTCCATTAATAGATTTAAGCAGTGATTACCTGGCAGAAAGATCTATTGAAGAAGTGTATTACCTTTGGTGTTTAGCTGGAGGTGACTTGGAAAAAGAGCTTGTGAACAAGGAAATCATTCGATCCAAACCACCTATCTGCACACTCCCCAAGTAAGGAAAGAAAACTTCTCTTGGAAATGAGAAAAATCTAGTAATAACTTCTTTTTAATTTGATATTTTTTTTCTTTTGGTAGACATTCCAAGTCAGTGATTATGAAAGCAATTGGGAGTCAATACCTTGTTTTCTTGGCAGGAGTTCCTAATTGCAGAGTTCCCATCAGTGTTTTTATTATTTTAATAAATATGGTTTTTTAATAAATAATTTGTTTTATGATCTATTTGAAGTAATATTGAAGTTAATATTATGGAACATCTCACAATAGTTGGTGATCAATAAAAGAAAAAATGTACAAATCAGAAAGAACAGTAATGTTTAAGAGAGTTAATAAACTAGGCTAGTGTTCCCATTATGAGGAACTATTTTTTTTACTTCTAATGATATTTTAAAATGTACTCAGTGACCTCAATGCTTGTGCTAGAGATCATCATGGTGCTAAATCACTGTTGAGAAAAATCTGCAGAACTACATAAGGTCTTGGACACCATCCTGTAAATTATCTAGAAGTTAAATAACAATACAACCCTAAGGGCCAAAATTGTCACTGTTCCATTGCTCTTCATATTTATTCATAAAGAAGAGAACCTGAATCTCTTTCCACCAGTGCCTTAAAGTTTTAATTTTAGATTTTAGAACTAGATTTGATCTTTGTAGGTAACTGTAGAATTAATCTGCTGATATTTTTTTCTTCACATGTAAATTTTAGGTTAATTATTTGAATACACCACTAGCTCTCTACATTTTTCCCCTCTTAAGCTGATTTTTAAATATTACTTTAATTATATTGTTCACACAATGAATTAAGTAGAAAATTAGGAAATAAGATGATGGAAATTTTAAGAATAAATGGTTTGAAGGATATAAAAATTCTCAAAAGTAATTCTCTAAAATTCTAAATGCATTTATTATTCAGTATTCTTTCTCCTGAGGAGTTATCATCATTAGCATCTTTCTTTCTTGTTCCCTTTATCATTTTTTACTCATATAAACTTCCTCAGGAACACATTTACATACTGTCAGGAGAGTAATTTAATCATTGCACCTGCATGAGCAGAGAGTATAAATCATATTCTTGTATTACTAAAATGCTTTATATTTATATACTGTATTTATACCAACTCAACATATATTTAAAAATGAAAATTTTTTGGAGAAATTTCAACCAACAGTTACTTTTTTATTAACCCATTCAGTCTAAAATTTCTTTTTTTCTTTTGTTGAAGAGATTGATAATTTAGAATAAATTTTCTACAAGAAACAATAAATCAGATTTCTGTGCTCACTAAAATAATTAAAAATAATTTTTTTAATCTCCTTTCAGTTTTCTTTTTGAAGATGGTGAAAGCTTTGGACAAGGTCGAGATAGAAGCTCACTATTAGATGACACCACTGTGACATTGTCATTATGCCAGCTAAGAAATGTAAGAATGGTATTTTGGCAAATTTGCTTCAGAACTTTCTCCCTTCCTTCCTTCTGTTTTTTTTTTTTAATAAAACCTTACAGATACACATGAATCCTTAAATTTCTGCCTGGTACTATAAAATATGTGAGAGTTTCTTTAAGTTATGTGCCCAGGAGTGGCATTGTTGGAAAATAGTATCTGTACATCATCAGCTTAGTATATGTTGTTATATTGTCTGTTCATACAAGTGGCCTTATCACTTTATCTTCTTACTATCGTTGGATAAGGGTTCTCATTTGTCCGCATATGTGATAGCACATGGTCTTATCAAATTAAAAATTATTGTTCTGAAAGGTGTAGAATGGTATTTTACTATAATACTAATTTTCAATTTCCTGACTTTAGTACAGTTATGAGCCTTTTCATATTTTTTGCCATTTGCTTACCTCTCTGTACATTACTAGTTCATATCTCTTGCCAGTTTTTTTGTGTGATTTCTTACTGATTTGAGGACTTTTAAAAATGTATTCATTTACACAACCTTTGTTGGGTATACAGGCATACCTCAATTATCACACTTAGCTTTATTGCACTTCAGAGATATTGCATTTTTTACAAATTGAAGGTTTGTGGCAACCATGCATCAGGCAAGTCTCTTGGCACCATTTTCCCAACAGCATTTGCTCACTTTGTGTCGCTGTGTCACATTTTGGTAATTCTTGCAGTATTTCAAACTTTTTCATTATTATTATATTTGTTATGGTAATCTTTGATTAGTGATTTTTATGTTACTGCTGTAATCATTTTGGGGCACCACGAGCTATGCCCACATAAGATGGTGAACTTAATCTGTGATTAAGTAATCTGACCATTCCACCAACTGACTGTTCCATCTCTCTCCCTCTTCCCCGGCCTCCCTATTCTCTGAGATACAACAGTGTTGAAACTAGGCCAGTTAATAACCCTACAGTGGCCTCTAAGTGTTAAAGTGAAAGGAAGAGTTTCTCATCTCTCACTTTAAATCAAAAGTTAGAACTGATTAAGCTTATTATTGATGAAGGTGTGTCAAAACGTGAGATAGTCCAAAAGCTAGGCCTTTCGCACCAAACAGCCAAGTTGTGAATGCAAAGAAAAAATACTTAAAGGAAATTAAAAGTGCTACTCCAGTGAACAGTGATCTTGATAGAAGATGAAAACAGCCACAACATTCCCTTAAGCCAAAGCCTAATCCAGAGCAAGGTCCTAACTCTCTTCAATTCTGTGAAGACTGAGAAGGGTGAGGAAGCTGCAGAAGAAAAATTTGAAGCTAACAGCGCTTGATTCATGAGTTATAAGAAAAGAAGCCATCTCTAGAACATAACAGTGCAAGATGAAGTCAGCAAGTACTGATGTAGAAGCTGCAGGAAGTTATCCAGATGTAACTAACATAAGTAATGAATGTGGCTACACCAAACAACAGACTTTCCATGTAGATGAAACAGCCTTCTATTGGAAGAAGATGCCATCTAGACTTTCATAGCTAGAGAGGAGAAGTCAATGCCTGGCTTCAAAGTACAGACTGAGTCTCTTGTTTGGGGCTAATGCTGCAGCTGGTGACTTTAAGTTGAAGCCAATGCTAATTTACCATTTTGAAAATTTTAAGACCTTTAAGAATGATGCTCAGTCTATTCTGCGTATGCTCTATCAGTGGAACAATAAAGCCTGTATGACAGTACATCTGTTTACAGCATGGTTTATTGAATATTTTAAGCCCACTATTGAGACCCACTGCTCAGAAAAATGATTCCTTTCAAAATGTTACTGCTCACTGACAATGCACCAGGTTACCCAAGAGCTCTGATGGAGATGTACAACAAGACTGATGTTGTTTTCATGCCTGCTAACATCTATTCTGCTGCCCTCAGATCAAGTCATTTTGACTTTCAGGTTTTATCCTTTAAGAAATCAGTAAGGCTATAACTGCCATAGATAGCAGTTTATCTGATGGATCTGAGAAAAGTCAACTGAAAACTTCTGGAAAGGATTCACCATTCTAGATGTCATTAAGAACATTCATGATTCATGGGAAGAAGTCAAAATATCAACATTAACAGGAATTTAGAAGAAGTTGATTCCCCAACCCTCATGGAAGATTTTGAGAGGTTCAAAAATTCAGGGCAGGAAGGAACTGCAGATGTGTTGGAAATTGCAAGAGAACCAAAATTAGAAGTGGAGCCTGAAGATGTGATGGAACTGCTGCAATCTCATGATCAAACTTTAAATGACGGGTAAGGATTTGCTTGCTATGGATGAGCAAAGAGAGTGGTTTCTTCAGTTGGAATCTACTCCTGGTGATGATGCCGTGAAGATGTTGTAATGACAACGGAGGATTTAGAATATTACTTAAACTTAGCTGATAAAGCAAGCAGCAGGTTTTGAGAGGCTTGACTCCAATTTTGAAAGAAATTCTGTTGTGGGTAAAATGCTATCAAACAGCGTTGCCTGCTACAGAGAAAACATTCATCAGAGGATGTGTCAACTGATGGGGCTGTCTTCATTGCTGTCCTATTTTAAGGAGTTGCCAGGGCCACCCAACCTTCTGCAACCATGAGCCTGGTCAGTCAGCAAGCCCTCGGCATCGAGGCAAGACTTCCCCCAGCAAAAAGGTTATGACTTGCTGTAAGCTCAGGTGCCAGTTAGCAGTTTTTTTAGCAATGAAGTATTTTTAATTAAGGTACATGTATGGTCTTTTTTTTTCCTACATAATGCTATTGCACACTTAATAGACTACAGTATAGTATAAATAACTTTCATATATACTGGAAAACCAGATAATTTGTGTGACTCGCTTTATTGTGATATTTGCTTTATTATGGTCGTCTGGAACCAAGCCCACGGTATCTTTGAGGTATGCCTGTATGTGGTGCGTTTATGTTCTCATCTGTGGCTTTTCCTTTAACTTTTTGATGGTGTCTTTTAATGAATAGAGTTCTTAATTTTATCAATGCTTTTCTTTATAGTCAAATATGTTTTGATATATTTTGCTTATTGTAACATTTAAATTTAATGTTAACATTTACCAAGGTTACAAATATATTTTTATGAAGTTCTTCTGTATTATCTTCTAAAAGATTTAGACCTTTTTTCCACATTTTGTCCATTGATTCACCTGTATTTTTTTTTTTTAGTAAGATGTGAGGTAGGTATCCAAAATCACATTTCATTCATAAGAAATAATCCCTTGTCTCAGCACTACATATTGAATAATTCACTCTTTGGTTTTTTGATCTGTAATATCAGCTCTTTCATGTATGTGTGGATATGTTTCTGAGCTTTCTATTCTGATCTTTGACCTATTGGTATAACCTTAGCCAATAACACACTATATTAATACATGGTTTTATAGGAGCTCTTGATGCCTAACAGGGGAGATGCCCAGTTTGTTCTTTAACGTGAACTCTCTAACATGGAGCTCTTCTATTTGATTTTTATAATCATCTTGTCATTTCATTTTAAAAGTATAGGATTTTGATTAGAATTGCATTAAATTTGTAGAGAATTGATATCTTCAACATATGAGTCCTATTTCTTGAACACGGTGTAGATATACCATTTATTTAGGTCCTATTTTATATCAAAATTTCCTTTTTAGTGTCTATATATGTTATCAGATTTATTCCTAAGATATTAAATTGTTGGTCTTATAAATAGGATGTGTGTATGTGTATATATGATGTTTCTTACTCTGAAGTTTGTTTTGCTTGAAATTAATATAGCTATTCCAGTTCTCTTTTAATTAGTGTTTCCATGGTATATCTTTATCCCTTTACTTTTAATGTATCTATGTCTTTATATTTAAAGTGGGTTTCTTTTAGACAACTAGAGTTGGATCTTTCTTTACTTTTTTTTTTTAAGTAAATTTATTTATTTATTTATTTTTGGCTACATTGGGTCTTCATTGCTGCACACAAGCTTTCTCTAGTTGCGGCTAGCAGGGGCTACTCTTTGTTGCGGTGCGCGAGCTTCTCGTCGCGGCGGCTTGTCTTGTTGCGGAGCATGGGCTCTAGGCACACAGGCTTCAGTAGTTGTGGTGCACGGGCTCAGTAGTTGTGGCTTGTGGTCTCTAGAGTGCAGGCTCAGTAGTTGTGGCACACGGGCTTAGTTGCTCCGTGGCATGTGGGATTCTTAACCCCTGCACCACCATCTTCTTTACTTTGAGGTGTAATTTTGCTGGATACAGAATTCTAGTTTGGTTGTTTTTATCTTTCAGTACTTTAGACATTTCACCCCACTCTCTTTTTTGCTTACGTGCTTTCTGGAGACCCGTCTGATGTAATTTTTATCCTTTTTAATCATAGTTATTTATATAAAATTCCTGGTCTGATAATTCCAAAATGTCTACCATATATGAATCTGGTCCTGAATGTCTTTCTTTTACATTTTAGCAGGCCTTAACAATTTTTTTTTGAAAACCCAACATGATATATTAGTAAGAAGAACAATCATAAATAGACCTTTAGTGCAAGATTTCATGTTTATCTAGTTGTTGTGTAGCTTTTTTGTCAGAGGGTAAAGTTTTCTCAAGTGTCCTTGTTCTCATCTTCCTTACTGCCTTTGGGTTTCCCTGGAGACTCTTTTATATAGGGTCTGAGGCTTGCAGTTCTTTCAGCTGGAATCCCCTGTATTATACAGGAACTCTATATATGGAGATAAGATAGGGGAGGGAGATAAGGTTGGAGGGATAATCCTATCATTAGGTCTCAGTGTTTTAGTGAGCCTTTGTCTCTGGGCCAGAGCTTCTCAGCTTCCCTCCCCATTTCTTTAGGTGAGACAGGAAGGCTAGAGAGAGCTGGAATTGGGTATTTCTTATCCCCACATCAAAGACTAGAGGGGCCTTACCCCAGGTCATTTAGACTCTGGTAAAATGGTTTCCCTTGAGGGCAGGCCTTTACTTTTGACAACAGGGTACTCTGGGAGCAGTTTAAAAGTGGTTACTTTGCCCCTTCTCCTGCAAGAGACAAGAGGGGATTTTTCTTAGACTTTCACCCTGAGAACCTGTTGGCTATGGAGGTAAAACTCAAGGAAGTGTGGAGTTTCCCCTAGGGCTGGGCCTCCAGAAGTTTTTATCTCTCAGGTTAGTCCTTGCTAAATCTGCAGCAATTAGTCAGTTACCCTTCGAATGTTCTTACCAGGCTCCAGCAGTAGCTTCTGCTCCACCTTAGCTGTGATTGTCTATATTTGCCTGTCTCTCCAGTTTTCCAGGGAGCATTTTTGCCCTGATCCTGATGGCTCTAAAAAGAGCTATTGATTTTCAGTTTCTTCCATTTTTTTTCTTGCTGTTAGGGCAGGAGGGATAACTTCCAAGCTTTTGACTGTTGGACTGGAAGCTAAAACTCCTAGCCTTTTTATTGTTGTCTATAGCCAAAGATAAAATAGATAATTTCCCTTGTTGTCTGTCTCTAGGCTAGCAGTTCAGAGCCCTCTCCCCACCCCACCACCAGCACATACACACAGTTCTGTCTTTACTGGGGTGTAGCAGGGTCGCCTCCAATTTGGCTGCCCCTTTAATCAGGTGCCTGAGCCTGTGTCCCATTGTGCTCTAAAACCCTAGGCCACAGTTATCAGTAAGTATACTTTAGTGCTAGTTTACCTCCTTTCTCTGTAAACCCAGCTTTGTGTCTTACGTCATTGCATTTTTGTTACTCTTTTAGGCTTTTCCTGTCATTTAATATTTTACACATTATACAATAGGGAGATATTAGAATCTCTTATCTGCTATAATGCCAGGAACAGAAAATTAAAATATATGATGATTACACCTGATACCCTAAACTTATCATCTCTTTGAAGAGAAAGAATGTGTACAGTGGACAAAATAAGTAGCAACACAAGGTGGTAAACAATAAAGTATATCCAAAACATATGGTTTCAACTGATTGTATTTAACTCTTAATTTGTTTCTTTAATTTAAATATAATCCAAATTATATGAATACAAGTTGAATGTAGGCTTCCATTTTATTTACTTCCTCAGTTCCCTTACATTTCCACTTCTGAAATTTAAAATACTTTTTTTCTATAATTATTCAGAAAAAATATTAATGTTGATTTTTAAAATAATGTAGAAAACAAATAATAATTTTTATCTTATACTTTTCTGTATAAGTATTTTTGCCTTTTTTAAACCCTTAATATGCTAAATTTTTAACTAGAAAAAAAGCAGACAAGTTACTAATAATATTTATGACTTTCAGGGCAGTAAAACCTAAGCTTTAAAAAAATATGTACGTTAATAATGCAGTAAAAATTGGGTAAAATCTTATTTTTCAACTTAGAATTTTAATACGTGAAAGAAATACCTCAAGGTTTAAGGGCAAAATGGGATAAACACATGTCCAATTTTAGAGAAAAGTTAGGCATAAATCCAATGTTTGCCAGATTCTCTGTGCTGGGTTTTCTTTGGCTTTTAAAAATTCTGGGAATAACTCACATGGATGAGTGCACAGTGACTCTAATCAGCAGAAGGTCGATGCTGGCTACACAGCGACTTCGATCTTCTGTGTAGGTCCCCAGAGGAGCAGACACGCTGCCCTCTAGTTGGAAGTTGAACTGAACAGCAGGGCAGCAGGCAGGGTGGCATTAACTTTAATCACCCTGCTTAGCATTTGTCTAAGATTTTACTTTACTACTGCCTACCTTCTTATGTTTTTGGAGAATATCTGTAATTCTGGCAATGTCATCATTTGGTGTAACATTTATTATAATGACTTTGTGAAAAAAATAAAAATTGAATTTTGTCAGTTGATTTATCAGCCATTTGAATCATCTATGTTCAAAGTATGATGTGAGAAATTCCTTTGAATCCTTTTTATTAGCACCTTACTTTTGTCTTAGTTTGTATTAATGTCAAAACAAAAATAAATCTGACTTTGAGGGATATGTATGCAAAAGTACATTTTAAAATAATATTCATATAATTTAAAAATATCCATTTATTAAATTTGATACTAATTTTAGTATTTCTGAATTGTGTTTGGACAACAATTATTATAGGTGTCTAACCTTTACAAGAGATACCTAGAGGTTAAAAAATCAAAAACCAAAAACACGGTTCTTCACAGCCAGATTTAATCACTGGAGGCATGGTATATTTGCATATTTATGTTAGGAATGAATATTAGATTCTATCTTATACTTTTCTTGGTACCTTTATAAATTCATAATTTTAATGTATTTTTCCTTTTAAATATGGATCAGCGTTTCTGTCTCAGATCCTAAATATCACAAATACTTTCTCTCTGAATTCACAGAGATTAAAAGATGTTGATGGAGAAGCATTTTACCCACTACTTGAAGATGAGTGAGTATATCGTCTCCTTTTACACTTATTTTTCCTTTCTGTTTATATTATACTGGTAAGAAGCTTGTACATTTTCTTTGAAAAGTATTTCCTAAAAATAACACAAAAATATGGTGTTTTTAATTTTAAAAATTTTTATACCTTTTGTCAATTTTTCTGCTTTTGTTTCTTCTTTACAGTCAGTCTAATTTACCTCATTCAAACAGCAATAATGAGCTGTCTGCAGCTGCCACTCTCCCTTTAATCATCCGAGAGAGGGACACAGAGTACCAACTAAACAGAATCATTCTCTTTGACAGGCTGCTAAAGGTAGAGATTCTAAACTGTAAAGTGTCACAAAGAGCCCACATACAATCCTTATTTTTTATTTCATTGGTAATTCTTAGGGAATCTTGATGTCATGAGAACACTAATTCTTATGACCTATCTTTTCTGATTAACTTTAATTATAAAAATGATACCTGTTCATAGTACATAAAATTAAAAAGTAAACAAGATGCAGAAATCTATGCAAAATCATATTAGACAAAATATTACTATCTGTACTATTTAAAGAACACCTAAGGGGAGTTCCCTGGTGGTCCAGTTGGTAAGAATCCGCCTTCCAATGCAGGTGACATGGGTTCAATTCCTGGTCAAGGAGCTAAGATCCCACGTGCTGCAGGGCAACTAAGCCTGCGCACTCTAGAGCCCGCGTACCACAACTAGAGAGCCTGCATGCCACAGCGGCTGAGCCTGTGCACTGTGGAGCCCGTGCCCAGCAACTGCTGAGCCCACGTGCTCTAGAGCCCGTGCACCACAACTAGGGAGAAGCCCATGTGTCACAACGAAAGATCCCTGCATGCCGCAGTGAAGATCCAGCGTGCCGCAACTAACACCAAGTGCAGCCAAATAAGTAAATGAACACCTAAAAACCAAAAGAAAAAGCACTATTATCGAAACAGAGAAATGGATAAAGAACGCAACAGGACTACAACTAGTCAGTAAATCAATTCAAAATGTGTATCCTTACTAGGAATGAAAAAAAATTAACTTTTTCTTGCATACTGAATTAGCGAAGTGAATAAAGGTATATTAAGATTGGAACTCTCATTCTTTTTTTTTTTTTTTTTTGCGGTACGCGGGCCTCTCACTGTTGTGGCCTCTCCCGTTGTGGAGCACAGGCTCCAGACGCGCAGGCTCAGTGGCCACGGCCCACGGGCCCAGCCGCTCTGCGGCATGTGGGATCTTCCCGGACCGGGGCACAAACCCGTGTCCCCTGCATCGGCAGGTGGACTCTCAACCACTGTGCCACCAGGGAAGCCCCCAGAACTCTCACTCTTTTAGAGTAAGTGTAAGGTGTTAGAAACATTCTGTAAAACAATTGAAAATATGTATCAAGAGCGTTAACAACATCCATACCCTTTGTCCTAGTAATTCTCTTCTAGAAATCTCTCCTAACATACAAATTTACAGAATGACAAATTTATGTGCAAAGATATAGAAGAAACCATAATTTGTTTAATACTTTCTATATCACCAGATATTTTACAAAGTGCCTTACATACATTATTTTACCCATATGAGACTGGTAATATTATTCTCATTATGAGCCTTTCTTAATTCTCCCAGAGCGCATAATAGAGAGGAATGATTAAAAACAGTAGAATCAGCTCCTCTCTTTGATTGTGTAATAGGAGATTTACAGAAGATAGAGAACCATTGCACTGCTAATTTATATGTATTAATAACATCAAAGTAATTTCAGGTACTTAGAAATGTATTACAGTTCACCTTCAACTTTTTCACTGGTATATTGAGATCTGTCTAGACTAAAAAGATGACACTGGTAATTTGAGATATTTTTCATATCTTTTTTTATCTGTAGGCTTATCCATATAAAAAAAATCAAATCTGGAAAGAAGCAAGAGTCGATATTCCTCCTCTTATGAGAGGTTTCACCTGGGCTGCTCTTCTGGGAGTTGAGGTAAAAAAGAAAAGAGAAGGTTGGAAGCTGATTAATAGTGGTAGGAAAAAAGAATGAAAGTGCTTTCTGAATGTGTACCTTTCAAGTTGCTAGAAAATTATGTAGTAAAATATGAACATTAAGAATATTTGGCAATTTTAAGTGAACGGAGTAGAGGAAAAGAATATAGACTAGATAGAATAGAAAAACATAATTGATGGTTTGTTAGATTTATTCTATTTAATGTATTTAATGGACTCACAGAAATTATCTTGATTATTTTAAAATCAAAATATTTTAAGAATATATGTATATCATTTATAAGTCTATAGTCCTGCTTATAAAGTATGTTCATCTTGGAATTGGATTGCCTATTTATAACTAATGCTATCTAAATTTGGAAAAATCTTCCATACTAATTTGAACCTTGTCAGAAATCATTAACATAATGATTTAGTGCCTTTTGGCACATCTGTCTTACCAAAAGCATGCTGCTAAGAGAAATAGCTACTTTATCTTCTACAACACCTTATCTGTGGCAGTGAGGAAAGGAAAAGTGTCACAAAATTAGTGGGGTGACTTGCAGTGCTATCAGAGAAGAGCAGTCATGATAATGGGCCAAATCCTGCCAGATTATTTCATTTTCTGTAATTTCTTTGTCATTTTGCCTTCATGTATTTTCTTATAGATATCTTATGGATGTCCATCACCTATTTTTGTGTGTGTGAATTTCCCCAAATATTTTTAATCCTTTTAACTCTCTGTTGAAAGATTTCCTTCCTTCATTCCTGATTCCCTTGATGAGAGTCTCTAAATATCTTTGACTTTGGTTGGTTGCTTTACAAGAATGTCTAGTGTTCTATCATACAGTAATAGTTAGAATTGTAGAACCATATAATGCTTAAAATTCAAGAGGACTTCCAAGGTCAGGTTGTCCAAATCTTTCATTAAATAGATGTGCCAGAGAAGTTGGCACAGCACAGAGTTTGAACCCCAAATTCCTGGCTGTTTCTCTACCATTACGGTTAACCAGACTAATAAGAAGTGTTCCATGCTTGGGACGCTGACCAAACATTTGAAGTGGTTTATTCAGTTATTCTTTCTGTAATGGTATAACTGAAAAATGTAAATGATCCCTTTAGTCCCTTAATGATTTTATAACTACATGATATTCCACTCTTTAATTCATCCCAAACTTCTGCTTCCTGGTGCTGAACTACCACTGCTTTAAACAGTTTCACTTTACTTTTGCTTTCATTACCAACTTTAACAGGGAAATTTCTTGTGGATGAACCCTACTCCCCTCCCCGGAATTTAAAAAAAAATTCTTCATGAAATTTACTATGCGTGAGATAACAGTGAATAGAGAACAGCAAGGCTGTGTTCTGTGTTGCTGTGGAGGCTGGGAGATTGGCTAAGCATGGTCGTTAGCCACATGACTCATTCAACACATTTGTCTTCCAGTGTGTCTAATTCAAATGTCTGCCTTAGCAAAATGGTAAATTGTCTCAGACTTTCATCACAGACTGTCAAAGATGTAGAAAATTTTTCTAAGGAGTATACTTCGGGTTTGAGTGTGCCTGTCTATAATTGGGTATGTTTTCAAAGATAGATATTTATAAATAGATTTTTCCTAAATTTATAATTTATTAAGGGTATGATAAAGTAATATATCTTCTCTTATTTTTTGCAGGGGGCTATTCATGCCAAGTATGATGCAATTGATAAAGATACTCCAATTCCTACAGATAGACAAGTATGATTTAGATTTTCTTAAACAACCTAAGATAAGTCTGCCCAGTCTTTACATTTTAAAAAGGCATGAGGAATTTTCTTCCTTTCATTATGAATACCGAGCAGCCATCATATGCATATGGTGTTAGAGAAGCATAACTCTTACCTCTTTAAGATCTACTCTAACTCATTAGTGAGTTAAAACTGTTCCTTTTAGGAGTTTAGGCCAAGCAACTTTTCCTAATAATGTACTTTTTTGTCTGAAGAAATTGTCCTTTATTTAGACCAGAATGTAAAGGAAGGTTTTTTTAAAACTAAATTAATACATACCTTTTTAAAAGAAGTAGTCTGCTTTCCTTGTTTAAGTATACTTACAACTTTTTGGTGTTTCCAGTGGATTAGTATAAAATTCAAAAACTTCAGACACCACAATTATGGAGGTTGCCTATTCAGAATTTCATAATACAATTTCTCCTTTTCCTTATCTTGGGATTTATTGGCAATCAGTCCATTATAGTTTTACCTTATTGTTTGGCTGTTTTACAGATTGAAGTGGATATTCCTCGTTGTCATCAGTATGATGAACTGCTGTCATCACCAGAAGGTCATGCAAAATTTAGGCGTGTATTAAAAGCCTGGGTTGTGTCTCATCCTGATCTTGTATATTGGCAAGGTAACTGTTTTTCCCTATTACTAAGACACTTTTTGAAGTGTTAGGAACATGTTGCATGACTGACAATTTTTAAAATGAAAACAAAATATCAAAATATCCTTGGCTTTGAGAAAAGTCAATACTAAAGCTATGCTCTATTTTTTGAGAGGTTTACATGAGAACTTTTTTTTTAACTTTGTCTAAATGTCTAATGAATATCATTTAAATGCAAGACATTTAATGAGACAACTTGCTGTCATGTTGATTAGGAAAGTATAAAGAATATTTTGTGCTATTGTAATCTTTGTGAATACACTTTTTCAATACTTATGCAAATAACAAAATAATTTTGTACCATAAATAATTTGGGGCAAGTTTACATTCTTGGCATTTAATGATCTACAACTTATGCTTATCAGGGTTACTGGGAATTGCGGAATAGGATATCACCCTGAACTTCTCATTTTTTTCTCTCTTTTTTAAAAAATATCTTTAATGCTCCATATCCTTGATTTGTAGCTTTCCTCATTACTGTTTTTGTGGTCATTGATAAATTCATGAATGAGAAATCCATTCCACATAGTCTTATTTTTGAATTTGTTATAATAGTGCTTATATTTCAATTCTGTGTCTATTTCTGGCCAAACCTGAAAATGAAGCTATTATTTTTCCTAGCTCTGTTCATTTTAGAGTTCTGACAGTTACAGATAAATTTATATACATTCTTTTAACATGACAGTGTATGAATAGCATTATTATTAATAAAAGAAATATGTCATGTATTTGTATTTTACTTCACAATTTTTTTTTTTGTGGTACGCGGGCCTGTCACTGTTGTGGCCTCTCCCATTGCGGAGCACAGGCTCCAGATGCACAGGCTCAGCGGCCATGGCTCACGGGCCCAGCCGCTCCGCAGCATGTGGAATCTTCCCGGACTGGGGCACGAACCCGCGTCCCCTGCCTCGGCAGGTGAACTCTCAACCACTGCGCCCAGGGAAGCCCTACAATTTTTTAAAGAATTTTTTTTCATCATCCCAGAGAAACATGTAAGAAAAATTTTCATCTCCTAGATAAGGAAACCTGTCTGGAGTTAAGTGATTGACAAGATCACACAGTCAGGTACTATATGCAAGCCTTCTATCATTTTTACATTTTTCTATTACTATATTTCTCTCTTCAACTCATAATAACCTTGATAATAATAATGGTTGGTTTATTTTGGACATTTACTATATGCCAGTCACCATCAGTTATTCCTCACAATAACCCATGACGTAATATATTTCTGAATGGGTAATAACGTACAATGCTTAATCTATATAGAAGTAATGCAGAGAACTCAATAAGGTATATATCTACAGTTCTCTTGGATTAAGTTTATTTGAATTCTTTCCCCAACCTCTCTCCATCAGGTCTTGACTCACTTTGTGCTCCATTTCTCTATTTAAATTTCAATAATGAAGGTAAGCCTATTTATCATTTAAATAATTATTGTGCATATTATTTTAAAATATTTTAATCAAACGTGAAAGTTTTTTATTTCATTGTAAGGTTCTTGCTCTCTTCCTAGTAGATATTGTACATTTCTGTGAAATAATCTATTAGACTCATTTTAGAGGATGTGAAGGATTGGTTTATTACTGGAGAGTTTCAGCTGTGACTAGAGATTTAGGGAGAACCTGATAGATTATTCTAAATGCATTCATCTACTTTGGTGACTATTTTTATGAAACTTTGGAGAAAATTCTGACTTTTTTAGAGATTAGTTTTAGTCTATATATACTTTCTGAACAATTTGTAAAGAAAACAATATTGATACTCTATCCTCCAGAGACTTTTATTTCAACCAGTACCTCCTTTTATTTTTTAAGCCACCACCTCCTTAATGAAGACTTTTCTTACCCTCTTGAATCCATATAGCACTTTGTATTTCCAGAAATATCTTCTGTATGTTTTGTATTATAGTTATTTATATACTAATATAGTAACCCTTTTTTTGTTTAGCAGCTTTTTTAAATGACAAGGGTTTTTTTTGTTTTGTTTTCTGTTCCCTCATATGATGCCTTTTATAGTAGGTTTTTCAATAAATATTTGAATATTTATTGCGAATATCTCTAATGATATCACATATAGAGAGTGTTACCATATATAGCATAAATCCTTAGAAGCCTCAATCTCAGAATCTCCATTTCTTCAAATTCTATTTCATATCAGAATTTTCATAGATTTTGGGAATTTGAGTAGCAATAGCATAATCCCAGAGAACTAAAATTTTACTATTTGACTACATTTTTAAATGCCTGTTCTCTGATATTAGTCTTTAGACTAGGTTTTGTTGTGTTTAGTTAAGCATAGCTCATTATCACACATACTGATTCAAAAATAGTAAAGGATCTGTGTTTGAAAGAACAATTTATTGCTAGTGTTTCTAAATCCAAAGTTCTCAGGCTCTTTGCATCAACAAAAATTAGCGATCTTGAGGTTTATATAGCTCATTAATAATGATTATGTTTAGAGATTTTAAAAATGCATAAAGTTCTGATAAGGTTTTTATTCTTGTAGGATAATGATTGCTGCGGTAGTTTGCTTTTTTGTTTGTTGTTTATTTTTGTTTTTTGGGTTTTTTGTTTGTTTTGGGTTTTTGTTTTTTTTTTGCTGCTGCAGTAGTTTGAAACTGAAAAGTTTGTAAGGTGGTTATCTTCTGTTGTCCAAAACATTTTCTGTTTTAAATGGTACAGGGTTTTTCCCCTTAAATTTTGTGCTTCCATCAATTATTAACATAACTCTTGTTTAAAAATAGATTCAAGGAATGTGCGCTGAGTGAGTGAATGACTGCTGATCTTTTACCTCATTAACTAATTTGTTATATTTGCCTTACTCTTTCTTAGCCTTGGCTTATGCCTGTATGTCTGCTTTTATCCCTAAATACCTGTATAACTTCTTCTTGAAAGACAACTCGCATGTAATACAAGGTAAGAAAATGTGTTTCTTTGCCTTTTTATAGGGAAAGCACTTATGTCAAAAGTGACCAATAGTCAGTTAAATTTATGATTTTGACCCAATAAAATATGGTGACAGGGCTTCCTTGGTGCACAGTGGTTGAGAGTCCGCCTGCCAATGCGGGGGACGCGGGGTCATGCTCCGGTCCGGGAAGATCCCACATGCCGCGGAACGGCTGGGCCCGTGAGCCATGGCCGCTGGCCCTGCGCGCCCAGAGCCTGTGCTCCACAACGGGAGAGGCCACAACAGTGAGAGGCCCGTGTACAGAAAAAAATATATATATATATGGTTACAGTGTGTCACTAAAACACGTGAAAAGATCATTAAGTTTAGTCTCTTCTCCAAGTCCACAAAGAATTATGGTATTTTGCTAATGACTGTTTAATATCTAATCTCAGTTTGGTTCAAATTCAGTCATGCCAGTTTAAGAAAATAAAAGTCCAGCTGTTTGTTTCTCTCACTATTAACATTGCCCACAAAAAGCTTCACCATGGAGCAAGCCTATCATGAATCAGTAAAAAGTTTAAGCAGTGTTTAATTGTGTAAGTAAATAGAATATTAAAAACACTTCTCATTCATCTTATTCATGCTCGATCACCCAAAATATCCTCCCACTTTCTTTTCTTTCCTAAAAGACACCTCCTCCTTCAGAGTTCAAGACGTAGCATAACCCATCTGTGAATTCTTTCAGGACTACTTCAGCCACATTCAAACTTTTATATAAGTTTTTGAGCTCATTTTTGAAAGTAATGTAACAGAAGTTTAATAATAAACATTTGTGAATCAGACAAACTGTTTCAAATTTAAGTTTCATTACTTATTGTGAGTCTTAAATAACTTAAGTTGTCTAGGTATAATGTTCCTCATATCTGAAATAAAAATTGTTGTAAAGGTTAAGCATTATAAGATATGTAAATACCTAGCACATAAAAACATTCATTTCAATAACAATAATTATTACTATATTATTTTTACTACTATTACTATTTTTATTATCATTATTACAATTTTTTGATAATGTAATTATTGTCATGGTATTATATATCATTTTATGTCTTATATTTTCAAGAAGATTTTAATGTTTTAAGGACAGGGAATTTTCTTATAGTTTTGTATTTCTTTTGGAACAGACTACAAAGTTGGTTGCAGTCTCCCCATTTACCATTTTTATGAAACTTATCCAACACCCCCTTCATTTAGACTTTTTTCCTTATATGTATATCCTATTAATTCTATTAAACTTTAAACAACTTAAAGCTGATGCTGTTTATTTATACCTGTGTCATTATGGTTTCATATAATTCACTCAATTTGAATAAAGCAGGAAAACTACAAGCTGTGTCTGATTTATCAAAAATTCTGAGTAAGTGGGGTCTCAATTAGCAATATTTTTACTTAGTTAGAAATGAGTATAAAACTAGAATACCAGAGGTCAATATAATGAAAAAAATAATTAGAAAGGAAGCAGAAAGGGAAATGTAAATTAAAAAGATAAAGAGACTGAAAATAAGAGGAAAAGAATATGGATAAATAGCGCAACACATACAATTTTTCCATCATCATTTACATTAGTATATAGAGAAAAATATTAAAATTCTTTTTAAAAACTTAGTGTTTGTGTTTACAAACACATCGAGGCATGTGATCATTCACGGTTCTCTGTGTCTGCCACATAGATGGGTGCTAGAAACTGAAGTAACGATCCATTGTCTCTATGTTAGTTTTGAAATGTAATTTGTATTGATTTGTATTTGTATATTGAAATGATTTGGCCTAAAATGGATATATCCAAGTCCCTGTACATTCCTAGGATGTGGACTTATATATAGTTGGGATTAACTTAAGAATGTTTTTTTTAGAGGGCAACAACTTTTTGTTTTGATTTCTTATAATTAAGAACAAGTATATTTTATAGGAAGAACTTACCTTTTGCTTGTAGGTTAATTTAGTAAAGGCATCCAACTTCAAGAGTCATGTAATATCATCTTCCAAGAATTTATGAATTGGTGTTCTGTAAATGTATACCTTGTATCTTAATAAGGATATGTTCCATACTTATTCATAGATTTCTTACTATCCTTTATCAGTAATGTTTATTATAGAGTTGACAGTGTACTCTAAGATTCCATAATACCAAAAGGAGCAGATTTAATAATACCTTGGATGATACCAGGAGATTTCAGGGGCTATTCATTGCAAAATATGTCAAACAGTCACCAAAGACAAACTGACAAAATTAAACGTAGAAAATAGTCAGGTTAGTATTTGTGCAACACAAAAGGTGATTCCTTTATCCTCAGTTAAACATAAGACAGCAGTATAATGCTGTTATTTTTAAAGCTAACATGAGGAGAGGAACCAAGATGGCGGAGTAGAAGGACATGCTCTCACTCCCTCTTGTGAGAACACCAGAATCACAACTAGCTGCTGGGCAGTCATCAACAGGAAGACACTGGAACTCACCAAAAAGGATACCCCACATCCAAAGACAAAGGAGAAGCCACAATGAGACGGTAGGGGGGCGCGCAGTCACAGTAAAATCAAATCCCATAACTGCTGGGTGAGTGACTCACAGACTGGAGAACACTTATACTACAAAAGTCCACCCACTGGAGTGAAGGTTTGGAACCCCACGTCAGGCTTCCCAACCTGGGGGTCTGGCAACGGGAGGAGGAATTCCTAGAGAATCAGACTTCGAAGGCTAGTGGGATTTGATTGCAGGACTTGGACAGGACTGGGGGAAACAGAGACTCCACTCTTGGAGGGCACACACAAAGTAGTGTGTGCATTGGGACCCAGGGGAATGAACGGTGACCCCAGGGGAGACAGAGCCAGGCCTACCTGCTAGTGTTGGAGGGTCTCATGCAGAGGTGGGGTGTGCCTGTGGCTAACCTTGGGGACAAGGACACTGGCAGCAGAAGTTCTGGGAAGTACTTCTTGGCGTGAGCCCTCCCAGAGTCTGTCATTAGCCCCACCAAAGAGCCCAGGTAGGCTCCAGGGTTGGGTTGCCTCAGGCCAAACAACCAACTGGGAGGGAACCCAGCCCCACCCATCAACAGTTAAGCAGATTAAAGTTTTGCTGAGCTCTGCCCACCAGAGCAGCAGTCAACTCTACCCACCACCAGTCCCTCCCATCAGGAAACTTACACAAGCCTCTTAGCCTCATCCACCAGAGGGCAGATAGCAGAAGCAAGAAGAAATACAATCCTGCAGCCTGTGGAACAGAAACCACATTCATAGAAAGATAGACAAGATGAAAAGGCAGAGGGCTATGTACCAGATGAAGGAACAAGATAAAACCCCAGAAAAACAACTAAATGAAGTGGAGATAGGCAACCTTCCAGAAGAAGAATTCAGAATAATGATAGTGAAGATGATCCAGGACATTGGAAAAAGAATGGAGGCAAAGATTGAGAAGATGCAAGAAATGTTTAACAAAAACCTAGAAGAATTAAAGAACAAATGAACAGAGATGAGCAATACAATAACTGAAATGAAAACTACACTACAAGGAATCAATAGCAGAATAACTGAGGCAGAAGAGCGGATAAGTTACCTGGAAGACAGAATGGTGGAATTCACTGCTGCAGAATAGAATGAAGAAAAAAGAATGAAAAGAAATGAAGACAGCCTAAGAGACCTCTGGAACAACATTAAACGCAACAGCATTCGCATTATAGGGGTCCCAGAAGGAAAAGAGAGAGAGAAAGGACCCGAGAAAATATTTGAAGCGATTAGAGTCAAAAAATTCCCTAACATGGGAAAGGAAATAGCCACCCAAGTCCAGGAAGCACAGAGAGTCCCATACAGGATAAACCCAAACAGAAACATAACGAGACACATAGTAATCAAATTAGCAAAAATTAAAACAAAAGAAAAATTATTGAAAGCAGCAAGGGAAAAATGACAAATAACATACAAGTGAACTCCCATAAGGTTAACAGCTGATTTCTCAGCAGAAACTCTACCAGCCAGAAGGGAGTGGCATGATATACTTAAAAGTGATGAAAGGGAAGAACCTACAACCAGATTACTCTACCCTGCAAGGATCTCATTCAGCTTTGATGGAGAAATCAAAAGCTTTACAGACAAGCAAAAGCTAAGAGAATTCAGCACCACCAAACCAGCTCTACAACAAATACTAAAGAAACTTCTCTAAGTGGGAAACACAAGAGAAGAAAAGGACCTACAAAAACAAAAACAAAACAGTTAAGAAAATGGTCATAGGAACATACATATCAATAATTACCTTAAACATGAATGGATTAAACGCTCCAACCAAAAGACACAGGCTCACTGAATGGATACAAAAACAAGACCCATCTATATGCTGTCTACAAGAGACCCACTTCAGACCTAGGGACACATACAGATGAAAGTGAAGGGATGGAAAAAGATATTCCATGCAAAAGGAAATCAAAAGAAGGGGGGAGTAGCCTTACTCATAACAGATAAAATAGACTTTGAAATGAAGACTGTTACAAGACATAAGGAAGGACACTACATAATGATCAAGGGATCAATCCAAGAAGAAGATATAACAATTATAAATATATATGCACCCAACATAGGAGCACCTCAATACATAGGCAAATGCTAACAGCTATAAAACAGGAAATTGACAGTAACACAATAATAGTGGGGGACTTTAACACCTCACTTACACCAATGGACAGATTATGCAGACAGAAAGTAAAAAGGAAACACAATCTTTAAAGGACACAATTGACCACATAGATTTAATTGATATTTATAGGACATTCCATCCAAAAACAGCAGATTTCACTTTCTTCTCAAGTGCACACAGAACATTCTCCAGGATAGATCACATCTTGGGTCACAGATCAAGCCTCAGTAAATTTAATAAAATTGAAATCATACCAAGCACCTTTTCTGACCACAACACTATGAGATTAGAAATGAATTACAGGGAAAAAAACATAAAAAACACAAACACATGGAGGCTAAACAATACGTGACTAAATAACCAAGAGATCACTGAAGAAATCAAAGAGAAAATCAAAAAATACCTAGAGACAAATGACAATGAAAACACGACTATCCAAAACCTATGGGTTGCAGCAAAAGCAGTTTTAAGAGGGATGTTTATAGCTATGCAAGCCTACCTCAAGAAACAAGAAAAATCTCAAATAATCTAACCTTGCACCTAAAGGAACTAGAGAAAGAAGAACAAACAAAACCCAAAGTTAGCAGAAGGAAAGACATCATACAGATCAGAGCAGAAATAAATGAAATAGAAACAAGGTAAACAGTGCCAAAGATCAATAAAACTAAAAGCTGTTTCTTTGAGAAGATAACTTGATAAACCATTAGCCAGACTCATCAAGAAAAAGAGGGAGACGACTCAAATCAATAAAATTAGAAATGAAAAAGGAGAAGTTACAACAGACACCCCAGAAATACAACGCATCCTAAGAGACTACTACAAGCAACTCTATGCCAATAAAATGGACAACCTAGAAGAAATGGACAAATTCTTAGAAAGGTATAATCTTCTAAGACTGAACCAGGAAGAAATAGGAAATATGAACAGACCAATCACAAGTATTGAAATTGAAACTGTGATTGAAAATCTTCCAACAAACAAAAGTCCAGGACCAGATGGCTTGACAGGTGAATTCTATCAAACATTTAGAGAAGAGTTAACACCCATCCTTCTCAAAGTCTTCCAAAAAATTGCAGAGGAAGGAACACTCCCAAACTCATTCTATGAGGCCACCATCACCCTGATACCAAAATCAGACGAAGATACTACAAAGAAAAGAAAGTTAGAGACCAATATCACTGATGAATATAAGTGCAAAAATCCTCAGCAAAATACTAGCAAACAGAATCCAACAGCACATTAAAAGGATCATACACTCAAGTGGGACTTATCCCAGGGATACAAGGATTCTTCAATATACACAAATCAATCAGTGTGATACACCATATTAACAAATTGAAGTATTAAAACCATATGATCATATCAATAGATGCAGAGAAAGCTTTTGACAGAATTCAACACCGATTTATCATAAAAACTCTTCAGAAAGTGGGCATAGAGGGACCCTACCTCAACATAATAAAGGCCATATGTGACAAACCCACAGCAAACATCATTCCCAATGGTGAAAAACTGAAAGCATTTCCTCTAAGATCAGGAACAAGACAAGGATGTCCACTCTCACCACTATTATTCAACATAGTTTTGGAAGTCCTAGCCACAGCAACCAGAGAAGAAAAAGAAAGAAAAGGAATCCAAATTGGAAAAGAAGAAGTAAAACTGTCACTGTTTGCAGATGACATGATACTATACATAGAGAATCCTAAAGATGCCACCAGAAAACTCCTAGAGCTAATCAATGAATTTGGTAAAGTTGCAGTATACAAAATTAATGCACAGAAATCCCTTGCATTCCTATACACTAATGATGAAATATCTGAATGAGGAATTAAGGAAACACTCCCATTTACCATTGCAACAAAAAGAATAAAATACCTAGGAATAAACCTACCTAGGGGGACAAAAGAACTGTATGCAGCAAACTATAAGACACTGATGAAAGAAATTAAAGATGATACCAACAGATGGAGAGATATACCGTGTTCTTGGATTGGAAGAATCAATATTGTGAAAATGACTCTACTACCCAAAGCAATCTACAGATTCAATGCAATCCCTATCAAATTACCAGTGGCATTTTTTACGGAACTAGAACAAAAAGTCTTAAAATTTGTATGGAGACACAAAAGACCCCGAATAGCCAAATCAGTCTTGAGGGAAAAAAACAGAGCTGGCGGAATCAGACTCCCTGACTTCAGACTATACTACAAAGCTACAGTAATGAAGACAATATGGTACTGGCACAAAAACAGAAACATAGATCAATGGAACAAGATAGAAAGCCCAGAGATAAACCCACACACCTATGGTCAACTAATCTATGAGAAAGGAGGCAAGGGTATACAATGGAGAAAAGACAGTCTCTTCAATAAGTGGTGCTGGGAAAACTGGACAACGACATGTAAAAGAATGAAATTAGAACACTCCCTAACACCATACACAAAAGTAAACTCAGAATGGATTTGAGACCTAGATGTAAGCCTGGACACTATAAAACTCTTACATGAAAACATAGGAAGAACACTCTTTGACATAAATCACAGCAAGATCTTTTTTGATCCACCTCCTAGAGTAATGGAAATAAAAACAAAAATAAACAAATGGGACCTAATGAAATTTCAAAGCTTTTGCACAGCAAAGGACACCAATGAACAAGATGAAAAGACAACCCACAGAATGGGAGAAAATATTTGCCAACGAATCAGTGGACAAAGGATTAATCTCCAAAATATATAAACAGCTCATGCAGCTCAATATTAAAGAAATAAACAGCCCAATCCAAACATGGGCAGGTAAGACCTAAATAGGCATTTCTGTGAAGAAGACATACAGAGAGCCAAGAAGTACATGAAAAGCTGCTCAACATCCCTAATTATTAGAGAAATGCAAATCAAAACTACAACAAGGTATCATCTCACACCAATTAGAATGGGCATCATCAGAAAATCTACAAACAACGAATGCTGGAGAGGGTGTGGAGAAAAGGGAACCCTCTTGCACTGTTGGTGGGAATGTAAATTGATACAGCCACTATGGAGAACAGCATGGAGGTTCCTTAAAAAACTAAAAATAGAATTACCATATGATCCAGCAATCCCACTACTGGGCATATACCCAGAGAAAACCATAATTCAAATAGACATATGCACCCCAACGTTCAGTGCAGCACTATTTACAAAGCCAGGTCATGGAAGCAACCTAAATGCCCATCGACAGACGAATGGATAAAGAAGAGGTGGTACATATATACAATGGAATATTACTCAGCCATTAAAAGGAACGAAATTGAGTCATTTGTTGAGACATGGATGGATCTAGCAACTGTCTCACAGAGTGAAGTAAGTCAGAAAGAGAAAAGCCAATATCGTATATTAACACATGTATGTGGAACCTGGAAAAATGGTACAGATGAACCGGTTTACAGGGCAGAAATTGAGACACAGATGTAGAGAACAAATGTATGGACACCAAGGGTTGAAAGCCATGGGGGTGGTGGTGGTGGTGGTGTGATGACTTGGGCGATTGGGATTGACATGTATACATTGATGTGTGTAAAATTGATGACTAATAAGAACCTGTTGCATTAAAAAAATAAAAATTAAAAAAAGGGATTAAACAGCACTTTTATTTTCTCCATACGAGTTGAATAAATCAAATTCTCTTCCCAGTTGCTGTGATTCAGAGTTAGTATTTTTAGTTTGTAGGTTAAATGTATGGAGTCAATGAAATGTCACTAGAAATTTTAAGACTCATAATACATAAAAAAGATATTTTTAGCAAGATAATTTTTAAAATAATACTGTTATCTTTTTATTAAATGTATTCTTCAATTTTTATAGAAAGAACAGTCAAAATTTTAAACTCAAGTTTGGTTTTTTAAAAAAATGCCATAGGGCTTATTTGTATTTTTCTCAATAATACAGTTTATAGTGTTTATTTATAATATATACCACATTATAAAATATTCCATATAACTTTTACAAGGATCATGCTTACAGTGAAATGTCTGTAATGTATTAAATGTGCTTTTCAAATAATTTTGACTATAATAAAACATTTGAGCAAAACACTCCTAAGCATATCTTACCAGAATCCACTTTCTATGTCTCACCTTAAATTACTTTGAAATAAAGAGTAATAGCATGCTATATGATATATAGCCACAGTTCTAATGTATAAAAGATACATTTAAAAGGAAAAATATATGTACCCTTTTTGTCTCATGGAATCATTGCCTTTAATATAGATCACAATAAATAAAATGGTCTTAGCTTTTTTTTTTTCCTTTGGAACCTGTAGTTTTAACTGAACTTTCATATGTGAAAGCCTGGAAATAATCTTTTTCCAAATTTGTCAGGCCTCTACAAGCATAGTGCTTAGCTAGATTCCTATGCTTTAAGAAAGATGAAGATATTTGGAGAATTCTCAGAAAAACAGTTAAAATAGGACTTATAAAATGAGTTGGTTATGTTATTTATGAGATGGCTGGATGGTGCCTCACTAGATGGCCAGCTCTTACAGGGCCATATTAGATAGCTTCCATTACACAAATAGCTTCCACAAATTGTTTCATATTTCAACTAGATATATGTTGAAAAAGAGGAGTTTTCATACTTGTTTTAACTATGAACTTCTTTAATACACTTTGAAAAGGCTTATTATACAAATAGGCAAGACCGTATCTGTTTCATATATGGAAATACAAGAGAAACCACAGTGTACACAGCACAAATTTGGAGAGATTGGTCAGAAAGGCCAAAAAGACTCATACTTAGTTTGATTGATTAACCAGTAATGTACTTTAATATTCAGTCTTTTTCCAAGGGATTTCATAGCCAAATATAGGAAATAAATATGAAAATAACTAATTATAAGTCAAGGAAATAAGTATACATGTTACTATATTAGCGCAGAGGAAGAAGTGGGGTGAGGTTATTTTGATTTTTTAACTTTGTTTTTGGTGGCAAAGGAAAGGAACGGCCTGTCTGGAAAGGTTTCTTAAGAGACAGAATACTTATTGACGAACTTGAAATTTGAGTAGGAATTTGCTTGGTGAAAGGGAGAAAGACATTCTGAAGACAGAGGACAAGGAAAAGAACTGAGGTAAAAAAAAGTGCAAAATGGATTGATAAAACAGCCAGTAGTCAAATCTGGTCCATGGAGCCAGAGAAAGAGGGATGGAGAGCTAAAGAATGAGCTGATACAGTACAGTGATTATTGGTTGCCAAAGTTTATGGAAGAGCAATGATTTATTCTTCAAAATGTGTATTTTAGGCTTGGAATTAGAAATACTCAGTTTTCATTTTCTTGGTTTCCCTCTTTGATTGTTCTCCCGTCCCCCTGTGTTTTATGGTGTTTTAAGCTTTAAACTTCAAAATAACATTGATTTTGATTAGCATAAATATCACATACACACTTTGTTTCCCATAGTTTTGGAAAACTCCTGTGTCATATGAAACCAATCAATTCAACAGCTAATTGTAATACTGCGTATTCATTTAGTCGTTTGTCTCTACTGAGATGAAAAGTTTCTATATTCAATGGCAACATTAAATCTTCTTTGAAAACATGTGTTTTTATATGTTTTTATTTTTTATAAATTTATTTATTATTTGTTTTTGGGTGTGTTGGTCTTTGTTGCTGCCCGCAGGCTTTCTCTAGTTGAGGCAAGCAGGGGCTACTCTTCGATGCGGTGTGCAGGCTTCTCATTGCGGTGGCTTCTCTTGTTGCAGAGCACAGGCTCTAGGCGCTTGGGCTTCAGTAGTTGTGGCATGCGGGCTCAGTAGTTGTGGCTCACGGGCTCTAGAGTGCAGGCTCACTAGTTGTGGTACATGGGCTTAGTTGCTCCGCGGCATGTGGGATCTTCCTGGACCAGGGCTCGAACCCATATCCCCTGCATTGGCAGGTGGATTCTTAACCACTGCGCCACCAGGGAAGTCCCAAAATGTGTTTTTATAATTATACTCTAATAGAACTTTAAACTTCTTTATTTTAAAATTTTTCATAAAATAGAGTATTTATATGCTTATAAGACTCAATGCTTTGCCTCTTACAGAAGAGAGAAAAATTATCTATTTAGTCAAGATGTCCTGTTCTGTTTTGTTTTTTAATCATGGTTCTATTAACTTATTACCTGCAGACATTTTTAAGAAGATAATAAATTTAATTACTTCTGCTGAAATGAATATTCATAATCATTTTTGGCACTATCAAATTGTCCCCAGCAAATTTACCATCGAGTTGATAAAGTACCAACACATAGAAACTTTAAAAAATAATATACTGATTAAACAATTCAGGGTTGTCCCCCTAAGATTATCTATGATTATTAAAATTACTCTTAGATTCAGAACCTTAGAGTGCCAGTTGGATTGAAGAAAATGGAGGGATTTGAAAGGGATAGATTGATTAGAGTTTCAGTGATATTGGAAAACAGGGTTATAACTTGCAAGACAGACATACTTTAAGGTATTGAAGAGAAGAAAAGGCAGGTTCAGGCCGGTGAGGAGAGGCAGCCAGTTAGTTATTAAGGATGGAAACTAATCCTTCATGGAAAATCCAACTATACCTTAATGTCATCTTGCACTTAAGAAAGAAACAACCCAGAAAACTGGCCTATAAAACATTTAAACTGTTGTTTGAAGTCACTGTACTATGTGTGTGTTCACCAAAACGGCCACTGGAGTTTCACCGCAACATTCAGCATATTGTTACACTGTTTATAAAACCAAGGCATAGTTACACTTGAACCATTAGAAGATGTAGAAGTCAGAACGGGAAAGATAGAGGGACGTACCATATAAACTTGGGAAATAAAATTGGGAAAATTTCTCCAATTTTTTGTTTACTTGTATATGTTTATAAATCCTTTGAAGGCAAGGGAACTATCTTCTTCACTGTAATGTCCCTAGCATTTAATGTAGTGCCACACATAGCTAGGATGAATATATAACTAACTAGTGATATTTTTGAGGGTTGAAGGGGCACTAAATGCACCAGACACTGAGTCTACCGTTGGCAACTGGGACTCTTCCAGGTAAACTAGGATGTATGGTCCCACTACACATAGACATTCAATAAGTATTTTAGGGGGAGAAAGGAAGACAGGCATCAAAGTCTGAAGTCCAGTTGTCAAATGGGAATATAATATAAATCTCCTTTCTCATCCAACAGTAGCAAAAAGAGAAGGAGAGTATGCAACTTCACTCTAAGGGTTATATATTTGGAAAAACAGTGCATTGCATATTTCCAGTTTAATGCACATCTTTGTCATGGATGACTTTAATGATAGGATATTGAAAGGTAGTAGGAAATACATTGAGCATTTTCAAAAATGTCTTGCATCATGTGACTAAGGAGATATTTCCTGAGACAGAAAATGTTCTACCATTACTAGAAATATTCCAAGATCTATTAAGTAAGCTGCTTGTAGATTTTTTTTTACTAGAGCAGGGTATGTGAGCAAAACATAAAATGATTCACAAATATAGCCCTAAAAATTACCTTTCTCTTTCCTTTCTCTTCTTTTGAAACCCCCTCTTCCCATTTAGACATAAAGGTTGGTGCTTATTCTTGTGGCTTTAGACAGTAAGCCAAATTTTATAGCTGGCAAACTTCATAATGGAAAATAATCTAATTTGGGTTCATTTGCAGTAAAATAACTTTGACTTCTTTTGAGTGCTGTGAGTCTAATGTCACCAAATGATTTAGTTTGGGCACATTTTAGTTGACAAGAGATTTATGACTCTCTGCATATTTATCTATAGTTCCATCTTCAGAATAAACTAGCAGCCTGATGGAAAATTACAAATAGTTACGGAATTGAGAATGCCATTTTCGGTTTGTGAGCAGAGGACACCTTTTGCTTTAAATCTGTTGCCCATTATCCTTCATCTTCTCCTTACCCCTGCTAAGAGAATGAAAGCAGAAAGACTGGTCGAAAAGGAAAAAATAAGGATATCCATGTGTGGGACTTAATAAAATGTCATCTCTGTATCTCTTTTATGAAAAATTTTTTGAAAACGAGTAGATATCTTATTTATAAACAGCTGCACAGAAATATGATAGTGTCGTATAAAATCCTTACACTGAATTCTTTGAGAATTGTCATTTAAAAGTATATGATAAATTTTTAAAAACCTATTCTATAGGAGAGGAATAAGAATTTTTAATATGGTGGCATTAGAAGGGAAAAAGACTATTTTCATTTAATATCTCATTGCAAAAAATTAAAAAGTATAAAGTTTCAGTAAAACAGAAATTTATATAAGACATGATTGTGTGCCAAAGTACAACATTAAACCTCACTTGAAGTTTAAGAGGAAATTTCATAAATACCTTGGTTTTTTTTTAAGAATAACATTTACCCTTACATAGGTCACCTATCAGTTAGAAAATACTGTTTTGGGGGTTATTATAGCTCTAGATGCAAATCTTCATTATTATAAATCACAATTAGAGTATTTTATGAATATTTTAAAAGAGTCAGCAGTAATATCCATGGGATTTTTTGTTTTATTTTGACTACCAGTCTGTTTTTCTGTAGCTCCTCTTAAATTCTCTCAGGTTGGTTTATAAATCAAAGGACATATTCATTTCAGTTTTTTTTTATTTGCTCTAAGGAACTTTTAAATTCATTTTTGAAATAACTTGAAATTTGACATAGTGCTGATATCATCAGTTCTGTCATATCTCTCCCTTAAAGAAATTTTTCTGAATGTAACAAACCATACTGTATCTCATTCCAGAGCTTATCCTGAGCAACCAAAACTTTTGCCAGCCTTATAATTTATATTTACATATATGGTATACAATAATATACAAAATAAGTGTATACACATATTTATGTGTGTATTTTATATATATATACACATATATATTTGTGTGTATTTATATGTGTATGTGTGTGTGTATATATGTATGTATGCAGTTATAACACATGTATAAATCCCACCATAAGTGTTTGGCAGGATACAAGGAAAATGTTTTCATGGTGGTTTAGGTTTCTTCAGTAGATCCTTAATTAGCCATGTAATCCTACATAGTAATTATCTTTTATCAGGCTCAGATAAGAAAGATATTTAATAAACTGGAGCATAGCTGTGGACAATTGCCTGAGGCATGATTTTCTAGTTTAAAATGAAGTGTGCTTTTTAAAGTTAATAACTATATGCTTTCATCAGCGTAAAGTTGAATGCTTATGATTGTTGATGTTGCATACCTCTGGCTTCTAGGTAAATTAGTACTATAAATATACCATTGCTAATTGGAAGGAGAAAAAAAGAAGTTAAAGAAAAGTTAATTAAACCCAGAAGTTCCCTGGGCCTTAGGATCTATCCTGGGTCTTCCCTTTACTGGAACAAATGCATATATCTGTATATGTAAACAAATTTGAGGTGTAATTATTCTATTTGTGACTGTGTTGTTCCTTATTTAAGTATCTGTTACACTTTCTGAACAATTAATAAATGCAAGACAGATTTAATATCACTAGACAAAATGATTTTGTTGAATTTAATAGGAAAAAATCATTCATCATGTGAATAATTTGTGATTCAGGAAATGAAGTGACAGCTCTGAAGGTAGAAAATAAGTTGTGGCATAGCTTTTAATGAAAAGCTTTGTTTATTTAATAATTAGCCATGTTTGAAGTAGTAACAAAACAGAAAATTAATAAAGTATGTTCTCTTCATGGAGAAACCAAATCTCATTCAAAATGTAAATAAAACTAATTTATGTGGATTTAATGTCTTTATTTGAAGTACTATGTAAAAAAAAAATGATTGTCTTAAACTTTATTGTCATTTCAGAGTATCTGACTGTATTCTCTCAGATGATTGCATTCCATGATCCAGAGCTAAGCAATCATCTCAATGAAATTGGATTTATTCCAGATGTAAGTACTTGTTGCATTAATAGAAATGAGGTAAAAAGAAATAAAGCAGAAATCGGCAGCACAACAAAGTACTGTTTTTAAAGTTTTGTTGTCCTAAGAAGTCCATGTATCTAAACAAGTTCCTGCTACTAATTATAGTCTTTTGTTATAAAGTTTGTGTGGTTACCTTCCATATTCTCACTTTAAGTAAAGGGGAAGTATCTTATTTTTCTTGATACTATCAAATTATTTTTAAAAACCCAGTAGTGTGAGTGTTGTATTAAACTGTGATGTTAGCAGTTTTCACTTGGATTTTTTGATATTCAGGCCTGTTTTTGAAGAAGTAGGAAATTTGAACTTAGTAAATTCTTAAGTAGCTGCTTCTGTGTTTTGCTTGATACATTACCTTGGAAACTTTGCCAGATTTTGGCTTACTTCATTAGCTTCTTGGGTTCCTTATGAAACCAAAAGTCAGAGTTGACTGTCAAAGGTTAGCCAAGGTATAGCTTAGCCTATTACTCACATGTAGTATGTGACACGGACTCAAACCTCTTTTAAAAGTATCACAGGACTTTGTGAAACAAAACAAAACAAAAAAGAACCTTTTTGAGATAGCAATCTCCTTATTCTATCTTAACCTTCTTTGTTTCCTGATCATACCTTTCCTCTTAAGGCTTATATCCAGAAACCCATATGTTGATGGTAAGACTAGGGGTGAAAAATGTTTATATTAACACTATACTAATGCATTTAAAGTGTTAACAGTAACACTTACAGTATAAATACTTGCAGGGTGCTTTGAAGTTTAAAAAGTTTAAAAATACTTTCACAAACATTTCATTTGATTCTCAAGACAAATCTGTAAGGTGTATGAAGCAAGTAATTTCAGCATTAGTAGATAAGAAATTTATTGTTTGAGAAGGTAACAAAACTAAATAGTCTCAGAACATAAAACTTTAACTTATGTCATTTGACAGCCCTCTGCCCCTAGTCTGGTTCATCTTCCAGTGGGAGAACAGAGACTAAAACATAGGTGTACTAATTCTAGTTCATTGCTCTGTGTGTTGCACTGTAATTCTGTGATGTCATCGTCAGGCCTAAAGTAGCCATCCTTCATATATACAGTGGTATTTGCTTCTAGACCTATGGAGAAATACCTTTCATTTGAGTACATGGCTTGCTCAATGAGGGCTCCAAAAAATATATATACATATTATAAAACAAATAAAATAAGATTAAACCCTATAATTATGTATAGAGATAGAAAACTTTGTAAAAATTTAACCAGTATATATATTATCATATTAAGTATTCATTTTTACATAACCCTACCTTTCCTGCTTCACATTATAAATGTGAGATATGGCATAAGACAATACTAGATTAAATCTTATGGCTAGAGTTGAAGAAATTATAAAGGAACTGATTGCCGAATTGGTAATTGTTTTAGGTTTCTGAGGGAAAAAATACTATGATATAGACTTAAAAAAAAGGATAATTCTTTTTTAAAAATTCCCTTGAAAGCACCTAATTGTGCTCAGTGACTAAACAGAAAACTACACTGCTTTAGTCAGAGTTTTAGATTGAGAAGAATCATTTATGTAGAAAAATATGTATGGAATTATAAAGATAGTCTGATAAAATCCTTAGACATATTCATGAACATAGTATTAAAAAATCACATATGGAAAAATAACTTATCTTTGCTTAATCAGAAAAATTAAACTCTGAAAGTGTATGGTATATGAGAAGAGGCAAGCAAAAAACATTGTTAAAAAATAATGTGGACATATATTAAGCGCTTACTGTGCACTAAGCACTGCTCTAACCCTCTTTAAGCACTCCTCTAATCCTCACAAGTTTGCAATCTAATTAAACAATGACTATTAAATATTTATACGTAAAATCAATTTGGGAAAGGCTAATAGCATGATGGAAGTAAAATTCTAGGTAACAATAACATGAAAGGTAAGAGTCAGTGGGATTTCAACTTAAAAGTGTTCTAATGATTTTGTATCATTTGAGGGGAAAGTAAATATGCTCTTTATATTTAGACATCAAGTCAGGCATCCTTTCAGATCTGGGATTTGATTTTACCGTACTCAAAAGCTAATAAATGAGCCTGTTACTATTTCATGGATATTGGCAGAAAATCCAAGACTCCTGTGTCAGAGACAAAGGACTTACTCACTCACAGCACAGCAAGCAGCATGAGCATTAGCATATTTGTCTTGATTTCCCTTGCTTCCAAATCCCATAGAGACGACACAGAGGGTCCAAATGATACCTGCATAATGCAGTGGATTGTGTTATAGGAGAGGAACTCCGAGTTTAGGGAACTTGATTTTTTTTTTAAATGGATATTAAACATATCTTCATTTACTCTGGAGAGAGAAAGAAAGAGAGAGAGAGAGAGAGGCTATCGTTTTCTTCTGAGGCTATAAGAAAACCTGTCTGTTGCTGCAAAAAGAGACTCTATCTCTGTTTACCAAGGCTATTTTTGTACAAACATCGTTGAGACTATACTGCAGAACAAAGGGCAGTTAGCATCTCTGCTCACAAGAAATGTAGAAGTACAGGAATGCATATTAAAATTTGAATGGTACTCACTAAAAGAATAGAAAGAAAATGTATAACTTTTAAATGGAATGGGGGAGTGTGGAACAAAGGAAAGTCATCCACCCCATTAAAAACATAGAGAAAACACAGAAAGAGGGTAAGCTAAGTAGATTACCTAATAAAGGAAATTATTAGATATTTTTAAAAATCCATCTATATGCTGTTTATAAGAGACAAATGTAAAAATTTAAGGATATTGGTCAAAAAGGAGATTTAAAAAATATGAGGCAAATATTAACCAAAAGAAAACTAATGCAGTGATATTAATATAAACTAGTAAAACAGAAAGCACAAAATAAACCCATCCAGGTATGGAATTTGGTATATGACAGAAATGGCTCTATAAGTCAATTTGAAAAGATTATTCAATAAATGGCCCTGATGCAATTGCGTAACTATATGGAGGGAGGTGGGAATCAAAGCCAACCTCACACCATACATAAAAATAAGTTCTAGCTTGCCTAGAAGACATACATATGGAATGTCAGATTTATAATTTCCATCTAGGAAGGAATTCTTACAGAAGTTATAGAAAGTACAAAGCATAATATTTAAAGAAGAGAGAATTAAAATTCAGGAATGGTAGAAAGGGGCTTTCCATTATATTGGAGTCTATAATGTACTATTTTGCTTTAAAAGTTTTTCAAAGCATTTGTGACAAAATGTTAGTTAATGTTTGTTAAATCTGAGTGGAGGGTACTTTAGTGTTTGTTAAATGTGCTGCTATATAAGGTGAGTTAATTATTTAATAATTCAATAATTTTGATATAATATCTTCATTCTATTTAGCTTCCCTCTCCATTATGACCCTCTCCTATAATTACTGGGGTATTTTTGTATAACTTCTTGTAAAAGCTTCAATACTAGTAATGCGAAAGTAATATTGATTCATATATATAGTGTGATTAGCTTTATGAGACATTCATAAGTCGCATGGGGTGGGGGACAGTTCCTTGTGGGTTGAGAATGTCCAGTATGTGGCAAATACTGAGCATCCCTGGCCCCCAGCCACTGATTGTCTATAATAATCCCCTAATCATTGTGACAATAAAACGCCTACACGTTATTTCTGAAAAATGTCTCTACATGTATTTCCAAACATCCTCTAGGGAACACTTCTATCACTATTGAGAGTCCTAGAGTTAACAAAAGAGAAGTTAGGGGAAAGAGAATATATCTTAACCTGGAGGAAATTCCCTTTTCTCTGACTATTCTTTTGTCACGGAGAAAGGGCAAAAGGAGAGATATTTAACACAGTTAAAGTGTTAATAGGAAGATTGTTTTTTGGGGTTTTTTTGTTGTTGTTTTTGTGGTACGTGGGCCTCTCACTGTTGTGGCCTCTCACACTGCGGAGCGCAGGCTCAGTGGCCATGGCTTACGGGCCCAGCCGCTCCGCGGCATGTGGGATCTTCCCGGACCGGGGCACGAACCCGTGTCCCCTGCATCAGCAGGTGGACTCCCAACCACTGCGCCACCAGGGAAGCCCTGTTTTTAGTTTTTTGAAATCTTGATTTTTTTGTGTGTGTTTTGTTGGCCTGTTTCTCAAGTTTGGAGATAACATGGAAATGTTGAGACTATTTTTAAATTTAATTTAGCAAAAAGATTTGATGTTTTTAACGTAGAGATTATTGACAATGAATAGTGGTGGGAGAGGTATGATGAAATGGAGAATTTTTCTAACATTTTTCTTATTCTATTAATAATCACTTATTTTTAGTTACATGTCATTAGTTTGTATGTGCAGTCTTGCTTTCTTTTTTTTTTCCCGAATTATTGCCTTCAGTGTTCTACCTTTAAGATGATTGCTTATGTTATACAGCAGAAACTAACACACCATTGTAAAGCAATTATACTCCAATAAAGATGTTAAAAAAAAAAAAAAAAGATGATTGCTTAGGTGACTTTCTGCACCTCCAACAATACAGGCTAGGATTCATCAAGGGCAAATGTGGACACTTTGGTAATGAGATCCCAAACTGAGTTTCCTGCTCAATAACTAATCCTATCAAAGTAAGCCCTCATTAATCTTCCATCATTAAAATGCAGACTCCTATTGCAGGAAAGATTGTGATTTCTGGCTCCTTTCCATTTGCCGTGGGTCACAGAACTCTGAATACTGAGTACTGCTGAAGCTTGAATAGTTAGGAATGTTGTGCACTGATGTGATGCTTAGATTATATATATCATGGTAGTTATGTGATTTACATATAAATAGGGTGAATAATGTGTATTTGGCAAAATTGGGGCCAGAGTGATTTTTATCATTTCTGTCTTGGTGTATGTTCTGCGTCTGAAAACATACCAGTCCTTTGAAATGAGAACAGGAAAGTATGTTTCTTCATTCTTAAGGAAACTATTTTTCTGAAATGCTATAAATAGCATTCAACCTGCAAATTATGAAAAGTTGTCCGGTGGCCAGTAAGAGAAATGATAAGGGCTATATCTCAGTACTATATGTGCCTCTTGAACCTAACTGTCTGCTAAAGATAAAGCTAACAAATTCAGTCGTAAGCAAGTATGCTGGCAAAACCGTTGTCATTTAACTACAGTCTTAATGGATGCTTATACTACTACTGATTTTCTCCCTCCCTAAAAGTTTATCACTGTCATTTTCAAATTTTATATTGAGCTGAGTTTGTACTAACCAAAAATGTGAAAGGATTTCTCAGAAATATTTATGTATTTATTTGTTTTGTTTGTTCATTTGTTCCTTCATTCATTCCTGGCCTTCATGTTGTTATTGTTACATAAAGAAATTTTAGGTTTTAATCTAAAGAGGAGATTAGTGACAATGAGCTTTTTAGATTTTTATCAAGTGTGGTTACAGGGTAAATTAGGAAGTTGCACCCTGTTTAGAGTCTCCCATAACAAGAGTCCCCACTAACCTGTTCTAATCCATCTGTGGAGTGCCAGGATATGTCCTTTGTCTAGCTATTGCTGTTTTCCCTGACTTTAGTCCTAACCCCATTCTACTGACCTTGGGTTCTTTAAAGCCCTTAAATACAAAAGGCTTACTGAGCTCTCTTTCTTACGATAAAGCTTAATTACCTTTCAGAAAGGACTCATATCTCAGAAGCCAAAGACTTATTAATTCCATAGGCCAGGTATCTTCTTGCTAAGAACACATACATACAAGTTAAGTATCCAGCAAGTTTCCCTCTTTAGTAAATCCTCACTCTGTTTTCAATCTAATGTATCCTTATACTGGTTGAGAGACAAGTAAAAGGAAGTAAATGCTTAGTGAAATAAGTCAGACAAAGACAAATACTATATGATATAACTTATATGTGGAATCTAAAAAATAATATAAATGAATCTATATGCAGAACAGAAATAGGCTCGCAGACATAGAAAACAAATTTATGGTTACCAAAGGAGAGAGGGAGCAGGGGAGGGACAAATTAAGGGTATGGAATTAACAGAAACAAACTACTATACATAAAATAGATAAGCAACAGAATTTACTGCATAGCACAGGGGATTACACCCAATATCTTATAATAACCTATAATGGAATGTACTCTACAGAAAACAAACCTGAATCACTGTCCTGTACATCTAAAACTAACACAATGTTGTAAATCATCTATACTTCAATTTTTTTTTTTTGCGGTACGCGGGCCTCTCACTGTTGTGTACTCTCCCATTGCGGAGCACACGCTCTGGACGCGCAGGCTCAGCGGCCATGGCTTACGGGCCCAGCCACTCCGCGGCATGTGGGATCTTCCCAGACCAGGGCACGAACCCATGTCCCCTGCATCGGCAGGCGGACTCTCAACCATAGCGCCACCAGGGAAGCCCTATACTTCAATTTTTTTTTTTAAAAAAAGAAGGATGTATGGTATGATACAGCAGTTCTCAAACTTTTTGATCGGTCTTAGGACCCATTCACGTTTTTAAAAATTATCAAATATCCCAGAGTTTTTATGTGGGTTTATATCTCTTAGTATTTACTGAGACATTTAAAAAATTATGTATTTATTCATTTAAAAATGACAATAACGAAACCATTGCATGTTAACAAAATAACATTTTTCTGAAAAATAATTGTTTTCCAAAACAAACAAAAAATAATGGAGGAGTGGTATTGTTTTATATTTTTGCAATTTCTACTTAATAGAGGAAAGTTATATTCTCATACCTGCTTCTAAATTCAATCTGGTTGCAATACCTTATTTTAGTTGAAGTACATGAAGAAAATCTGGTGGCCCTACATGGGCATGTAATGGCAAAGGACCTTTTCAGACAGTGGTAGTTTCTTAAAGCTTAATTGCAATGTACAATCTAAAACTATATCAATAAACTTTTCAGATTCTTTTATTTTCAAGTCCATCAATCTATCTTGCACTGTGAATGGCTCTTTTACCCGTACATGATTTTGTAATGTTGTGCATTGGTCATTTAGAAAATACTGGTGCACTGAATTATGCAGATCTTTCAACTATGAGACATTTTATTATACAATATCAAAAAAATCACATTCGTTAATATCACCACTGATCTCATCCAAAAAGTCATTAAGTATTGAGAAGCTGCCAAGCTAACAGTGGCAGATACAAGTTTTCCAAAGTTCTAATCTTCACCTGACAGCTATTGTTGTTTCTTGAAGTGAAAGGTTCACTTCATTTTTGAGAAATATCTGCCAAATATCCAAGCCTGAAAAAAATTACTGTTTTTATGTCATTCAAAAAATGGCATTTCTTGAAAAAAACACCTACATTCACTCATAGCTGAAATGATTGCCCAAGTGCTTTTTTCTCAAGACAATCTTTTTTTTTTTTTTACACTAAGCAACAGATTTTTTTTAAAACATCTTTATTGGAGTATAATTGCTTTACAATGGTGTGTTAGTTTCTGCTGTATAACAAAGTGAATCAGCTATGCATATACATATATCCCCATATCCCCTCCCTCTTGCGTCTCCCCCGCACCCTCCCTATCCCACCCCTCTAGGTGGTCACAAAGCACCGAGCTGATCTACCCGTGCTATGCTGCTGCTTCCCACTAGCTATCTATTTTAAGTTTAGAAGTGTATATATGTCCCTGCCACTCTCTCACTTTGTCTCAGCTTACCCCTCCCCCTCCCCATATGCTCAAGTCCATTCTCTAGTAGGTCTGTGTCTTTATTCCCATCTTGCCCCTAGGTTCTTCATGACCATTTTTTTGTTTGTTTTTAAGATTCCATATATATGTGTTAGTATACGGTATTTGTTTTTCTCTTTCTGACTTACGTCACTCTGTATGACAAACTCTAGGTCCATCCACCTCACTACAGATAACTAAATTTCGTTTCTTTTTATCGCTGAGTAATATTCCATTGTATATATGTGCCACATCTTCTTTATCCATTCATCTGTTGATGGACATTTAGGTTGCTTCCATGTCCTGGCTATTGTAAATAGAGCTGCAATGAACATTGTGTTACATGACTCTTTTTGAATTATGGTTTTCTCAGGATATATGCCCAGTAGTGGGATTGATGGGTCATATGGTAGTTCTATTTGTAGTTTTTTAAGGAACCTCCATACTGTTCTCCATAGTGGCTGTATCAATTTACATTGCCACCAACAGTGTAAGAGTGTTCCCTTTTGTCCACACGCTCTCCAGCATTTATTATTTGTAGATTTTTTGATGATGGCCATTCTCACTGGTGTGAGATGATATCGCATTGTAGTTTTGATTCGCATTTCTCTAAAGATTAATGATGTTGAGCAGTCTTTCATGTGTTTGATGGCAATCCGTATCTCTTCTTTGGAGAAATGTCTATTTAGGTCTTCTGCCCATTTTTGGATTGGGTTGTTTGTTTTCTTGATATTGAGCTGCATGAGCTACTTGTAAATTTTGGAGATTAATCCTTTGTCAGTTGCTTCATTTTCAAATATTGTCTCCCATCCTGTGGGCTGTTTTTTGGTCTTGTTTATGGTTTCCTTTGCTGTGCAAAAGCTTTTAAGTTTCATTAGGTCCCATTTGTTTATTTTTGTTTTTATTTCCATTTCTCTAGGAGGGGGGTCAAAAAGGATCTTGCTGTGATTTATGTCATAGAGTGTTCTGCCTATGTTTTCCTCTAAGAGTCTTATAGTGTCTGGCCTTACATTTAGATCTTTAACCCATTTTGAGTTTATTTTTGTGTATGGTGTTAGGGAGTGTCCTAATTTCATACTTTCACATGTACCTGTCTAGTTTTCCCAGCACCACTTATTGAAGAGGCTGTCTTTTCTCCACTGTATATTCTTTCCTCCTTTATCAAAGATAAGGTGGCCATATGTGCATGGGGTTATCTCTGGGCTTTCTATCCTGTTCCATTGATCTATATTTCTATTTTTGTGCCAGTACCATACTGTCTTGATTACTGTAGCTTTGTAGTATAGTCTGAAGTCGGGGAGCCTGATTCCTCTAGCTCCATTTTTCGTTCTCAAGATTGCTTAGGCTATTCAGGGTCTGTTGTGTTTCCATACAAATTGTGAAATTTTTTGTTCTAGTTCTGTGAAAAATGCCAGTGGTAGTTTGATAGGGATTGCATTGAATCTGTAGATTGCTTTGGGTAGTAGAGTCATTTTCACAATGTTGATTTTTCCAATCCAAAAATATGGTATATCTCTCCCATCTATTTGTATCACCTTTAATTTCTTTCATCAGTGTCTTATAATTTTCTGCATACAGGTCTTTTGTCTGCTTAGGTAGGTTTATTCCTAGATATTTTATTCTTTTTGTTGCAGTGGTAAATGGGAGTGTTTTCTTAATTTCACTTTCAGATTTTTTATCACTAGTGTATAAGAATGCCAGAGATTTCTGTGCATTAATTTTGTATCCTTCTACTTTACCAAATTCATTGATTAGCTCTAGTAGTTTTCTAGTAGCATGTTTACTATTCTCTATGTATAGTATCATGTCACCTGCAAACGGTGACAGCTTTACTTTTTCTTTTCCAATTTGGATTCCTTTTATTTCTTTTTCTTCTCTGATTGCTGCGGCTAAAACTTCCAAAACTATTTTGAATAAGAGTGGTGAGAGTGGGCAACCTTGTCTTGTTCCTGATCTTAGTAGGAGTGGTTAAGGTTTTTCACCATCGAGGACGATGTTGGCTGTGGGTTTGTCATATATGGCCTTTATTATGTTGAGGAAAGTTCCCTCTCTGCCTACTTTCTGCAGGGTTTTTATCATAAATGGGTATGGAATTTTGTCGAAAGCTTCTCTGCATCGATTGAGATGATCATATGGTTTTTCTCCTTCAAATTGTTCATATGGTGTATCACGTTGATTGATTTGCGTGTATTGAAGAATCCTTGCATTCCTGGAATAAACCCCACTTAATCATTGTGTATGATCCTTTTAATGTGCTGTTGAATTCTGTTTGCTTGTATTTTGTTGAGGATTTTTGCATCTATGTTCATCAGTGATATTGGCCTGTAATTTTCTTTCTTTGTGACATCTTTGTCTGGTTTTGGTATCAGGGTGATAGTGGCCTCGTAGAGTGAGTTTCGGAGTGTTCCTCCCTCTGCTATATTTTGGAAGAGTTTGAGAAGGATAGGTGGTAGCTCTTCTCTAAATGTTTGATAGAATTCGCCTGTGAAGCCATCCAGTCCTGGGCTTTTGTTTGTTGGAAATTTTTGTGTGTGTGTGTGTGTTACACGGGCCTCTCACTGTTGTGGCCTCTCCTGTTGCGGAGCACAGCCTCCAGACGCGCAGGCTCAGCGGCCATGGCTCACAGGCCCAGCCACTCCGCGGCATGTGGGAATTTCCTGGACTGGGGCACAAACCCGTGTCCCCTGCATCAGCAGGCAGACTCTCAACCACTCCGCCACCAGGGAAGCCCGGAAGATTTTTAATCACAGTTTCAATTCAGTGCTTGTGATTGGTCTGTTCATATTTTCTATTTTTTCCTGGTTCAGTCTCAGAAGGTTGTGCATTTCTAAGAATGTGTCCATTTCTTCCAGGTTGTCCATTTTATTGGCATAGAGTTGCTTGTAGTAATCTCTCATGATCCTTTGTATTTCTGCAGTGTCAGTTGTTACTTCTTTTTCATTTCTATTTCTATTGATTTGAGTCTTCTCCCTTTTTTTCTTGGTGAGTCTGGCTAATGGTTTATCACTTTTGTTTATCTTCTCAAGGAACCAGCTTTTAGTTTTATTGATCTTTGCTATCATTTCCTTCATTTCTTTTTCATTTATTTCTGCTCTGATCTTTATGATTTCTTTCCATCTGCTAACTTTGGGTTTTTTTTTTGTTCTTCTTTCTCTATTTGCTTTAGGTGTAAGGTTAGGTTGTTTATTTGAGATGTTTCTTGTTTCTTAAGGTAGGATTGTATTGCTATAAACTTCCCTCTTAGAACTGGTTTTGCTGCATCCCACAGGTTTTGGGTCATCGTGTTTTCATTGTCATTTGTTTCTAGGTATTTTTTGATTCCCTCTTTTATTTCTTCAGTGATCTCTTAGTTATTAAGTAGTGTATTGTTTAGCCTCCATGTGTTTGTATTTTTTACAGATTTTTTCCTGTAATTGATATCTAGTCTCATAGCATTGTGGTCAGAAAAGATGCTTGATACGCTTTCAGTTTTCTTAAATTTACCAAGCCTTGATTTGTGACCCAAGATATGATCTATCCTGGACAATGTTCCATAAGCACTTGAGAAGAAAGTGTATTCTGTTGCTTTTGGATGGAATGTCCTACAAATATCAATTAAGTCCATCTTGTTTAATGTATCATTTAAAGCTTGTGTTTCCTTATTTATTTTCATTTTGAATGATCTGCCCACTGGTGAAAGTGGGGTGTTAAAGTCCCCTCCTATGATTGTGTTACTGTTGATTTCCCCTTTTATGGCTGTTAGCCATTGCCTTATGTTTTGAGGTGCTCCTATGTTGGGTGCATAAATATTTACAATTGTTATATCTTCTTGGATTGATCCCTTGATCATTATGTAGTGTCCTTCTTTGTCTCTTGTGATAGCCTTTGTTTTAAAGTCTGTTTTGTCTGATGTGAGAATTGCTACTCCAGGTTTCTTTTAATTTCCATTTGCATGGAATATCTTTTTCCATCCCCTCACTTTCAGTCTGTATGTTTCCCTAGGTCTGAAGTGGGTGTGTTGTAGACAGCATATGTACTGGTCTTGTTTTCATTTCCATTCAGCCAGTCTGTGTCTTTTGGTGGGAGCATTTAATCCCTTTACATTTAAGATAATTATCGATATGTATGTTCCTATTACCATTTTTTTAATTGTTTTGGGTTTGTTACTGTAGGTCTTTTCCTTCTCTTGTGTATCCTGCCTAGAGAAGTTCCTTTAGCATTTGTTGTAAAGCTTGTTTGGTGTTGCTGAATTCTCTTAGCCTTTGCTTGTCTGTAAAGGTTTTAATTTCTCCGTCAAGTCTGAATGAGATCCTTACTGGGTAGAGTAGTCTTGTTTGTAGGTTTTTCTCCTTCATCTCTTTAAATATGTCCTGCCACTCCCTTCTGGCTTGCAGAGTTTCTGCTGAAAGATAAGCTGTTAACATGGGGATTCCCTTGTGTGTTATTTGTTGTTTTTCCCTTGCTGCTTTTAATGTTTTTTCTTTTTGTTTAATTTTTGAGTTTGATTAATATGTGTCTTGGCATGTTTCTCCTTGGATTTATCCTGTATGGGATTCTCTGTGCTTCCTGGACTTGATTAACTATTTCCTTTTCCATATTAGGGAAGTTTTGAACTATAATCCCTTGAAATATTTTCTCAGTCCCTTTCTTTTTCTGTTCTTCTGGGACCCCTATAATTCGAATGTTGCTGCATTTAATGTTTTCCCAGAGGTTTCTGAGACTGTCCTCAATTCTTTTCATTCTTTTTTCTTTATTCTGCTCTGCAATAGTTATTTCCACTATTTTATCTTCAGTTATTCTGCTATTGTTCAGCTATTCTGCTATTGTTCAGTTATTCTGCTATTGATCCCTCTAGAGAATTTTTAATTTCATTTATTGTGTTATTCATCACTGTTTGTTTGCTCTTTAGTTCTTCTAAGTTCTTGTTAAACGTTTCTTGTATTTTTTCCATTCTATTTCCAGGATTTTGGATCATCTTTACTATCATTATTCTGAATTCTTTTTCAGGTAAACTGCTTGTTTCCTCTTCATTTGTTAGGTCTGGTGTTTTTTGCCTTGCTCCTTCATCTGCTGTGTGTTTCTCTGTCTTCTCATTTTGCTTATCTTACTGTGTTTGGGGTCTCCTTTTCACAGGCTACAGGCTCGTAGTTCCCGTTTTTGGTGTCTGTCCCCAGTGGCTAACATTGGTTCAGTGGGTTGTGTAGGCTTCCTGGTGGAGGGGACTAGTGCCTTTGTTCTGGTGGATGAGGCTGAATCTTGTCTTTCTGGTGGGCAGGTCCACCTCTGTTGGTATGTTTTGGGGTGTCTGTGGCCTTATTATGATTTTGGGCAGCCTCTCTGCTAATGGATGGGGTTGTGTTCCTATCTTTCTAGTTGTTTGGCATAGGGTGTCCAGCACTGTATCTTGCTCGTCGTTGAGTGGAGCTGTGTGTTGGTGTTGAGATGGAGATCTCTGGGAGATTTTCACCATTTAATATTACGTGGAGCTGGGAGGTCTCTTGTGGGCCAGTGTCCTGAACTTGGCTCTCCTACCTCAGAGGCACAGCCCTGATGCCTGGCTCGAGCACCAAGAGCCTGTCATCCACACAGCTCAGAATAAAAGGGAGGGAAAAAAAGAAAGAAAGAAGAAGATAAAATAAATTTATTAAAATAAAAAATAATTATTAAAAAAAATTTTTTTAAGTAATAAAAAAAAAGGACAGACAGAACCCTAGGACAAATGGTAAAAGCAAAGTTATACAGACAAAATCACACACAGAAGCATACACATACACACACAAAAAGAGAAAAAGGGAAATATATATATATATATATATATATATATATAGTTGCTTCCAAAGTCCACCTCCTCAATTTGGGATGATTCGTTGTCTATTCAGGTATTCCACAGATGCAGGCTACATCAAGTTGATTGTGGAGATTTCGTCTGCTGCTCCTGAGGCTGCTGGGGGAGATTTCCCTTTCTCTGTTCGCACAGCTCCCAGGGTTCAGTTTTGGATTTGGCCCCGCCTCTGCGTGCAGGTCACCTGAGGGCATCTGTGTCCGCCCAGACAGGATGGGGTTAGAGGAGCAGCTGATTCGGGGGCTCTGGCTCACTCAGGCCGGGGGGATGGAGGGATATGGAGTGCGGGGCGAACCTGTGGCAGCAGAGGCCAGCGTGACGTTGCACCAGCCTGAGGCGCGCCATGCGTTCTCCCTGGGAAGTTGTCCCTGGATTACGGGACCCTGGCACTGGCGGGCTGCCCAGGCTCGCGGGAGGGGAGGTGTGGATAGCGACCTGTGCTTGCACACAGGCTCCTTGGTGGCGGCAGCAGCAGCCTTAGTGTCTCCTACCCGTCTCTGGGGTCCGCGCTTTTAGCCACGGCTCGCGCCCGCCTCTGGAGCTCCTTTAAGCAGCGCTCTTAATCCCCTCTCCTCGCGCACCAGGAAACAAAGAGGCAAGAAAAAGTCTCTTGCCTCTTCAGCAGCTCCAGACTTTTTCCCGGACTCCCTCCCAGCTAGCTGTGGCACACTAGCCCCCTTCAGGCTGTGTTCGCGCAGCCAACCCCAGTCCTCTTCCGGGGATCCGACCTCCAAAGCCTGAGCCTCAGCTTCCAGCCCCCACCCACCCCGGTGGGTGAGCAGACAAGCCTCCCGGACTGGTTAGTGCTGGTCAGCACCGATCCTCTGTGCGGGAATCTCTCCGCTTTGCCCTCTGCACCCCTGTTACTGCGCTCTCCTCTGTGGCCCCCGAAGCTCCCCCCTCCGCCACCCGCAGTCTCTGCCCGCAAAGGGGCTTCTAGTGTGTGGAAACCTTTCTTCCTTCACAGCTCCCTCCCACTGGTGCATGTCCCATCCCTATTGTTTTGTCTCTGTTTTTTCTTTTTTCTTTTGCCCTACCCAGGTACGTGGGGAGTTTCTTGCCTTTTGGGAGGTCTGAGGTCAGCGTTCTGCCAGCGTTCAGTAGGTGTTCTGTAGGAGTTGTTCCGCATGTAGATACATTTCAGATGTATTTGTGGGGAGGAAGGTGATCTCCACGTCTTACTCTTCCGCCATCTTGAAGCTCCCTCTCAAGACAATCTTTTTCTTCGGTACACAGTGCAAGTACTTTATGCATACTTCTGATTTTGCCTCATGGAACATTTTAAAAGATATTTAACAAAATTAATAATTTTTACTCCTTCACAAGAATATGATTTCTATAATTTAGTGCCACTACCTTGACTTGTGATGAGGTGCCAGTAGTTTTATTCACCAGTGGGTTTTTTTGCACCATTAGCTCAAATGTTAACATAGTAAAAAAGAGCAAAAACATCTCAGTATTGTTATAAAAATAGTTTTGAAGTTTGGGGCCCCTGAAGGGTCTTGAAGGTCCCCAGAAGTCTGTGAGCACAATTTGGGTAAGCACTCAGACACTGGTGTCAAATGGGGCAGGGTTCTCATCTGGACGCTTCAACTTACTAGCTAAACACTTGTTAGTTTTTCTTATCCACAGTCCTCTTAATGTTGATTATAATAAATCTTACCTCTTAGGATTATTGTGATGATTAAATGAGATAATACATATAAACCATTTAACACAGTTCCAGGTACATAGTTAGTATTAAGGGCTTAACCATTATCGGTGTTCTTGTTTTACTTATTAGAATCTGTTCATGTTGCACTGTTTCTTTGGTTATGTTAATATGATTTACATTTTAAAAAGCGTTATATTACAAGCTATAATGGATATATTATTTTGCTGCATTAGTTAACAAACACTTTGCTGGAGGAAATATGATACTAACAACAATAAAGACTTCCTTGTTTGTCCGAGTTGGTGAGATTGCTACTTCATTTTAAATTTTAACCTTTTTTATTGCTTGATTTTTAAGGTACTTTTCCGTCTCCCAGAAGGTGTTACATAGCACGTCTTATAGATTCAATACAGTCATTAATGTGCCAGGCACTGTGTTCCATACTACTTTGTTTTATCTATAAGAATGCAGTATTTATTGGCTGCTTTATTAAGATAAAGATTAGAAACAGATAATCTTTTGTTTCAGGGTTACTGGTTCACAAAAATATCAGAATATAATTGTTTTCTATTTAAAATATTCTAAAGAGTTGCTCTGTAAATCAGTTATCATATAGATTTATAATTCTCACCTCCTGACTTTTGTCCCCTTGTTGCTGGTTATGAAGGCAGGTTTTGTACTTGCAAATGTTTCCCCAAGATTCTAAGAAGATAGGAGTACTGTTAAATAAGGAGAGCTATTTATTACTGCTTTTGCCTGTATTATGTAGTTTTGTTATTTACGTGAAACCCTTTCCCATTCCACCGAATTTATCCTGGTTTAATGTAAGCCATCATCTTTGTTCATTGTTGAAAAAGCTAACAGTCTTTTGAAAATGAGTAACACAGTGGAACAGTACAAATGTTTTATGGGACATATTCTTGATTTTCAAGAATTTTCCTTCATATCAAGTCATGTTATTTTATATGTGGTTAAGAAGGCAATAGTGAGTCAGATATAGACAAAATAAAGGATCTTGTAGAATTTGAAAAGTTGAGGGAAAAGATTTTATGTAAGAATTTTTGAAATTTTGTGAACTCAGAGTAGTTGACATGGGATTGAGGAATATTGATTCTGAGAGCCAGCAGGACTAGAAATACTTTAGCCTTCTTCGTCTGTGCCTTGCATTAATTGAGTCTACCTCGACCTCTGAAACATCATGTACAGTTCCCAGTGCTCAGGATTCTCTTCTCTTTACCTTCCACTCCTATCTCCTGGTTCCAAAACGTGTGTAGCTTTTGTTGGATGGCTTCATGAGGTTGACTCAGAATTTTGGGTTGTTGAAATACGTTCCGATTGTAGAAGCTTCTGGGCTGTTATTAAGAATGATAATTGTACTTCCTATGCTGATATCTGATATATGCCACATCTTCTGCCAGGTGTTTTAGAGCCATTAACTAATCTTCACAATAATCCTAAAGGTTCAAAGAGATATGTAGCTACCAGATGACAAAACCAGAGTTTCAAAGTTTCAAGAAAATATATGAAAATCTGCTGCTTTGAAAACCTGCTGTTTTCAAGCATCCTTTACTTGAATGGCTAGATGTACATTTTTCTAAGGGAGAGAATCATTGCAAGGCATCCATCTAATGGTCAACATGCATTTTACAGAGGTGGCTTATGGTAACTTAAATATAAAAATGCTTTTGACTTGAGGTAAACAGAAAATATGTTCATTAAAAAAATAGATTAAGAAAGTCAATTAGAAGGGACTCCCTTTTGTATTAATTTTTATTATTACTATGTATATTAGAGAGAGAGAACACATAATATGTTTGTAAATAAATCCATTTGACAAAAGATTCACCTAGAGTTTATATTATAAGAAATATTTCCTTTTTTAATCTTTTTCATTTTTATATATTTGTAAGTTTTTGAGCCTTAATTTTCTGCTCTTGAAAATCAAGTTAATGAGCCCCTGCCTTTGTTTTTCCTATTGATGTTTCTAACTTTGACATTACCAGACGATATAGAAAGACTTCATGAAATGGTTAATAACACTATACTTTCTTGATTATTGCTAGGGGGCAGTATTTACTCAGCTGACTCTTTCAGCAGACTAGCACTAGGCTAATTCAGGAACATAATTTCATGATCTGGAGAAAACAGAATGTGTGAATGTATGATTTCTTTTCACTGGGTTTGTTTCCACCTTTAAATTGGGAAGTAGCTAATATCTCTAACTTAATAAGACTAATTTTATATATTTTTCATATTTGTAAGAAAATATTTCATTATTTGTTATTTTTTTAAATTAAAACCTAAACTACCCTAGTATTCAAAATTATCTTATTTTGCTGTCTTTTTTGTATCAGACTGTATTATGAAGATATAGCAATATGCTAAGAAATTATTTAAGATGAAAATATCAGTTAAAATTTTAATAGGGAGAAATAATAGAAGGAATAAATAACAGGCATTACAGTCTCACAGAGTATATTACATATTTATTTACTTGACTTTAGTTGGTAAGCAGTGACTGGGGCTGGTGAGAACCTAGGAGTTGTTATATATTAAAGAAATTTATTCAACTTGAATTATTACTTTTCAAATATTTATTAGAATATGCTTCATTTTGCTTATTTCTAATAACTGTTTTCATAATTGTTGTCAAAGTATAGGTATATAGTTCAGCATTTCAAGTTTAATGTTTTTTCCATACTTGCCAGTATTTAATATGATGGATACACACACACACATACACACCCCAAGGAAGATTAACTGATTTTCTCTTTATTTCATATGTATTGAAAACTTCTAAATAAATTGTGTAATCTTGTGACTATTTAATCTTTTAATCTGTCCCTTTCAAATATCTTTATTATATATATTTCATTCTTTCAACAAATATTTCAGTGCCTATTATGTACCAGACATTTTCCTAGGCCCTGGTTACATAAATGGAAAAAAAAACGACAGAAATCTCTGCCCTCATTCAACTTATATTTTAGTCGGGGGCAGACAATAAAGATAAATATACTTTGTGGTATGTTAGGTAGTGATAAGTAGTGAACAAAAAACAGCTAAATCAGGGACATGGAGGTTAAGTGCTCAGGTGAAGGAGGGATTGAATATTTCAGTAAGGTAAAGCCTCACAGAAAAGGTGACTTCTGAATAAATGCCTTAATGAATTGAGGGAAAGAGCAATCCAAACAGAAGCAACAGCAAGAGCAGCAAGAGCTACAGCCCTGAGGTGTAAGCATTCCAGGGATGTCAGAGGAGCAGCCAGGAGACAAGAGACCAGTGTGACTGGAGCACAGTGAACAAGGAGATGAAGGTCAAAGAGGTAATTGAAGGGCCAGATTACACAGTCTTATAGATCAGGAGTCCCCACCCCGCTGGCCAGGGACCTGTCCGGGTCCCGGCCTGTTCGGAACAGGGCCGCACAGCAGGAGGTGAGCGGCGGGCGGGCAAGCAAGCCAGAAGCTGCGTTCTGCCACTCCCCATCGTGGCTCGTGTTACTGCCTGAACCATTCCTCCCCTCCCGCCGCCATCCGTGGAAAAATTGTCTTCCATGAAACTGGTCCCTGGTGCCAAGAGGGTTGGGGACCGCTGTTATAGATCATAGCTAGGACTTTAGCTTTTACTGTCGGTAGTGGAAAGCCACTGAAAGCTACATCTTCTTATCTAAACATTTTAACAAGATCATTCTGCCTGCTGTGGTAAGAAAAATCCAAGGAGGGGCAAGATGGAATCTAGAAGACTAGTCATGGGCTATTGTAATAATCTAGGCAAGAGATGATGGTAGCTTGAATCAGGAAATTAGCAGTAGAAGTGGTGAGCAGTTTTCATATTCTGGATATATTTTGAAGGTAGAGCTGGCAGGACTGCTGGTGACAAATGTACAATGTGGAAGAAAGAGGAGATAAGAATGATTCCACAGTTTTGTTTACCTGAGCAACTAGAAGAATAGGATCGCTCTTAACGAAGATTTGAAAGACTGTACTTGGAGGCACAGATTTTGGAAGCAGTGTCAGGAGCTTAGTTTGGGACATGATATGCATATCTATCAGATATACAAGTGGAAATGTCAAGTAGGCATTTGTACATACCAGTTTGGATTTCAGGAGAGAGGTCTGGGATAGAGCTGTAGATATAAGTCCTCACATCATTTGGAGAAAATAGAAGAGAAAAAAAATTCTAAGCACTGAATATAGGGCATGCCAATATTTAAGTCAGGGAGATAAATAGGAACCAACAAAAGAGATGGAGAAGGAGCAGTCAGAAAACTAGATGAATGTGGTTTCTTGGAAGCCAAGTTAAGGTGGGGGGCAGGTGGTTAGAGGAGGTGAGAATAGTAAATTATGTCAAAGCCTGCTGATGGGTAAAGACTGAGAATGAGAATTGACCATTAGATTTAGAAACATGGAGACCTTTGATGACCAAGAGAAGAGCAGTTCTGGTTGTGAGGTGAAGGCTAGAACCTAATTGGAGTGGATTGAGAGAATATTTAATGAATAGCTACTGCTCTTAATGAACTGTAAGATCCTTAGAAGCTAGAGCTATGCTTTCTTCACTGCTTATCCTATCAGGCATAGAGTGAATTCTCCCTAACTCTACCTTCTGTTCTATTCAGACCTCCAACAAATTCCATGAGGCCCACTCACATTAGGGAGGGCAGTCTGCCTTATGAAATCTACTGATTTTCATGTTGATCTCATCCAGAAACACCCTTAAAGACACATCCGGAATAATGTTTAACTAAGTGTCTGGGCACCTGTGTCAGTAAAGTTTACACATAAAATTAACCATCACAAGAACCATTGACTTCTGTTGTGGTTATTGCTATGGCTGCCTTTAAATCTACCAATTTGTTATTTTTATTCTATTTGTCCTATCAGTTCTTTGTTCTCTTTTTCCTTTTTATCTGCCTTCTTCGGATTTGTTGGATATATTTTTTGTGATTCTATTTTATCTCCTTTGTTAAGACACTAGCTATAACTCTTTGTTGTTTTCTTATTGGTTTCTTTAAGATTTACACAGTGGTCCTCAACCAGGGGCAGTTTTGCCTCCCATGGGATTTTTTGGCAAAGTCTGAGACACTTTTGACAAAACTGAACAAGTGCTACTGGCATCTAGTACAGAGACTGGGTTGCTACAAAAATCTTAAAACGCAAACTACACCTCCCCCTTGAAAGAGTTGTCCAACGCAAAATGTGAATAGTTCCGAGGTTAAGAAATTCTGGTTTATACTATAATTCTTTAACTTATTATAATCTGCTTCTAAGTAGTATTATACCACTTCACATATAGTATAAATACTTTACAACATATACCTCCATTTTACCCTCCTGGCATTTGTATTATTGTTGTCCTACCTTTTATTTCTACATATATTATAAGCTCCACATAAATTATTAGTTTTGCTTTAGAGAGTCACTTTTTTTCTGGTTGTGCCACGCAGCTTGTGGGATCTTCGTTCCCCGGCCAGTGACTGAACCCAGGCCCTTGGCAGTGAAAGCATAGCGTCCTAATCACTGGACTGCCAGGGAACTCCCGAGAGTCACTTATTTTTAAAGATTTTTTTTAAATAAAAGTTTTTTATATTTAACTACATTTTTATAATCCTGAGTCTCTTCATTCTTCTGTATAGGTCCAGATTTCCATGTGGTATCATTTTCCTTCTGCCTGAAAGACTGACTTCAGCATTTCTTATAGTGCAGGATTGCTGCTGATGAATTCTTTCAGTTTCTGTTTGTGTGAGAGTCTTTATTTTACCTTTCTCTTTGAAAGATATTTTTGCTGGACATACAATTCTAAGTTTATAGGTTTTTTTTTTAATTACTTGAAAAATGTCACTCCACTGTCATTTTTTGTGCCCTGTTTTTGACAAGAAAACATTCCTCTCACTGATGCTTTTACATAGTGTGCCTTTTTTCTCTGGCTGTGGTGTAAGATTTTTTGAGAAATCTGATTATGATGTACCTTGGTATAGTTTTCTTCATGTTTCACGTGCTTCAGGTTCTTGAGATTATTTACTCTATCAGATTATAGTTTTCATCACTTTTGAAAAATGTTCAGCTATTATTTCTTCAAATATTTTTTTCTGTCCCCTCTCATCTTCTCTCTGTCTTTTGCAGTCTCCAATAACATATTCAGCTGGTTGAAGTTGCTCACTGATGCATAGGACATGTTTTGTTTTTCTTTATTCCCCCTGTCCGTGTTTCATTTTGGGTAGTTTCTATTGCTGTATTTTCAGGCTTACTTATCTCTTCTTCTGCAGTGTCTGATCTGCTCTTAATCCTATTCAGTGTATTTTTTAACTCAAACATTGTATTTTTCATGTCTAGAGAGGTTTTTTGGTTCTTTTTTATATCTACTATGTCTCTACTTAACGTGTTCAATCATTTGTTAGATTTTTGAACATATGTATACAGATATAAAAAGCATTTTGAGGGCTTTCCTGGTGGCGCAGTGGTTGAGAGTCCGCCTGCTGATGCAGGGGACATGGGTTCGTGCCTTGGTCCGGGAAGATCCCACTTGCCACGGAGCGGCTGGGCCCGTGAGCCATGACCGCTGAACCTGCGCGTCCGGAGCCTGTGCTCCGCAATGGGAGAGGCCACAACAGTGAGAGGCCCACATACCACAAAAAAAAAAAGCATTTTGACATCCTTGCCTGCTATTACAAACATTTATGTTAGTTCTTTGTCCATTTTGATTGAATGATTTTTCTCCTCATTATGATCATTTTTTTTCTGCTACTTTGCACTACTGATTTTTTTACTGAATTTCAGTCATTGTGAATTTTACCTTGCTGGTTATTGGATATTTTTATGTTCTTGTAAATATTCTTGAGCTTTTTTTTGAGATGCAGCTAGGTAACATTGAAACAGTTTGATCTTTTCAAGGCTTGCTTTTAAAGTTTGTTAAGTGAGACCTGGGCAGCATAATTTGGGAGCATAATTTTGCCCCATTACTAAGGCAATATCCTTTTGAGTACTCTACCTTATGCTTTGTTTATTTCAGGGTTTTAAAAAAAATTGTAGCTAGTGGTAAGGTGAACCATGCCTGGCTTTGTGTGAGCCTGGCATGTTTTCCCCCTGATCCTTTCAGGTGGTTCCTCCCCACTTTGTGTTCTTCCTCATACACATGCTCTCTTCAATAAAAGGGATTGTTAGTTTTGTTGCTGAAGTAACTCAGGTAAGATTCCTAATGACAAACAATTGGCTTTGATCAGAAGGGTAGAGCATAATATAATTTATGTTATATCCTTAAAAGCAAGAAAAGTTAAATAATACTGATGGAACTTACATATACAGACTGTATGTTTAAATTTAAATTAGGCTGAAAATTCAGAGTTTATTATATTTTATTGTTTTCTACAACCAATACTCTATAGTGAAGTCACATACCTCTGTACTCCTCAGTTTCCCCATTTGTAATGGCTGTGTCAGTGCATATAAGTGATAATCTTGTAGGGAGCAATGGGTTTATTTCACATACAGTACTTAGATTTTAAGGTAGTCTATAACTGTACGTACGGTTCTTGACTGGCATTTAATAGCATAGATACTCAATTGTGTATAATGCAAAGAAATATTCAACTCTACTTATAAATTCACAATTGATAGGTGCTGAAAAACTATTTATTTAAACGCTATAGGTAGTACAAAAATCTTTGTCTAATAGGAGCATGCAATGACATAAAACATAAAAGTAGAGCTTTTTCAGATTTTTCTATAAATTATTATTGCTTTTTGATACTTGTTATTAACAAAGGAGATTTTACTCTACTTTTAGAAATTAAGAATGATTTCTCACTTTCAAAATCTCACAAAATTAATTGCTATGTGTGTGTGTGTGTGTGTGTGTGTTTCATTTCTAGAGAGTAAACTTAGGAAAATAAATTTGTCACTCATCTAAAGAACCAAATTATTTCATTCCTGGATCTCATTACTTTTATGAAGCTTCCTGTTAATTTAGAAAGTGGTAATAGGCATAAGCTTCATAAAAATTTTTTAATGAGACATTTTGGACATTTTTCAAATATCATCTCATCATGTTTCAAAAAATACTCAGTAAGGGTAACTCAACACTGATGAGGACTCTTCAAATCTTAGGAATATTTTATTCCTAAGAACAAAGTTCTCCTTTGAAAAGTAGACCTTTGAAATTAGCATACTAGTATTGTGTTTGGATTAGGCATTGTCTTGAGTGTAGTCTTTGATGAAATGAAAATACTCTGTGGAATAAGCCTTGGCCAAAGGATCATCTGCAGCATTTGTAATAGAGGTCATTATTTAATAGAATATTTGTGATAATAATTATAATTATCTAGATTCTCTTTTATTTTTTAAAATTTTTATTGAAGTATAATTGATTTACAATGTTGTGTTAGTTTCTACTGTATAGCAAAGTGATTCAGTTATATATATATATATATATATATATATATATATATATTCTTTTTTAGATTCTTTTCCATTATAGGTTATTACAAGATATTGAGTATAGTTCCCTGTGCTATACAGTAGGTCCTTGTTGGTTATCTATTTTATATACAGTAGTGTGTATATGTTAATCCCAAACTCATAATTTATCCCCCCTCCTTTCCCCTTTGGTAACTGTAAGTTTGTTTTCTATGTCTGTGAGTCTATTTCTGTTTTGTAAATAAGTTCATTTGTATCAATTTTTTAGATTCCACATCTAAGCAATATCATATATTTGTTGTTCTCTGTCTGCCTTACTTCACTTAGAATGATCATCTCTAGGCCCATCCATGTTGCTGCATATGGCATTATTTCTTTCTTTTTTATGGCTGAGTAATATTCCATTGTATGTATATACCACATCTTCTTCATCCATTCATCTGTCATTGTACACTTAGGTTGCTTTCATGTCTTGGCTACTGTAAATAGTGCTGCAATGAACATTTGGGTGCACGTATCTTTTTGAATTAGAGTTTTCTTCAGATATATGCCCAGGAGTGAGATTGATGGATCATATGGTAACTCTGTTTTTAGTTTTTTAAGGAACCTTCATACTGTTCTCCATAGTGGCTGTACCAATTTACATTCCCATCAACAGTGTAGGAGGGTTCCTTTTTCTCCACACCCCCTCCAGCATTTATTATTTGTAGACTTTTTGATGATGGCTATTCTGACCAGTGTGAGGTGATACCTCATTGTAGTTTTGATTTGCGTTTCTCTAATAATTAGTGATGTTGAACATCTTTTTATGTGCCTCTTAGCCATCTGTATGTCTTCTTTGGAGAAACGTCTATTTAGAACTTCTGCCCATTTTTTGATTTTTTTTTTATATAGAGCTGTGTGAGCTGTTTATATATTTTGGAAATTAATCGCTTGTCAGTCGCATCATTTTCAAATATTTTCTCCCATTCCATAGTTTATCTTTTCATTTTGTTTATGGTTTCTTTTGCTGTGCAAAAAAAGCTTTTCAGTTTAATTATGTCCCATTTGTTTATTTTTTTTTATTTCCATTACTCTAGGAGGTGGGTCCAAAAAAATATTGCTGTGATTTATGTCAGAGAGTGTTCTGCCTATGTTTTCCTCCAGGATTTTTATAGTATCCAACCTTACATTTAGGTCTTTAATCCATTTTGAGTTTATTTCTGCATATGGTGTTAAAGAATGTTTTTAATCAGTGGAGTAGACCAAAACATAGAGCTTTTTTTACCATTCAGTTTACTGGAAGTCATTCTAATTATCTCTTTTATTTCCTCTTTATCCATCCCCTGCATCCCTATCTTTTTCCACTCATAGCTCTATGCCATCCCTTGGTTTCTCACCATGTTTACTCGTAAGTATCATTTTCCCTTTTCTTTCAATATTGTATTAGCAAAAGAACAGCTTCATTCTTCCCCAGTATATTATAGTTACATTAATACTAAGCAGATTTAATTACATGAGCATCCTTATGTAATTCTAAGGTAATATAGTTGGGTAGAAATTATTTTCAATTGTTCTGACTACTAAATATCAAAAAGGTTGTTCTATAAGATGAAAACCTATCTGATATATCACGACATTCATAAAATCTCTGACCTCTATTGAAAAATAAATTAATATTAACTATAGTATTTACATAGAGTTTTGGAAGGCAACTGTTACAACCAAATCAGACTCAATTTTTAGAGATTGTCTAATAACTGATACTTTTGTTATTTCCTATCCTAGAATTCCTCTAGAAATAAACAGTTTATGTGAATATGTAATACTTTAATCAGTTACAGATATTAATACAGTGGATATGCTGCTTAAACATGTACATTTGATTAATGGAATACAATACTTGAAGTAGATCTGTATGCACTGGACTGGAAAGATGTTCAGAGTATTGATAAATGAAAAAAAGAAAGTTTCCAAAAATAAAAAATTGCTAATCAGATTTTTTTATGGGAATTTCAAAAAGCAGTTTTTAGAGTGCATAATAGAAATATAATGATACTGAATCTATAACAATACTAAAATTCTTCTAAGTATATAAACTTGTGAGAATAATATCACCTGAAAATTCTAGGAAGAAACAGAATGAATGTAACAGCTATACCAAGATTGATAGTGGTGACTAGAAAATGTCATCTATTTGATCAATCTGATTATCAGTTTTTTAAGATGCCTTAGGAAGCAGTAAATCTACAAAGCCAAATACGCATTTTATAAAAAACAGTTTGCCAGTATTTGTTCTGTAATAGTTTTGACCATAAGGGAATTACCATGTCTAGTAAAGTAGCTTGTTGTTGTTTTAATTTTTTATTTTTAATCTCAATTAATTTATTTATATTTGTCATTTTACAGATGTATTTCCACTGCACAAAATTTTCCACCTCTGGGATACCCTACTGCTTGGGAATTCCTCCTTCCCATTCTGTATCGGAGTAGCAATTCTTCAGCAGCTGCGTGACCGGCTTTTGTCTAATGGCTTTAATGAGTGCATTCTTCTCTTCTCTGATTTACCAGGTATAGATATATATAAATGGAATTACTAAGTGAAATTTAATCATAGGATAATGAGACATTCTTATAACAATTTGCAAAAATAATCATACAAGCCTTCAGAATCTCTTCTGCTTGAGCCTCATCATCCGTCTCTGAATTGTCTCCCTTGTATAGTACCTGTTCTGCTGGCCCAGCATTGTAGATATAAAACTGGGTCATAATAGTTCACTATCATTTACTTTCATGTCAGTGATGCCATCAAAAAGGTAAAGAGGGCAGGGCAGTAGGGGCGGGTGGGGTGACACATTTGCCTTGCTTAGGATAGGCCTATTTATCTCCAACTGATAGAGAGTAAATAAAGGCCACTTGGGAAGGGGTTTGAGAATCGATAAGTTTATACAGAGATGTAATTCACATGGAACTTTGCTCTCTCCTATCCATAGCTGCTTGCTAACAGTTTGACAGTTTGAGGAAAGGAGAAACCCTGTCCTCTTGGGAGAGCAAGTCACACTCCAGGGAAATTCCATTTATACAATGCAGGATAGTAAGTCAAGCTATATATTGTATTCATAAGTGAGGAGCTTGTAAATTTAGGAGTTGAATGCTTAAGTGTAGAAATATTGAATGTAGCTATGGTTTATGCTTTGATGCTTTCGCTAAAAAGATGAAAGTAATATGGTTACATAGGATATAACAATCTGTGGAAGAAAAAACTGAACTACATTTTTGTGGAAACCAAAATGTTTTTCAAGTAGAAAAATTCTGCTTTCTTCAAATAGCATTTCATTGGCTCCAACCCTTCTATGTGTTTATTGCTGTTCTCCATATTTTCAGGCAGCCACAAGTGATTGCTGAAAATAAACACACTTAAAATTATCCAAGAGATAAATTTGTCTAAAAATCAAAGAATAAAAGAAAGGTACCTTAATGCTATATATTTAATAAGTACTCTCAAAAGAAATAAGAAAACTGCTGCCTAGAAATAGAGACACAGATGTAGAGAACAAACATATGGACACCAAGGGGGAAAAGTGGCAGGGGGTGGTGGTGGTGGTGGGATGAATTGGGAGATTGGGATTGACATGTATACACTAATATGTATAAAATAGGTAACTAATAAGAACCTGCTGTATAAAAACTAAATAAAATAAAATTCAAAAAAAAAAAGCTAACTGTGAGGACTTACACTACAATAAACCTTCAAAGGGATACAAGCTTTCAGTTATAAGATGAATAAGTTCTGAGGATCTAAAAGACAACATGGTGACAGTAGTTAATAATACTGTATTGTATGCTTGAAATTTGCTAAGATAGTGAATCTTAAGCATTCTCACCACAAAACAAAAATAGTAACTATGTGAGGTGATAGCTGTGTTAGTTAATGTGATTGTGATACTAATTCCACAAAGTATATGCATATCAAATCATCCTGTTGTACACTTTAAATATGTACAATTCTTTATGTCAATTATACCTCAATAACGCTGGAGGAAAAACTAAAAAAAAAAGAAAAGAAAAGAAACCTGCTGCCTACCCCAATTTTTATTTTTAGTGGATGATCTGTACCTGGTAGTTTATCATCTTTCTGTTGTTGAAAATCTTCATCCTTTTGGGGAAAATAATAGCAAAAATTATTGGATTTATTTTAAAACTTCTACTTCCCCTTTCCCCCCAGATTAAAAGTATTCACCATCAGCTTTCTAACTTATCAAACTTTAATTAAAGTTAATTATTTCTTGTATCAACAAATAGTTGTTTAGTTCTTATGTTTTTTTTTCTGGGAGATTCTTTATGAAAATCGAGCTCTCTCTCTTTTTTTCCTATTGGTGTTGAACAGTTACAGAAAAGCTAGTTTTGCAAACTACAAATACTGTCTGTACCGTGCAGATATTTTCCTGTTGTTTCTAAATTGCCAAAGTAAGCAGAGGATGATTGATTAGAATTAAAAGAATTTTTCTGGTCAGGTCTAAAAATTATATGTTAGGAATGATGATTGTGCAAGTAAAGTAAATTTAATACCTTTCCAATTTTGTGCATAAATATTCCAGTTATACACTGGTGAAGGAATCTGTTTTCATATTGTATAGGCAGATTAGTGGTAATTCTGCTTGTACATTAGAATAGTCATTATTTCTGAAATCAGAAAGTAAGAGTATATGTTTGTTAGAACTGACTCATTGAAAAGGTAAACACTACTTACTTTTGAAAGTAGGGTAGCTCTATTGATGTGAATTGCATTGATCCTCAGTGCCATTATTCTGGCTCATCATTTACTTGGTCACTATATGATTCCAGTTGGGGAAGAAAAAAGTTTATAAGAAAAATGTGACTTAAGAAAAAAGAAGGGTGGAGGGGTTAAATGTAAACTTTGCCTTTAAGTACACCTGTGTTTCCTTTTATTTTTAATCACAGTGCACTTATTTGGGATGTCTTTCCTAATTAGATCTAATAGATGTCTTTTTTCATCATGTTGAGCCCACTAACTGTACTTGATGCTTAAAGGAACTGGGAAGTGGTCATGGGAAGTCCTAAAAAGTGAATCCAGATTAATATACACACAAACACACTGAATGCGCCTTTTCTAAGCAAAATATTATGTGACATAAGCTTGGAACATGTTTGAAAGAAAGAAAAAAACATTTTTTAAGTCTACAAAATGAGAAGAGATAGGCTAACTCCATATTTCACCTTAATTCTTGAGATAGACTTTGTAGATAAAGATAGGTTAGGATTAAACATTAATTTGAATTTATTAAATATATTGTGCTTTACTGAAATCCCCACTTAACTGAGTTTAAAAGCATAAGTAATCAATCAGAACAAATTTAACTAAATTCTTTGCTAAAGCAGATTAGCAAATTCACTGTTCAGAACATCTGTTGACAGTAATATGATGGAATCGCCATCCAGTTGGTAACCTTGTAAACAAAATAACCTCGCATTTTTTTTTAAGTTGTCCCTTTCTAGTTGTTTCTTTCTACAAAGAGGGGCCCAATAGTCTAGTGGTTAAGAGCATGGAATGTGGAGCCAGATAACCTGGGTTTTAGGTCCTAGCTCTACCCCTTACAGTTGTGTGACCTTAGGGACATGACTTAACCTCTTTGTATCTGTTTCCTTAACCCTGCTTATATGAAAATGATAATTGTACCTACCTAATAGGATTGTTGTGCTAAATAAATCAGGACAAGTAAACAACTTAGAGCAGTGCCTGGCAAAGAGCAAGTGCTATGTAAGTGATTATTATTATTAATGTTATTACCAGCAGCATGATTATTATGATTTTCCTCACTTTTTCCTTTCTATCATGACTGCTTTCCTATTGGTAAAATAAATGAAGCAATCACCCCATTTGGCTTTTTCTATGTATTATTGAGGTAGATATCAATCATATAGATTTCCTTATTAGCAGAAGCAATGGAGAATTACCTAAGAAGTCAAGTAAGCCTTCTATATATATATATGTATGTATATTATGACTAAGAAGAACATCTCTTTTCATTGCTCAGAGACAACATAGTATAGTAGATAGCACAGTCTTTGGAGTCAAGACATACGGGTTTGAGTCCTAATTGCACCACTCACTACCTGTGTGAATTGGGAAACTTTCAGTATGGTTCTGCCACTGAAAAGAGTGATCTGTAGAGTGAAATAGATATGAGTTTACCTCCCAGCTCTGGCATATAGTAGCTGTGTGAACCTGGACAAGTTGTTAACCTCACTGGAAAGAGAGTCCTATACATTATGAAAGTTTCAGTGAAATGGAGATAAAAATATCTGCTTTAGTGTTAGGGTGAGCATGAAAGATAATATGCATAATGTACCTGATGCAAAACCTGCTACCAAATATGCATAACTATTTTTTAAAGTACATGTGGCATGTAATATTTTAAACATGCAAAGAATGTGTAACATTCAATCTTTGTAAGTTCCCTCTCCTTTCTTCCTCCTTTTCTTAACTTCATACTAACCCTTTAGTTCTTGAAGAGAGAACACAGCAGAAAGGCATTATTATTTTTGCCAAAAACTGCTTCCAACTTCAGTTCCCTTTAGTAAATGGTATAGTGTGATGTCACATTACAAAGAAGTACAAGTGGTGCTAGAAAATTTTGCTGAAAGTTCTTGACATGTATTGGTTTGTGTGTCATTTCAGTACTAAAGGAAATAACCATGAGAGCAGTCTATTTGGCATTTCTCATACAATCTCAAAATAGTGGTAGGGTATTTTGGAAGAAATACTGGGTTTTTCATAGCGCCATCCAACACTGGATGTTGGCTACAGTTTCCAAGGTTACCACCCTGTAAGCCCAACTATAGGATGAGGTCCGTCATCCTTCAGCCTGTTCTCTGATATGATTCTGCTATAGTGTCCGTCTGGCTGACTTAAAAAAAAATTTTTTTGAGGATACACCCAAACAGTATTCAAGATGAGTATGATAATCTGAATAAAACCAAAATGGTAATAATTTTAGAGTGGATTTGTAATGGCTGAGATGTTTAAATGCTTTTTTGTTTTGGTGGTGTATTTCCTTTGTACAGTTGAAAATTAATTCAATATATTTATGTCATTATGGTTGAAATAAATACTTAGAATGCATATCTTTATACCTCTGAACATCTTCAAAGATAGGAATTTTTCAAAGTAGGAAAGAAGTTTTTCTTAGAGAACCTATACAAAGAAATTGGGAAATCTGTGTGGAAGAACGCTTAATTTACTCTCAGAGATTAAAATAGTTACTTTACCATTAAAAGAAAAAAAATACGTACATATAAACTATTTTTGAAGGAAATACTGAGTATATTGAAGGGACTTGAGCATAGGAAAAGTAAATCCTTTTTGCAGGAAGAAATCAACAGTTGGCTGAAACATCTTAGTTGTGTGATGTATGTTTTATTACAGAAGCTTAATTAAAAGAAAACGTTTTAAATAAAATTTTAAGGTGTTATCTCAATATTACCTACATACATTACAATAGAATTCATTTTCAACACATACATGAAAAATACCAGTAGTATCTATTATGTAGCACTTCACTAATTCCTCAAAAATGTTGTATTAATATCTTAAGTAGCTAGGAAAGGGTACTTATCTTTTCTGACTTAAAACAATTTTGTAATGCAGTCTTTATCATTATTTAGCATAGCATAGAATATTTCATGAAAACCATCCTTTTTTTTTTTTTTTTTTGCGGTATGTGGGCCTCTCACTGTTGTGGCCTCTCCCGTTGCGGAGTATAGGCTCTGGACGCGCAGGCTCAGTGGCCATGGCTCACGGGCCCAGCCGCTCCGCGGCATGTGGTATCTTCCCAGACCGGGGCACAAACCCGTGTCCCCTGCATCGGCAGGCGGACTCTCAACCACTGCCCCACCAGGGAAGCCCAAAACCATACATTTTTTGAGCCACACAGTTATGTACCAGATTGCGTAAGATCTATAATAAGAAATACAAGCCATTTTTTTGGAAATCGATGAGAATGAGAGAGTGAGGAGGAAATTCAATTTAGTTTATGAAATCATAGATTTTTAAGGTACTTTTGACAATCCCTGTGGTAGGAGAGTGGGAAAGAAGGTCAATGAGAAGTGATCTGTGTTTTCTGTTTTCCATTCTTTTTCTTTCCTATTTTTTTTTTTTGAATGGGGGTGGGGTTCAATGAACAGTTTCTTGCTTACATTTAGGGATAAATATAAATTAAATAGGGTTTTCATAATATAATGTAATCTCCCAATTGTAAACAGTGGCCCACATTTTTAAAAACTGTAACACTTGAGCCAAGTATAACTGATTGTAGCCAGTAGGCTACTAATGACTCCTTTATTAAATTAATAATTATAATGGTGATAAGTGCTACAGAAAGCAATAGGAATTTATAACAGTACACTACCAAGTCTGAGGGAGGTAAAAAACCTTCTCTAAGAGAGTGATGTTAAAGGTAATATCTGAAATTAATCGACATTAGAATGTGAGAAGTGGAGAGAGGGGAGAATCTTCTAGATGGCAGGAAAAAAATGCTTGAAATCCCCCAAATAACTGAAGGAATTGGAGTGGTATACTTAATGCAAAAGGGAAAGTGATTAGAAAAGAGAATGGAGAGGTGGACAAAGAGGTCATGGAGGATCTTATAAGCCACGTTAGGGATATTTAAAAATAAATTTGTAGAAGTATTTTCTTTCTTTTCAGTGTTTTTGAAAGAATGAAAAAGTATCCCTGAAAAGAACATCAGGTCCCAAAATCGAATGCCATATTGATATTTGTGGAGCATTCTGGTCTCTGAACATTCCTTTCAAGGAGCTCTATCGTGAGCAAAAAGCAAAGGATTCTTAACATAAGTGCCCCCAGTAGGTATCCATAATTCCTTTTTTCTGGCTTGTGGAGAGCTGACCAGGTGAAAAAGTAGAGCAATGGTAGTACCCAGTTATTCAGTGAAGGTTTTGTATTGTCAGCCCTCTAAGATTTGATACCATTTTACTTGAAGCTGAGAATCCATAATTATTCACATTTTCTGCTTATAGCTACGTAATGTTAATGCATGTATATTTCTAAGCACATCTTCCTGGAATTACAAAAGGACAATCATAATGGAAATTAAATATGGAGATTTTAGCTATGGTCCTCCTCTTCCCACCACACCCATAAAAATTACATGTTAAGATTTAGATGGAATATTAAATTCTTCTGAGTTTAAAAAAGGTCAGGGATAGATGAAAGAGTAGTTAATGTGTTTTTATTAACATGATCATATAGTCAGTGAAATAAAAATCATGAAAATTTATTTTTAAAATCTCATTAGGTTATTATCACCTTGTTGGGGGGGAAATACCGAATTATTTTTGGGAAAAGGAGAAAATTTGAAAGCAGATGTTAGAATACATGACTTCCAAGCTGAAAATAAATGTTTATGAAAAACACAAAGCCAGTAGAATGAGTCGTAAAGATTCAAATTGTGAGCTGAATCTCAGAAGCCAGAAAAAGTCTTTTAACACTGAACTAGTTGTTGCTCTTGAAGCATACCACTAATTTTGCAGTATGTAAATAGTTTATAAAGTTAAAGGTCTGTCATGTGTTGGGAACTATAATGAAAAACAAGGTCAGGGTTGATCAGAATTTTCTACTTACCTTGAAAGTTGACAGTAGATTAGAGTACTAACACATCTTAAACCTGGTCCGGAGGTTTCAAGGCTCTTCTCCATAGGAAAGTGGTTTGTTTTATGATTGACAGGGATTCTGCTTTCTGAGTTTTTTTGAGTAGTACAGAAATTATCTTATAGTTTCAATCAGTGATTAAACATACTTTGTTTCAAGATATCAATGATGGAATTTGTTTATATTTGTTTTATTGTTGAGTGTTTATATGTGCCTTAGGTTTGCAAGACAAAAAAATAAACAGAACATTTTATACTTTCAAAGTATCTTAAAAGTAATCAACCTCAAAATCTTGGAAAGTTAGAAGTTATGTTTAAAATTTCCCCGTATATACTGCTGATGGATAATGCAAATAATAATGTAAGGACCAGAATGTGTATATATGTCATACCTAAAATGACATTTAACATACATTGTTCCATATGTGATTTTTATTTTAATAATATAATAATACTCATGGGTCCCATTTCTTCTCCCTCCTCTACCTAGCCTTATATTTCTGTACAAAAGTGAAAGTACAGTTGACCCTTGAACGATGTGGGGGTAGGCGCACCTTTCCTCCCCACAGTTGAAAATCTAGGTCTAATTTACAGTCAGCCCTCTGTATACCAGTTCCTCTGTATTTGAGGTTCCTCCATACCCACTGTTGCTTCAGTATCTGCGGTTCTGCATTCACAGATTCACCCGACCGTGGATTGTGTAGTACTGTGATATTTACTGTTGAAAAATATCCATGTATAAGTGGACCTGTGCAATTCAAAGCCCATGTTGTTCAGGGGTCAGCTGTAATCTGACGTGCTGCCTATCTTAAATGGTGATCTTCAACAGAATAGAAAATAACTTCTTACCACATGTCTCCTCCAAGTGTGAGTGTGCTGAGTCAAAACAAATAAAATAAAAAACAAGCTAATAAACTAGATTAGAGAAAAAGAAGAGAGATAGTATGCCAATGTGTTTATAGTCTAGTCAGTCAGTGTTATGTAACGTAGAGGAAATAACTAGAGTTTTATTTTAAGAAACTACATTGAATTACCTTGAAAAATGTAAACCATTTCAATCCTTCAGTACAAGCATATATCAGTCATAAGAAAAATGCTTATTGAACTTGAACACAAGGTTCTGTTGCCAAAAAAAATCAGATTTCCAGTTTTGTTTTGGATTCACTATTAAGTGTAAAAGAAAAAGAGAAAAAGATTTTTACTGCTGATTTGGTGCTAAATCTTGCAAGCTGCTGCATTGTTCTTTTTTCTGAAGTGAGCTGTGTGCCATTATCAACACCAGCTGTTTTGCATCATAGTATCTACCTACTCAACTGCTAAATGATAAAGACAATTATGTTAAGAATAGAAAACAGCTTAAGTATCCATATATCAGTAATGCTGATTGCATTTCCAACTTTTTGTCACCTCATTGTAGGCATTAAGTATCAGAGATGATAAATGCTTAGTAAAATGTGCCAGTAAGTGCATGCACATATCATGGATTTGAAAGGCTGAGTGAATTAAAGTAGTAGCCCAGTAACATTGTACCATCCTTTCCCCTTAGACTGCATAACCAAGGTTGTGTTTATAAAATATATTTAGTCATTCATTCAACAAATATTTAGGTGTGTGTGTATATAATGTGTATATGTATGTATGTATATAATTAATAATCTTACCTACTGGTTTATCATTCCTGTACTGGCCCAGAGCATTCATGCCTAATTATTTAAAGGTGATCCAATGGTACCCTGTAACTATGACAAACACACCTAATTTGAATTATATTAATTACATATAGTATTACCTCCTGGTTCCATTAAGTCACCTGACTAGCTTGTGCATTAGTTCTTCAATTTTTCAGTGAAGAAATTCAACTTCCCTCTCAGAATTGCTCTGTAAAATCAATAGGATTTAGAATCCAGTGAAATGTTAGGTGTGTGAATGTATTCATACATCTTAACTGAGGTGGGAAGTGGGGGCAAGTTAGGGATGAGTGAGGAAGTGAGGGCCTGGTACTGGGAAAGATAGTAACGTTCTAGCTGTGTGCTTAAGGTGTTTATGGGGCACCTAGATAAAAAACTGAGGCACTAATAGGGATTTTGAGTGACAAAAAGGCAAGTATAATTTAAGATTAGTCAGAGACTAAAATTTCCTCTGATATCCTTTTTTTGTCTCCCCTATTATCTTTGGGTTTTCCTAAAGGCTCCTTAAATAAGGTCTGAGACATGCAGTTCCCCTGTTATTATACAGGAGCCCTATTGATGTGTAGGGAAGGGGAAGTGTTCTGTATTCCTATAATTAGGTCTCAGTCTTTCATTGAGCCTGTGCCCCAGGCTGTGACCTTCACAAGTGCTTCCTCTTGCCGGGGAGAAGGGGGGAAAGGGACCCTTAGGTGAGTCAGGAAGGCTGGAGGGGCTGGAGTTAGGTATTTTCCTTCCCCCAGGTCACTTAGGCTCTGGTGAAATAGTTTCCTCTGAGGGCAGGCCTTCTAAGGAGGACAAAATTATCAGGGCATATTTTCCATGGCTGCTTTTCCCTGCTCCCTGCCAGAAGCACAGGGAGATTTTTTGTGATCTTCATGATGTTTAAAGCATGAATTGAACTAAGAATTTGAAAAGGAGCACATAACAGGGATATATCATCCAAAAATATTATATAGATTAATAATAGTGTCAGTAAGGCTAAACCCCAATATATGTGGGTTTATGAAAAATGCCACATTTAGAACAAAAGGCAAGGCAAGGGTAGACTTGGGAAACATTCAATAATATTTATCAGTGAGACTCATCATCTTTGCTTTAGTAGTTTTGAACTGAGAAGCACCTAAAGTGGATAAATTGGTTGTCAGGAAATTTTGACCACTTTCTGTGAGACCTTAGGATAGGTAAGCTTATTCATTCAACACTTGTTTAATAAACACAATTATATGGCAGACACAGTACTGTGCACCAGAGCCATAAAGATAAGACATAGTACCAGCCCTGTAGGAGGATGGGAAGAAGGCATTGGAGGCTTAGAAAATAGCATAAGGATGACACAGATGTGTATGACTGCATGACCATCATAATTTAAGTAGGATGCTAATAGAGTGACTAGAGGGTAGGATGAGAGATAGCTAGAGTGGGTGGGCTGGGGAAATACTGTTGGTGGTGATAGTAATCGGTGAAAAGGCAGAGTCCTGATTTTGAGGACCTTGCATGACATGCTGAGGAATTTGGGTTTTATTCTATATGCAATTAGAAAGTGTTAAACAGAAAAATGACATGATCAGATTTATATTTTAGAAAAAATAATTCTAGGCGTAATGTGAAAAATGGATTGAACACTTCTAAAATGCTATAATTCTAAGTAGCGGAAAGAGAGCCGCTGGCCAGGGATAAGTTCAAGAATATGGTAAAGTAGTATCTATTGAAATTTAGATCTTTACCAAAATAATTTACATGACAAAGTCCCAGAAGAACTTTCAGATGCTATCTCTCTTTAGCACCTGTGAAGTCTTAGTAAATTAGTCTCCCACTGCAGATTTCTTCTGTTTGAGAATCCTCTTTACCTAGTAATAACATTCTATCCGTATGTTCCTTGAACTGAACTTGATACTCATTGCAAATAATCTTAAAATGTGGATAGTGAGTTATTCAAGATTATTGGGTGTTTCTTTAGAAGGCTGTAATATACTTCATCTCAGTACATTAAATGGTGATAGAGGTGCTATCAACCTGAGGATGTCTTGGGATACTGTCCTTACAATTTACCTTTTGGAGAATGCTTCATAATGTATAAAGTTTATTCCATTAACCTTGTTTTCTATTAGTAAGATAAGCACTCTTATAGTTTTCTGTCTTTTCAACAGTGAACATTCTATTGTATTATTGTTGGCATGTTTTCATGTCATAGACTGTGAATACCTAGAATGATTCTCACCTTTTTATAAATACTCTTTATGTCATAAAAAAAGGAGTCATTGTTGAGACAGGTAGATTAACTGGTTGCAGATCACCCTTATTGTCTTGGATGTTAAAGAAATTATTCAAATGTTCTAAAATTTTTAATAGTATAATAAATGATTCTGTGTAGTTGAACAATTAATATATAACTCCAAATCTAGCCTCTATATTCTGATCCAACTGAAAATTTCACATACGCAGACACACACACACACAACTTTATACGAAAAGAAGATGCACAGACCTTGTGCTTTCTTTTTTTGTATGTTTCTCTCAATATTTAAACATGTCTTTAATTAAAATAAGATTTACGGATGAACATACAGGGCTTAATTAACAATTCAATACATCTTTGACAGTTATAAACATCCATGTAACCAACACTCTCAATCAAGATATAGAATATTTGCATTGCCCCAGACAGTTCTCTCATGTCACCACCCTCCTAGTCAATGACCACTCCCTCATTACCAGCCATTGTTCTGACTGTAAAAGCAACAGCTTTTAGAGACTACAGTGCATTGGCTGTGTACCAAGTCTGGTGTGGGGAGGGCAGCATTCCCTCATGAGGCCTGCTAGGTAAAGGCTTTGAAATTGTCCATGGTTGAGCCTGAAAAATCATGTATAGATTTTTGTCTAGGAGCCAGACTCCTCAGATAATGTATTCTCTCTAAGATATGTTTGCCTACTTCAATTTCATTAAGATACTCTCTTATGTTCTCTTCTGGAAGCTTTATTATTATAATTTTTATGTTTTGGTCTATGATCCCATTGATTTCATTATATGGTATGAGTTTGAATTTCATTTTTTGTGCCATTTATTTATTCAATTATTTCAGCCCCTTTTGTTGATAAGGCTCTCCTTTTCATATTAAAGTGCCCTGCTCTGAATTTTTGTCAAAAAATCTACAACAAAACTTATGGTAGTTTGATTGGAATTGCTTCAAACTATAGATCAGATTTAGGCAGAATTACAGTTTTATCAATATTGAATCTTTCAATCCATGAACATGGTATATCTCCATTTATTTAGGTCTTCTTTCATTTCCCTCAGCAATGTTTGTAGTTTTCAGTGTAATATTTTGCTTATTCTTCGTTAAATTTATTCTTAGATATTTTGTGCTTTTGATTCTACTTTACATCAAATTAAAAAATTTATTTTCCAATTATTTGTCAATAGTACATAGAAATTCAGTTGATTTTTCTACCGTTGTATCATTCAACCTGCTAAATGCACTTACTAGTTCTTATAGTTGTGTAGATTCCTTAGGTTTTTTTTTTCTGAATATAAACAACCAATTGAGAATAAACACAGTTTTATTTCTTCCTTTCTAATTCTTATGCCTTTCTGTTATTTTTCTTATTTTATTGCACTGACTAGACCTTCAATACATGTTGAATAACATTGGTGGAAACAGACATTCTTACCTTACTCCCACTCTTAGGAGAAAAAAAAATGATATTTCACTAATAAGTTTGATGTTAGCTGCAGATTTTTCATAATACCCTTATCATATAGAGGAAGTTCACTTCTTTTCCTTGTTTGCTAAGAGTGTTTATAATGAATGGGTATTGAATTATGTCAAGTTTCTTCAGCATCTATTATGATAATCATATGGTGTTTCTCCTTAATTATGTTAAGTTGGAAAATTACATTAATTGATATTCAGCTGTTAAACCAATCTTGGATTCCTGAGTGTGACATAATAAGAACTATATATCTGGGGGTGTTTTTTATTTTTTTTTTTTATTTTTGAATTTTATTTATTTTTTTATACAGCAGGTTCTTATTAGTTATCTATTTTATACATATTAGTGTATATATGTCAATCCCAATCTCCCAGTGCATCCCACCACCACCCCTGCCCACTTTCCCCCCTTGGTGTCTGTACCTTTGTTCTCTACATCTGCGTCTCTATTTCTGCCTTGCAAACTGGTTCATCTCTACCATTTTTCTACATTCCACATATATGCATTAATATATGATATTTGCTTTTCTCTTTCTGACTTGCTTCAGTCTGTATGACAGTCTCTAGGTCCATCCATGTCTCTACAAATGATCCACTTTCGTTCCTTTTTATGGCTGAATAGTATTCCATTGTATATATGTACCACATCTTCTTGATCCATTCGTCTCTTGATGGGCATTTAGGTTGCTCCCATGACCTGGCTATTGGAAATAGTACTGCAGTAAAAATTGGTGTGCATGTGTGTCTTTTTGAATTATGGTTTTCTCAGAGTATATGCCCAAAAAGGGGATTACAAGGTCATATGATAGTTCTATTTTTAGTTTTTCAAGGAACCTCCATACTATTCTCCATAGTGGGTGTATCAATTTATATTCCCACAAACAGTGCAAGAGGGTTCCCTTTTCTCCACACCCTCTCCAGCATTTGTTGTTTTTAGATTTTCTAATGATGCCCATTCTAACCGGTGTGAGGTGATACCTCATTGTAGTTTTGATTTGCTTTCTCTAATAATTAGTGATGTTGAGTACCATATTGAGTACCATATTGTCTTGATTACGATAGCTTTGTAGTATAGTCTGAAGTCCAGGAGTCTTATTCCTCCAGCTCCATTTTTTCCCACAAGATTGCTATGGCTATTTGGGGTCTTTTGTGTCTCCATACAAATTTTAAGATTTTTTTGTTCTACTTCTCTAAAAAATGCCATTGGTAATTTGATAAGGATTTCATTGAATCTGTAGATTGCTTTAGGTAGTATAGAAATTTTCACAATGTTGATTCTTCCAATCCAAGAACATGGTATATCTCTCCATCTGTTTGTGTCATCTTTGATTTCTTTCATCTGTTTCTTATAGTTTTCTGAGTACAGGTCTTTTACCTCCTTAGGTAGGTTTATTCCTAGGTATTTTATTCTTTTTGTTGCAATGGTGAATGGGATTGTTCACTTAATTTCTCTTTCTGATCTTTTGTTGTTAGTGTATAGGAATGCAAGAGATTTCTGTGTGTTAATTTTGTATCCTGAAACTTTACCAAATTCACTGATTAGCTCCAGTAGTTTTCTGGTGGCATCTCTAGGATTCTCTATGTGTAGTATCATGTCATCTGCCAAAGTGACAGTTTTACTTCTTTTCCAATTTGTATTTTATTTCTTTATCTTCTCTGATTGCCATGGATAGGACTTCCAAAACTATGTTGAATAAGAGTGGTGAGAGTGGACATCCTTGTCTTGTTCCTGATCTTAGAGGAAGTGCTTTCAGTTTTACACCATTAAGAATGATGTTTGCTGTGGGTTTGTCATATATGGCCTTTATTATGTTGAGGTAGTTTCCCTCTTTGCCCACTTTCTGGAGAGTTTTTATCATAAATGGGTGTTGAATTTTGTCAAAACTTTTTCTGTATCTGTTGAGATGATCATTTGGTTTTTATTCTTCAATTTGTTAGTATGGCGTACCACATTGGTTGATTTGAGTATATTGAAGAATCTGTGCATCGCTGAGATAAATCCCACTTGATCATGGTGTATGATCCTTTTAATATGTTGTTAGATTCTGTTTGTTAGTATTATGTTGAGGATTTTTGCACCTATATTCATTAGTGATATTGGTCTGTAATTTTCTTTTTTGTATCTCTTTCTGGTTTTGATATCAGGGTGATGGTGGCCTCATAGAATGAGTTTGGGGTGTTCCTCCCTCTGCAATTTTTTTGAAGAGTTTGAGAAGGATGGGTGCTAGCTCTTCTGTAAATGTTTGATAGAATTCACCTGTCAAGCCATCTGGTCCTGGACTTTTGTTCGTTGGAAAATTTTTAATCACATTTTCAATATCATTACTTGTGATCTGTCCATGTTATCTATTTCTTCCTGGTTCAGTCTTGGAAGGTTATACCTTTCTAAGAATTTGTCCATTTCTTCCAGGTTGTCCATTTTATTGGCATAGGTTGTTTGTAGTAGTCTCTTAGGATGCTTTGTCTTTCTGCAGTGTCCATTGTAACTTTTCCTTTCTCATTTATAATTTTATTGATTTGAGTCCTCTCCCTTTTTTTTCTTGATGAGTCTGGTTAAAGGTTTATCAATTTTGTTTATCTTCTCAAAGAACCAGCTTTTAGTTTTATTGATCTTTGCTATTGTCTTCTTTGTTTCTATTTCATTTGTTTCTGCTCTGATCTCTATGTTTTCTTTCCTTCTACTAACTTTGCGTTTTGTTTGTTCTTCTTTCTCTAGTTCCTTTAGGTGTAAGTTTATTTGATATTTTTCTTTTTTCTTGAGGTAGGATTGTATTGCTACAAACTTCCCTCTTAGAACTGCTTTTGCTGCATCCCATAGGTTTTGGATCATTGTGTTTTCATTGTCATTTGTCTCTAGGTATTTTTTGATTTCGTCTTTGATTTCTTTAGTGATCTCTTGATTATTTAGTAACGTATTGTTTAGCCTACACATGTTTGTGTTTTTCACGTGTTTTTCCCTGAAATTGATGTCTAATCTAGTAGTATTGTGGTCAGAAAAGATGCTTGATATGATTTCAATTTTCTTAAATTTACTGAGGCTTGATTTGTGACCCAAGATGTGATCTATCCTGGGGAATGTTCCATGTGCACTTGAGAAGAAAGTGTAATCTGCTGTTTTTGGATGGAATGTCCTATAAATATCAATTAAATCTGTTTGGTCTATTGTGTCATTTAAAGCTTCTGTTTCCGTATTACTTTTCAGTCTGGATGATCTGTCCATTGGTGTAAGTGAGGTGTTAAAGTCCCCCACTATTACTGTGTTACTGTCAATTTCCTCCTTTATAGCTGTTAGCATTTGCCTTATGTAATGTGGTGCTCCTATGTTGGGTGCATATATATTTATAATTGATATATCTTCTTGGATTGATCCCTTGATCATTATGTAGTGTCCTTCCTTATCTCTTGTGACAGTCTTCATTTTAAAGTCTATTTTATCTGTTATGAGTATTGCTACTCCCCCTTCCTTTTGATTTCCTTTTGCATGGAGTATCTTTTTCCATCCCTTCACTTTCATCTGTATGTGTCCCTAGGTCTGAAGTGTCTCTTGTAGACAGCATATATATGGGTCTTGTTTTTGTATCCATTCAGTGAGCCTGTGTCTTTTGGTTGGAGCGTTTAATCCATTCATGTTTAAGGTAATTATCGCTATGTATGTTCCTATTACCACTTTCTTAATTGTATGGGTTTGTTTTTGTAGGTCCTTTTCTTCTCTTGTGTTTCCCATTTAGAGATGTTCCTTTAGCATTTGTTGTAGAGCTGGTTTTGTGGTGCTGCATTTTCTCAGCTTTTGCTTGTCTGTAAAGCTTTTGATTTCTCCATCGAATCTGAATGAGATCCTTGCCAGGTAATGAAATCTTGGTTGTAGGTTCTTCCCTTTCATCACTTTAAGTCTATCATACCACTCCCTGTGGCTTGTAGAGTTTCTGCTGAGAAATCAGCTGTTAACCTTATGGGAGTTCCCTTGTATGTTATTTGTCGTTTTTCCGTTGTTGCTTTTAATAATTTTTTTTTGTCTTTAATTTTTGTCAGTGTGTCTCAGCGTGTTTCTCCTAGGGTTTATCCTGCTTGGGACACTCTGCGCTTTCTCAACTTGGGTGGCTATTTTGTTTCCCATGTTAGGGAAGTTTTCGACTATAATGTCTTCAAATATTTTCTCGGGTTCTTCCTCTCTCTCTTCTCCTTCTGGGACCCCTGTATTGTGAATGTTGGTACATTTAATGTCCCAGAGCTCTCTTAGGCTGTCTTCATTTCTTTTCATTCTTTTTCCTTTATGCTGTTCTGTGAGAATGAATTCCACTATTCTGTCTTCCAAATCACTTATCTGTTCTTCTGCCTCAATTATTCTGCTGTTGATTCCTTCTAGTGTATTTTTCATTTCAGTTATTGTTCATCTCTGTTTTTTTGTTCTTTAATTCTTCTAGATGTTTGTTCTTTAATTCTTCTAGGTCTTTGGTAAACATTTCTTGCATCTTTTTGATCTTTGCCTCCATTCTTTTTCCGAGGTCCTGGAGCATTTTCACTATCATTATTTTGAATTCTTTTTCTGGATGGTTGCCTATCTCCACTTCATTTAGTTGTTTTTCTTGCTTTTTATCTTGTTCCTTCATCTTGTGCATAGTCCTCTGCGTTTTCATTTTGTCTACCTTTCTGTGAATATGGTTTTCATTCCACAGGCTGCAGAATTATAGTTCTTCTTGCTTCTGCTGTCTGCCCTCTGGTAGATGAGGCTATCTAAGAGGCTTCTGTATCTGGTTTTATATATCTCTTTTCTGCCCTTGTTTCTGACACAAATCTCCTAAATCCCTTAGAATTTCCTGGGTGATAGGAGCACCTTTTGTTTTAATGAGATGACTCTTGATGGGCTCCCTGAGAGCTTCAGTATGAGGATGGGTAATAAATCAAAGTTTGGAACTTTCAGTTCCACCCCCTATCCTCCTGGGAGGGGAGAGAGGCTGGAGATTGAGTTAATAATTACTCATGGGTATGTGATGAAGCCTCTATAAAAATAAAACTAAGCTAAAAGGTTTAGAGAGCTTCTGGTTTGGTGAACACATCCACATGCTGAGAGATTCACCTCATCCCTGAGGATAGAAGCTCCTGCCCTCAGGATCTTTCTGAACATTGTCCTCTGTACCTCTTCATCTAGGTGTTTATTTGTATCCTTTATAATAAACTCATAAAAGTAAGTAAAGTGTTTCCCTGAGTTCTGTGTGTTGTCATAGCAAATTATCAAACCTGAGAAGGGGATTGTCAACTCTCAATTTATAAACAATTGATCAGAAGTACAGATGACATCCTTGGAGTTGTTACTGGCATCTGAAATGGAGGCAGTCTTGTGAGACTGAGCCCTTAACCTGCAGGGTCTGTGCTAATTCCAAGTAGTTGGTGTCAGAACTGAATTGAATTGTAGCATGCTCATTTGGTATCCAGAGAGTTGGAGAATTGGTTGTTTGGTGTGAGGAAACACCCTACACATTTGATGTCAGAAGTATTGTGAATAGAAAAACAGTTTACCTTGCTGGGTTAATCCCTAGGATATACCTTTGTGTATTAGTTTTCTATTGCTGCTGTAACAAATCACCACAAAGTGGCTTAAAACAAGACATATTTATTATCTTATACTTCTGGAGATTAGAAGTCCAAAATCATCCTTACTGGGCCAAAGTCAAGGTGTCACCAGGGCTGGTTCCTTCTAGAGGCTTTGAAGGGAAAATCCATTTTCGTTTTTGCCAACTTCTAGGGACCACCTGCATTCTTTTGTCTGTGCCCCTCCTCCATCTTTAAAGCCAGCTACATAGTATTGTCACATCTCTTTCTGCTCTCTCCGAACTGCTGCTCCTTCTTATACAATTACTTATAATTACATCAGGTCCAGCTGGATAATTCAGCATGATCTCCCCATCTCACGATCCTTAACTTAATCACATTTTCAAGGTTCTTTTGCCATATGAGGTAACATCATAGGTTTTGAGGCTTAAGATATTTATGTCTTTTGGGGGGGCATTTTTCAGCCTACCACACTTAACTAATATTTTATTAAGGATTTTATGTCTGTGTGCATGAGATACTGGTTTTTAATTTCCTTATAATAGCTTTCTCAGATTTTGGTATCAGGATTATACTGGGTTGTATGAGGATTATTTAAGGTTATACTCTTAAAACAAGTTGGGAGTATTCACTTTTCTTCTCTCTTCATAATAAATCTGTGTAAGATTGTTGGAAATTCTTCTTTAAATATTTGATAAACTTTACCAATGAAACCATATCGACCTGGAGTTTTCTTTGTGGGAATGTTTTAATTAAGAATTAATTTCTGTAGGGCTTCCCTGGTGGCGCAGTGGGTGAGCGTCCGCCTGCCGATTCAGGGGACACGGGTTCGTGCCCCGGTCCGGGAAGATCCCACATGCCGCGGAGCGGCTGGGCCCGTGAGCCATGGCCGCTGAGCCTGCGCGTCCGGAGCCTGTGCTCCGCAACGGGAGAGGCCACAACAGTGAGAAGCCCGCGTACCGCGAAAATAAAAAAAAAAAGAATTAATTTCTGTAAAGATATGTGACTACACAGATTACCTATTTCTTCTTGTGTCAAATTGTAGTTCTGGTAAATTGAATTTTCCAAGGAGTTTGTATACTTTATCTACTTTCAAATTTATTTGCATAGAGTTGTTCATAATATTGCTTGGTATCCTTTTAATGTTTGATGCATCTGTAGTGATATCTCCTTTGTTTCCTGATATTGCTAATTTGCTTTTTTCTAGTCTTGATCATTCTTGCTAGGGTTTATCAATTTCACTAATATTTCTGTTTTTCTTTCTCTTCTTTTTTTTCTTTTATTTCCTTTCATCTACTCTTTGGATTTAGTGTACTCTCTTTTACTTGCTGCTTAAGGACCAAACTTAGATCATTGAATTATAACTTTCATCTTTTCTAATATAAGTGACTCTGAGCACTTCTTTAGCTACATTTGACAAATTTTGTTATGCTGTATTTTCAGTATTATTGTTTCAAAAATATTTACTAATTTCCCTTGTGACTTTTTTGGTCAAAATTTTCATTTTAAAAACTTGTTGAAGCTTACTTTATGTAAGCTGATTGTTTATCTTATTAAACGTTCCACATGCACATTAAAATAATGTAGTTTTTAAGTGTAGTGCTATATAAATGTCAAATAGGTCAACAGTAATGTTTCAGTCTTCTTACTGGGCTTTTCCCCTCTTTGTCCTGTAAATTATAGGAGGGAGATATTAAACTCCTCAACTATGATTGTGGATTTGTCTATTTCAACCTTAATGCTATCAGCTTTTGCTTTTATACTTTGAAGCTCTCTTAAGGAATGCCTATAAACTTAGCATTGTTATATCATCTTGAATTGAGTCTATTATCATTATGCAATGTGCTTCTTTATCTCAGTAATACTCCTCATCTTGGACTCTGCTTTTTCTGATATTAGTATAATCACATGAGCTTTCTTATGCTTAGTCCTTATATGGTATCTTTTCTATATTTTCAACCTATAATTTTAATTTTAAAACTTTATATATATAGATGCATATATATATATATATATATACACACACACACACATATAATGTGGCTTTAAATTTAAATATTGTATATTTAAAAATTATCATGTTCAGACTTATAATTGTCTAGACATATGTTAGACATAATTTAGGCATATAATGTTTCTTCCTCTGTTTACTCGGTCTGATATGTATTTCCTTTTAAATAGAATATTCAGTCCATTTGCTTTTGATATGTTTATTCATATGGTTGGGTTTACTTCTAGTTGTTGCATCTGCTCTGTGTTTCTCTTCTTCCTTTTCTGACTTCTTTGGGTTGATTAAATAGTTTGAACATTTCATCTTAATACCTTTATTGACTTTTAGTTTTGCCTTTTGAATTATCTTTTAGTTATTGCTCTACCGTCTATGATCTATGTCTTAACTTATCACACTTTACATAGAGTTCATATTGTACAACTTTATGGAAAACGTAAGAACTTTGCAACAGTGTTATTCCATTTACTTGCCATATATTGTACTGTTTTTGCTATATATTTTACATCTCCATTTGTAATAAACTCCACAATGTAATATTGTTATTTGAGCTTTAAATAGCTAATTGCCTTTTAAACATCTTAAGAGAAGCAAAAAGATAGATTTTTATATCAATATTTACCACCATATTTCCCATTATCATTGCTCTTCATTCCTTCCTTTAGACTTGTGTTTCCTCTTTAGTTTTGGTTTTTAGCAGGTTGACTGTGTTGTGCTACAGTACAGGGCTCTCTGTATTTATCTTGATTTTAAGACCTATCAGTAGATTTCAGATAACGTACTTTTCTGTTCTAGTATTTCAGTTTGGCTCTTTTGTGTTGTTTGCATTTCCCTGTCCATTCCCTTTGACTGTATTCTCCTTTAAGAACTTGAACATATTTATAGTAATTATTTAAAGTCCTTGTCTGCTAATTCCAATTCTGGATCATCTTGTAGATCTGTTTCTATGGACTCTGTTTCTCTTGATAATAGGTGACATTTTTCTGCTTTGCATATCTAGTTATTTATTATATAGTGGATATTGATAAAGGTACATTTTAAGGAGTCTGGATTTTATCATCTTCCTTTAAAGAGTGCTGAGATTTGTTCTGCTAGACAGTTAAATAACTGGTGGGCTCTTTTGTTCATATTAATTTGGTTGTATTTGTAAAGTACGTCTCTTTTAATGTTTTATTTAGTCTAAGAATATGGCATGTCTAGGTCCTTAACTAAATACCCAAGGTGCTCAACAGGAACTCTCACTCTGACTGGACCAAACTCCAAAATCTCTCAGCAATTACTCATCTTTATGATCCCTCAGGACTTAATACCATACCTTGAATACACTAAGAATTCAATTTTAGTTCAGTTCAATTAAATAAACAGTAGGGTAGCCTTTATGGACACATTGGCATGGAGAAATATTTATACCTGAACTTAAGTTTGTACATCATTAATTCTCATATAGTAAGGTTTATTTCAAAAGATAAATTGTGAATAGAAAATTTGGGCAATGTAGATCATCGCTAGTTACAAGAACATTGAATCACTTTTAAAGTTTATAAAGCTGTTTAAATTTTTTTACCTTGTATAATTATTACAACAGTATTAAGTAGTTTTTATCTGCATTATTCTCTTGAACTAATTGAAACACAGTGAGGTTATAGATTACTCATTATTATTTAAGTTAGCAACTGGCATTTGGAGTCCAAATCCAGTACTTTTTACTATACAGGAGAACATGTTATTTGCTTACAAAAGTAGGTTTTTGTAGGTCAAAATTGTTCCGTATCAGCAGCTTCAAATGGTCCAATCTAGTAACTTCAGAAAGTCAATTCTGACATCTTAGGAAGCTCATTTTATTTGCAATAATAAAAATACTTACTGTTAGAGAAAACCTTCATGTAGAATACTACCTTTTTTTTTTGCCGTGTGGCTTGCTTTATCTTAGTTCCCTGACCAGGGATTTAACCTTGTCCCCTGCAGTGGAAACGTGGAGTCCTAACCACTGGACTGCCAGGGAACTCCCTAGCGATTTCATTTTTTTTTTCTTTAACATCTTTATTGGAGTATAATTGCTTTACAATAGTGTGTTACTTTCTGCTGTATAACAGTGTGAATCAGCTATACATATACCTATATCCCCATATCTCCTCCCTCTTGCAGCTCCCTCCAGCCCTCCCTATTCCACCCCTCTAGGTGGTCACAAAGCACTGAGCTTATCTCCCTGTGCTATGCGACTCCTTCCCACCAGCTATCTATTTTACAATTGGTTGTATATAAAAATCCATGCCACACTCTCACTTCATCCCACCTTTCCCTGTGTCCTCACGTCCATTCTCTACATCTGCATCTTTATTCCTGTCCTGCCCCTAGGTTCTTCAGAACCATTTTATTTTTATTTATTTATTTTTTTAGATTCCATATATATATGTGTTAGCCTACGGTATTTGTTTTTCTGACTGCACTCTGTATGACAGACTCTAGGTCCATCCACCTCACTACAAATAACTCAATTTCATTTCTTTTTATGGCTGAGTAATAATCCATTGGATATATGTGCTACATCTTCTTTATCCATTCATCTGTCAGTAGACACTTAGGTTGCCTACATGTCCTGGCTATTATAAATAGAGCTGCAATGAACATTGTGGTACATGACTCTTTTTGAATTATGGTTTTCTCAGGGTATATGCCCAGTAGTGGGATGGCTGGGTCATATGGTAGTTCTATTTTTAGTTTTTTAAGGAACCTCCATACTGTAATCCATAGTGGCTGTATCAATTTACATTCCCACCAACAGTGCAAGAGGGTTCCCTTTTCTCCACATCCTCTCCAGCATTTATTGTTTGTAGACTTTTTGATAATAGCCATTCTGAATGGTATGAGGTGATACCTCATTATAGTTTTGATTTGCATTTCTCTAATGATTAGTGATGTTGAGCATTCTTTCATGTGTCTTTTGGCAATCTGTATATATTCTTTGGAGAAATGTCTATTTAGGTCTTTGACCCATTTTTCAATTGGGTTGTTTGTTTTTCTGATATTGAGCTGCTTGTAAATTTTTGAGATTAATCCTTTGTAAGTTGCTCCATTTGCAAATATTTTCTCCCATTCTGAGGGTTGTATTTCATCTATCTTGTTCATGGTTTCTTTTGCGCTGCAAAAACTTTTAAGTGTCATTAGGTTCCATTTGTTTATTTTTGTTTTAATTTCCATTTCTCTAGGAGGTGGGTCAAAAAGGATCTTACTGTGATTTATGTCATAGAGTGTTCTGCCTATGTTTTCCTCTAAGAGTTTTATAGTATCTGGCCTTACATTTAGGTCTCTAATCCATTTTGAGTTTATTTTGTGTATGTTGTTACGGAGTGTTCTAATTTCATTCTTTTACATGTAGCTGTCCAGTTTTCCCAGCACCGCTTATTGAAGAGGCTGTCTTTTCTCCATTGTATACCCTTGCCTCCTTTGTCAAAGACAAGGTGACCATATGTGCATGGGTTTATCTCTGGGCTTTCTATCCTGTTCCATTGATTTATATTTCTGTTTTTTTGCCAGTACCATACTGTCTTGATTACTGGAGCTTTGTAGTATACTCTGAAGTCCAGAAGCCTGATTCCTCCAGCTCCGTTTTTCTTTCTGAAGATTGCTTTGGCTATTCGGGGTCTTTTGTGTTTCCATACAAATTGTGCAATTTTTTTTTCTAATTCTGTGAAAAATACCATCGGTAGTTTGATAGGGATTGCATTGAATCTGTAGATTGCTTTGGGTAGTAGAGTCATTTGCACAATGTTGATTCTTCCAATCCAAGAACATGGTATATCTCTCCATCTGTTTGTATCATCTTTAATTTCATTCATCAGTGTCTTATAGTTTTCTGCATACAGGTCTTTTGCCTCCTTAGGTAGGTTTGTTACTAGGTATTTTATTCTTTTTTGTTGCAGAGGTAAATGGGAGTGTTTCCTTAAATTTTCTTTCAGATTTTTCATCATTAATGTATAGAAATGCAAGAGATTTCTGTGGATTAATTTTGTATCTTGCCACTTTACCAAATTCATTGCTTAGCTCTAGTAGTTTTCTGGTAGCATCTTTAGTATTCTCTATGTATAGTATCATGTCATCTGAAACAATGGCTGCATTACTTCTTCTTTTCCAATTTGGATTCCTTTTTTTTCTTTTCTTCTCTGATTGCTGTGGCTAAAACTTCCAAAACTATGTTGAAAAATAGTGGTGAGAGTGGACAACCTTGTCTTTTTCCTGATCTTAGAGGAAATTGTTTCAGTTTTTCACCATAGAGAACGATATTGGCTGTGGGTTTGTCATTTATGGCCTTTATTATGTTGAGGTAAGTTCCCTCTATGCCTACTTTCTGGAGGTTTTTTTTTTATCATAAATGGGTGCTGAATTTTGTTGAAAGCTTTTTCTACATCTATTGAGATGATCATATGGTTTTTCACCTTCAGATTGTTAATATGGTTTATCACATTGATTGATTTGCATATACTGAAGAATATTTGCATTCCTGGGATAAACCTCCCTTGATTATGGTGTATGATCCTTTTAATGTGCTGTTGGATTCTGTTTGCTAGTATTTTGTTGAGAATTTTTGCATCTATGTTCATCAGTGATATTGGCCTATAGTTTTCTTTCTTTGTCACTTCTTTGTCTGGTTTTGGTATCAGGATGATGTTTGCCTCGTAGAATGGGTTTGGGAGTGTTCCTCCCTCAGCTATATTTTGGAAGACTTTGAGAAGGATAGGTGTTAGCTCCTCTCTAAATGTTCGATAGAATTTGCCTGTGAAGCCATCTGGTCCTGGGCTTTTGTTTGTTGGAAGATTTTTAATCACAGTTTCAATTTCAGTGCTTGTGATTGCTCTGTTTATTTTTTCTATTTCTTCTTGGTTCAGGTTCAGAAGGTTGTGCTTTTCTAAGAATGTGTTCATTTCTTCGAGGTTGTCCATTTTATTGGCGTATACTTGCTTTTAGTAATCTCTCATGATCCTTTGCATTTCTGCAGTATTAGTTGTTACTTCTCCTTTTTCATTTCTTATTCTTTTGAGTTGAGTATTCTCCCTTTTTTTCTTGATGAGTCTGGCTAGTGCTTTATCAATTTTGTTTATCTTCTCAAAGAACCAGCCTTTAGTTTTATTGATCTTTGCTATTGTTTCCTTCATTTCTTTTTCATTTATTACTGATCTGATCTTTATGATTTCTTTCCTTCTGCTAACTTTGGGGTTTTTTTGTTCTTCTTTCTCTGATTGCTTTAGAGTGTAAGGTATAAGGTTAGGTTTTTTATTTGAGATGTTTCTTGTTTCTTGAGGTAGGAGTGTATTGCTATAAACTTCTCTGTTAGAACTGCTTTTGCTGCATCCCATAGGTTTTCAGTTGTAGAGTTTTCATTGTCATTTGTTTCTATGTATTTTTTTATTTCCTCTTTTATTTCTTCAGTGATCTCTTGTTTATTAAGTAGTGTATTATTTATCCTCCATGTGTTTGTATTTTTTACAGATTTTTTCCTGTAATTGATATCTAGTCTCATAGCATTGTGGTTGGAATAGGTACTTGATATGATTTCAGTTTTCTTAAATTTACCAAGGCTTGATTTGTGACCCAAGATGTGATCTGTCCTGGAGAATATTCCATGCGCACTTGAGAAGAAAGTGTAATCTGCTGTTTTTGGATGGAATGTCCTATAAATATCAATTAAGTCCATCTTGTTTAATGTGTCATTTGTTTCCTTATTTATTTTCATTTTGGATGGTCTGTCCATTTGTGAAAGTAGGGTGTTAAAGTCCCCTACTCTGATTGTGTTACTGTCGATTCCCCTTTTATGGCTGTTAGCATTTGCCTTATGTATTGAGGTGCTCCTATGTTGGGTGCATAAATATTTACAATTGTTATATATTCTTCTTGGATTGATCCCTTGATTGTTATGTGGTGTCCTTCTTTGTCTCTTGTAATAGTCTTTATTTTAAAGTCTGTTTTTTCTGATATGAGTTTTGCTACTCCAGCTTTCTTTTGATTTCCATTTGCATGGAATATCTTTTTCCATCCCCTCACTTTCAGTCTGTATGTTTCCCTAGGTCTGAAGTGGGTGTGTTGTAGACAGCATATGTACTGGTCTTGTTTTCATATCCATTCAGCCAGCCTATGTCTTTTGGTGGGAGCATTTAATCCCTTTACATTTAAGATAATTATCGATATGTATGTTCCTATTACCATTTTCGTAATTATTTTGGGTTTTTTATTGTAGGTCTTTTCCTTCTCTTTTGTTTCCTGCCTAAAGAAGTTCTTCTTGCATTTGTTGTAAAGCTGGTTTGGTGGTGCTGAATTCTGTTACCTTTTGCTTGTCTGTAAAGGTTTTAATTTCTCTGTCAAACCTGAATGAGATCCTTGCTGGGTAGAGTAATCTTGGTTGTAGGTTTTTTTCCTTCATCACTTTAAATATGTCTTGCCACTCCCTCTGGCTTGCAGAGTTTCTGCTGAAAGATCAGCTGTTAACCTTATGGAGATTTCCTTTTGTGTTATTTGTTGTTTTTCCCTTGGTGCTTTTAATATTTTTTCTTTGTATTTAATTTTTCGTACTTTGATTAATACGTGTCTTGGTGTGTTTCTCCTTGGATTTTTCCTGTATGGGACTCTCTGCACTTCCTGCACTTGACTATTTCCTTTCCCATATTAGGGAAGTTTTCAACTATAATCCCTTCAAATATTTTCTCAGTCCCTTTCTTTTTCTCTTCTTCTTCTGGGACCCCTATAATTCAAATGTTGGTGCGTTTAATGTTGTCCCAGAGGTCTCTGAGACTGTCCTCAATTCTTTTCATTCTTTTTTCATTATTCTGCTCTGCAGTAGTTATTTCCACTATTTTATCTTCCAGGTCACTCTTCCATTTTGCTGCCTCAGGTATTCTGCTATTGATTCCTTCTAGAGAATTTTTAATTTCATTTATTGTGTTGTTCATCATTGTTTCTTTGCTCTTTATTTCTTCTAGGTCCTTGTTAAACGTTTCTTGTATTTTCTCCTTTCTGTTTCCAAGATTTTGGATCATGTTTACTATCATTACTCTGAATTCCTTTTCAGGTGGACTGCCTACTTCTTCTTCATTTGTTTGGTCTGGTGGGCTTTTACCTTGCTCCTTCATCTGCTATGTGTTTTTCTGTCTTCTCATTTTGCTTAACTTACTGTGTTTGGGGTCCCCTTTGCTCAGGCTGCAGGTTCATAGTTCCTGTTGTTTTTGGTGTCTGCCCCCAGTGCTTAGGTTGGTTCAGTAGGTTATGTAAGCTTTCTGGTGGAGGGGATTAGTGCCTATATTCTGGTGGATGTGGCTGGATCTTGTCTTTCTGGTGGGCAGGGCCACGTCTGGTGGTGTGTTTTGGGGTGTCTTTGACCTTATTATGATGTTAGGCAGCCTTTCTGCTAATGGGTGGGGTTGTGTTCCTGTTGTTTGGCATAGAGTATCCAGCAGTGTAGCTTACTGGTCTTTGAGTGGAGCTGGGTCTTAGCATTGAGATGGAGATCTCTGAGAGAGCCTTCACCATTTGATGTTACATGGAGCCAGGTTGTCTCTAGTGGAGCACTGTCCCGTACTTGGTTCTCCTACCTCAGAGGCACAGGCCTGACACCTGGCTGGAGAACCAAGACCCTGTCAGCCACATGGCTTAGAAGAAAAAGAAGAAAAAAAGAAAGGAGGAAACAAAAATAAAGTGAAATAAAGTAAAATAAAATAATTAAAATTAAAAAATTTTTAAATTATTAAAAATTTTTTTAAAATTTATAGTAAAAAAAAAAAGAAAGAAAGAAGAGAGCAACCAAACCAAAAAACAAATCCACCAATGATAACGAGCGCTAAAAACTATACTTAAAAAAAAAAATGGACAGACAGAACCCTAGGATAAATGGTCAAAGCAAAGCTAAACAGACAAAGTCATACAAGGGAGCATACACACACACACTCACAAAAAGAGAAAAAGGAAAAATATAGGTATATCTATATTTAAAAACAAAAGGAGGAAGAGAGCAACCAAACCAATAAACAAATCCACCAATGATGATAAGCTCTAAAAGCTATACTAAGATAAACATAAAAATCAAAAACAAATTAGTTGCAGACAGCAAACCCCAAGTCTACAGTTGCTCGCAAAGTCCACCACCTCAATTTTGGGATGATTCGTTGTCTACTCAGGTATTCCAGAGATGCAGGGTGCATCAAGTTGACTGTGGAGATTTAATCTGCTGCTCCTGAGGCTGCTTGGGGAGATTTCCCTTTCTTTTCTTTGTTTACACAGTTCCTGGGGTTCAGCTTTGCATTTGGCCCCACCTCTATGTGTAGGTCACCTGAGGGCGTCTGTTCCCACCCAGACAGGACAGGGTTAAAGGAGCAGCTGATTCGGGGGCTCTGGCTCACTCAGGCCGGGTGTGGGGGGAGGGAGGAGTACGGAATGCGGGGCAAGCCTGCAGCTGCAGAGACCCACACGAAGTTGCAACAGCCTGAGGTGCTCTGTGTGTTCTCCCAGGGAAGTTGTCCCTGGATCACGGGACCCTGGCATTGGCGGGCTGCACAGGCTCCCAGGAGGGGAGGTGTGGCTAGTGACCTGTGCTTGCACACGGGCTTCTTGGTGGCGGCAGCAGCAGCCTTAGCGTTTCATGTTGGTCTCTGGTATCCGCGCTGATAGCCATGGCTCATGCCTGTCTCTGGAGCTCATTTAGGTGGTGCTCTGAATCCCCTCTCCTCGCGCACCCTGAAACAATAGTCTCTTGCCTCTTCGGCAGCTCCAGACCTTTTCCAGGACTCCCTCCCAGCTAGCTGTGACACACTAGCCCCCTTCAGACTGCGTTCATGCAGCCAACCCCAGTCTTCTCCCTGGGGTCTGACCTCTGAAGCTCGAGCCTCAGCTCCCAGCCCCCACCCGCCCCTGTGGGTGAGCAGACAAGCCTCTCAGGCTGGTGAGTGCTGGTCGGCACTGATCCCCTTTGCGGGAATCTCTCCACTTTGCCCTCCACACCCCTGTTGCTGCGCTCTCCTCCGTGGCTCCGAAGCCCCCCCGCCACCCCCCATCTCTGCCTGTGAAGGGACTTCCATTGTGTGGAAACCTTTCTTCCTTCACAGCTCCCTCCCAGAGGTGCAGGTACCGTCCGTATTCTTTCGTCTCTGTTTTTTTCTTTTTTTTTGCCCTACCCCAGTGTGTGGGGATTTTCTTGGCTTTTGGGAAGTCTGAGGTCTTCTGCCAGTGTTCAGTAGATGTTCTGTAGGAGTTGTTCCACATGTAGATGTATTTATGGTGTATTTGTGGGGAGCAAGGTGATCTCCATGTCTTACTCCTCTGCCATCTTGAAGGTCTCCATAGCCATTTCTTTTCTTTCTGCCTGTGTTAGTCGTTTGTCAGTGAACAGCATATAGAAACTTGACTTTTAACAAATTTTAACCCATTTTAAATGTAAAACATTATCTCTACAACTTATCTTCCTTCATTTAAGCAAGCCATGTTTTATGGTTGTTGTTTGGATATACAAAATCATTTATTTTCTATCCTTAGCAGTTCTCCTGTCTACTTATTCCCTACCTGCCTCACAAAGACAACCATGGGCTTATTATCTCAAAGTGTGGTACGGAGCAATAATCATACTATTGTTAAGTACAGATGAGAATTTTAGAGTGGAGAAGGAAATGTTTCTGTCAAATTGCCCAATATGTTAAATGTCTTGTGTAAGCCAAGTTATTCCGAAATGGCTTCAGTGACCCCTTTTGTCATGTGATTACAGAATTAGGATAAATTATTAATACTCTAATTCTTGCAAATCCATAATGTCTGGTAAATGTCCAGTATAATGCACAGGGTTTTTTTTTTAAGTGGTAGTATATTTTTCTCAATGAAGTTTATTTTGCATTTGAATGAAAAGTCATAATTTGTTACCCTAGTCAAGAGATAAATCAACTATAATACAAGGATGTTGACATGATTACAGAATTTTAACTTCTTTCAGTAGTTCTTTAAAAAAAAACACTTATTTAAAAAGTAGTGCCCTTGGAGACATCTACTGTGCCATTTTTACTGATGTCACTCCTGTGTCCCTGTTTTTTGTTTTTTTTAATTAATAGACTATACTTTTAGAGCAGTTTACAGAAAAGTTGAGCAGGTAGTACAGAGTTCCTGTATTTCTCTTCTTCCCTGCTCATTATTTCTCCTATTTTTAACATCTTGCCTTAGTATCTTACATTATTGTTAATTGAATTCTGTAGTATACATTAAGGTTGTATTGTAGAGTTCTGTAGGTTTCAATAAATGCATAATGTCATGTATTCACCATTGCAGTATTATACAGAACAGTTTCACCACCTTAAAAATTCCCTGTGCTTCAACTATTCATTCCTCCTCTCCTGCTCCCCTCACCCACCAAAACCTTGACAACCAGTGATCTTTTCACTGTCCTTATAAAGTTTTGCCTTTTCCAGAATGTCATGTAATAGGAATCGTAGAGGATACAGCCTATTCATACTTTTTCCTCCACGTCTGCTTGTAGCTTGATAGCTCATTTCTTTTTAACACTGAATGATACCCTAAGTCTTTGGATTTTGAAAAGTAGAAAAGACTACTGTTTAAAAGGCAATCTCTTTCTAAAGAGAAATCTGCCAGTTGCAAAGTGGAAAACTAGCCTATTTTTCTTTCTTTCCTTTTTTTTTTTTTTTTTTTTTGGCCATGCCACATGGCATACAGGATCTTAGTTCCCTGACCAGGGATCGAACCCATGCCCCTGCAATGGAAGCACAGAGTCCTAACCACTGGACCAGCAGGGAAGTCCCTTCCTTATTTTTCAACTGGGTTTAAAACAAGAAGGCAGACTTAGTGGGATCTAAGGCTTATACTTTTTAAATTTTAGTTGAAGTGCTAAAATTTTTTATGTATCTAAAAATTTGTCCGTAAAATACTTAAGTTCCTACTGTGTGCTGGAATAATCTTATTTATACCTCGTAACAGTCCAGGAATTAAGTATTATCATTCCTATTTTATGATTGAGAAAAGAGATGCAGAAAAATGAGTTGACCAAAGATGTACAACTTGTAAATAATTGAATTGATTCAAACGCAGATCATGCTGCCTCCTGAATTAATCTTAGCAGTGTGGCATTGTTATTATACTGCTTTCTGAGCAAATATCTTAACTGCTAATTTGCAGACCTGGAGCTAGACCAAGGGGGTGAAACGTCAAGCTCACCATGCCCATCTCCTAACTTCATTCCCACCCCTTTTGAACCACAGCCTTTAAAATTTGAAACTTTTCCAATTAAGAATGACAGACTGTATACATGTTTGTCTCTGCTACCTTCTGAAACATCACTAAAGTGACAGTAAGGGAATGAAGAAAGAGTAATTTTAAAAACAAAGAGAGTGTAAAAAGAGCACTAGTAGACAAGAAATGTCAACAAATATTTGGAAGATAGAAAGCAGTTACATCAGTAGTAACTCACTTAATAAATCAGAGAATATTGAAACCTTCCTGCAAAGGAGGATACCAAAAAGAAGCAAGCCAGTTCTTGATGCAGAGCACCAAAAGGTCTCAGAAATTGAAAGTGAAAGAAAAAATGAGGCAGAAAACCAGAGAAGGAACAGTTGAATGTATGTATGCATAAGGAATAGTTTCATTTCATTCACCCCTACAAATCTTTGCTCCCACCCTCTTAGCCAAGAGTCTGTTCCTCTGCCACCTAGCAGAAGACTGGAAGATAGGGGCAGATCTAGATTTTGTGGCCTGAAGCTTATGCAGTGTGGGGAGATGCCCCTCTTTAAGGAGAGGTTATAAATTACAATACAAAATTAGGCTATTAAAAGAATATTTAGCATGAGCAAAGAGATCACAACAAATTACAAAACAGAAAAATAGCATAATGTTTGTATTCATTAAATGTCTGACATACCTCTATTTTTCCTCCTCTTTTGCTTCATATTCATTGATCATCTCTTCATATAACAATAATTATGCAATATTTTCTATAGAAAAAATAGATAATCTGTCTTTTCACTGACAGGGTTGGTTGAAATTTGTTTTTTATTATTTATAGTAGTAATGCATAAAACATATGACTTAGCACAGGTGTTGCTTCTGTTTGTTTTAGTGCTACAAGTTTGTTTTCTATAAATACAGAAATGCTATTTTTTGTGAGGTTCCTATCAAAAAAAGAAAAAAAGTTAATGGTACACTTATAACTGTATATGTAGCATTATTGAAATATATTTCTAGAAGGAGAATATTTCTCTTTTAATCAGGCATCAATGAGAACCTAATTCTCTGCTTACAGTTTCACATGTTTAATATTTGGAGGAATTTTTCAGTCTGGTTTTTGCTATGTACATGTCAACTACGTTTCGCCTGCCCATAAACTTCTACTGCTAGAACACATTCACACTGCATTACGACCTCTACTCCTGTATAGTGGGTGGTGGGAGTATTCCAGGAAGTCATTCCTAGAGCTAGCAATAATTTTACTATACTGTCAAAGAAAAACAAGCCAGACACTCATTAAAGTGGTAAGCATAGGTTTTAGTCCGTAATACACTGTTGCAATAATAGTCCAGCATGAATTGAGCTCAACTTCAATTTGTACAGAGGTGCCTGGGCATTTTAAAGGGAGAATGAGGGAATAGGGAGGGAGGAGACTAGAAGATTCAGGGAAGTGAAAAATTATAAAAAGTGTGAAGGGGGTCATTGGTCCATGTGAAATATATCTGTGTTTGCTAACTGACACTTACCAAAGTTAGGCTCCTACCTTCCTACCGAGGCTAGAAGACAGGGACCCTGTCTTCAGGTATTGACGGGAACAAATGCTAAATTCTTCTGGCAGCCTTGTTTTTTCTCAGGCAGGCGTTCATAGGGCGTTAGGGTAATCTGAGGGATGTGACATTGAATTGCTATAAACTATGTTAAGAGTTTTGTTCAAGTCTTTATAGGCCAAGGTTGAGGCATAGTCAAGAAAAGGCTTAGAGGAGCCTGACTAGACTCTGGTCAAGGAGAAAAATCTATGTCAATACCCCAAAGTGACTTCTAATAACAGTAGAATACCCATTAAACCATAATAAATATATCTTGAATTTAGCTTAGTTATATCAAAGTATCCACAGCCACTATGTTGCCTAACACAAGAAGAAGTGTAATGGAGGGGAAATTGGTGTAAAGACAACAGTTTTCACTGATTGTGGTTTAGATATTTTTACTTTTGCAAATTTTACAAAACATGACCATAGATACAGTAAATATGGAGGTACATTTTTGGAGTAGTAGAATCATAGAGACTTGAGACACAGAGTCAGTAGCATAGCAGAGAGCCAGAGTGAGGAAATGTTTATAGTTACAATCCCCAGGCTCATCTATGGTCAATTCCCAGAATGCTGGCAAAGATTAGTTTAGACAGATTAAAGAATTATCCTCTGGAGAGATGGAAAGTTCCCAAAAAGAGAAATACCTTACTTATAGGGGTCCTCTAACAAATGACCATGTCCCCAGGTTACCTATAGTGAAGCCCTACCCACATATACAAAACTTCCAATCTGATTTTTAGTGCTATTCTTTTAAATATGCAGTCATCGATCACCAAACCTCTAGGGAAAGCCTCCAGCTAAAAAACACAGAACAGCACCAACTGAATAAAGGACTATCCTCAGAAAAACAATTATGAGAAGATATGATAACTATGAAAAATCAGAAATTTTTAAGTAACAACAAAAAAGATTTACTGGAAATTAAAAATGATGTGGAAATGCAATGAGCTTTATATGAAAGAGGTGTATGATAAAGCTTAGGAAATCTCTCAGAGAATAGAACCAAAATATAGATGGAAAGTAAGAGGAAAAGGCAAAATTATTAGGAAATTTATACAGGATGTTCAGTACTCTTCTTATGAAAGAAAAGAGAAGAGGAAAAACAGTGAGAAAGAAATTATTACAGACATCAAACAATAACTTTTTCTGTAACTGAAGGATTACAAAAAGACCATCAATTAAGTGATACACAATTACATGTATCATTATGAAATTTCAGAACACCAGGGATCCTAAAAGTTTACAGATAGGTGGAAAATCACGTACAAGTGATCTCAAATCAAGATTGCATCAAATTTCTCAGAAGAAAGACAGTGGAACCCTTGCCTTACATAACTCTGTAGAAAAATAAATCAATCCTAGAATGTTATGCCTAGCCTAACTATCAGTCAAAGGCAGAATAAATATATTAATAGACAATTCCAAAGTAATTTGCCTTCTGTGCATCCTTTCCTAGAAATTACTAGAAAATGTGTTCCACCAAAATAATGCAGTAAATCTAGAGAGAGAAAATAATATCTTAGCCCCCAAATTAGGGATGAACCAAAGGGAATTAGATGATGGTAAAGAGAAGTGCCATGTCAACAGCTGTTCACTATATCTAGGAAGCATTTCATAGTCATTAAAGCAAGACAATGAAGGGCTTCAGGCGAGCTGTCTTTTCTACCTACCCTTGCCCAAATGAATCATGAGTTGCATTTTATCATTTTGAAAATAGTTCCGTATTTATGAGAGAAAACAGTAGTAATGGATGAGGATAAAGAAAATGAGATTTAGAGAAATTATTTCTCTGAGTCACAAAGTACCTCATGGAGCTTGGAATCAAACCTGAGAAACCATATCCAGGGTACATACTTCTTCACAAACGCATTGTATCAAAATGCAAATGCAAGATAGAAAGTAGTAGTGCTTTAGGACGAGAGATTATTTTTAAAAGAATAATTACATATTTTAATGTACAGTTTATAAAGTACTTTTCATAATATTTTGGTTATGATAAAGTACTTTGGAAGGATTTTGAGATGGAGAAGGTGACATGGGTCAAGTGAATGGAGAATGGGATATCTGCCAGTAGTAATCAAGCTCAAATCGGGGTGGATGCCAGTAAATTCTCAAGATTCACTGTAAACCTTTTATGGTATTGGTAAGGTGTTCTGGAACCAGATACAAACGACTTTTCCATTGCCAGTGATTTAAGGACTGAACTGCAAGCTCTGATCTGCATCATTAACTTGACTTTCAAGCTTTTAATGGGTGACAGATATGTCAAACTGATTTGAGCACTGCAGATGCAAAATTTATGGTCCAAAATTCTTTTCCTTTGGAGATTAAACAGTGTGAATTGGATAAACTTTTTTAAGGTGACGAAGTTTTCTCTCTTTAGCTGCAAATTTTTATCTTAACCGTATTAATTGGAAGTGTTCTAAAATGAAGTGAGCACATCTCTTCCATCTTAAGTGGAGTAGAGGAACGTATCTTGAACTTTTATTTTTCTTCTTATTGATGTCTGTATTCTTCTCTTTGTGGAATATCAAGTTGACAATGTTACAGAACTTTTTAAAAGAATGCATTTCACTGAATTGACAATTTCTCAAATAAATAGGTCCATTCCTCAAAACATGTTTAACTCTGTTTCATAGATTTTATGTTAGGAATAACATATGGGGGTGATGAAATCTGACCTTTTTGTGCAGCCATGGAGTAACCAACTGTGAAGTTGGCAAACATCACTAATAGCAGATAAAGGAATGTTTAATTGAGTAACTGGTCTTTCTAGACCTGCTGGCTGTTGTTTCCCAAATCTAAATAAATTGGGAAATGAAAGATGCCTTATAACCCTTTAGTAACTTCAGATATTCTACTCGTAATAAAAACACTTAACACATTCAGTCACTTAGCTTGTTTATGTCTTAGTTTCTTCATCTTCAGCAGAAATGAGGGGAGTGCAGTACCTGTCTATAATAATCACTGTAAGAATTAAATGGGCTATGTGAAAGTATACGACACCTGTCACACAGTAGATGCTCATTAAGTGTCCATTTCCCTGCCCTTCTCTAAGGGTTTTCCACCTTATAAAAGCAGATAATTCTATAAGTGCCTGATTCATGCACCATTCACAGGATCAACTTAAATGTCTATTTCCTTTTCCCCTTATATATAAGCTCTTCATTTCAAAAAGAGAAATAGGGACCTTACCCCTTTGTAAGGGATGTAATATATTTTTCTTCATTGCTTATCTGAACTGACACACTTGGACTTTTGCAGAGGAAATGATAATATCTGCCATTTACTAATATTACGAATATAGAAATGGAAAAGCTAGTCCATGCTAATAAACTCCTTCATCCTAGTAAACTTCTTGAATTTCTACTGCTTTTCTATGATAGCTCCACTTTCTCTGTAGAGTAACAGCTTACTCTCCATCAGGAATATTAACCTCCTAAAGAGTTACAGTCCTATCAAAACACACAAACAATAATTTGGCATTGTAATAACTTTCCTGTGTATATTACCTCTGTATCAAAGATGTTTAAATTTCTTTCAAATCTGAGAAAGAAGGGGAAATCTTCTATGGAAGTATTTTTTATTATTTTAATTGAGTACATTTAATTTCTGTCTATATGAAACCTCACATACTTTTTGTGTGTGTGCTATGCGGGCCTCTCACTGTCGTGGCCTCTCCCGTTGCAGAGCACAGGCTCCAGACGCGCAGGCTCAGCGGCCATGGCTCACGGGCCCAGCCGCTCTGCGGCATGTGGGATCTTCCCGGACCGGGGCACGAACCCGTGTCCCCTGCATCGGCAGGCGGACTCTCAACCACTGCACCACCAGGGAAGCCCCACTTATACTTTTTTGCAGTTAAATCAAGAAATTCTTTTTTAAAAAGGGGAGAAATGCTGAACTGAGATTTTAATTAATTTTGCCCTGATTATTTTATATCATCTTTAATATATGGAAATGAAACTTTCATTACACTTTACTTAAAGTATGTCTATTAACTTCTGAATCTTTTGTTTGCCCACTCCCAAATTCTAGCCTTCCTTCTACCCAACCTTTAATTTGAGAAAGTGAAAATATTATCAAAGTTAAGGTTCTCTAATAAGGAGATATGTTATATTTAAATGTTTAAATAATGATACACTGAAATATATAAACACATATACTATATGTATGTGTATCTATATATAGATAATAATACCCAAAAATCACACATAAAAATGTATGTATATATTTACAAATGTAAATATATGTGTATATGTATCTACATAGTAATACCAGATACCCTCTACCATTCCAATCATAAATATGCTGATTAGTATCTAGATTACTTTTTTACTGACATCTTTTCTAATTAGTTATCATCTTAGCCATATTTGTGTATATGTATTTAGGAAAAATTGTGGTTTTTACATAAATAGAGCAATCCAAATTCTCTGTTTGCTTTTTTTTTTTAATTTTTCTATCTAGAAATTGACATTGAACGTTGTGTGCGAGAATCAATCAACCTGTTTTGTTGGACTCCTAAAAGTGCTACTTACAGACAGCATGCTCAACCTCCAAAGCCAACTTCTGATAGCAGTGGAGTCAGAAGTTCAACACCTTATTTCTCCACTGAGTGTCCAGATCCTCCAAAAACAGATCTGGTACGTAATTGCTGATTTAATTCATAAACTCTAAAAGAAGATGGATGTTATATTAGTATACTTAAGTATCAGTATTGTTCATATACTATTATCACTTACGTCTTTTTTTTTTTTTTTTTTTTTTTACGGTATGCGGGCCTCTCACTGTTGTGGCCTCTCCCGTTGCGGAGCACAGGCTCCGGACGCGCAGGCTCAGCGGCCGTGGCGCATGGGCCCAGCCGCTCCGCGGCATGCGGGATCCTCCCGGACTGGGGCACAAACCCGCGTCCCCTGCATCGGCAGGCGGACTCTCAACCACTGTGCCACCAGGGAAGCCCCACTTATGTCTTTTTAACATAGCTATCTTCTAATATGTGATTGTATTCATACAACTATTTCAGGTCTTGAGGTCAACCAAAGGTGAGAGCTTAAGGCCTTCTCAGGTCTTTCCTGTGCATCCAAACATCCTATGTTCGCATTGACAGAGTTCTAGATTCCCAGGATCCTGTTAGCACTTTCACATACCCCTATGGACATTGCGTTCCCCAGCTTTTAATTTTAGCTTTTAATTTTTATTGTCAGCTTCTTCTTTGCTCCATCTGTTATGGCCACCTCAGACAGCTACAATATTAAACAATTGCTGCTGACTCTTTTTGACAGATACCTCCAGAGAAAAGTCTCTTTGAACAGAGAGGGTTCTGAGTCAGGTCAAATAAAGGCAAACACTGTGAGGAGAGGTTTCTAGGGAACTGGAAGACATGTCAAGTAATCATAATTCCCTGAAATGATACTTTTGGGAGCTCTAAAACCACTCTGTCCTGTCCAGTGGTTGCTAGACTTCTGGTTTGTGAGACTGTTGGTTTTTAAGGTGGAGCTGAGGAGAAGGAAATGAGAGTAGGGCAAACTAAAGCACCACAGAACTCACATTCTTACTGAAATAGAGGTATTTCTTTTGACTGTACTCCATACATTGCTGCAGACCTTTGTTTAATTTTCAGAATTCTAGAAGGTTCATTTTGATAATCTTTGCCAGTATTCTCATTATGTTTTGGAGGAGCAGCTTTTCTGAGATCCCTACTCTGCCATTCTCACTGATGTCACTCATATTCTATGCTATTTGTCCACTACATTTTAACTCCTGAGTGAAACAAAAAGATTGAGTAGTTGATTTTAAAAGCCCAAAATAGGAATATTGACAACTCAAGTAATGTGAGACTTTCATTTTGTGATAAAGTAAAATTTTACTAGGAAAAGTCACTGTTCATTTTAAATTTAAGTGGTTTTAAATCTTTTCCCTTACACCCTCGTCTGAAATGAGATTTTTGTTTAAAATGTCACTAAATTTTTGTTTGAATGTCACTAAACCCCAAGTCACTTTATATATTCCTAATTATGGTAAGTCTCAGAGTTCTGGGTCAATTTGCTAAAACTTTGTGATATAAAACTAACTTTTCATAAGTATAAAATAGATAACTAATAAGAACCTGCTGTATAATAAATAAATAAATAACTTTTTAAAACAACTAACTTTTCTGTGTACTCATAAGTCAGATATATTATCCCCATCAACAACAATACTAAGAATGGAAGAGAAGAATATACTACACTATTTACATGAAGTGTTGCTATCTGAAGAATATTCAAGTTTTAGTTTACTTTTCTTTAGAATTTATTTCATTTTTTTATGATATATTTCAACCATAAAGAAAAATATACTGAATAGTATAAAAACCAATGCATTATTTTTCAACAATATGTCTGAATACATATGGTGAAACAGATACCATTCTAGTTACTGGGGCTAAAGCAGTGAAAAAAGAGTACCTGTCCTCATAGAATTTGTATTTAGTGGAGGATATACAGACAATAAGCAAAAAAGGTAAACAATTAGTGTGTTTTTTAGATTCCACATATAAGTGAGATCATGTGATACTTGTCTTTCTCTGTCCTACTTATTTCACTTAGCATAATATTCTCTGGATCAACCATGTTGTCACAAATGGCAAGATTTCTTTTTTTCTTAATGGCTGAGTAATATTCCGTTGTATACATATACACCACACTTTTTTTATCCATTCATGTATTGTTGGACATTTAGTGGCCTTTAGGTGCCATAGAGGAAAGTAAAGAAGAATAAAGATAAACAAAGGGACTACATCAAGCTTAAAAGCTTTTGTACAGCAAAGAAAACTATCAACAGGACGAAAAGACAACCTAATAAATGGGAGAAGATATTTGCAAACCATATATTCAGTAAGAGGTTAATATCCAAAATATACAAAGAACTCATACTACTCAATATCAAAAAAACAAACAACCCAATTAAGAAATGGGCAGGGGACCTGAATAGACATTTTTCCAAAGAAGACATACAGATGGCCAACAGATACATATCAACATGACTAATCATCAGGGAAATGCAAATTAAAACCACAATTCAATACCCACTCACACCTGTTAGAATTGCTGTCGTCAGAAAGACAACAGATAATTGTTGGCAAGGATGTGGAGAAAAGGGGACCTGCACGCACAGTTGGTGGGATTGTAAATTGGTTCAGCCACTATGTAAAACCATATAAATGTTCCTCAAAAAATTAAAAATATAACTGCCATATGATTTAGCAGTTTCACTTCTGGGTATTTACCCAAAGAAAACAAAATTAATTTGAAAAGATATCTACACACCATTGCTCATAACAGCAATATTTACAATAGCCAAGATATGGAAGCAACCTAAGTGTCCCATCAATAGATAAATCAATAAAGACAATGTGGTATATACTTAAACACACACATAGAGTACTATTCAGCCATAAAAAAGAATGAAATCTTGCCATTTGCAGCAACATGGATGAAGCTTGAGGTTACTTTGGTAAGTGAAATAAGTCAGACAGAGAAAGACAGATATCACATGATCTCGCTTGTATGTTGACTCTAAAAGACAAAACAAACAAATAACAAAACAAAATGAAACCAGACTCATAAATACAGAGAACAAACAGGTGGTTGCCTGAGGAGAAGGAGATGGCAGAGGGGTGTGTGTGAAATAGGTGAAGAAGATTAAAAGATACAGACCTCCAGTTATAAAATAAGTAAGCCATGGGATGTAATACACAGCATAAGTAATATGGTCAATAATATTGTTATCACTTTGTATAGGGATAGATGGTTAGTAGACTTATGGTGGTGATCATTTCATAATGTCTGCAAATGTCAGATCACTGTCTAGTACACATAAATCTAATATAATATTGTATGCCAACTATATTTCAATTTTTAAAAGGAGAAGATGAAGAAGAAGGGCAATAGAGAATGCCAAGGAGGAGGATTCTGGAGAGCATTAGAGAAGAGTTGCTATTTTATGTGGGAGACTCAAAGAAAATCTAGCTGATAAGGAAACATTTGAGAAGAGAACTTAAAGGAAGTGAGAGAGTGAGTTATATACATTTCTTGAGAAAAAAATATTCCATCTTGCAAGTGCAAGGTAGTAACATACTTTGTAAGGGGAACAGTAAGGATACTATATATAGAATGGAATGAGTGAAGAGGAGTGTGGAAGCCATAAATTTACAGAGATCAGTGGTTCAGATCTTGTGTAACCTTAATACTTTGGCTTTATACCAAATGAGATGAGAAGCCATTGGAAGATTTTAAGCAGAGTGGTGACAGGATCAGACTTACGTGTAAAAGGATTACTTTGGCTACTATACATGAAATAGACAATAGGAGGGACAGAGGTAAAAGAGGAGACCAAGGACGAAGCTATGATGGCTTAGAACCAAGGGGTAGCAGTAGAGGTGATGAGAAGTAGTGTTACTGAGTCCAAGCTCATACTGCTCCCGTACAACAGGCCAATAAATCGAGAGACAAGTTGTTGGAACAAGGGATAGTGGCTTTATGCAGAAAACCAGCTGACCAAGAAGATGGTGGACTAATGTCCCAAAGAACCATCTTACCCAAGTTAGAATTCAGGCTTCTTTTATATTAAAAAGGAAGGTAATATTGTTGGTTGTTGCAAACTTCTTGATGTCGGAATCCTTTGTTCTTACCGCTGTCCACATAGGTCAGGTCATGATGTTCCTGTAAACCTCCAACAAGACAAATGTTATTCTCTGTTCTGCAACTTTTTATCTCTATGTGAATGGAAAAAGTGTTATACCTTTAAAGATCAGAGCCTTGAAAATGGGCTATCCTGTTTATTTCAGGCTATAGGCAACATTCTTAACTTGCAGCAAACGCAATAGAATACAAAGGTTAAAGTAAAAGAAACAGATCCAATATGGAGTCAGATTTGTTCTTCCCTATTACAGTAGTAAGTATATTTTGAAAACAGAACCAACAGATTTTGCTGACTCACTGAATGTGAGGTACGAAAGAGAGAGTAATCGCGGATGAATCCAAAGTTTTTGACTGAGGCTAGAAGGATGGTGTTTTGGCTGTTCTCATTTGCTGATGTAAGGAAGACCATAGGAAGAGCAGATTGGAAGGTAAAAATCAAGTGCTCACTTTTGAACACGTGGATTTAGAGATTTCTATTAGATGTCCATAAGAAGAATAAATACATTATTTTGTTAGTTTTATGAATAATATCTTTTAAGCTATTATGTTTCCTGGTTGATTATTCCTGCTTGATTTTAGTTTATTTTACATTCATTTTATAGTTAGCAAACTCATTTGATTTTTTTAAAATAGACTTTATTTTTTAAAGCAATTTTAAGTTTATAGCAAAATTGAGTGGAAAGTGCAGAGATTTCCCATATACTCCCTGCCCCACACATGCATAGCCTCCCCATTATCTACATCCCCCACAGAGTGGAACATTTGTTACAATTGATGAGCCTACATTAACACAGTATCATCACCCAAAGTCCAAGGTTTACATTAGGGTTCACTCTTGGTATTGTACATTCTGTGGGGTTGAACAAATATATAAATGACATGTATGCATCATTATAGTATAAATGCCCTAAAATTCCACTATGCTCTACCTATTCATCTCCCTTCGCCCTCAACCACTAGGATACAAACACTGATCTTTTTATTATCTCCATAGTTTTGCCTTTTCCAGAATGTCATATAGTTGTTTCCTCCATGTCTTGATAGCTCATTTTTTAGTGCTGAATAATAGTCCATTGGTTGTACCACAGTTTATTTAACGATTCACCTACTGAATGACATCTTGGTTGCTTCTAAGTTTTAGTTATTATAAATAATGCTGCTATTAACATCTATGTGTAATTTTTGTGTGGACATAAGTTGTCAGTTCCTTTGGGTAAATACCAAGTGTTTTGGAATTGATTCGCTTTTTAAATCTAGTAGATTGTAGAGTCTCTTGGATATTTATGCGGCTAATTCAATCAACTATACATATGAATACATTTATCTCTTGCTAGTTACTACTTTTATTATTATATCTCTGATTTTATGTGTATGTGTGTCTTATTGCATTGCATAGGACCTCTAGTAAAGTAAAATAAAAGTGATGAGAGCAGGTAGATTTCTTTGTACCTGAATTTAATGAAAATCCTTCTAATTGCACCATTAAGTTTGATTTTTTTTTTTTTTTTTTTTTTTTTTGCGGTACGTGGGCCTCTCACTGTTGTGGCCTCTCCCATTGCGGAGCACAGGCTCCGGACACGCAGGCTCAGTGGCCATGGCTCACGGGCCTAGCCGCTCTGCGGCATGCGGGATCCTCCTAGACCGGGGCACGAACCCGTGTCCCCTGCATCGGCAGGCGGACTCTCAACCACTGCGCCACCAGGGAAGCCCTGATATTTTTTTTAAATTAATACTCTGAGTAATGAATTTCCCTTCTTCTTCAATATTATTAAGAGTACTTGAATGAGTGTTGAATTTTATCAAATTCATATTCTATTAAGGATTGATTAGGATCATCTTTTTTCCTCCTTTAATCTGATAATGTTTACATTATTAAAATTTTTGATATTGCATGGTCCTTGCATTTTTGAGATAAAGTCTGCTAGGTCTCTACAAAAAAGTAATACTGACTATATTCAATTTGCTAGTATTTGCTAGTATTGACTTTCTGCATCTATGCTCATAGGTGAGATAAATCTATAATTTTCTTTTCCTGTCTGTCCTTTTTAGTATTTGATCTTAAGATTTTATTTCTCTTTCCCTTTATTGACTGCCTAATCAGTTTGTATAAGAGGAATTATCTGTTTCTTATAGATTGAGTTAAACTTGTCTATAAAACCACCTGAGTCTGATGCCTTTTAACCAGGGAGATATTTGATTATCCATTCTTCTGAGTCACTTTTTATAAGTTCATGTTTGAAAATTATCTATTATCTATGCTGATTTTATTACAATCCTTTTTAAAGTATCTATGTTGTCTAAGTTTTTATACCCATTCTTTATATAAAATATTTTTACCTGTTTTAACATTTTACCTCAAATTTTGTCCCTCTTTTCCATCCTAGTATTGTTTATTTGAAGTCTTCTTTGTTCAGATTTAAATGTTAGAATAATAGAAAGTAGATACAAAAAATTATGTATGTATGCCTTACAAAAGCATATTCATTAAGTTTAGGATAATCACAGTTCAGATTTACGTACTGTATATTCTATGTTAGATTCTATAACAGATTAAAAAAATCCCTTTTGTAAATTTAAACATAAACTGCACTCTGTGACTTGTAGAATCAAAGCTTGAAAACAGCTCTGAGAAGAAAATTACACTTAACTTTTAGTTTATCCATGTGTCTATCATATTTATTCCCAGAAGCAGACAACTGTAGTAGAAAAAGCATGAGCTTTGCTATTAGATGAACTTAGTTTCAAATTTCAACCCTGTTCCTTTTTGGTTTTATAATCTTGCATAGTTCACATAACCTCTCTAGTTTCCTGTTTGTAAAAGTGAGCATAATTATAATAATTCCTACTTTGCAGCATTGTTAAGCACCTAATTCAGTATCTGATACATAATAATATTAGCACTCAAACAAATGGTAACAATCATTATCACACATTTAGTAACTAAAGGTTAAATGTTTCAACTTTGAAACTATGCAAAAATTTTCTGAAAGTTTTCTGTATCTAAGTAATTTGTACAAAAGAAGAGATGTTCTGGTATTCTTCTGTTTCCCCTCAGCTATGTCAACTTTATTACTATCACTTTACATTTAGAAGTCACTACAAACAGTAAGGGTAGTAAAGGAGAGGGAGGCTGGCTTGCCAAAAAAGGAATCTTTCAAGCATTTTTTCCTCAGTAATTTCAGTTTAAGATTTCACTTTGACCTTTACCTCTTAGTTTCAATACTATTTTGATCCCCAAACTTGCCAAAAGAATTATTTTATCTAGTGCCAACGTCTTTCGCATCTACTTTTCCTTAAATAGCTAAGACTCTGCTTGACGATTCTAACCACAGCTAATTGAGGGGCTGGGTAATATATATATATATAAAGGTATGTAACTGATGAATAGAATAAAATGGGTTTTTTGAAAACTGAATATATTTTAGAGAAAGACTGGCCAGCACTGGATTTTTTTAACCAATTTCTTTGTTAAATTTTAATTACCATATTAATTTATTGATGACTGGTATAAGTTAGTTGCATGTGCACTGTGACTAAGCAGGAATTATTATTCTTGTTTATAAACACAAATGCTAGTCTGGGATTTTATTAAGTAAATTAAATTTTGTTTTGTTTATATAATGTTAACTGTTTACATTTACTATTGTCGTAAAGTAAGCAAAACATTCATTGAATTATCCTCAATTTACAGGTATGCTTTAAGTATAGATTAAATGAGTTTAGTGTACATGAAAACTTAAAAACACATTTATATTCTTTAAGTTGGAGTAGCTTCTGAAAGTCTGTTATAAATACTAGTCTACAAAGTTTCATCTTGATAATAACACCACTGTTTTTTATAGTTTGAACAATTTAAAAATAACACTACAATGATTTATAGTTTTCAGGTACTCGGGTACAGTATTTTATTTGTTCCTAAACAAATCTCTGAAGTAAGTATTTTTATCCCTATTTTAGAGTTGAGGAAACTCAGAAGATAACTTAAAGCAAGTTAACTTTATCAGTAGTGTGTTGTGTTTTTCTCTCTTATTCATTGAAATGTATATATTAATATACAACATATCTTACTCTATAGTCATTGAGCACTTTTGTAATTTTCTTTTCTTTCCCTAGTGCTTGTTTATATACACTCATGCAATCACCTATATACCTGCTCTTAAATTAGTTGAAATGTTTTTACAGTAAGGTGGAAGGAAAAGCAGTTATGTGACCTCTTTTTTTTTTTTTAAGGTATTTAATGTATTGCTGGTGGTTTTCCAGAAAAAGAATTTTAAACCAGTTAAACCTCCAACAACAGTAAATGAAAATGCATAGTTCCCTATATCCTCCACAACACTGGACATTATAATTAAACTTCTTTTGCTGACTTGATAAGTTTTTAAAATCTCATTTACATATGCATTTCTTTTATTACTAACAAGTTTAAATTTTTTCTTATGTTTATTAACCAATTATACTTTTTCTCTGAATTGTCTTCAGATAATTCTTTGTCCATTTTTCTACTGGAAGGCATTTTTATTGATTTGTAGTGTAGTGTTAGAATACTAACATTTTGATACCTTTGGTACATACTTTTCCAGCTTGTTGCTTGCTTTTAAATACATTTTTTAAAAATTTTTAACACAGGTTTAAATTTTTTGTGCATGTGATTCCTTCCAAGACATTTTTTTTAAATAACATTGGTTTATAACATCATGTAAGTTTCATGTATACAACATTGTATTTCAGCTTCTGTATATACTACAGTGTGCTCACCATCAAAAGTTTAATTTCCATCTGTCACCATACAGTTGATCCCCTTTACTCATTTTGCTCTCCCCTATCCCTTTCCTCTGGTAACCTCACTTCACTTTGTATTCCACTTTCTCCATTCCCCTGACAAAAGTCACAAATTACTCTTTTCAGTCCCTGATCTCACTTGATCTCTCTTTTTTTTCAAACATAATCCTTCATGGATTTTTGGTACACCCCAATCTCCTCGTTTTCATCTTTCCTCTCTGTTACCTTCACTCAGTATCTTTCACTGTCTTCACCTGCCCTTGCATGTCATTAAATATAGCGTTCCTCAGGGATCTTGGTGAGCTTCCTTCTGTTCCCTTACAAGATGGATATTAGACAGTCTTGAATACTTCCATCAAACAGTGACCATGGCTTCCAGTTATTAGCTCCTGCTCAAGCTTCTCTTGTTAGCTCTAGGCAACGAACATCCGATGCCTGCTCTGCACTCCACTTGGATGTTTCACAGGTAACCTCTAATTCAGCATGTCTAAGACTGAATTTATTTTTTTTTTCCCCTTAAAGCTGTTCCTCCTCCAGCATTCCCTATATCAGTAATCACCATTTTCCTTCCCTGACTTGTTCAGGTCAGTATGCAGATTCATCTTTGATTCCTGCCTCTCCTTCCAAATTCAATTAATCAGAAAAACCTGTTCACGAGTCTATTCACTTCTATTTCTGATACCATCATTTTAGTCAAGTTTTCCATTATCTCTTATCTGCTTTCCTGCAATTTCCTGCATCCATTCTTCTTCCTCTTTCTTCAGACTTCAGCTAGCATAATCTTTTTAATTTTTTTTTAACTTAAAACAACAGTAATCTATTGTCTCACACTTTTAGAAGCTAAAAATCCAAAATCAAGGTGTTGGCAGGGCCAAGCTCTCTCTGTTGGCTGAAGGAGAGAATCCTTTATCTCTTCTAATTTCTGGTGTTTGCCAAAAATCCAGTGTTCCTTGGCTTATAAATACATCATTCCAGTCACATGGCCATCTTCCCTTTATATGTCTTCACATCATCTTCCCTCTGTGCATGTTTGTCTCTATGTCTAAATTTCCCCTTTTTATAAGGACACCAGTCATATTGGATTTGGGCCCACCCTCAGCATAATCTTTTTTAACTAAAAATCTTGACAAGACTCTTCCCATTATCCTTACAATAAAATTTAAAATTCTAAACATGGTCTACAAGGCCCTGCACAAATCTTTCCATTGCCTACCTTATCAACTTCTTCTATCAGTGTATCTTTCCTTCTTATTCTTCTGTGCTTTAGATTTCTCCCAGTTTTAGGAATACCCTTTACATAATTCCATAATAAGGTCTCTATCGCTGCCTACATTTCCTTTATTAAAGTAAATTTCTGAAGAGTAAGAACTGCATCTTACTGATTTTTGTGTTCTTGTTGCTTAGTATAATTCCTGATGCATCACAGCCTCTTAATAAATAAAATAATAACATACATTCTTCTCTGATAGTTTGTGGGTACGTTAAGGACCCCCAGGGCCTAATTCAATGCCGGAGAAATAGTGTGCTCTCAATATATATGTATTTAGTTGAAGTAATTACCACAAATTAGGTTTCACTGGTTTACTCTCAGTTGAATAAAGCATTAAGCCACAACTCTTTATTCATCAGGCATGCTAGCTTTACCTACTTTTCCTTCATAGCATACATTACATTGATAATTATATACTTATATCTTTTATACTTATCTTTTGTTCTCCACTGTATCCCCAAAACCTATCACTGTGCCTGGCTTATCAATAAATAAATAACACCTAGTAATCAATAAATATTTTTGAATGAATTAACGAAAAGTTAATTCCAGTTAATCAGAGTTTTACTCTATTTCCTATGAGGCAGTATATCTAAAAAATGGTCTTCAAAATATTCTATAATACTTGTTGAAAATGCATATTAAAGGCTCCACAAACATCCCATATCTACTAAATCAATCTCTGAGGGTTGGCGCCTGGGATCTATGTTTTTACTCAGGTCCTTGGGTGATTCTTAATGTGATATGTGCATATAGTTTTCTCATGACTCATTTTTGAAGCTAAACAGAAATGTTTCTTCATGAGGGAGGGGCGGGAACCACAATAAGACCTTCATATTTATGGTTATAGTGTTATTTTATTTTCTGCGTTTTTTGTTTGTATTTTTTATACTAATTACTTGTTTTATAGTTATTTATGTCTGACCTTTTTGACCAGTTAACTTTCCTTTCATGAACCAAAATCACCACCTGTTTCACTACTCAGCAATCTCAGCCTGCTCACTCTCTGAGTCTCTTCTCTTGTCTTTACTGCCAACAGCCAGCCCTCTTATAAATCTCTCTCTCCCTGGCTATCCCTCCCCTGCTTGTTCCGCTTTGTGAGAGCAGTTTTTAATCAGTGGTACTAACATACAGCACTGGAATTTCAAAGGCCTTTCATGTAGAAATAAAGTAGAGAAATTCATCTAGGACTCAAAAAACTTATGTTTCCTACTGATACTTTATGTTTTCTCTCTTGAAATCAGTAAAAAGTAACCCTATTGAATCAACTCAGAATTTATGTAGTGATTCAAGTAATAATTACAGGGTATTAATATATGAGTCGGTATGATATAAACAATTGTCATATAACATGGAAAGCATCAGGAATTGAAAGTGACACACTGTTCTCCTTGCTGATAACTTAAAAATATGAACAATTTTGCTTCAAGAGAATAAATGTAAAGAAGCGAAATGTTGGTAGGGATTAGGGAAAAATCAAGAGAAGACAATGATTTAAAAAAAAAAATTAATTTTACTTTTCCTTTTTTCCTCATCATTTTAAGAGAATTTTGACTGTTTTATTCATTCAGCAAACATTTGTTTTGAGCACCTACTAAATGCCAAGCACTTGATAATTGAATTTGTTAAGGGCTTTACAGTTGTAGAGAGGTTTTTACAGTCCTTATTTCATAGTAGTATGGACTGCATCTTTTCAAAGTATCTTGCTAACTGAGGGTACATGAGGAAAGGTGGCTGGGAATGTATCTTCAGTTCAGATGAAAGAGATGATCAGCAGTGCCCCAGCCTTGCCCCCATTACAACCATGCTGTTCATTTTCCATTCTCAACTGTTGTTTAAAACAGAGCCCCTCAAGTCCAGAGTTAGCATATAAACTTCCTTCCCTACAGTCTATCAGTTCCAAGTTGGGGGTGTACTTTAATTCAATGCACCAGAAAACTGTTTTGGCAGATGGAAATAATGTATCAGGAAGGGATAAAAACATGTATTAAAATTGTTTGGAAGGGTAGGCTGAACCAAAATCTCAAATCCTTTGCTAAATGAAAGAGTATAAATAAATAAATGTAACAAAATAACTCAAGGGTAATTCTTTATTTCCAGGTCAGGAATATGTAAATTAATGGTGTGCGTTTATTGCTTTTTCTCATTGACCTTTCATGTTTTTTCTCATTTAAAAAATGTAATTGTTTCACTGCAGCAGTCTGAAGCTTGAAACATTTACATATTAAATATCTTGTTATATTTTTAAACATTTACTACTATCCTTTTTCTGTGAAGTATGAGAAATCAAAATTCACAGTTGCATATTAAAGATCTGTCTTCCTCTGAGTTATAGAAATCCCTGGGTCTTATGCTAAATCATCAAATTAGTAAATGCCACTTTTCTGAATGTAGATACTTCAGTGTGCATCATCTGTTCTGAATGGAGCAGTGCCTTCTTAATACAGCAAGTGAAACAAGGGCAGAAAAAATGCAGAGCCAGACAAGAATCAAATAATGACTGAATGAGCACTAGCTTTCTAGAGTGTAATGTATTGAGAACAATTTTGTGGGGCAGAGGTAGGGGCTAGATCTTGGGAAGGAAAAAAGATGTTTAGAAGTTTGGGGTAGGAGGGTATTGGGGATGGAGTTCTTGATGGAAAACAAAAAAGAAGAAAATAAATAAGAATTCTTGTCATCTTTGGTGAAAATAATAATTGTCATGATTTAGGGTGGAGAATCCTACTTAGAATTGGCCCAAGCCAGCAGCTGGACTGTTCTGAGACACGGCACACTTCCCTACAGACATCAGGGCGAGGCTTTGACACACATTAGCATATCTGCATTGCAGTCGATAGGAAGGTTATGCTGGTGACAGTTTTTATTCCTTTGCAGGCTGATTTAGTTCAGTATTGATTTGAGACAGCTCCAATAGCAGTGTTTTTTCATGGGTAAGTCTATAGAATATATTTTCATCATGAAGAGTAATAGGCACAGATAGCACAATTCCAACCTGCTAATGAATATCTGGGGTCTTCCACTGAGATCTTTCTTATGCAACCTCAAAGTTCAGGGATGTCATTTCAGGTATCAATGACATTCCATGGCATTTAAAGAGAAATGGATTCTGGCACAATTCTGCAGAAGGGCTAGCAAGATTCAGTGAATCTAATGATTTTCACAATCCCAGGCTATAAATGTCCTGTTTTTTTCAGCCATTCTCCCAGGATATCCTATAAAATATGCAAAATAAATAAATAAGCCTTGTTATATGAGAAATAAATCTACTACTAAAAATTCAGTTTGTTAACCCAATTTGTACAGGTGCTAACACAGAATTTAACAAATAAAGATACATAATGAAAAAAGAAAAGGCAGCTTTTATCTGCAGCATTCTCACATCTCCTAGAGAATCATTGCTAAAGGTTATTTCTTTCTTCATTTCCCGCAAAAGCCAAAATGAGCAACTAAACTGGAATTATTTCAAAATATGTCTATCTGAATTATAGATTATTATTAAATTCTACAGAAATTAAATAAAACAAACACTAGCAAAGAATAGATAAGAGTCCTGACAGGCTTGATTTAATTAATATATTTTAAACGTTTACGCTTATCAAATAGATATTTGAATTAGTTTAAGATTAATAAAGTGTTTTCTTGAACAAACTAAATGGTTTCCACTGATTCATATACTCTCTTACGGAAAACTAGATTCCCACGTGTACTTATATCCATTTCCAAATCCTGTTTTCAGTTATATTCATGTTTCAGTTTCTTTTCCAGTACCAAGAGGTTATTAAAATTATAATTATATGTCATACATTTGGCACTATGTTTCTATGTGAATTGTAGAATTGGCTTGTCTTTTTCCTTCCTCCCCTGAAAAAAAAAACCATTTTGGTATTTATATTGTGATTAAATTAAATGTATAAATAAGTAGAAAAAATTGATATACAATATGGAGAGTTTATTTTTTCCAAAAGCAGTGTATGCTTTTCTGTTTATCCATATCTTTTAGTTCTTCTGTGGCATTTTAAAGGTTTCTCATGTATTTCTTATTAGCATTATTACTATTTTAACCTTTCTGTTGCCATTATTAGTGCAATATTTTATTTCATTATATTTTTCAGCTGGTTATATATACAGAAAGACTGTTGGCTTTACAAACAGTTTGATATAGTGGCAAAGAACACGGACTAGAATTTTTGAACCCCAGCTCTGCCACACCAGCTACGTGACCTGTTTCCTTGTCCATAAAATAGAGATAATAATATTATATACTTCATAGGATTATCGTATTAGTTAATATATTCAGAACACTGCAGCACATAGTAAACACTGAGTTTTCACTGTTGTCATCATTATCACCATCATTTATCTGAGAAGCTAGTACCAGCTTCTGACTTTTTAATCTATTAGTCATTTGTTGGTTAATTCTTGATTATATATAGTGTTCTTACCATTTATAGCATTATTATCATTTCAATTAAAGTAGCTTCATGTGTTTTAACCAATAAATTTATCATCTGGTTTTACAACAGAATATCTATTTTATTTTTTTCTATAAAAAATACTTTTGAATACATTGAAATGTCTGTCAATGTGGCCAGAAATGCCAAAGAAAATTTTTAAAATTTTATTACAGTATATAATTGTTGAAATATATCTGTACATTTTATAGTTACTATAATATTTTAAAGTTTTACTATACCACAGAAATATTGCCTGTAACTCCTTTATCAAATATTTTTCCTTTTCTTCGATTACTTTTTTATTGCATATTAAGTTGTATTAAGCCAAAAGGAAGATATGAAGACATTTTTTAACAACTTTAAAATAGAATATATCTAGAATAAATTTTGCAGAAATTTTTCCATTGCATTATAGCTGATAATTTGTTAGTTGTAATTGCTGTTACATTTAACAGACTTTTTGTAAACAAAATAATTAGATTTTCTTTTAAAAATTCTGTATTTTTTTCATGCCCAATTTGTATTTTGCAATCTAGAACTCTAGTCAGATCCGAAATGAATTCAAAAATTAGTTTGCCTTTGAAATACTTTCATTTTCAATAAGAAAATTTTTTTAAGAAATGGGTACTAACCAATTTAACATCATGGAAATGATCCATTAGATTTATCAGTTTATATTCTATAAATTGTGTGTTATAAACCTAAAGTACATCTTGATGATCTCTGGCTTTAGCCTGGTTGTGACATATACATAACCTTTCTGATCTCATTAAAATCAGAATCTCTTGATTTATGTGAGAGAAGTTTGAAATACAGCTGAGTACATTATTAACATTGAAACTTCTGTATCTATATTCTTATAAGACAATTCTTATAAGAATTGTCTGGAATGGTTTGTTGTTTGTTACAATAAATGATTAGAGATTAGAGACAAGTAAGTATCCTTCAATTCTAAAGTCTTCTTTCTTCACAACTAAAATTTTGAATTTCCCTTTACTTTAGGTATCTCGATTATATATCAGATAACAGTGGTTGGCTGATACATGATATTAGCTGATTCCACCAGATATTAGTCATGGTAATAACAGTTAATACCACAAGCACATTAGAGATCTCACCAGCCTTGTCCTTTGTACAGCGATAAGGACGAGAGAGCTAGATCTCTAGACTTTCTCCCATCAGGATTTACTGAAGCTTCCAGCCAGAGAGTATTTTGGCTGTTTACTTGACTTTGGTTATATAGTGAGGGGAGTGATGGGGGAATTTCCCAAGTGACAAGGAACACATGAACAAAAATTTCCTTCTATGTATAAGGAAAAGAATAAGAGTGAGAGAGAAGGGTGATGAAGTCAGTAACCCAGTTCAATTAAAGGCTGTACCTTGGAAAGGTAGAATTTGAGATGAGAATATCAGTTTGACTAAAATACCTCGTAGTCACCAGCTGGTTCTACTTCCTGCATTTCTGCTGCCATTGAAAGCTGACCGTAAAGTTCTATGTGAAATAGCAGCTCTGTCGCATTCCAGAAGGAAGGTATCGCAAGTTCTACCTTTTGGGAGCTCAGCTGAATGGAGCCACTCTCATGTTTAACATTTCCATCTTGTTTACCTCAACCCAGGAAATCTGTCAGGTTCTGGTTTTATATGGAAAATTATTTCCAGAATCTTTTAGAAAATCGTATAGAGTAGCACCAGCACCACCACTCCCCCCAACACGTTGCCATGTTGACCCTGTTTTTGATCCTTAAATCACTATGAGAATTCTTCACTTACCACCTCCATTTCTTCCACCCTCACTTCAAACCACTTTAAACTATGAAATGTTTCCCAGCTACTTGTCTTTGAAAGGCATAAGTTCTTATTGATCCAAGTTTATATAAGCATGTCATGCTTTATGAATAATACTTTACTAAGCCTCACAATTGAATCATTCCTGAATCTCTTTAAGTAGAAACTCCTGTGGTGTCATTAAATATTATGTGTAGGTTTCTAACTTTTGTCCTAAGAGGTAAGCAAGAGTTTTGTGACCTATTAACAGTTGAAAATCAATCAGAAAAAAATGTCATAGAATTCTAAAGCTAAAACAAACGTAAGATATCTGATCCTGCCCCTTCACTTTATACATGAGAAAACTGAGGCCCAGAGAGATGAAATATCTCAAAATATCCATATTGTATATTAAAGAGAAAATTACTTTCTTTACAGAAATTTGGCTTACACACAATTTTTCAGGAGCACGTCTGTGAAAATTTTAGCATAAAATCCCTAATCACTGAAAAAATTCTATCTCCATTCCTCTTTGTGTTTCATATTCATGTACAGTATCTCTTTTATTTGAGGGAGAAAAATATTCTCTCTAGTATGACAGCTGTATTACACAGCTTCCAGAGCATGACAGTTTTATTTCAGACTCCATTTCAGATGCTATATTTCTATATCTTAGAAATAGTGACCTTTCCTATTTTCCCTAAAAACAAGGAGAAATGAAAATACTATAATGCCATTTAAACAATTTATTGTTTTAAATATAGGGATAAAAATAGCTTTGCAGATTGATAAAGTTTTTGACGATAGTTTTTTTTTGTTAAAATTCCTTTGAGAATGGTAGTTAATGTCTGCCTGTGCCATCTGCAAACGCCTGTCCCTCCTCATACGTGAGCTAGAAATATCTAGCACTAAGAAAGCAGAGCCTATTGTAGACATGGGGGAAAACAAGAATTCATATTGCTCTAAAAGATCTCAACTTTATGTATTCTAAGCCTTGTTAATAGTTTACATAGTTGAAGATTTTCTCAGCAGTGTATATCTGTGCCTAACAAAATTAACATTTTTTTCCTTTTTTCTTCAAAAATTGTTGATTATTTCTCATGACTTACACTGCAGTTTTTATGTGGATAATTCCAAAAATATGATCCTCTAGCCATGACTTCTCCCAAACACCAGTTTATGTCTCCAACTGCATTTCAACACTTCAACTTGGTAGACCCTAGGCACCCTCAATTTTATACATCTAAATCAGAACTTGTCTTCGCCTTATCTACTGTCTGTCACTGTTACTACCTTCTTTTCTCCCTTAATCACCCATGTTCAAAACATAAAAGCCATCATTTACTCATCCCTGTCCTTTATCTTCCATATATTTTCTTACAATGCCTCTCATATATTCTTCCCCTTTATCAATACACCCAATTTTACTGAATAGCTACTGAGTTCCAGGCTCTCTGCTAGGTAGTAGAAGTATAAAAACAAACAACTCCTAGTCCCTGCTTTCAAGGAGCTCATGGTGTATTTATTGGAAGAGACCAGTATCAGTATGGAACAGGGGTTGTAAACCTGAGACACTCTGGTTACATACTTGTAAACTAAACTTTTAAAAATTCTTTCAAAATGAAAATAGCAACCTGACTGAAATTTCTGCCTTGTTCATACCAGGATGAATTGAAACAAATGTGGAAAGGATTTTAAATGAGAAAGGCTTTATTCAGCATACCTGCTAGAGGTAGAACCGAAGCCCTAGAAGTAGAATCAGAACACCTTCCCCGTGTGTTTGATAGAGTTGCTTCACACAAAATATGCATGCAAAGCCCCACTTCTTTACTTGGCAAACTCCTCTTCATCCTTTTATTTTATTTTATTTTTTTGCGGTACGCGGGCCTCTCACTGTTATGGCCTCTCCCGTTGCGGAGCACAGGCTCGGGACGCGCAGGCCCAGCAGCCATGGCTCATGGGCCCAGCAGCTCTGCAGCATGTGGGAACATACCGGGGCATGAACCTGTGTCCCTTGCATCGGCAGGCGGACTGTCAACCACTGTGCCACCAGGGAAGCCCCTCTTCATCCTTTTAATCTCAACTCAAATGTTACCTTTTTAAAGAAGTGTTCCCAAACTGTACACTTTCTCCTGGCAGATGAACCACTCCTTCTTCTGTATCATGACAGAAACCAAGTTGCAGTGAGTTCCGGAGTGAATGAAAAGAAAGTGGAGATGAGAAAGTAGAGGGCTAGTAGCTAGGGAAGTACTTGCCCCTTGGAGAGTAATTTTATTATTTAGTTTTCATTCTTTATGTTTATCTTTCACTATGAATGGGAGAGAATTGGATGTATTTGTAGGCCTAGGAAAAATCTGTAGGCCAATACAAAACTGTATTTGTAGGCCAGGGGAATGACTGAAGGAAAAAAGAAGGTAATGAGTAGAGCAAAGCTCTCGATTTCCAGTGTCATCACTTAATCTAAATCTTCATAAAATTCACTTTCTAACAAGTCTTTCTGCCTATCATTTTTCCCATCTCTAATTCATCCTTCACGATATGGCCAAATTAATCTTCCTAAGATACTGCTGTTAACATGTGACACATTCCTCCAAAAATCTTATATCCTTGAGCTTCTCTGTCTTTCAGAGCCCTCATGATCTGTCCCCTACCTACTTATTCAATACTGTTTCCCTCTAATTCCCAGGATGATGCTCAGCTCAGTAAGACTAGTCTCTTCATTGTCTTTTTCATACCCATTGACTCTAAGTTCTATAAGAACAAGTATCTTTGTTTTGTTCATTAATGTATCCCAAGCACATTGCATGGTACCTAGTAGGTGCTCAGTAATTATTTATGGACCATTTCCATGCTCATTCACACTTCAGAACTCTTACAATTACCTACTTGTGCAACACTCTTCTTCCTCTTTTCTTTTATTTATTTATTTATTTATTTATTTATGGCTGTCTTGGGTCTTTGGCTGCGCATGGGCTTTTTCTAGTTGCAGCTAACAGGGGCTACTCTTCATTGCAGTGTGTGGGCTTCTCATTGCAGTGGCTTCTGTTGTTGTGGAGCACGGGCTCTAGGAACGCAGGCTTCAGTAGTTGCAGCATGTGGGCTCAGTAGTTGTGGCTCATGGGCTCTAGAGCACAGGCTCAGTAGTTGTGGCACATGGGCTTAGTTCCTCCGCGGCATGTGAGATCTTCCAGACCAGGGATAGAACCCGTGTCCCCTGCATTGGCAGGTGGATTCTTAACCACTGCGCCACCAGGGAAGTCCCCTTCCTTTCTATTTTTCTAAACCTTACTGATATTTCCTGACTGAAATACTAGTTCCTCCACCTATATTTTGCTAACTACTTCTCCCCACATTGTGTTTATTCCTTTCCCTGTATTCTTATAGTACGTAGCTGTGATTCCATACATGGAATCTTATAAGAGAAGCAGTGTAATGATGTGGTTAAGAGCTCAGACTCCAGAGCCAGACTAAATTTGAATCCTGGCTCTGTTACTTACTGATTATATGGCCTTTGTTAAGTTATTTAACCTTTCTCTGCCCTAATTTCCTCCTCTATAAAATGATCAGAATAATAAAACCTACCTCATAGAATTGTTGCAACACTGAAATAAGCTCATATATGTCAAGTGCTTGTCATAGTGACCAGCACATAGTTAGCACCATATAAGTGTTCTCTGGTATTATTGTATAGTTTTATTATTGCATTTTTTTGTATTTGATATCATTTATTACCTTAATACTTTGAAAACTCAAGGCCCACATACACACACACACATATATATATTATTGCTTATATGTTAGTCTTTTTTTTCCAACCAGGTTAGGGACTCTTTGAGGTGGAAATGATATTTTGTCTCTCTCAAGATGGCCAGCACAAAGCTACTAGATTAAATATTTGTTGATTGGTGATTTATTAAAAATTTAGACTATAATAAGACTACTTTACCATGAAATTCAAGCTGCTTCATTTGGGATGTGGTTTTTAATAACAACTTATTCTATATAAAGATCTACAGTCTACCTAACATTTTTACACGTATTATATTAATTGATCCTCACAGTAAATTTGTGAGGTAAGTGTCATCATTCTCGCAATACAGCTTAGAAATGTAAGGTCAGAGAAGGTAAGCATCTTACCACCCTCTCTCTCTGCCAGAGGTATAGGACAGTTTATTATGTCTCCTTACTTCTTGCCTGCTCAGATAGGTATAGGACAGATTATTAAGTATTCTGTGTAAACAGGCATTCTACTACAAAATAGAATGTCAGCCACCCCTTCTTTCAGGTATGCCCGAATCTCTACAAATGATTGTCTTGGGCACTCCCCATCACTTGCCTTGTGAGGGAGGGGGGAGTGATTTGAGTGTCCAGAAACACCCACTCCTCTACCCTGCAGGATGAGAATGGAAGGGCATTTTATCTTGAACAAAGGGGATGCTGGGATGTTAGTTGGAAGTAGTAGAGTAATTTCTGTCCCTTCTCAGCCCTGGGGAAGATATTGGTGGCTTTTGTTGGCAGTTTCTGTTATTTGATAGCACATTAGAACCTCTTTGTTTCAACCTAGGGACAACATCATTCAGCATCCTGTTAAACATGCATGCATTTATTTATCAAACATTTCAGCACCTTCTCTGGGCAAGACCCTCTCATCTCTTGCTATGAGAGATACAAAAGAAATCTAAGAAATTTAAGCTATTGATATACCTGGCTCTTTGTTGTCATCAGCATGTTTATATTGATCCAGTCTCTCTCCTAGAAACATGATATGTCACTTGAAAAGATCTTTGAGTAGAGTTTTGCTTTTATAAGTTGTCCTAAAGAGTGTTTATTTTCATCGTGTTGACACATACATTATTTAACACATGATTAGTCCTGTGATGCTTCCTGCCTTATAAACGTGCCTACTTTTGCTTTTCATGCTTTCTGATTTATATTTCCACCTTTCTTTTAGAAGATTATCTTTAGTATTACGGGTGGTGTTCCAATTCCAATTATTCGGTGAAATTTAATAGTCTTTCAAAGTGTTTTTGCCCAAAATTAAGGTAGTTCTCTCTATATATGAAATGTATGCAATGTGTGTCACTTCCTGTGCTGCCTTATTTTAGGTTCTAGAATTATAAAGTAGATATTTAATAAATGTTACTTTGCTTCCAAGTGAAGAGATTTTAAAATGACTCAAAGAACCAGTACTGTAGACATTATGAGGTCATCCTGTCCCTGAGAAAATCCCTCAAAAGCTTTAAGAAACGATCAAATCTACCATGTATCTTCTGAAAGCAGCACTCCTGGCCTCATTTATACCCAGGTACTATAAATATCTTTTGGAATCCTTAATTTCCAAGTGGCTTTAGAGAGGGTAATTATTTATATTAAGATTTTATCCCTCTTTCTCACCCTCCCCCTAAACACACACACACACACTCACAAACACACACACACAAAATAGCATAATATATGACAGTTGCTTCCTTCCATAATGAAGGGTGTTTGTTGTTTTGTTTTTAACCTTCTAATATACATTATGAGTATGATCACATATAGAGCTGTTTCTGAGTGCAGGATCAAAATATATTACTCTTAAAGGAAACACAATTCTTGCTAAGAAAAATATCAGCCATTTAAGGCAGTAATCTACTAAGTAATTTCTACTATCTTATGTTAAACAAGGAAAACTTTATAATTATTTAGTGATGATAATGTAATTTACATTTGTGTTGGTAGAAGTTTGGAAAAGTATATTAAATATTCTTCCACATAGCCAACAGGCCCTTTTCTCTAAATTCTTAATACATCTGATGAAGAGGTAGATAAACATCAGTTTATTCAAATATTTCTTCATGCAAAAAACAGAGTAGTCCTTACCAATGAAACATTCCAGTGAGCTTCAAACATTTTTTATTCAATTGTCTATATTAGCTTTTGTGTGTCTCTTTTCTGAACTTGAATGCATGAAAGCCTGCCCTACTTGCTGATCCTTTTTTTTTAATCATTTTAAAACTTATCAAAATTTAAGAATAATAGTGATTTTATTGTTTTTCTTTAACATCTCTATATGTTTTCTAGTGCCAGATCTGATTACCTGCAATGGTGAATATAGCCATGAGTTCTTATTTGTGAAGCCTTTTTATATTGCTGTAAATATTTGAAAAGAATTGTCTTCAGACAGATTAGATTCATAGTTATGAAGTATTTAAGAGAAGTATATAATAGTGCTGGTTGAAAGCAATCATATTTTTATAAATATTTAAATTTTTAAAAACAGCTCATGCTTAATTATTAAAATTTAAAAACAGAAAATCACTAAGAAAAAAAACCACGTTAATTCCACTGACTCAAAGATTACCACTTTTACCATTTCTATGCATCATTCTTATATATATGAAAATATATGTATACACACATGCATGTGTTTACACACACACTCACATAGTCACTATGATATACATCACCAAGCTGGTATCTTGGTGAATTTATTGTTTTATAGGGTCTTCTTCCCCTTGATAATATATCCTGAATATTTCCTCTACTAAGTAGTATTTTTCTAAAATATGATTTTAATGGGTGAATGATATTTCTTTATATGAATTCATTGTTACTGATCCTATCACCTTTTATCATGCGTTGACATTATTTCCAGTTTTTCATAATTTAAGAAAAACTATGTTTGATAAATATTTTTCCATACTACTTTGTACAATCTGTGATTATGTCCATGGAACAAATTTCCTAAAAGAAATTTCTATTGCATGCATATTTGAAAGTTTTTAATGCATATTACTAATTTTTTCTCCAGAAAGTTTATGTTGATTCACACATCTAAAACATGTGTATTTTATTTTACTTATTGATTTTTACTGAAGTATAGTTGATTTACAATGTTGTGTTAATTACTATATACAGCAAAGTGATTCAGTTATACATATATATACATTCTTTTTTTTAATATCCTTTTCCATTATGGTTTATCGTAGGATATTGAATATAGTTCTCTGTGCTATACAGTAGGACCTTGTTGTTTATCCATTCTATATAAAAAAGCTTACATCTACTAACGCCAACCTCCCAATCCATCCGTCTCCCAAACCCCTCCCCCTTGGCAACCACCAGTCTGTTCTCCATGTCTGTGATTCTGTTTCTGTTTCATCGATAAGTTCATTTGTGTCATAGTTTAGATTCCACATATAAGTGATATCATATGGTCTTTGTCTTTCTCCTTCTGACTTCACTTAGTATGAGAACCTCTAGTTGTTTGTATGTTGCTGCAAATGGCATTATTTTGTTCTTTTTTATGGCTGAGAAGTATTCCATTGTATATATATACCACATCTTCTTTATCCATTCATCTGTTGATGGACATTTAGGTTGTTTCCATGTCTTGGCTGTTGTGAATACTGCTGCTATGAACATAGGGGTGCGTGTATCTTTTTGAATTATAGTTTTGTCCAGATATATGCCCAGGAGTGGGATTGCTGGATCATATGGTAGCTCTGTTTTTAGTTTTTTGAGGAACCTCCATACCGTTTTCCACAGTGTCTGTACCAACTTACATTCCCACCAACAGTGTAGAAGGGTTCCCTTTTCTCCACACCCTCTCCAACGTTTGTTATTTGTAGACTTTTTAATGATGGCCATTCTGACCAATGTGAGGTGGTGCCTTATCGTAGTTTTGATTTGCATTTCTCAAATAATTAACAATGTTGAGCATCTTTTCATGTGCCTTAAAATGCATATTTTATAGTTTTTCCCTACACACTTACTGTCAGAGCTTAACCAACAGCAAAAGATTGTAAACTCAAATTAGGATAATTCAAGAATGGTTATAATAATTACAGAGATAATAATTACAAAGGTATAATAGTTACAAAGATAATCGTGGAATGTTGGTGAAAATATAAGAGATAATGCAGTAAATTATGAACACTAGTGACAGCCCTGTTACCACCTAAAGGCCAAAAGGGATCAGGGAGAAAGAGGTTATCAGAACATGAAAAAGGAGAAGCAGGTAGAGAAAGCCATCTTGAGAGGAACAGTGACCTTTGGTCAACAAACATAGCCAGGCCAAGGTGACTTTTCGAGTAGGGAACCAGGCGAATATATATCCTGACCTTACTCTCCCTATTGTCTGTACCACCTTAAAAGCCAGAGGACCGAGGGTCCCTCTTGTAGTTGCAAATAGAGTCTTCCGCCCAGCAGAGAACGAGGCAGGAGCCAATGGAGAGTGAATCTGGAGGGACAAAGAAAAGATATCCCAGAACACTTACCTACTTTTTCTATTTCTATGATTGTATATACGTTTTTCTAATATTTCTATGATTGAGGTAAAAAAGTTTTCTTTACCTATTTGTGTTTATTTTGCCAAGTATATGTATACATCTCCCCTCGCTTCATTTTAACTAAGCAGATTTTTTTTCTTATTGGTTTGTCTTATTGATTAAAAGAGTTCTTTATATAATAAGGGCATCTTAAATTTTTTTCATGTATATTTCTCTTCTTTAAGAGTTCAGCTTTTTCCGTATGCTTAAAAATAATTTTAGTCATCAATACTTATTCTTTTGTGATTCCAGTTTTTACACATAATTTTTTGTTCCACTTATAAATCATTTTGCTTTGTAGTATAAGATAGAAACATGATTTTATTTTATTCTAGGTAATAAATGATGCCAACACTATATCCTAAATAATATACCCTTTCCCCCAGTGATTTGATATGGAATCCTATTCTTTTACCAAATATTTATATGTTTTGGAGTCTGTTTCTGTGCATCCCATTATGTCCTGTTTGTCTTCTAGTCTATTCTGGTGCAATATCATGTGGTATTATTTTATACAGTTTTAACATATTACAATGTATTTTATTATTTTTCAACATTTTCTTGACATTCTCACCTATTTAGTCAAATGAACTTTAGAACTTATGTTTCAAAATCAAAAAGAAAGATCCTTTTAGAGTTTTGATTAAATTGTAATATATTAATACATTGTTCTGAGGAAAAATAAAGATCTTGTAATACCGAATCTTTCTTTCCAGATAGCATTTTATGTCTCTCAGGTTTTTCAAATGCCCATCACAAAACTCTTTCATTTTCTTCAAATTCTCTTATTTCTAAGTATTTTGTTTTGGAGGAATATTTTGATATTGTGATTGAAAGCTTTTGCTCCTTGTGTTTTCTTACTGGCTGCTGCTGCTGTAGAGAAAAGCTAATGATTTTGTTGTATATATGTTGTAACTAAAACCATACCAAATTCTTACCAGTTTTATTGGATTTTCCTCTGATTATTCTAGATTTTCTAAGAAGACTACTGTCTAAGAAATATTTTTTTTCCAATATTTACACTCAGTATTTAATTTTCTTATTATCTCCACAGCAACTTTCATAACAATAAAAATAATAATGCTGATAGCTACAATATTATTTCTCCATTTTTATTTTAATAAGTCTGCCTCTGTGGTTCATCATTAATAAGAATGTCAAATATTTGAGATAAAGAACATCTGCCTTAATGAAATCTTTCATCGTTCTAATTAACTTGCCTTCTGATATGTGTTTACCATGAGTTTTTCTAAAATTGGGAATAAATGTGAAGTTTTATCACATATGGCTTTGTGTCACCTACAGTGATGATTACATACTTCATATCCTTTGACTAAAGGTGATGAATTATTTTTAAAATTGTCCTAATATTGAACCGTCCTTCATTCCTGGAATATGCCCCACTTTGTCATAGTATGCCATTCTTTTAAATTGCTTCTGCATTCAGTTTTCTAGTTTTGAGATTTTTTAAGAATCTATATTCTTAAGGAATATTGGGGGGTGGTGTTTAATGCTATCTTTGTTAGATTTAAGAATTAGGTTATGGTCACTTCATAAAATAACCTTTCAATGTTTTCTTTGCCTTGGAACAGTTACAAGATAGAATTGCTTCAGGAAAAAAATGTGTTTGGCACCTTTCTTTAAAGTAATCATTTAAAAACTTTAAAATTTTACCTGTATTTACAAAGTCTATTCAGTTTTTCTGTGACTTTTGAATACACACACACACATATCATTCATCAGTTCTCTTCAGCTCTACTTAGCCCTATGGATATTTAGGTCTATTCAGATTTTATGTTCTTTTGGGAATATTTGGAATCAATTTTTTTTATTTTTTCAAATATTTTTACATGCTTATATTCTTTCTCATTTATAGATAATTAGGAAGGAAGGAAGGAAGGAAGGAAGGGCAATATATAAAGAAAATATATAGAGAAAGGAAAAATATAAAAATATGTTTGTTTATATTTTTCTCATTTCTTATCATGCACACATTTCACATACAGGTTTTCCAATTTTATTGATATTCCCCAAAGTTTCAACTCTATTTTTTTATCTATTTTTTCCTTCATTCATATTTTTATTATCACTAAATTATTTTGCCTACTTTCCTAGGGATAGTTTTTTGTGTGTGTTTATTTTTTTGCCTTCTTTATGTACACCTAACTTCTTTCAATTAATTAGAGTACATTTTGTAAGCTTATATGGTAGCAACTGTCATCTTCAATTTTTCAGTTGAGGAAAGGAGAGATGGCTGTGAGAAATTATTGAGGCAGATATAGATTTCAGTGTTCTTGATTAACCATTACAGTGCCCAGAGGCTAGAGAGAATCTTATGATTTGCCATCCCTGAAGAGTCTGTCTAGTAATCCAGACATAACAATAGACTCTGTAATGTTATTTAATCATATTTTTATTCACTCATTCATTCATTAAATATCTATTAAGTTTTTTTGGTTCCAGACCTTGTGCTATCTTTTGGAGATACAAATATGAAAAGACACAGAACCTGCATTCAAGGATGTTGTAAGTCAAGAGGAGAAACAGATAATGTATCACAAGTATAGTAATTACTATGATGGAGGTATATACATGTTGTTTGGGAAACATATACATAGCACAAAGTTACTCAGGAAAAGTAATAGAAGACTTAGAAAAACCATTTTATTCATTTATATTCAGCAAATATATTTTAATATCTTTTATGTGTCAGATAATTTGCTGAGACCTGGGGAAGACATAGGCATAAAAGTCATTTTCCTTATCCTTGAGGAGCTCTCAGTCTAGTGGGAAGTAAATAATCCTATTATAATAAAGATGTATACCTGATACCTATGCAGACACAGAAGAAAAACTAAGTAAGACTGCCAGGAGTCAAAAAGACTTTCTTTACAGAGAAAATAGTATTTGAGCTGATACTTGTAAGGTGAGCAGGGATTTATTAGATGGACAAAGTGCGGCATTCTAAGCAGAGGGAACAACGTGGGCAAAGGTGACACAGTGGTATAAAAAGGCAAATAGTCTGCTAATGCCAAAGTACATGGTACAAGGTGGTAAGGGATGAGAAAAAAAGGTGAAAGATAACAAACATTGGGCTTCCCTGGTGGTGCAGTGGTTGAGAGTCCACCTGCCAATGCAGGGGACGCGGGTTCGTGCCCTGGTCCAGGAGGATCCCACATGCCGCGGAGCGGCTGGGCCTGTGAGCCATGGCCACTGAGCCTGTGCGTCCGGAGCCTGTGCTCCGCAACGGGAGAGGCCACAATAGTGAGAGGCCCGTGTACCGCAAAAAAAAAAAAAAAAAAAAAAAAGATAACAAACATTTATTGAACTCTGACAGTGTGTCAGACACTATTCTAAATATTTTATATAGATTAACATTTAATTCTTACAGCAGCCTAGGAGGATTCAGATAAATGCGGTTATCCCACTTTATAGATGAAGAAATTGGGCAGAGCAGTTAAATATCATGTCCAAAGTCACACACTGATGAGTGGGCAGCCAAGATTTGAGTCCTGGTAGTCTGACTCCAAAGCCTATGGTCTCCTGCCTATTATAGACAGAGACCAATTTATAAAAGGCTTTATATTCTATACCAAGGAATTTGGATTTCACTCTATCAGTGTCTAGAAGCCATGGAGGTGTATTTAATTATAAAATTTACATGATGAGATTTTTATTTTAATTCATGGCATTTAGCATATGGATTAGAAGGGATAACTTTAAATGAAGAGCGAAGCAGAGAAAAAAGGAGGCAGCAAGAGGGGCAAACAGCTTCTACAGTCCATGTAAGGGATGATGAAAGCCCTGAGATAGAGCAGTGAATCAGGCAACAGATTCAAGTGTGATTCTGGTGGAATTTGGGGATATGTTTGATGGGAATGAGGAATAAGGAAGAATGAAGAATCTACGATGATTTTCAGATTTCTGTCCTGGGTAACTAGATTGAAGTTAGTGCCAGGACCCATGACAGAAAATATGGGAAGAGTGTTCTAGATACTGGCTCTGTATTCTCATAGTTAATATGCCAGGCATGCAAGGTTTTTTAAGTACCCGCAAATCAGTCAGTGTGATATACCACATTAACAAATTAAAGAATAAAAACCATATGATTATCTCAGTAGATGCAGAAAAAGCTTTTGAAGCATAAAGAAGTTTCCATTTATGATAAAAACTCTCCAGAAGGCAGGCATAGAGGGAAAATACCTAAGCATAATAGAGGCCATATATGACAAGCCCACAACTAACATCATTCTCAATGGTAAAAAGCTAAAAGCATTTCCTCTAAGACCAGGAATGAGACAAGGATGCCCACTCTCACCAGTTTTATTCAACATAGTATTGGAAGTCCTAGTCACAGAATCAGACATAAAGAGATGAAAGGAATCAAAATTAGAAAGGAGGAAGTAAAGCTGTCACTGTTTGCAGATGACATGATGCTATACATAGAAAATCCTAAAGACACCACCAGAAAACTACTAGAGCTCATGATGAATTAGGTAAAGTTGCAGGATACAAAATTAATATATAAAAATCTATTGCATTTCTATATACTAACAATGAACTATCAGAAAGAGAAATTAAGGAAACAATCCCATTTACCATCGAATCAAAAAGAATAAATTACCTAGGAATAAACCTACCTAAGGAGGTAAAAGACCTGTACTTGGAAAACTATAAGACACTGATGAAAGAAATTGAAGATGACACAAACAGATGGAAAGATATACCATGTTCTTGGATTGGAAGAATTACTATTGTTTAAACAATCATATTACCCAAGGCAATACACAGATTCAATGCAATCGCTATCAAAATACCAATGACATTTTTCACAGAGCTAGAATAAATTTTAAAATTTGTATGAAAACACAAAAGACCCCAAATAGCCAAAACAATCTTGAGAAAGAAAAACAGAACTGGAGGAATCATGCTCCCTAACTTGAGATTATACTGCAAAGCTACAGTAATCAAAACTGGTGCTTGCACAAAAACAGACACATAGATCAATGGAACAGAATAGAGAGCCCAGAAATATACCCGCACACCTATAGTCAGTAAATCTACTACAAAGGAGGCAAGAATGTACTATGGACAAAAAGTCTCTTCAATAAGTGGTGCTGGGAAAACTGGACAGCTACATGTAAAAAAATGAAATTAGAACATTTTCTAATATCATATACCAAAAAAAAGTCTACCATTTCAGACTCCAGGTACCATGACAAAGTCATTCTCCCAGTAGTTTAATGAACACAGTAAAATACCTGTCTTGTTACCAGGTTTGGATTTTTGCTTGCTTGGTTAGCATTATCAGTAACATATCCAGATAGCCCTTTCAGAAAGCCCACTCTACTGAAAGATAATTTTTATCAGTAACGTTGCTAAATAAATTCTGACTCTAGGTTAAAAATAGAATATTAATTTTTTAAAAAAGTCATTCTCATACCAATTGGTTTCTGATGTTTGGATATCTAAGTTTAATATAATTGTATGTACAGGTTCTTGGGCAGAAATGATAAATGATAATTATATGTACAGCTTCTTGGGCAGACATTTTCAGAGCTGTTCTATAGTTATTCTAAATTCTTGTCCATTGTCAATAAACAAAGTTCCATGAATTTGAAACCCTAGTCACACAGGAAAATACTGATGTCAGTGATACTAAATAAGACGTAAATTGTATAGAGGAAGTTTTACTTTTATGGCCCTAAGTGGATATTGTATAATGAATAGTAAAATTGCATATAAAACTGTCTAATAAAAGGAAAGCTAGATTCTGTATTTTTATAATTATTTTTTTAAAAAAGCAAAGTGGTACAATTTGTCCAAAATATAACTTACTAATCTACTGAAGTTAATTTGCAGAGGAACATGCTTGCAACATATTAAAGTTCTTTGCTGATACACACAAAAAATTTCAGAAAGTTATGAATTTGTCAGTGACTCCTCTCTCCTGTTCTTACCATTTCGCAAGGCAATCGGTCTTTCCTTTGAAAAAACTCCTCACATATGATGCATTTGATTAGAACCAACACCAAGGTCAAATCTTTCTTAAATCAGTCAGTTCTGCCTCATCTCTTTCTATCACATTTGAGCCAGGAACTTGTAGTGAAGCAAAAGAATAATGCTTTCCTATATGTATGACTAATAAAAAAGTAAACATCAGTGGTAGGGAATACAGTTACACAGTACACTGCTAAAATGAGATACAGTTTCCTGTTCTCCCATATGCTATAGTAATTGATATAAAAAACCTGAAGATATTCTGTACTGGCTATAGTTTGTCTCTTTATAATGTTCTCAATGTTTGTGTTGTTTGTGCATTTTTTTTCAGTCAAGAGAATCCATTCCATTAAATGACCTAAAGTCAGAAGTATCACCCCGGATTTCAGCAGAGGACCTGATTGACTTGTGTGAGCTTACAGTGACAGGCCACTTCAAAACACCCACCAAGAAGACAAAGTCCAGTAAACCAAAGCTCCTGGTAGTTGACATCCGGAATAGTGAAGAGTATCCTTTACGCCTGAGGTTTTAAAGGGTGGTACTGCTTCATTCACATTGCTTCCTTTTAACTTAAAGGGCATGTGGTAGGAACAATGAACATAGTTGGGATTCCTCTGAATTCAGATAGCTAAATAACTCTCAAACTGGTTGCCGGAACAGACTTGCATAATGTTTCATAAGATAACATTACATACCAGAAACCTTAAAATATCTCCCAGACAACACCAGAATAGTGGGCTATTTTCTTGGTTTTTGTGTTTCACTGCTGTATATTGCTGTTCTTGTGGGAATTCTTCCTGGTATAGATAAAACTTTAGCAAAGATGAAGCGTAAGTATTTACTTTGTCTACCTCATAGCCTAGAGAGGAAAGTGAGCCAGATCTCAACACTGAACTTTTATTTATTATAATTTTCAAAATATTGGCTTATAGAGAACATGTTAAAGTATTTTCCACTGACATTTTAATATTAAGTGTACCATAACTTCTGGTGGTTTTGCTTGGCATTAAAGTATGAAAAGTTACAAAATAGTAATAGTTCAGTCTTTCTCCTTATATTTTCATCATCTGTCAGATTTTTGTAAAGCATGCCTTGGTGCTCTATACTCTAGAATCTAGGTAAATGATTTTCAGATATTTTTTGAACCAGGTAACTCCCTTTTAAAATAAAATCTTTCTTAAAAACGCAATATATAAAATATAAATGTAGAAATTTTTTACAATTAATTTTCTTCATAAGTTGGTGGGAAGTGAGACTAAAGTAGGCAAAGGCAGCTTATAGAGAATGTTGCATAACATGCTAAGAAGTTTGGGTTTTATTCCATAGGCTGTGAGAATATTAGAGAATTTTAATCAGGTAAGTGGCATGCTCAGATTTGTGTTTTAGAGAGATTAATGCAGTGGGAAGAAGGATGAGAATGGAGGTAATGGTGCAGGCAAGACTAGAAGGATCGAATCGCCCAAAGATTTGATGTGCATAAATATTCCTTCATATTTGCAGTCACAGAGAGTGAGGTCTCTAGCTTCAAACTGAAATAACCTAGTTTTACTAGGCCCTTTGGGTTGGTCTCTGTGCTGAAGAAAATCCAGGAAAATGACTTCTGTTGCTGTTTCTTTCTTTTTTTCTCATACTGTATTTTGACAAAAGAGAATTCTGTATCATGGCACTTACAAGTATTGATAAGTAGTGGTGCCACTAGCTAGGAAGGCCAGGAGGCGTTTAGCGTATTTGCAGCTGCCACTAGTTACTCTAGGTTGGCTCAATTCTGAAATCTATTTACTCAACAAATATGTTAGATGTATTCTAGATACTGTATTAAGCATTGTAAGAGTTTCATAGATGAGATAAATAGAGATCCTTCCTATAAATTATTTAAAGTCTTGGTGGAAGTCAGGTACATTAGTATGTTTTATTTAAAATCAAATTGCTGTCATGAGAGATACACAGATACTGTGGGAAGGGAAAATTTCATGGAGAAAACTCTCAAAGCATGGGTAATACTTGAACACTCAAAAATATGGAGAAAAGCTATTTAGGCAGAGAAAAAGACAGGAGCTAGGCAGAACATGTACTGGAAACAGCATGTAATTCAGTTTGGCTGGGATTGAAGTAAAGAGTTTAGTTCTATTCATAAGGGCTGAACTGAGAAATTTGGGCTTTGTCTTATAGGCAGCCATGGAAGGTTTCTCAGCATGGATGTGATAATCAGAGCTGTGTTTCAAAATTTTTAATGTAACGTCGTGAATAAAATGGATTTCCAAGGGAAAAGGTGAGAGTTGGAGAAAACAGAAAGCTACTGCGATAGTCTAAGCTCAAGGTAGTGAGTGTCTGAAATAGGCAAGTGAAAATGGGACTAGAGATAGGAGGATGCTATTTATTAGTACACTACAGTTGAATATTGCCACTATTGAGATGACAAAAATGAGGTTTAAGACTGACTTGGGGACGGTGGTGCTGTTCAAGGAAAGCAACAATAGATTTAGCAAGAAAAAATGATATCTAAAGATATAATTTTTATATCAGTTAATGCTATTTAGTTATATAATAGGAAACTTTTGGCTTTTGATATATTAATATTAAAGGTATAACATTTACTTTGAGCTCTTTAACACTAATTATAATTAGCTAACATAGCAAACAGACAAGACAACATAAAAGTACGCATACCTTCAGAAGTGGTCTGGTAAGATACTAGTATGCTTTGTATAGAGGTATGATGTCACTAAATGAGAAATGCTGTGCTTTTTTTTTTTTTTTTTTTGCGGTATGCGGGCCTCTCACTGTTGTGGCCTCTCCCATTGCGGAGCACAGGCTCCGGACGCGCAGGCTCAGCGACCATGGCTCACGGGCCCAGCCGCTCCGCAGCATGTGGGATCCTCCCGGACCGGGGCACGAACCCATGTCCCCTGCATCGGCAGGCGGACTCTCAACCACTGCGCTACCAGGAAAGCCCAGCTGTGCTCTTTTAGGATTTAAAAAACATGAGATTATTTCTGTGTTGAATTTTGAGCTATTAAATATTTTAAAGGAATTTTAAAATCTTTTAGTAAAGTGAAGAATTTTTTCTGGAATATGAACATTTACCTATGTAATTTACCTATATGGTGTACCTATGTTGTTCTTAGAACTGATATATTTTTCTATCTGCTTGATTAAAGTATGATGCATCTACTTGTCGTACTTTTATATAGACTGGCTTATGAATACAGGAAAGTCTTCGTATCTTAGAAACCTACAAGATAATGCACATCATCCTTACCTGTTAATATTGTTCTAATAAACCAACTCTTTTTATCACAAAAAAAATTTAAGGTACAAACACCTGACTTGGTGACTGTTATAATAACTAGATGCTTTTTTGGTTTTTTTATAGCTACTATTATTCCATGGAAGAGATTTCATTGTAATTACTGCTGACTTCTTTAATCATGTCTTGTATCTTTTAATTCCTTCAAAGACATCATCAAAAATCCTAATAGCAAAAATGTCTTATAAACATTGAAAGGTAAAAAGCTAGTGTGTGTGCCATTGTTTTTTATTGTGGTTTTTGCCAAAACCAATCTGAAAATTATGGTGGACATTGTTATAAGTACACTGTCAAGATGTATATATGATTGGGACTAATTACCACATAAATACTTGGGCTTCTATTGCCTTAATACTCTCTAAACTGGGTATTTTGAAGCTGAAGCTTTTTAAGTTTACAGTATAGTGTCTGTCTGTTGGACAGTATACTCACTATAGAACCTCTTTAAGTGTGGGTATTGTTTACCCCATGCCTGTGTTTATGCTGGCAAGCGCTGGCTTTTCTAAATGCAAAAGGCAAATGCAAAGAGTCCAAATTTTTGTCTAGAATATGAAGAAAGCAATGAAGTAACAGTCGTAATCCTAAAATATATATTGTTGCATGTTCGTCTCTAATACTACCTTATTATTAAGAACATATACATACTTGTCTTCCACTGCAGTACAAGGAAGTAAAACTTCCGTCCTTAGAACATGGAGAAAGTGCTTATCTCAGTGTATTCTGTATCATTTTGCTCTTCTTACCATGTTTTGCCCAGGATTAATCAGAGTCACTATATGTCAGAAATCAACTTCTGTTTTACTTTACATATTCTGTCCAATTAACACAAAATGTACAGAATCTATTCTGTGCTCGTTTTTCAAACACGTAATATTTTATTATGATTATGAAAGACTCAGAAAGTTAAAAATAGTATTCAGCTGCCTACCTTTACAGTATAATCTGACAGCCTCTCATGTGTTTAGAAATTGCCTTAAAAAGTTCTACTTCATCATGTGATGTTTGTGTCACATGAGAATTTCTAATGTAGGCAGTGAAATGTAAATAATCACCAAGGAAACAAGATCCTTAAATAACCGAAATTGTCTTCATTGTCCAACTTACTTAAAAAGAAAATGTTCATTGTAAAAATATTAATGTGTAACTAGGCCAGTCTCGTTCTCCTCTGCTATTTGCCAGTCTCACAGTTAAGGATAGCTATTTACAGGTTTGACCACCCTGTCTACAAGCATTTGTGCTTACCCAATCTTATTTGCACTAGAATTTTTATGACAAGAGTGTTCTTGGATGAGTGCTTTTATATGTCTTCCAGGATTTTTTTGCTTGAACTAAACTAAGAATAGGGGAAGTATGGTTTAAGACATTTTTTTCTTTTGTGTCTTATCTTCCAAAGTGTTAAAATAGCCTGAAAAATGTTTGGAAAAGTTTTGCATTTTGGATTATAACTTTTCTCCTACCCAAAAGACTCTGTTGCAATCTTACTTCGTCAAGCATTTTAACATTTAATCTAGTGGTTTTTTTAAAAACATCAAACCATAAAGCACAAAAGAAAATTCTAGGATAAGTTTATGACATACTTGTATGACATACTAAAGTGTTCTTTAAAAGCACATAATAAATTCGTGATATTGAACCCACAAAATCATCTAGATGCTTATCTATGATTTTAGATACAGATATTAGATATTGGGTATTTGGATACAGATGGGTACTATTTTTAAACCAAATATTTATAGAATTTATCTTGTAAAATAAATAATTTTATTTCTAGAGTCATTAATTTTTTAACATCTGGCTGAATAAAATATATATAGAAGGCACTCAAATGTGATTTTACATTGTTAAGCTTAACACAGTCTGAGCATTGTCTTTTATCTTTTATTTTGATTTTGAAGGGAGAGAATCTAACTGGCTCAGCCTATCTGACACAGGATATCAGCCTGTGTCAGATGTCCACCTTCACTCATCCCCTCCCTCCTATCCTGTCAGTCCTGATCGTGGCAGGATCACCTGATACAAACATGACAGCCTAGGCTCACCCTTTCATCAGGGTCAGTAGTTGAGCTCCTTTCAAACAAGAAGGTGGGAGGTGGGCAGGCAGTGCAGACATGTCTGCTAGAGCATTTGACTAGTACAGATTTGTATTGCTTTTGGTATTCAAAAAGCACTAGAAAGGAAAAATGTTCATGGTTGATACTGGCTGTTTGATAAACACAGAAAGTCTCTCTGCCAGTTGATTCAGACTAGCAGATGTAGATATATTTGCTGAGAATAATTGAGTTGTTAGGTTCAGAGTTTCTGAAAAATCAATTATTTTTATTTTAAGGTATGTCCTTATTGAAGATTAAAGTGCTGTCGGAGTAATTATATGCTGAGTACAAAGTCATTTCTGTTCATGAAAACTGCAGTTGATATTTTGAGTATTGAGTAATTATAAATGTTTGAAAAACTAGTGCTGTTGAAATTCAAGGGTGATCTCCTTATGATCATAAATTCTCTGTTCATTCTAGAAGACTCTAATTAAACAGTATACACTGGAATGATAATATTTATTCTACCTCTCATTTCATTTTTCAGAACTTTTTATGTCCTTTCCCTCATTATTAATGCCAGATGCCTTCTTTAAAGAACAAAGGATGAAGCAACAGCTGACTAGAAATTTAAGATACATGTTCAACCTCCACCATCATTCTTGAGAGTAGGAGCCTCAAATTTCTCCTCTCTCCATTAATGAGGGAAAAAGAAAGACAGAGAAACAAGAGAAGTAGTATTCTAAAGGTGAACCTACAAACTGGGGCAACTGAGAAACTGTCATGTCAATAAATAATTATAATTTTCCCCCTTCTACAGGAATGACAAATGAGTCTTTTTGGGGGGTTGGGGGAATATTCATTGCTTGTGACATAACTTTTTAAAACTCTACGACTTTTCCATTTTGTAAAGAACACATCTAAAGTGGAAGTTTAGGGGAAAATGCTTCTATTGAACACAAACATCTCTTCATGGTCGTTATCAGTGATTGTTAGGGAAGAGATGAGATACTGCCTACATGTCTTATAAACTAATCTTTACATTCACTCCCCTTCTAACCTTTCTCCACATTGTTGCCAAAGTGCAAATGTGATCTGTTACTTGTCTGCTTAAAATACTTTCTGATTTTCATTGCTCTAGGATAAAGACCAATATTAACAACATGATCTACAAGGCCCTGTATGATCTGGCCTCTGCATCCATTTCCAGGCTCATCTTATCTCATGCTGTCTTTGTTCTCTACACCAGTACTGGCCTTCCTTCCTTTCTCCTGATTGGTCATGTTCCTCCCCAATATATGCCTGACATTTCTGCCTGAAAATGTTTGTCCTTTCCACCACCCTATACCACCTCCATTCCATCCTGTTGCCTAATTAACTTTTATTAATTATTCATATTTTACTTCGGCCATCACTTAGTTCCTTAGTGGAAACCTTCCCTGTCCTCCCCAAATTGATATATCCTATCAAAGCATCATATACATCTCTTTCAGAGCAGTTTTCGCAGTTTTTATTTTATGCTTTTTTGAGAAGTTATTTGATTAATAATAATATTTCAGAATCTTCCTCTACAGACTCTATATGAAGAATCATCTTTTTAATTTCACTTTTTAAAATTGTACTTTTTAATTACTTCTGAAGGAATATTTTTTCTTTAAGATCTTATGATATTTCTAAATATTTTAAGCTTAAGCTTTTAATTCCAAAATTACAAGTCATAGTCAATGAAATCATTAAAAACCCTTCTAAAGTACAAATATAGTAAAACATCACCCCCTTTAGAGAACATAAAATTGGAAAGAATGGAAATAGCTAAGTTTACTTGAGAAATAAACCAACAACAGAAATGTTTCCAGCCAGTGCTAATGACCTCTAACAATTCTAAATAGAGTCCCATTTAGCAGTTGCTTGCCCAGAGTAGATAAGCTTTTGCGTTATCAAGTTACATCTGAGAATATCCATTTGGCTATATTTCAGATCTTTAAAATAATCATAATAATAGTAGTGAACTGAAAACCATGAATATTGTACAAGCTGTGTGACTGCCATTTATTTGTTGCATTCTGATCACTTTCACAATACTTCATTTAATCAGGAAAGTCTTCTTTATATCTTTGGCTAGTCTTCTTCCTTTCACTTGTTCATTGCATTTTCACATTTAACTTTTTTTTCTGCAGAGGTGCCTTACGTTGTTTAAATAAAATACTCATGAGCATGGAAGATGTTTAGAACTGTCAAATGTTCAGAAAAGAAAAAAGTAAAACTGATGAATAACTGAAGTAGTAATTAGTAAAAGTTTATTGTGCACACACCAAAAGACAGTTTGCAAACCAGGAGCAGTGGAACCAAAACATGGAGTGAGGCTCAGAGGTGTATTGTTAAAAAGCAGCAGTGACTATTTTTCAGCAATTGGTTACAATATTAGAATTTTCTTAAAGGGAATTGGTTAGTGATCATCTCATATCAATTTAGGGGAACAATTTAAGTTTCACTTATGATTTTCAGAGATATAAATAAGTGACCCAGGTCAAGTTAGCCTCACTTGTCTTGCAAAATAAGCTAAATCTTCACTTGTATGATTAAACTGGTTTCGTCTGCTCGGAATTTTCAAGTCTGGTCTCCATTTGTGTTTGATTTTAATGGTACTGTCTTCTGAGAATCAATTACCTCTGTGAGCTTCTGTCACAGATTCAAGTCTGCACACAAAAAAATGTTTTCCTTAACTTTTTCTCTCAGTTTTATTCGGGGTCACATTTCAGGCAGCATCAACATTCCATTCAGCACCGCGTTTACTGCGGAAGGGGAGCTTACCCAAGGACCTTACACTGCCATGCTCCAGAGCTTCAAAGGGAAGGTCATTGTCATCGTGGGGAATGTGGCAAAGCACACAGCAGAGGTAAGTGTACGCAGAAATGTCATATGACATCATGATGAGCTTTTTACCTGCCCACTGCAACAGATTGTCTAAAAGTGTTTCTTCAGAAGCTGGTTGCATATCAAATGAGCTTTGAAGATCTGTCTATAGTCTTACATAAAAGATTGTCTACCTTTTCCCAGTAAAAGAATTCAAGCTTTCTTCCTCATTGTGCAGCATCAGGGTCAATACTAAGCTTAGGAAACTTCAAATGATAGCCTAAGGTGTTTTGTTTTAGTTTTGGTGTTTTTGTTTTTATCTACTTCCTGAAATTACAAGAAGTAGCTTCAATCCCTTCCATTGTAGAAAAACACTGGGGCTTGATTAGAGGTTGTGAAAGCTGACCATGATAGAATTTGTCGTATTTGGGGGTTTTGTTTACTATAGGCTCAAAGCTTTATGATGATAGAGAATTCAGGAAGGATATCAACTTTCAAATATGAGGACTATGAAACAATAAAATGACCTCGCTCTCTTCTGGCTATGTTCTTAAACATTTTGAAAAATAAAACAAAGAGTAGCTTTTGGAGGTCAAAAACATCACCTTTATTTTTTATAAAAGGCAAGTTAGAGAATAGGGAGTATGAGAACCAAAGGGGCTTGTTTACAAATCCCCCTGTCAAACTTATCAAAATGTACACTTTGAATATGCATGTTGTTATATGTCGATCATAGCTCAGTAAAGTTGTTTTAAAAAAACGTATCTAGATGTAGGCAACATTAATAAACCAGAACAGGCCCTTTTTCTAAAAGGACGGAAGAATCTGCCCCTGGCAAAGTAACAGAGATAGTTTCCTCCCTGCAGATAGCTTATGCAAATAAACTGAGTAATCCAGAATGGTGATCAATGGAAATATAGTCAAGTAAGAACTTTAAGACTTTTGGTCCTAGACCATTTTAAGCATCCAATAATCCTTGTCTCAGAAGTACAGAGCTAATGGTAGTATTGGCTTTTGTTTGTTTGTTTGGTTTTGGTTTTGGTTGGTTTTTTTTTTTTGCGGTAAACGGGCCTCTCACTGTTGTGGCCTCTCCCATTGCGGAGCACAGGCTCTGGACATGCAGGCTCAGCGGCCATGGCTCACAGGCCCAGCCACTCCACGGCATGTGGGATCTTCCCGGACCGGGGCACGAACCTGTGTCCCCTGCATCAGCAGGCGGACTCTCAACCACTGCACCACCAGGGAAGCCCGGCAGTATTGGCTTTTGACACTAAATTAAAGCCATCCTTGATGAAGAAGCTTAATTGACCAAACTAAAGCATATCTGAGTGGATATTAGCTATAAATCTTAAATCACTCCCCTTCTTTTACATAACTGTATGTAGTGTCTGACAGGGAATAATCTAAATATACCTGTTTCAGAGAAAGTCAGTATAGTAAATGACTAATATGCAATTTTAATAAGTAAATGAGGACATTTTAGAACTAAAGCCATGGTATCTGAATTACTTTGATGTAAGTTTATTATCATTATTATTATTATACTACCACCACAGTACTGCTGCTGCTACATTAATCTGTATTGTCATATCATTCCAATGAAAAATATCCATTTTCAATTACAATGCATATCAATACATTCAACCCATAGAAATACTGTTGAGAATCACATATTTCTGGATTCCCCATAATATATAGCCTTAGGAAGAAATCTTTACAGTGATAATAATCCCAATTATTGACTGGTGTTTGTGTGCTAAGCACCGTGATAAGTACTTTCATATGTAATCTCTTTTTATTCTTCATAACAATTCTATGAGGGAGGCATTATTGATTCATATTTTATGTATGAGGAAAACTGAGACTCAGAGTTTATCTAATTTGTTTATGTCAGAGCCAGGACTGCAACATGAGTCTATATGACTCTAAGCCATACCCTTAACTCAGTGAGCAAGCAAGGCTTTTGAGTCTGAATGCTGCCATTTGTCCTGTTTTTTAAAAATAGACTTGTTCTGATTTTTCACAGATCACAATAGTTCCTCCCAGGGTATGAACCCAAGGCCTGAAATAAACATTTATGCTCTAAGTGCTAACAAGCTTAAGCCTCTACTTTCATAAAGCATTCACCATTTGGAAGATGTATCTAATAAGTGGACCTGTATAACTGAATCTTCTTAAATATGTCAAATGTTTCCAAACATCCCACTCATTGTATTAATCTCCAGATTTATGTTTATTCTGATTTTACTTTATCATAAAGGTCAAAACACATATACAAATAAAAGGATAACTCATTTCTTTCATTAAATAACAAATTTGTCATGTTGTCATGTTGTGAAATGCTAGTCTATCACAGTGTGAATAAATTTAAAAGTTCAACATATGAAGGAAATCTGGAAGCAAGACTATTTAGATGAAGTAATAACAGTATTTGAAAATAATGGTAATAAGTGAAGACCCATCACATTCTGAATAAATTAGCCAACGTCTTGCTTGTCAGAAACCAGATGCTATCATGAACAGTTCCTTCTTCCTCAAACTCTCCATGATTATTCATGCTTGTAGACAAGTGACTGAGCAAATTGTATGCTCAGTTATTAATGCTTCAATCCAACATCAGGAAGTAATTTTTGAGAAACAGTTTTAAATATCTGTATAGAGATGTGTCAACTGAAAAAAATGTACTGTCTAAAATTTGAGAATTATGTTTTATTCAGTGGACTTACTGAGGACTTAAGCTGGGGATATAGCCTCTCGGATAGCTCTAAGGGACTGTTCCAAAGAGATAAGGGAGGAGCCAGGGTATATAGGACTTTTTGCTAAGAAAAAAAAAAAATGTAGTTGAACATCAAAAGATTATTGCTAATCACAAAAACAGACATCTCAAGTTAATGATTTTAGTGCTTTTCTGTGTATGGGAAGATGCAAGAGTCTGGGCTTACTGAAATTATTCCTTTGATATGCATCTTAACTGCCTTGGGCCACTATTCTGTTTTTCTCCATCCTGAATTCCCCTCAGGGTGCATCATCAGAGGCTGCTGCAGTGGCTAATGGCTTTATGGCTGCAACATTCTTTGTTTACTGAAATGGCTGGTGACATTCTTTATCCACAGATGTACATTTTTTTTCATATAAATTTTATTTATTTATTTTTGGCTGTGTTGGGTCTCCCTTGCTGTGGGTGGGCTTTCTCTAGTTGCGGCAAGGGGGGGCTACTCTTTGTTAGGGTGCACTGGCTTCTCACTGCAGTGGCTTCTCTTGTTGAAGAGCACAGGCTCTAGGCACTCGGGCTTCAATAGTTGTGGCCCGGTGGCTCAGTAGTTGTGGCTTGTGGGTTCTAGAGCACAGGCTCAGTAGTTGTGGTGCACGGGCTTAGTTGCTCCGCAGCATGTGGGATCTTCCTGGACCAGGGATTGAACCCGTGTCCCCTGCACTGGCAGGCAGATTCTTAACCACTGCACCACCAGGAAAGTCCCACAGATGTACTTTTAATAATTTTTCTCATCATGGGGCTAAAGAGAACTTTAGATATTCATTTGCTTATATTGTTCCATCATCTTTTTGTCTGCTGTACAGATCTGTATGACTTTACTAATGCTTCTTCCCCTCCTCACCCTCCCTTTAAGTTGGAAGCATCTAACTTAAAGCATATTTACTGAATTCTACTGTGTGTCCATGGTTGTACTGGATATCCTCCATTTGCCCCACCTCCCATCATAGATCCATTCTCCATACTTCTTCACCCTGCTCTCTGCCCCAGATGGCTGACCTTCATGTCTTCTGACTTCCAGTTGTTGAGCTTATGGGGAGCTCTGACAAGTTATGGGAAGGAGGGAGGTCAGGATATTTATCCCCCTGGATCCTTCCCTCAAAATTTTCTCGGTTTTGCTGTGTTCCTCTACTAAAGGTTAACACTGCTCTCCAGTAAGCCTTCTCTACACCACTCTCTTTCCAGCCCCCGGTCCCTTTAGCTCTAGGGGTGGCAACAGCTCTGCTTTTTGGTAGTGCAGGTTTACTACACCATCCCTTATGGTTCTCTTACATCCCACCCATACCCTTGTAATTAATCTCATTGTAAGTAAAACCCCCTCAATTTATCCTCAGGGCTTGTTGGAACCCTGACCGTTACAAGGATACTATTTAAATGTATGATTTTTTAGTCAGACTACATTATCTGCTCTGTTCTGTTTCTTACTAGCTGTTAATTTGTGCAAATTGCTTAACTTCTCCAAGTCACCACTGATTCCTTTATAAGATGGGGAAAATAATACTTACCTCATGGCATTGATGTGAAGATTTCAGATTAGGCAATAAGGTTCAGAACAAAGCCTGATAGTTATAGGCACTCAGTTGATTTCACCTATTAATTTTATTTTCCAGCACTATAATTTGCATATATGTGAATTTAATAAGTACTGCTTTATGACGATAGTATAAAAGTTCTAGAGTTTGGGAGTAACATCAGCAAAATGGCAGAGTGGGCAGCTCTAATCTCCCATTCCTCCACAGAAACACTGAAAACAAGTAGAATCTGTACTTCGTTGAATAGAAGTGGCAAAAGCAGGCATCCTTGTCTTCTTTCTGACCTCAGGGGGAAAGCTTTCAATCTTTCACCGTTGAATATGATGTTAGTTGGATTTTTTTCATATATAGCTTTTGCCACATTAAGGAAATTCTCTTCTACTTCTAATTCATTGAGTGTTTTTATCATGGAATGGTGTTGAATTTTATTAAATGTTTTTTCTGCATCAATGGAGATGATTATAATTATGATTTTCCCTCCCTTCTATGAATGCAGTATATTATGTTGATTGATTTTCTCAAATGTTTAACTATCCTTGCATTCCTAGTGTAAATTCCATTTAGTCATGGTGCATAATTCCTCCAATAGGCTCCTGAATTCAGTTTGCTAGTATTTTGTTGAAGTTTTTACATCACTACTCATCAGTGGTATTTGTAGTTTTCTTTTCTTGCAGTGTCTTGGTCTGGCTTTGGTAGAAGAGTAATGCTGATTTGTAGCATGAGTTAACAAGTGTTCTCTCCTCTTCAGTTTGTTCGAAGGGTTTGAGAAGAATTGGTGTTAGTTCTAGCCAGAGCAATTAGGCAAGAAAAAAAAATAAAAGGTATCAAAATTGAACATGTGTTAGTTTCCTAGGGCTGCCATCAAAAATAACACAAACTGGGTGGCTTAATGCAACATGGATCTAGATGCTAGAAGTCTGAAATCAAGGTGTCAGCCATGTTCCTTCTGAGGCTCTGGGTGGAATCTTTCTTTGCCTTTTCCAGCTTCTGGTGGTGGCCAGCAATCCTTACCACCCACAAAATGGTAGAAAATATTTGTAAATTATATATCTAATAAGGATTATTATCAGAATACAGAATCAACACACAAACATTAGTTATATTTCTATTCATTAAACTCCTATAACTCAACAACAAAAAGACAACCAAATTTTTAAGTGGGCAAATATTTAGACATTTTAGACATTTCTCTGAAGAAGGTATACAAATGTCCAATAAGCACATGAAAAATACCTGACATCATTAGTCATTAGGGAAACACAGTGAGCTACCACTTCACACCCAAGTGTTGGCAAGAATGTGGAGAAATTGGACCCCTGGTGCATGACTAGGGGAATGTAAAGTGATGCAAATTATGTAGGAAACAGTTTAATAGTTTAGCTATTCCTTCAAAATGTAAACATAGAATTACCATATTACCAGCAATTCCACTCCTAGGTAAATACCCAAAAGAATTGAAAACATGGGCTCAAACAGAGACTTGTATGCCAGTGTTCATAGCAGCATTATTTACAATGGCCAAAGGTGGAAACAACCCAAGTGTCCCCCAACAGATGAATGAACAAAATGTGGTATATACATATAATGTGATATTTTTCAGCCATAAAAAAGGAGTGAAGTTCTGATACAAGCTACAACATGGATGAACCTTGAAAACAGTTTAAATAAGCCAGACACAAAAGGACAAATATTCTATGATTCCCCTTGTATAAAATATCTAAAATAGGCAAATTCATGGAGACAGAAAGTAAATTAGTGCTATTAGGGGCTGGCTGGGGGATGGGAGAATGGGAGTTTTTGCTAAATGGGTACAGAGTTTCTGTTTGGAATGATAAAGAAATTTGGAAATGACCAGTGGTAATGGTTATATAACATTGTGAATTTACTTAATGCCACTGAATTGTACACCTAAAAATGGTTTAAATGGAAAATTTCATGTTATAAATTTTTATATTGACTTTTTTTAAATTCTAGGGTTTGATGTCTTCAGGATACCCCACTGTCCCTAATTCATCTAAGCCCTACAATTTTTAGTCAAACAGTAGTGGAGGCTCTTTCATGAGAGCTGTTCTGATCAGGTCTCATCTTTTTCCTCTGTGGGTATTAAAAACAAAAACAAAACAGTGATTTCCAAGCAGGTAGCAGCTTTTCTTCTAAGCTGAAATCAGTGCACTGCAACTGGCACAGTCCTATTTTGAAAAGATTAAGAAAGCCATAGTTGAATACTGTGAGAAGAAAGCAGAGATGCCAATTCTAGTTGGTATGGTTACAGATTATCTTTACAAATTTGTATGATTTTTATGTCAAACCCGTATTTGGACTTGGGAATTTTCTGTTTGCAAAATGGTAGGCACTGATAGTAATTTTTCTAGTTTTACATCTTCTCTTAAAACCTAGTAATAAAGTTAGACTGAAAATTCAACAAATGAAAATATTAAATGAAATCAAGTATATAGTTCAATAAAAGGAAAAGCTCTCAATATTGGATTTACAAGTAGCAAAATATTGAACAACTCGAGAATAAATGAACCACTTGTCTAGAATATGATAGTATTAAAATCACTCATTTGACATACAAATTAGGTCTAGAGTATTTTTGTAATACAAATATGAAGGAAGTACTCTACAATGACCAGATGTATTGAATGTATTATCTAAAATCACATAGAAGACAGAACAAATCTGAGAAATACTGCTTATTCCTGTACCTGAAAAACTATATATAATCGGAAGATATACTATACTCTTTTAATTATGTATTCATTAACTATTTTTCCTGTAATTACAACTGATTAGCGACGTTTTGCTATGAGATGCCTTCTTTACAATTACCACTTCATAAGACTTTTGTTTGGGGCCTAGCTCCCACATTAAATACATCAAAAACTTTTAGAATCTGCCATTTCTTATCTGGATAAAACATTGCTCCTCCCCAGAATAGGGCAAAAAAAGGAGGACTACGAAGATTTTAGTTTAATTAGGATTCCATGTAGAGGCTTCTTCATACCAGACTTCAGTCCTACTAAATCTCACTTGTCAGTTAATCTTTAATTCACCTTACCGTTCAGGTTAAATAAAGCAGTGAGGCATTATGTAATCAAGCATATCCAGATATTTTGTGAACAAAGTTATGTCAGCATCAAGGAAATTTAGATAGTCTCAGGTGAGTGGAGTCCCTAGTCTCTGAAATGTATACTATTGTTCCAAGGGTAGATCAGATTTTGTGCTGATCCTTGCTGCTGTATAGTCAAGTTTAGTTTGACAAGCCAAACAAATACAGATTGCATCTGTTGCTAGGGTTTATGGGAGTAGGAAGACCTCTGCATCAAAACAAGGATAAAGTCAATTCAGGCTTTGTGTCACATTTAAATGAAAAACATGGCAAGGTCTCACTCTTGTCTTCTTGCAGAGATAATCATCTTTTTTTGAAACTCACATGAGAAACTGCATCTTCAATTACTAAACTAGAATTAGACTCCCTGGGCATACAAGGGAAACTTGCCGAATTCATCTCAGAGAGCAAGTGTATAAATCTAAGAATTAAGGTTATAACTATTCAGGTCAATAGGGAGAGGCAGAGGTAGTCTACCATCCATATCATGGATTAAATGAACCCAGAGGACAGTTCATTGTTATCTCCTTGAGCAGATTACTCAGATTTAAAGGAAATTTTGATCTTTAGCATTAATCAAATATTATTTATGGGCAAACGTATGATTTGTTTTGATACTCCTAGCAACCGTTACTCACACTGCCCTACTACCAACCTAAGATCAAAGTTACATATATCTCGGCTTGACAAAACATGGTGAATCCACCTCTTTCCTAGAAGTAAATTATATTGAGCGAGAATGATGATTTAGCACAACAGCATGCTTTAAAGTGTTATTGGGTTATACTGTTTTCTCCGCTGTGGGAAAGTAATGTAGTAGGATCCAACTCTTGAGCTAGTGATGGGTCTCAGACAGGAAAATGACCAACAACATTCACCAGAGCAAAATGAAACTCCAAATGGTGTTTACTTTCAGTGAGTCCTTTCAGCAGTACATCATAATGCTATGTTAGTCACTGAAACACATGAGACTTTAAAAATAATTACCCTCTATCTAGATTATATTTAGTGGTTATGAGACCACAAGCATTTCATCACTGATAGTGTATCTCATCAAAAGATTATCTAAGAAAGAAATTGAAGGAATCTTTGCATTTCACTTTGACTTGTCAACAACCCTTTGGAAAATATTAGGAACAGCTCATCTTACTCTTAAAATGTTATATTCTCAGCATGAAATCAGTGCTTTTCTTTTGTCATTGGAAGAAATCTGAGAACATAAGAGCCAGTTGCAGTAATAAGCCATGTGTGTTATTATTCTTTTCTTTAAAACAAAACAAAGCAAAACTGAAAAAACAAAACAAAAGAGCAGAACATAAATACTTCTGAATAACATTTGAGTCAGAAGCCTACACAAGAGATGATATTTGTGGCAATTCTATGACTAAACATTGTGAGTAGCTGATGCTTTCTACCCTTGGCATGTAAGGATTAAATTTAAAATATGACATCTGTTTTCAAATGAAAATAATCAGGTTTATAATAAGCAAGGCATAACATTGCAGCTATTTTAAAAAATAAGATAATACTCCATTTGTGTTCATTTACATTTCCCTGGAGGCCAAGGTTATTTGGCTTTCGGATGTTAGGTTGGAAGTTAATTTGTACTGCGGTAAGAGAAGGCTTCCACCCTCTAGTCCCGCCTCATTACTTCCTGGATCCCTTAACCAAGCTAAACCAAGTTTTGTGATACTGTGATGATCACTCATAGCCCTTATCTTTTGCCAGTCCCTTTTTCTCTCTCTAGCTGTCTTCTTCCTCTTTTTGCTCAAGCTTTTCCCCTAGCTTTTGGCCTCAGGCATCTGAGGTTATCCTACGCCAGGTGTGTGCTCAAAGGGGACCAAATGACTCTGAAAACACTTTAAACCAATTCAGCACGTGTGTTATCCCTATAGTAAATTTCTCTAGCTCCAGATAGTATCTGCCTAGTTTGTCAGATTAATATAATACTTTTAACTACTTTGTATGAGATCGTCTACCTGTCAGAAAACATTAGTCCTCTTTATAGTTGTATCTTAAGCATTTTGATAAAGAATAGGAAGTGAATCTCCTTTATAAGTTCCAAATATGCAAAGAATTCTTTCTTGGTCTTGTTATACCTGTAAGTACTGGGTATGGTTAAACTTGGCTTTTTTCCTGACTTTTTCCTTGCCTTCTTGTCAGCAAATGTTTTGGTCTGTGGTTTTATATCAGATTATAAGGAAACATTTTAGATATTAATGCAACTTGAACACAGTAGACATCATATGAGGCTTAAAAGTTACAGTGAAAACTCTCCTGTATAACTCTACATTTGTTAAGTGATGGAGGATAACTTACTTTAAAAGGTCCATGACCTAAAACCTGTCCTGTAGATTCCCTATTTTCATAACCTTTCAAAAGTTGTGTGAATTAAAAAGCAGTGTAGGAGTTGTGGTAAAGAGAGCCTTAAAACCTAATCCAGGCTTTGGTTTTTTAACATGTTTATTGGGTGTATTTTATGTATAAGCAATTTTTTAAAAGGCAGAGGGAGCTCATTTCCAATTTTCAGGAAAAACTGCCAAGACATCATCTGAATCTTGTGAGCTCTGGCACCTATATTCATGAACTGTCACAGGATAAAAGTTATTTGTCTTAATACGTGTTATTCTGTATACCTATCCTGCCCTCCACAGCCCACCATTTAATTCATTACTCCTTACCACAGGAATGTTTGTGACTGAATAAGAAACTAACCATAGTAACTCTCCCTCTTGACCTACAAAGTTTGGGACTTGGCTGTGATCCATCACAGCCCTAACTGTTTTGAATCTGAATTTTTATTATATACATCCTTTTTAGAGCACAGTATACTGTGTGTAATTTGACCAGTGGCTTGGACACAGTTCTCAACTGTCTAATGTAAACAGAAGTAGATAAATGATTGTTGCTGAAATTCTGGTCGCAAATATCGCAGATCATAGGAAAATGTACCACAAGGCTCATTAGAGCTCCTGATACATGATACTATTAGATGATGGCATTTTATCAGAAGAGGCTTATCCTCTAATATTGATCTTGGGTGGCCTCGGCCTGCAGCGGCTTGAAGCAGGGTTTCAGTTCCCAGCCAGTGATTGAGGTCAGGTCACGGCAGTGAGCGCACCGAATCCTAGCCACAGTGGTCAGTGACAGGGCCCTGGCCTTACGGCTTTGCAGAAAAAGAATTCCCACAAAGATGGAAAGTAGTGAAACAAGTAAAATATTTATTAGGAAAAAAAGAAGTACAGTACATGTGGATAGACACACGGGCGGACTCAGAGAGAGAGTCACACCCTCGTGGCAGTTTGAATCACTTTTATGTGGGTTTCCTTTGGCCAATTATTTGATTTGCCTGGTTCAAAGTCCATATTTGGTATATCTCAGGATTTTCCCATGTGTGCCTGCACATTTCTTAGCTAAGATGGATTCTACCAACGAGGCCTATGGGTAGATTTGGCCACTTGACATCACTCCCCTTTTGACCTCCAAGGAGGCTTTCTGCGCATGTATAGTTGGGGAGGCCTCCTGACTTCGAGAATGAGGAATTTATGGTCTCGTTATTTGCTATCTGGGCAGGGCCCAGCCTTCTCTCTCAATTGTCCTGTTATTCCCATCTCGGAGCATCTGTCCACAGGGAACGAACTCAAACCGTTTGCCCTGAGGGCCCATCTACCTCCTGCCTCAATATGAGCCAGTATGTTTTTATGTCATAAAAACAAACTTTTATGTCCTAGCTAAAATGTTTTCTCCTATTTCTTTAACGTCAACTTTTCAGAAAACATCCACATAGCCATTCTTAAGAGAACTTATTTGAAAGTATAAGCTATTGTTAAACACTAAACTGTATATCTACAGAAATATCCCAGTTTGCCATATGCATAAATACTAGGTCACTATCAACTATCATAAATTTTAAAATTAAATGAATTAGCATAAAGGAAAATGTTTAATAGAGCTCATCACGAATTTTAGAAGGTCTTTGAATTAATTAAAATTATATGTAAAGTGCTGTACATATGTGCTATATATATATTTTTAGAGAATAGGTTCATAAGCTTTCTTCTGATTGCCAAAAGTATATAGGACTCAGTAAACTGTAAGAGTCACAAGTATAAATTACTGCTCCAACGTAAAGAGTTCACCATTAATACTGTAAAGCATTAGTTAAAGAGTTCGCCATAAAGAGTTCACCATTAACACTGAAAAGCCCTACCTTACATACCATTTGGGGACAACTCTGCTTTTTTAAGTTTGTATCTATACAATTTCAGGGTGTTGTAAATGGCTCTCCTATTAAAGGATCAATTGGGGAAAGGAAAGAGGAGGAAAGGAGGAAACTAGCTTTATAGTATTTACTATGGATCAAGCACTTACAGATATAATATCTAATTTAAAACTCTCAACAACACTTTAAGTGTACTATTCAAGTGTGTTGTTTCAGATTTAACAGGTGAAGAAACTAATGCCAAAAAGGCTAAGTGACTTACCCAAGGTCCCACGGCTAACCAGTGGTAGAACCCTGATTCAAACTCTGTATTGTCTAACTACGAAGTTCCCACACTTTCATCCATACCACAGAGGCTGTTTGATTGAAATAGTGGATTTTCTCACCTTGACTGGTGGAAAAAACTTTATGGAAAATTATTGTTTGTCTTTGCTGTTAAGTAGGTCTGAAATTCTCTCATCTCCACTTCCCAACTGTCTTCACTCAGATCACCAGTATCTCGTGCCTGACCTCCTGCAACTTCCCACTGTCCTTGCCTACAGCCTCCTTCCCCCAGTTCTACCCTACAACCAGTGAGGTTTTTGAAATGTCAGTCTGGTCATTGTCAGAATGCTTCTATGACTTCCCATTGCCTTCAGAATAAAATACAAACCTTCCCCATGGTTTTTGAGGCCCTTCATGATCTGGACTCTGCTTTGTATTCCAAGCTCACCCTCACTGCTCTTAGATTCCAGCCATAATTAACTACTTGTAGTTCCTTAAATGCTGTCTCTTTGTATTTGTCTCTATTTGAAGCATTCTTCTCATTTCTGTTCACCTGGGTAACTCCCATTTGTCTTGAAAAGCTGTTTATATAGCATTTCTTCATGGAACTCATTCTTAACTCCTCAAGTTTGGGACTAGGTACCCTTCCCAAGTGCTCATAGAAAATCTTTTACTTACTCTTATAGTGGCATTGGGACCGCTATCATATACAGAGTCTCTGTGTGCATTAGATAAAAACCCATCCTTCGTTTAGGGATACACAGCACCATGTAAGGGCGCAAAGCTTGGAAAGGAGAGGATGGGGCTACATTGCGTGCTCCACTTACCTCTTTTCTGGGTTCTCTCATATAAGGCACAATTTGTACAACCTTAAATGATGGCTCTGTGTAGCATTTATCAAATGGCATTGTAATCGCCTATCCACTTACCTGCATCTCCTACTAAACTCCAAGCTCACTGAAGACAGGGATTATATTGTATTCATTGTACCCACAGCCCCTAGCATTGTGCCTTTCAAGTAACAAGCATTCAATAAATATTTGATGGTTGAATTAATGACTAAGTTAAGAATGAACACCTGAAAAATAATAGTTTGCAGTAGACAATGCACTTATAGAAATTGGTAAAAAGAAGAAGAAAAGAAAAGAAAAAATGCTAATATCAACTACTAGTTTAAGACAAACATTGAGTGCCTACATGATGGAAACTATTATGAGGAAACAGAAATGAGAAAGACAGTCCCTTGCCCTTATAAATCTTGCAATCTAGTTAAGAATATAAGACTGATACAACCGATTAAAATTCAAAGTGGAATGTGTCATGTGCTCTGAGATTTATAGTTAAAGTTTTAGAAAATCAATGAGAAGGAAGGAGTTTCTTCCAGTTAACAGAAGGATTCCTAAAGCTTCACGGAGAAGGTGATAGTAGACCTAGACCTTGTATTATTGGTAGGATTTCAGTAAGAAAAAGTGTTGGGAGGAGGGCCATAGTCAGGAGGCAGCATTCCAGGCAAAGGAAATAACACAGGCTGATTGGAAAGCACAGGGCTTCTCTGAAGAGCATTTTAGCTACAGATAAAGCTGGAAAGATAGGGGGAGCTTTTGGTTATAGAGGGCCTTAAATGCTGTGCTAGGGAGTTTACATTTTAGGAGTGGGGAGCTATTAAAGGTTTTAAAGAAGGAAAGTGACACTATCAGCTGTATTTTAGAAAGTCATTTGGAAAATTACTTTTAAAATGTCTCCCATCTCTTTTGCAGTTGATCCCAATGAAATCGAAATTTTAAAACACCAAGAACCAGAGACCAGTTAAAGAATTTCACTCTCCCTATATTCCCAATCTATTTCAGTGCCAGATTCTTTCCAGATTCTACCTTTAGTTGACCTTCTGTCTCAAGCTTGCAATCTCCCACTGTCTAGTTTCTAAGCCCCCAGTGTCAGCAAAGCTCATGCGGCTGCTGGGAGAAGATGACACCTAGGGGTTTGTCTGAGACTGATAGCCAAAGCTCTGCAACTTTCAAAAGGAGACTCAAGAAATGGCCTCACTGCTTTTATTATATGATTCAAGGCATCTGGTAACATCCTGTCACTATCTTCTCTTACCTTTATTTGGGATACTAAAGGACAGCCTTCTTTCTCATTAACCTTTAACTTAAATATAAATAAATATATGTATTTATGTAAAGAATAGGCAAGTGTAAGTCTAAATTGAAGAATTTCTTTTGTCGTTCTCAAAATTCGAAGAAACTTTAGACTTAATATTATCAAGATGAAACTTTGAATAAGAGCTTTTAGGTACGTACTACAAATTGTTCTTACTGACTATGGATAAACAAGCTATTCCTTGTAAGGGATCCACAGATCTTGGCTCATCTTGCTTAAGGGAAATAGCCCTAGCAAAGAAAATATCTCTACACAGCAGTTACTGGAGTCTCAGGATTTCCTAAGGGTCTTCCATAATGTTACCATGTAGGCCGCAGAGTGCTAGGTAAAAGGGAAAGGGAAAAACTAAAAATGCAAGAACCACTTAGGAACGAATTCAAGAGTAATTGGGGTCTAAAATGGAGTAGGAGCAGAGGAATGGAAAAAGAGGAAATGGATCCAAGACAAATCACAGAACTAACACAGCTTTGTGCCTAAGTGAATAATATAGAGCCAAAGGACTTTTTTTTTTTTTTTAACTCAAAGATCACCTTAAAGTTTCCAGCTTTGGTTTTGGGGGGAGGTTGCTGATACCTTTAACAGAGCTAAGAAAGAGAAAAATAAAGTAAATTTGGAGAGAATGTAATGAATTTTGGACATACTGTGTTTGAGGTGCTAATGGGACACCAGTATAAAAAATGTCAGTCAAGCATTTAGAAGTTCAGACTGGAATTCAAAGGGGATTTAAAACTAGATGGGTATCTATAGAATCCTTCCACTTATAAACAGTTAGTATTCTACAATACAGAACAAAAAGATGTAGGGTTTTTCTTAAACGTATGGATACTAAGGGAGGAAGGAGGGGGTGGGATGAATTGGGAGATAGGAATTGGCATATATACACTACTATGTATAAAATAGATAACTAATGAAAACCTACTGCATAGCACAGGGAACTCTACTCAATGCTCTGTGGTGACCTAAATGGGAAGGAAATCCAAAAAAGAGGGGATATATGTATACGTATAGCTGATTCACTTTGCTGTACAGCAGAAACACAACATTGTAAAGCAACTATACTCCAGTAAAAATTAATTTTAAAAAAAGATGTAGGGTTTTTCTTTACCATAACTAAATTTAAAAACTTATAAATGTATTATTTTAGGAAAGGAAACAAATTCCAGGTGATAACCTGAACAAGAGATTGTCGAAAGACCATTAAAAGATACAACTTACATTTGTTTCAAAAAGTTGTAAAAATCCATTGTCTCCATTACAAAATAGCTTATAAATAAGAAAAATTTACTTTAGTGCCAGTGATTGGTAGAGGAGATCAACAAAGAAAACAAGAGATCAAAGGAAAATGGAAGAGAAAGGAAAGGAAAATATCATTTGGACATGTGAGGAAAAAAATATCTGTTACTGAGATGTAAACAAAGCAAACAATGGAGCAGAAGTTGCATTGACTTATGCTGACATCATGTGACTTTGGGAAATATTTATTTTCCTTGCCGTTTCTATTTAAAGTGTATACTTTAAAACATTAAAATTATTTTCCTTTCCTTTACTCCTCATGGGATTTTGTTAGAATTATATATAAGACGGTAAAATAGAAGAGACAAAGAAGAGAACTTTATAATTGCACATGAAAATATTAACTTCTCTTTTTCTCATATACCTCTTGAGTGGCCCACATACCACTAAAAATTACCGAACTCATTGAGAGAATAGCACTGCAACTTACTAAGAAACAAGCATGGAGGCCAAGAATAGAAAGTGAAACTTTCACTGCGTTATCTTCATATTCTTCATCTACTTCAGTTCCTTAACTGTGGAAATGGACTGAGGACATGGTCTCTGATCTGACTACTCTGTGGCCTTCTATATTAAAATTATCACACAAAGTTTATTATTTCTATATTTATAAACTTCATCATTACTTTTTTGTATAAATGTTTTTTATATTGATAACTTTCAAAGACTTTTTTAAAATGTCTTTTAAATTTTAAACACATTGAGTTAGTGCTCTACAATTATGTATATGTCCCCTTATAGAACACAAACTATAAAAAATGTTTTTTAAGATGAAATCTTTACACTATCCCCTTTCCTAATCCCCAAAGATTAGTTCCAAGAATAGAAGACTAATATACACCATAGCATGGATTCTGAATATCCCAGACACCATTAGGATAGTTATCTCTCAAATAAACATGGACCAGAACGCTTAGACCATATAATGTCTGTTTTTGTAAACTCTCCCATTTTTTTTCTTACTGCGTAATTAACCATATTCCAGTATATAACATGCTAGAGTAATACCCTGGAATTACCTGTTTTGCTCCTTGTCACAAGTGCCTTTGGTGAGGTGTAAGATGATTACTGGCCTTGTGTTCACCTTCTTGGTTTTGCCTTCCAGCTGATTTTACTTCTGTGAGTGAAATAAGAAAGTAAGGTAGCCACTGCCTAATTGTTATTAGATGTTAATACTGTGAAAACTGATTTCACACCTTTTATAGCACTTCTTTTTTTTTCCACTGTTAATGAGGTATAATTGATACAGAAGAATTGTATATATTAAAAGTATACATCTTGATGTTTTTATATATGTATACATTATGAAATGATCACCAAAATCAAGCCAATTAACATATCCATCACTTCACCATTTTTTTCTTTTTTTTTTTCTTAGCAAATTTCAAGTATACAATGAGGCATTGTTATACTTGCTATATATAGTAACTAGTCACCATGCTGTACCTTAGATCTCCAGAACTTATTCATCTTGCACAACTGAAACTTTGTACCCTTTGACCAACATCTGCTCATGTCCTCCCATTGACCCCTTCACCCCTGGCAACCACCATTCTACCTCTGCTTCTATGAACTTGACTATTTTTGATTCCACATGTAAGTGAAATCATACATATTTGTTTTTATGTCTGTGGCTTATTTCACTTAGCATATGTCCTCCAGGTTCACCCATGTATAACAAAGGGCAGGATTTCCTTTTTTAAGGTTGACTAATAATCCATTGTATATATACACAACATTTTCTTCATCCATTACCTGTCAGTGCACATTTAGGTTGTTTCTTTTTTTTTTAATTGAAGTATAGTTGATTTACAATGTTGTGTTAATTACTGTTGTACAGCAAAGTGATTCAGTTAAACATATATATACATTCTTTTTTTTTTTTTTTTTTTTTTTTTGCTGTACGTGGGGCTCTCACTGTTGTGGCCTCTCCCGTTGCGGAGCGCAGGCTCCGGACGCGCAGGCTCAGCGGCCATGGCTCACAGGCCTAGCCGCTCTGCGGCATATGGGATCTTCCCAGAATGGGGCACGAACCTGTGTCCCCTGCATCGGCAGTCAGACTCTCAACCACTGCGCCACCAGGGAAACCCTACATTCTTTTTTTTAAATATTTTTTTCCATTATGGTTTATCATAGGATATTGAGTATAGTTCTCTATGCTATACAGTAGGACCTTGTTGTTTATCCATTCTATATAGAAAAGCTTACATCTACTAACGCCAACCTCCCAGTCCATCCCTGTCCCAAACCCCTCCCCCTTGGCAACCAACAGTCTGTTTTCTATGTTCGTGATTCTGTTTCATCGATAGGTTCATTTGTGTCATATTTTAGATTCCACGTATAAGTGATATCATATGATATTTTTCTTTCTCTTTCTGACTTCACTTAGTATGATAATCTCTAGTTGCTTCTATGTGGCTGCAAATGGCGTTATTTTGTTACTTTTTATGGCTGAGTAGTATTCCATTGTATATATGTACCACATCTTCCTTATCTATTCATCCATTGATGGACATTTAGGTTGTTTCCATGTCTTGGCTATTGTGAATAGTGCTGCTATGAACACAGGGGTACATGTAGGTTGTTTCTATATCTTGGCTATTGTAAATAGTGCTGCAATGAACATGAGAATGCAGATGCCTCTTCAAGATCCAGATTTCATTTCCTTTGGATACATTCCCAGAAGTGGGATTTCTGGGTCATATGGTAATTCTGTTTTTAGTTTTTGGAGGAATGTCCATACTGTTTTCCATAATGGCTGCAGCAATTTACATTCCCACCAACAAAGTGCAAGGGTTTTCTTATGTAGTTTATTTATAAAAATAAACGTATGTAGTACTCTTAAGAAAATAAATGTCAGTGTGTTAATTATAAAATATCTGGGTACAGAAAACTAGCAGGAGACAGAATACTTTTCTCAGTTATGGGAGGAACATAATAAGGAACAAAACAAAAAATGACATTTTAAAATTATTGTATAATTGAGGGAAGAGATCAGTGGAGTATTAGTTAAATCATTTCTACCTCTTTCCTGCGAATCCTTGTCACAGCTCTTATGTTTCTAACTGGGATCACTGATTTGGGCAGTTAAAATGATCAAGACATTTATTAATGACTCCAGAAATCTCTTAAGTAATCAGGACAAGACAGGCCTTGAGTTATATTTAAGGCCACACTGTACTACTCCAGATGGAGAAATCACCCCATATCTTACTTCTCATCTCAAATATGTTTATCTGAGTTGTCCAGCCAAACTCTTAGAAATAGGTACGTAATATGCATAAAGTGTCAGCCTAGCTCCAGCCACACGGTGCCAGAAATATTAAATGTGCACCATATTTTCAGCATTCCAGAGGATCAAGAGGGCACATAAAACTAGCACAGCATCAGTTTCACATCCATAAAACCAAGAAAATGAAATTGCTACAGTTGCTCATTACAGGTTAATTGCCAGTTCCCTTATTCAGTTTCATACCCAACCAAAAGTGATATTTCACTTTTGAAATATTACCCCAAATTTAGCATTATTTGTCAGGGAAAGGAATGGACAAATAAATGGAAGAGAGAGACTTCTCAGCTTGAGCTTCACCAGAGAGTTGGTCAATTCATGCGCATTGTCCAGTCCCCAATATGAACTTAAAACTCACAAGGCCAATTAATTGTTTGCAATGTGCTTAATTGTCTGCAATGTGCTCCTTGCAGAATCTTGAGGAGCCCAGTTTTCTTAGCTTCCTGCTGCTACTATACGTTCCACCCAAAACTGTATCCTAGGATACCCAGTGAGAAGCAACATGATCCTGGTCTGTGCCCCTCACAAATCTTACCTGTTCTCAGCTTTAATTTCTTGACCTTAGTTAACATGCACTACTCTGTGGCAGTTCAAAAATCCCTTTCCTCCACTCATTCTCCTGCTACAGTAGAACTTGACTTCCTCTAAACAAACATGCCAGCCTCTGAGTCCAAGCTCAGATGCAAGATAAAGAGAGAAAACAAGATGGAGTGGCACCCACAAGAGCCTGCCACTTTCAGACAGTGATGATTTGAGGTGTGCCTACCCAAGCCCTAGAAACGAGTACCACCACCAGATCCCACTAACCAGAGGAATGAAAAAAATGCCAGAGCTTTGCCCTCTCCAAATGGGAGTACTTCCCACAAGAAATGCAGCTGCCCCTGCAGTCTGTGGTTCCCAAAATTCTATCCCAGCAAATACCAGATTCTGCCAACTCCATGTAGGATGTTGCCTGCTAGATCTTAACTGGTTGTGCAGTTTGAGGAGCCCCATTGTCTCCAGGCAGGACTTGGTCTTAACAAATTCCAGCCCCACAACATGGCAGCCTCTTCTGGTGCAAAGTGACTTGCTCTCCACACAGTACTATACTTATAAAAATTACAGTTTGAAGTCCCAGACAAACCTGACCAGCAAATGAATCTCATTATGTAATAAAGCAATCCTCAATCTGGCTACACAATAGAATCACCTAGAATTATAGGTGAAAAAAACCAAAAATGTTGCTGGAGCTTCATCCCAAGAAACTCTACTTCTTACTGGTATGGAGTGGGCCTGGGTATCAGTGTTTTACTGACAGCACCTAGATGATTCTGATGGCTTCATAACACTGGTCCAATATGATATCTTGCCACTTCCACCAAGGATATCATTCAGTAAGTCTAGGTTTATGATTTCTATTTGAAGTCAGGCCTCTCCCAAAGCTGCAGTTGTAGTCTACACCAGACGCTTCATCACCAAAGTCCAGTACCCTGTCTATTCACTCAGTAAAGCTGCCAATTCCAGATGGAAAGTAAAAGATGGATGAAACCCTGAACTCTGTGTGCCTGGTTCTCCTCTGTTCCACCATATATCTTCTCCATAAGTGACATGGCTTTTTTCACACAGTGGATTCATAGCCCTTTCTTTCCTCCCTAACCTGTCAAGCTATAGACTCAGAGAGCGCTACCTGATCAGTGTAACGACAGTGACCATCACTTCTGGGTTCTCATTCCCTCCAGGTATTACTAATGAAAGAGGAATGGGGAGAGGGCAACAGCCCCCTAACCCCTGTTAAATTCAGGAGTACCTTGAACTTTTGTGTTTGTAATAGCCATACTGCTTAATATTGTTTGCTGCTGTCTCCTCCACTGAACTGTAAGCACTGCAGAAACTGAAACAGTGCCTGGTACTTAGTAGGAATTCAGTGAAATGTTTGATTGATAAGTGAATGAACAAATGAATGAATAGATGGAGGAGAGCTCTTTCCATGGTAGGAGTGGAAAGATGCTGTCATGGCTTCACTGTTAGGGGCCAATATGTAACATGGATAATTGGAACCACAAGCAGAGGATTGGAGGAGCAGAACTCATCATCTTAACCTGAAAATTCAACACTTGCTCTTTTTCTTTATTTAAGCACAGGCTTGCTTCATTTCAAGGCACCTGAACACTTGCCATCTCCTTGTACTCCATTTCTGCTTTTCTTCTTAGACCTCCCACATCACAGCAGCCTGATTGTTCTAAAATGCTCTGTTCTGCCTGCTTTGCCTTCACCATTTTCCAGCTCAGTAGCAGCCTACTTGTTACGTCCCTCCTTACAATAACAGTGGGAGCTCTTTCCAACTCTACAGCATAGTTTAAGAGAGATTAGGTAAATGTACAGTAAGTCCTTTCTTACTCATTTTCTGACTTCTGTAGTGTTTTGAAAGTACTGAACGCTAAGACTGCTTATCCACAAGCCCTTTTGAGTAATGATATGTTTATCTTAGAATTTCGACCTAAATGGTAATTATATTGCTGCATGTGGGAGAATGAAGCCAAGATGTTTTAGTAATCATATAGTACCAGAGACTGTGCTGCCTGCACATGTGACTTGGGACAGGTGAATCTGGTGCCTCTGTTCTTAAGGACTGGTTGAAAGAGAAATAAGCAAGAAGCACAGGATGAAGATCAGCTCACTTTGCACTCTAGCTCACTTGATACCTTTTGAAATACAGTACACTATTTCTCTTCAACATTAATTACTATTAAGGATATCCTCAGTGGCTCTAAAAGAGCTTATGCTCTAAAACATGAACAGCATTTGAATCTCTCTTAAGGCATTGCAGAGAATTGTGGAAAAGTTAAGTGGGGTCAGCAGTACTGAGTTTGTTTTCTGTTAGTTGTTTTGAAAATTGCTAAGATCTGAGTCCAACAACATCTATGGGTTGGCCAAAAAGTTCCTTCGGTTTATATGTAAAAATAAAAGAAAAATTTTTCATTTTCACCAAGAACTTTATTGAACAATGTATTCACCATTTTGTTCCACTACCTTCTGCCATTTTTCAGGCAACTTTATAATTCCATCGTCCCAAAACTTTTCATCTTTTTGAGCAAAGAACTGGTCCAGGTGCCTTTTACAGTCTTCCAGGGAATCGAAATATTTTCCGTTAAGAGAATTTTGTAAAGACCGAAATAAATGTAGCAGTAGGCTACATTTAGTAGCAGTAGGCTGCTGCTGAGCTGGAAAATGGTGAAGGCAAATAAAAGAAACGCAGTCTTGCGTTATCCTGATGGAAGATTATGCGTTTTCTGTTGACTAGTTCTGGATGCTTTTCGTTGAGTGCTGCTTTCAGTTGGTCTAATTGAGAGCAGTACTTGTTGGAATTAATCGTTTGGTTTTCTGGAAGGAGCTCATAATAGAGGACTCCCTTCCAATCCCACCATATATACAACATCACCTTCTTTGGATGAAGACTGGCCTTTGGTGTGGTTGGTGGTGGTTCATTTCGCTTGCTCCACGATCTCTTCCATTCCACGTTATTGTGCAGTATCCACTTTTCATCGCCCATCACAATTTGTTTTAAAAACAGAACATTTTCATTACATTTCAGAAGAGAATCGCATGCGGAAATATGGTCAAGAAGGTTTTTTTCACTTAACTTACGTAGAACCTAAACATCAAAGCGATTCATATAACCAAGCTGGTGCAGATGATTTTCAGTGCTTGATTTGGATATTTTGAGTATGTCGGCTATGTCCCTCATGGTATAATGCTCAGTGTTCTCAATTAATGTCTCGATTTGATCGCTGTCAACTTCAACCTGTCTACCCAACCGTGGAGCATTGTCCAGTGAGAAATCTCCAGCACGAAACTTTGCAAACCACTTTTGACACATTCGATCAGTCACAGCATCTTCTCCATATGCTGCACAAATCTTTTTTTGCGTTTCAGTTGCGTTTTTAACCTTTCTTGAAATAGTAAAGCATAATATGCCGAAAATGTTGCTTTTTTCTTCCATCTTCAATATTAAAATGGCTACACAAAAATTCACCAGTTTTGATAAGCTTTTTTTTAAATGCACGTTTCTATGAAAGCTGTCACAGTACAGTCTAACAAAATTGTTTCAAGTGACATTAAAAGCAGCTAAGTTCTACTAGAGCCCTCTTACGGAAAAAGACCAAATGAACTTTTTGGCCAACCCAATATTTCACCTACTTACTGATATCTTTATCCTTGGGCTTAAGATAGTATTTTTCAAAATATTGTCCACAGACCTGCGTTAGAATCATCTAATGGAATTTGTTGAAAAATAAAAACAAAAACAAAAAACACACTCCTGAGCCGCAGCTCAATAAACAGAATCTCTGAGTGACGCCTTGAAGTTATCCTGACCAAACAACTCAGCTAATTCTTTTGAACCTATAGAGTCTAGACTGCTCGCTTGAGACTTCACCAATATTAAGCTTCAAATACTTCCAAGAGGCAGTAGCACTGTGAGCAGGTATTAGTCATTTTTCTTGAAGGATCTGAGATCAGGTTATGATAAAGTAAATGAGAAAAACATGAGGACACAAACATCCAAGGGGGAGGAATAGGACACCACCTATAGACAGAGAATGGCCAGAGAGCTAAAGAAAACTTTCTTTACTTTACCTCTACTTCTTACCCTTCTGCCCTTGGGTATTTGTCCTTTACCATAGTTTAGTTGAGACCAATAGGCATATATTGAGCCCCTGCCATGTGCCGGGCACTAGGGACTATACTACCCAAAGCAATCTACAGATTCTATGCAATCCCTATCAAACTACCAACGGCATTTTTCACAGAACTAGAAAAAAAAAATTGCACAATTTGTATGGAAACACAAAAGACCCCAAATAGCCAAAGCAATCTTGAGGAAGAAAAATGGAGCTGGAGGAATCAGTCTCCCTGACTTCAGACTATACTACAGAGCTACAGTAATCAAGACAGTATGGTGCTGGCACAAAAACAGAAATATAGATCAATGGAACAAGATAGAAGGCCTAGAGATAAACCCACACACATATGGTCACCTTATCTTTGACAAAGGAGGCAAGGGTATACAATGGAGGAAAGACAGCCTCTTCAATAAGTGGTGCTGGGAAAACTGGACAGGTACATGTAAAAGAATGAAATTAGAACACTTCCTAACACCATACACAAAAATAAACTCAAAATGGATTAAAGACCTAAATGTAAGGCCAGACACTATCAAACTCTTAGAGGAAAACATAGGCAGAACACTCTATGACATAAATCACAGCAAGATCCTCTTTGACCCACCTCCTAGAGAAATGGAAATTAAAACAAAAATAAACAAATGGGACCTAATGACACTTAAAAGCTTTTGCACAGTGAAAGAAACCATGAACAAGACGAAAAGGCAACCCTCAGAATGGGAGAAAATATTTGCAAATGGAGCAACTGACAAAGGATTAATCTCCAAAATATATAAGCAGCTCATGAAGCTCAATCTCAAAAAAACAAACAACCCAGCCCAAAAATGGGCAGAAGACCTAAATAGACATTTCTCCAAAGAAGATATACAGATTGCCAACAAACACATGAAAAGATGCTGAACATCACTAATCATTAGAGGAATGCAAATCAAAACTACAATGAGGTATCACTTCACACCGGTCAGAATGGCCATCATCATAAAATCTACAAACAGGGCTTCCCTGGTGGCGCCGTGGTTGAGAGTCCACCTGCTGATGCAGGGGACACGGGTTCGTGCCCCAGTCCGGGAGGATCCCACATGCTGCGGAGCGGCTAGGCCCGTGAGCCATGGCCGCTGAGCCTGCGCGTCCGGAGCCTGTGCTCCTCAGTGGGAGAGGCCACAACAGTGAGAGGCCCGCGTACCGCAAAAAAAAAAAAAAAAAAAATCTACAAACAATAAAAGCTGGAGAGGGTGTGTAGAAAAGGGAACCCTCTTGCACTGTTGGTGGGAATATAAATTGATACAGCCACTATGGAGAACATTATGGAGGTTCCTTAAAAAACTAAAAATAGAACTACCATATGACCCAGCAATCCCACTGCTGGGCATATACCCTGAGAAAACCATAATTCAAAAGAGTCATGTACCACAATGTTCACTGCAGCTCTATTTACAATAGCCAGGACATGGAAGCAACCTAAGTGTCCATTGACAGATGACTGGATAAAGAAGATGTGGCACATTTATACAATGCAATATTACTCAGCCATAAGAAGAAATGAAACTGAGTTATTTATAGTAAGGTGGATGGACCTAGAGTCTGTCATACAGAGTGAAGTAAGTCAGAAAGAGAAAGACAAATACCGTATGCTAACACATATATATGGAATCTAAAAAAAAAAAAAAAATGATTCTTATGAACCTAGGGTCAGGGCAGGAATAAAGATGCAGATGTAGAGAATGGAGTTGAGGACACAGGGAGGGGGAAGGGTAAGCTGGGACAAAGTGAGAGAGTGGCATGGACATATATGCACTACCAAATGTAAAATAGACAGCTAGTGGGAAGCAGCCGCATAGCACAGGGAGATCAGCTCGGTGCTTTTTGACCACCTGGGAGGGTGGGAGGGAGACGCAAGAGGGAGGGGATATGGGGATATACGTATGCATATAGCTGATTCACTTTGTTATACAGCAGAAACTAACACAACATTGTAAAGCAATTATACTCCAATAAAGATGTTAAAAAGAAAAAAAGAAACAACATTCTCACTGTCCTAGAGGAGTTTACAGTTTGCTAGAGGAAGCAGGCTCTTAAATGGGCAATTTAAATAAATGTGGTAAACCAAAGGTAGAGATTTGCACAAAAAATCTGGGGGCCTGAAAAGAGGGCCCCCTAATGGAAACTTAGCTCCTAAACAAGGAATTGCCTGAGTAAGGAAGTAAGTAGAAATTAGGCAGGTCGGGGTTGGGGGTTGTTTGTGAGGAGAAACTAAAACAGGGGACCAGGAGTTGGTGGGAAATGGAGCATGTTTCCAACAGACAGTGCACAACCAAAAAAGACTCTGAATCCTAAAGTGATCCCATCTGTCAGGGGATTGATTACAGTCCAGGACTGCTTCATCGTAAAGGAGTAGAGAAAGATAATCAATGATCCTGGACAGGTAGACATGGGCAAGTCAGAGAGAAATGTGTATGTCTTGATAATTATTCAAAGCCCTGCTTTGCTAGGCATCTAGAAGACATCTTGGAGCAGTCCTTCAAATTTATTCCAAATTTATGGTCTCAAACTGTTCATTGCAGTTGCTCCAAAAACATGTTAGAACCAGTTCATGGGCCTTCTCTGGGATATTGTGCATGTAATTGCAATAACTAATATGTTGAAAATACTGTAAAAATTGTTCAATGAATGTTTTGAACTCTCACTGGGATATTGTGCATGTAATTGCAATAACTAATATGTTGAAAATACTGTAAAAATTGTTCAATGAATGTTTTGACTCTCACTGGAAGGATATATGAAAAATAGGAATATTACTGTTCTCTGGAGAGGGAGACGGAGAACAGAGGTAGGAGGAATTTACCTGTATAGTCTCATGGTATACCCTTTTATATTGTTTGAATTGTTTACCAAGTATATTTATTGCCTATTCAAACAAGTTTACAAGAGAATTAAAAAGAGACATTTATCCCATAGCATAAATATGTTTGAAAAGAGGGATTTAATTTATATTAAAATCTAAATGATTTGTTGATAGAACAGTGACAGCAGTAATAACATTATCATCATTTGTCTATCACAGCTTAAGAAAAAAACGGGATTGGAGATATATCAATTTTATGTATCCTTTATAAATTTGTCCCTTTTTTTTTCAGTTTGCGGCTCATCTTGTGAAGATGAAATATCCGAGAATCTGTATTCTAGATGGTGGCATTAATAAGCTCAAGCCAACAGGCCTCCTCACTGTCCCATCTCCTCAAATATGAAGAACAAGAGTCTGGCTGTCAAAAGGACAAAGTGGCATCACCCCCGGCAGCACAGCTCTTCACAGCCTTGCCACTCCAAGGCAGAACTAGACTTCCAGATGGTTACATTTCCATTTCAAGTTTTGTCATGAGACATTTTTTTTTTAATCTCATGACCGAAATGTTCAGCTATCCAGGCAACAAACTTGACTGTACATGTATTGCTGAAAGAATTTTCTTAACAATGAAATCCAATCATGTATTTTTACCACACCAACGCAAAGCCAGAAGAATTCAACCGACGAGGCACATTTAGCATTATCAAGAAGTCTCAGTTACACTGAAAAGTCTGTCTTCCATTGCATTGAACAGACAGCCCTAACAAAGGTATTCTTTAGAAGTATAGACTGAATGTGATCTGAAATCATCCTTCCATGATAATGAAAACTGAAAAGCTATTCACAATACATTCCTTATAAGTAAATGCTATATTTGGTAACTCATTTTGGGCCCAGATATATGTGTGTGTGTGTGTGTGTGTGTGTGTGTGTGTGTGTGTGTGTGTGTGTGTGTGTGTGTGTGTGTGTGTGTGTGTGTTTAGAAGGAGCAGAATTTAACCCTTTGGAGAAAGTAATAACAGTTTACTTCAAGAAAAATGAAAGTCAGAAACCATTCATATTATATAGAATATTTTTCAGCTCCTGTAGCTGAGACACCCAAAATAAGAGTGACTTAGACAAGCTAGAACTTTATTTGTCTCTCACATAAAAGTCTGCATAGTCAGTCTAGGGCTAGTGTATTGGTTTCATTAGCATTAAGTACTCAGGTGTCTGTTCTCATTCTTTACCACCCTCAACACTTAGTTTCTATCTCATAGATCAAGATGGCTGTTAGCTCCCACCATCATATCTACAATTTAGAAGGAAAGGAATGAAGGAGGAGGGAGGAAAAAAAAGAGAGAGAGAAGGAAAAAGTAGGGAGGGAGGAAAAAAAGAAGAGAAGGAGAGAAGGGAGGGCACACTCCTTCTCTTTAGGGGCACAAACCAGAAGGTGCATATATTCTGCGTACATACCACTCACCAGAACTTACACATGTGGCCACAACTAGCTATCAAGACAATCTGGAATACAGTTTTGGCTGGGCAGCCACTTACCCAGTTAAAAAATTTTATTACTGTGTGAGAAGAGGAGAAAACATTGAGGGACAACTGGCAGCCTCTGTCACATTATTCAAAAAATTAAGCATTTCACTGAAGCTAAGATATATCACAATTTTATGTACCATGAAGAAAGAAAAAAAAGCAGCCAAATAAACTGTGACACACCAGCAATTATAAGATTCATTTCCATTTCAGAAATGTGAAAAAATATGCATCTTAGCATTATTAAAATACAGTACATCTTTTTTACTATTTTCAGTTTTGTTTTAACTAAAACATGTTCTTTCATCTTTAACTTATATTCTTCTTCAATGTTAGGACTGCCTAGGTAGAACATTTCAATGACAGCCTCAATGAAACTTTCTTAACTATGGTTTTATTGTTGCTGTTTGTTTTGGGTGTTTTGGGCATCTATTTTTTTATTCAGATACAATGATATACCTTAAAATTCACCCTTTTAAAATGTACAATTCATGTTTTTTAGTAGATTCACAACACTGTGCAATCATCACTATCTAATTTCAGAACATTTTCAAAACCCAAAAAGGAAATCCTGTACCTATTAGCAGTCATTCCCCATTGACCCCTCCCAAGGTCTTTAATTTAATTTTTGTATATGGAGTGAGGTAAGTATCCAACTTCATTCTTGCATGTGGCTATCAAGTTATCCCAGCAGCCGTGTTATTTTGTTTGTTTTGCTCAATTAAGTTATATTCAGTCATTCACCAAATACATTTTGAATACCTACTACTTACAAGACTCTGACATAATCAGTGGTTACATAATTCTGTGATCTTTACATAATATACAAAGTAAAAATGTGAGAATTAATGAGAAAAGAAAATTTTACCATGATTTCTCTAACATCATTTTTGGGCCATTATCTTCCCTGGTTAGGAAAATAAGTCCTCCTGCCCTTCAATCTTTGATGACTTATTTGATTTCATAATCATAGCGCAGCACTGATGATCTTTTGGAAGAAATGGTTCTGAGTCTTAACTTTGCCTTCCTGAGAAAGCAGAGAAAGATGGAGCAGCAGAGATTTGAACTGAATGGAGTGGTAGGTAATGAGAGAGGGTGAAGACCTGAGTGTTGTGAGGAGAGCTGTGGGAGCAGATAACAGTAGCCAACCTCCATCACAATTTTGCAATTGGTCTTTCTTAAAACTTGATACGTTTAGGCTTATTTTGAAAAAAAATGGAAGCTTTTTTAAACATTGAAATTACGAATAATATGTAATATTCTCAACAGTAAAATAAGAAAGAGCATACAGTCACTGCCATGTCTACATGAAGGGCATGTTATTCAATGGCAGATGATTTCAACAAAGTTGACCTCAACACCTATTTGTTGAATTAAACCTTTGTAGAGGTCCTTTTTAATATATTATTGACTCCTACACCGTCACTGTCAACACTGTTTGTTTCAGCAGTCTCTTCCCTCTGCCTGGAATGCCCTTGCTACCACCACCAGCCCCATAGACACACACACACACACACATTTATAAATGCTTCATAATCCAGCACCAGTAGCATATTCTGCAGTCTTCTCTGACTTCCCCGTACTGCATTAAGAGCCTCAAGTCTATCAAAGCATTCCATTCATACTTTCAATAACAGACTTATTGCATCATTTTGCAATTATCTGTTCACATTTGGAACCCCTATTTTTAAAATATGAGCTCCCTTTAAAGTCAGAGTCCATAATTTATACCTCTTGTTATCTTCAGCAACCCAGTACACTGGAGATGCTTGATAAACGTAAAACTGAATTGAATCTCTAGCTTAGATATTTTATATGAATAGAAAAAACCCAGGTAATTTTTCAAGTGCCAAACTTATCTGGTACCTCATGATACATAAATAAATGGAAATCTCAATTCACGCAGTGAAGAAAGGATCTCGAATATTCTACCCAACTCTGAAATTCTATAATCCTAAAAATTGGAGCAAATAACTTCCAACAACAGAATAAGCTAAGCTAGTTGCATCCCTTTCCCAAAACATAGAAATGCTAAATTTAAAAAGAATAGTAAAATAGGTCTAATAGACATTCTTTGATATCCTTTCTCATCCCTTTCAGAGGACTCATTTTTAGTTTGCATTGTTTGCAGCATTTCAGTAATACCATTCTGTTCTAATGCTCATGGTGACCAATAAGCAATGCATGAATGGGTACCAAGGTACAGTATTGCCAGCATTCCTTGATATATATTAATCCTCTGTGTGGTGGAGATGTAAACACTGTCCTGTCTTGGCTTAAGACTAATCTTGGAGCTATAGCAAGAGCACTTAAAGCATTAGATCAGATTCTAAATATTGCTTCCTGCCATACTAAAAGATTCAACTTTTGAAACTAATACTGTCTTTACATGTATCTATGACTTTTTATAAATTTATTTTTTATTATAAATTTATTTTATTGATTTATTTTTGGCTGCATTGGGTCTTCATTGCTGCGCAAGGCTTTATCTAGTTGCAGCGAGTGGAGGCTGCTCTTCGTTGTGGTGCACGGGCTTCTCATTGAAGTGGTTTTTCTTGTTGCAGAGCACAGGCTCTAGGCGCGCGGGCTTCAGTAGCTGTGGCACGCGAGCTCAGTAGTTGTGGCTCATGGGCTCTAGAGCACAGGCTCAGTAGTTGTGGCGCACGGGCTTAGTTGTTCCGCGGTATGTGGGATCTTCCCGGACCAGGGGTCGAACCCGTGACCCCTGCATTGGCAGGTGGATTGTTAGCCACTGTGCCACCAGGGAAACCCTGTATCTGTGACTTTTTTAAAAACATTACATGGCCTACCATTCTTTTTAAAAACTGTTACAGGGCTTCCCTGGTGGTGCAGTGGTTGAGAGTCCGCCTGCCGATGCAGAGGACACGGGTTCGTGCCCCGGTCTGGGAGGATCCCACGTGCCGCGGAGCGGCTGGGCCCGTGAGCCATGGCCGCTGAGCCTGCGCATCCGGAGCCTGTGCTCCGCAACAGAAGAGGCCACAACAGAGAGAGGCCTGCGTACAGAAAAAAAAAAAAAAAAAATGTTACAGTGTGGTCACTAGTAAAAGTATTAAAAATTAAGACAATCCATGCATTAATTTTCTCATTAATGCTGGAAACTTTTTTTTGTTTACCATCATTAATTTCTTCTCAACTATATTAGCATACTTTTCAGTCTTTTAGGGTAGAATAATTTACTGTTTTGAGGCTTATAGTGTGCTAGAACCGGCTCCTCTTGGCTTGGAATAGCTGAACATGCCCATTTCTTCCCAATTCCACGTTCAGTGATCTCACCTTGGTAGCTTAAACTTGGCCACAGCAGGAGTATTTAGAAGTAGACAAACATCATAAATCACAGTTTTCTTTTTATTTCTTTTTTATTTTTTTGAAAGCCAGTCAATAATATTTACCAGAAAACTACTGATTTTAACCATCCTATGGTCATTATATTATCTATAGATTATAAATCATGAAGGTAAAAGGAATTTAAACATCATCCAATACAAGCATCATTGTCCAAACAATAAGAACAGTGAAATGAGTTTGTAAAACTCACACAGCTAGTAAAAGACATATCCAAAATTACAATTCTGCTTTCCTGATTCTTAACACATTTCTCTGTCCACAACATACAGATAGAGAAGGGAAAGAACACCAATTTCAACCCATTACACATCTATTACAGGTCAAATTTAGGTCAGGCCTGTGTTATATTAAGGCATAGGATACAAAAATGAAGCACAGAATAATGTTGATTAAACTCACTGTTGACTCTATGACATTCGTAGATGTGCCACTTAGTATCAGCTCCTAGCAGATGCCACTCTCACTGCCCCTTCCATATCCACCCACTCAAAAGTAAAGATTTTCAAAAAAAAAAAAAAATACAGTTAAGTATCTGCATTCCCCCAATCTGAGGGGAGAACCACTGTTCTCAGGAACTCTTGCTATGTATTAAGTTACCTCTTCAACTCCAAGACAGCATTATCCAGAAAACACATCTCTGGTAGAGAACCACATTGTTTCTGTCTACAGTCAAGTCCTTGGTATATCAGGTCAAAGTTGGCCTTTAACCTTTGTCTTCTATGTCTTTGCCAGGCACCAGGCTCGAAGAATTGGAAAAAAGTCCTTGTATCAGCCTCCCAGTCAAGTGTGGAAAGCCAAAGAGGGGGACTAACAAGGAGATGAGGTGGTTAGCTAGTTTCTAGGTCTATTAATCATACAAGAGAAGAAATAGAGGTCAGTTAGGTCACTTGCTAACCTAAAAAAAAATTACTTTTATGCCTAAGATAAACAATCCTGATAATTTATTACTTGTTAGATATCATATCTTTTCTAAAATTATCTTTAAGATCATTAATAATCCCATGTACCTTGCATTCATCACCATGGACTCCATATAGGGTCATTAAGGACCTGAAAGGCATGTGAGGAATATGACCACTGGATTGAGGCCAAATGACACAGTGCGGGGGGGGGGGGGGGGGGGGGGGGCGGGAATTTGCATACTAATGCACAACCAAGAAAGAGAATCTTTTTTTTAATGGGTAATGAGGATTAAAAACAATCTCTGCACTCACAAATCATCGTTAATTATGTATACAAGATTACAGGATAAAACATCTAATGCAGTGCTCAGTGTGACCATTTTAACTCCTTATTCAGAGCCTGATTCCTGTTTACAAAGGAGGTTCTTGTCCCAGAAGTGTTATCCACCCCTGTCCATCTGCCCTAGCATGACTGCTCTGCAGAGGACTTCCTGAGATTTGCCTTGGCATGAAGGCCCACCCTGAGCAACTAGTGGAAACAGGAAGAATCCATTTCCACTGATCTATCCATTTACCTCGGTGTAGGAAAAAAAAGTTATAAAATATTGATTCAGAGCTAGGAGGTTAGTTTGAGTTATGTACTTTCTTGAATTAATCTGATAGAGGCTGATCAGTGTTAAAAAGTTTTTCAACCCTACTTTGGGGCTACTACAACAATGACCGTATAGTCCCCCTAAATTGTGGTTTATCTATGTTTAGTTTGTAACAAGAATTTTTTTCATATCAACATGCCTTATTGTTGACGTCAGGTAGTCTTGATTTATGCCAACATTTGATGCCTAAAAAGAGGCGTGAGATGAGTGTTTTCCTGGTAACAAGGTAATTTTTAAAAATAGCCCTCCCACTTTTTATATTAAATGAACTAATATGAATCCTAATGGGATTAAGTCTAACAGCATCCCAGGTAATAGAGAAGGACTGGTTCAGAAGAACTAGTTCAGAAATAAATATACCTATAGATATTTATCTGGTTGCTGGTTAACTAGTGTTTTACAAAACTTATTGGGCATGAAATGTGCTGATTAGGCATTTAAGCACATATTCCAAAATATGTTTACTTGTAAATCACATAGTTTTTTAAAGTGTTTATGTGTAAATGAATGAAATAATTTACAGGAGATGATTTTTAATAAATAATTTACATCTTAACCCACTCATTTCAGCATAAATTCTGGAAATGTCATTTTAACATGAATCTTATGCAGCAATATAACAGCTATTTTAAAATTTCAGTGGTGACTTATATAACTTACATAAAGCAAGATTTTACATACTTGTACAGAAACTATCCCGTAAGGTGACAATGGCTCAAGCAGAAGCTGACTATATTAAGTGCCTTATAAATAATTAATTGTATGACACTCAAGTGAATTTAAAACTGCCCATTTTGATTAAGTGAAATAATATAAAAATTCATATTGAAGTTCATTATTGTCAGCTAAATTAATTCTATTAAATCAAAAAGAATAAATTAATGAGGAAATTAATTGTTGCAATTATTTAGCCCTCTTAATTACCTTGTCCTGCCCAGGACATTAACTGAGCCTTTTAGAAAGGTGCTAGGCATTTATTGTAATGCCTGATTGAAATTTTATTAGGATATTATTACTTACCAGCTAGAATAAAAAGATGATTTTTAGGATCTAAACAAAATGCTAAATTAAATTTTTATACAAATTAGTTGTATAAAAATTACCAAAGGGTCCCACTGGCAGCTCTAAAGGCTGTCATTCCCAACATAGACCCTTGACCTGATAAATCTTGGCTCCGGGTCATGTTTTTGTTGCCCCATGAGAGCACATGAGTGATTCAGTTATCTCAAAGGCAGGTAAAACCTTAACTCCTCCATGATGTCCTGCCCCTCACGCAGCATGTGTATTTTTGTTTAAACCAGATCTTGGAAGGCTGGAATGAGGAAGAACCGTGGGCTGGGCTTTCAGGTTGGCTGCCAATTGTTTAGTGCTCATGGTTGAGAGAAGGGTTGAACTTTCTCAAGGATCTTTCCTTTCACAACACTAAGTACCCTTAAGCCCACCAGAATCATGGTAAATCCCACTTCCTGCAGCACTGTTTAGGAAGCTCAACCTCCAACCTCCGTAGCCATCCTCAGAGCAGGGCCTCCCAATCTCCCCCGTCAGGATTTAACCTCCAGACACCTTGAGAATAAGAAATATGTCTCAAGATCTCAACACTATCACATGAAGAGTAAATTGTCAAAAGACCACCCAGAGAAAAACTATGCATGTTTCAGAAAGAGGAGAAAGAAGAGAGTTTTCCTCTCCCTTAAGAAACCACAGATTAGAAGGAGCATAGAAGAGGAGACCAAGAGTAAGAAAGCCTGGAAACTTCTGGCCTCTCCAGTGGCCCTCAGTGTGTCCCTGTGCGATTCACTTAGGCTTTCTAAGGCTCTAGTTCCTCACGTATGAAACACGGATAATAGCAGTGATCCAGCCTGTCTCCCAGGCTTATGCTGAAGCTCATGGAAAAGCATTTTGTAAAAGGAAAATTGTTTTAAAAAAGTCCTAATTGTTCTGTAAAACTATCAAGCCAAAATTTTTATTTACCATGTTGTTTTCAAATAAATTTTGACACAAATAATAATTACTCTTACAATCCATATATGTGGTCCCGTTATACAATATACACGAAAGGGAAGACTATGAACAGTGGTCAGATTGTACACTACACACTTGCTACTGTTTGATTAAAAGCAACCATTTCTGCTAAGTTAAGTTTTATCCAAGATCCTTTCAGATTTCTCTTTGTTTTCTATACTACCCTTCCCCTAACCCAGTTTTACCAACTTAAAATACCCTCTTTTAAGAATAATCTAAATTCTCTCTCGATAAAATCTGGCAGTTTCAGCTTTGCCAATAGCCATCTACACTTAGATGACAGAGATTAAGTTTATTTCAAATCCACTCTTCCCTTCAGTTTTATCTCCCTTCTCTCCTGGACTTCAAAGCAGCTTTGTGGTTTGCCTTGCAGAAAATCAATGGTTGGGAGATGAAAAGCAGCTCTTGTTTATCTCTGCTTGCTGAAGGTCATTCTACTCAGTAGCATCTGTGTGAGATCCACAGCCATTTTTCCTTACAGAGGAAAGAAGTAAATTGAATACATGCCCGAAAACCATTATAAGGAGAGAGTAGTACCCATTTTAAATGGGTAGGATCACATCAAAACAAGAATATATTAACATGAATAAGTAGAAGAATGGAGTACTGGTGTTAGGATTATAAATTTAGACTGTTATTAAATATGACCATGATTTTTAAAAAAAGCAAACTGTCTGGACTTAGTTATGGGGTATAAAACTATATAGTTTATCACATTCTCTAATAGGCACCTAAGAAGTTATTTGAATTTAGTGGGCTTTGAGGATTATGATTAAGAAAGGGCATAAGTGAATGAGTGTGGGTGGGCATCTATTTCTACATAGATAAGTAAAAGCATTGTTTTCCTCGGTTTCCTTCTCTGTTAAACAGGATTGATCAGTGCCTGCTTTGCAAGCTTGGTGCGAGGAGTAAAGACAAAAATGATTGTAAGGCATACAGAACTTAGCACATAGAGCACATAAAAATAGACATAGCCATTTTTATACCTTTTATTGGTAACCTACCATAGGAAAGCTTTTTACCTCATCATTAGTTCACCCTTAAAAGCACAATTTCATGATGTCTCCATACTTGAAGTCTTTTTCCACTCATTATGTGGGAATTAACTAGCCAAAACAGACGAGGTGTTAAGGCTTCCAGTGGGCACGATGAGGGCCAGAGAAGAAGAAGGAAATAGGGCCCACCCTTTTGAAAGCTTACCCTAAAACGAGGGCCATTGGGAGGCCGTGAGTGTTAAACAGCCATGAGCTGGACACTGTCGAATTCTGTGCAATTCTTGCTGATCTTTGGGGAAATAGCACCTGTTTGCTGGGGTTATTTGTCAGGCATCCTGAGAGCCATCAGGCATTTGCCTGCTGGAAGAAAGACACAGCAGTAGCCAGCTGCTGCTGCTACCGGACAGAACCTCTGCAGAACCTCTACCCTGCAAGTGTGAGAAGCTGTGCAATTCTGCCTTGGTAAGCTTTCCCACTAGCTCTGACTTCCTAGCTTCAGAGATGCTATTCTGAGTCAGCTGAATGGAGCAGCAAGCTGAAATCCCCCTTTGGCCCCGGCCTATTGCCAACATATTCTCTTGCCTTTATCCTTAACATGCGTGCATTTCCTAAAAGCACAGCAAGTTAACTCTACTGCAGGTGGTGATGGCACGCCTTCCCGGGCACCTCAGCAGGGGAATTTTATCTTGATGCGCAGGTTAGCACATGATTCTGACGCCAGTGGGCAACATAAGTGCCGTGACAAATCTTCCCTCTGCTGCTTAATTATTGATATTCGTAATGAATTCGTATTTTGACTATCTGAGGATTCATGGGCTCAGGTAAGAGGAAAGTAATTTTAATTCACAACACTGTTGCTCCCTTTCTGTTTCTGTTCTAGAAGCAGTCTAATTGCTTAATCTAAAAAAAAAAAACAAAACAAAAAGAAATACACACACAATAATCCCTTGGAACAAGTTTTCTATTGGGACTCAAGTTTAAAAACTACCTAAAATGTGTCTCTTATTACAAACACTCTTACTAAATAAAATTGGAGCTAAAGGTTAGGTTAATTGTTTATTTTTATTGTTGCTCTATATCTTTTCTCAAGGAAAAGTACTGGCAGATCATCTAGGAATTTATTCCCTAAGAATACTTCGATATGTTTAAATGCATTTGTAATGGGTGAAGGAGGAGCGACCGCTCATTTTGTGCTGACAGGGTGCTCTAATGCGGCGTGCGGAACAGCATGACGCGATACAGCAGAATGTGTGCATGAGAGTCATTAGATGGGAACCTGACTTTCCCCTTCCTGGTTTTATGACCTGGGACATTTAACGTTGCTGAGCTTCTGTTTCTGTATCTGTGAGGCAGGTTTAATAACCATATGTGCTTCACAGGGCTATAGTAAAGATAAATATGATCATGTATGTAAAGCCCTTATCAAAGTGCCTAGCACACAGGAAAAGACTCAGTACACGGGGCAGCTAATATTATTAATAATACAAGACACCATGTGCCCATGCTGGTGTGTGCTTTTTCCAAATTCTCATGCTATTGAATGTAAGCAGTGGTGAAATTGGGCAAGCAAGATGCATTTCTTGGCTACTAGAAGTAGCTTCCTTTATTCACAGCGTCTACAGACCCAGGAGGGGCTAGAAATACAAAGAAAAGGAGCAGCTGCCAGCAATGCCTTCAGAGGAGTTAGAAGACGGCCACGGGGAGGTGGGTCACTGTGGAGCCAGAACGCAGAAAGCAGCCTGGGTTTGCTGGGGGTGGCGGGGAGACCATGTTGCTGAAACCTAGTGAAGAGTAGGAGTTTTACTCTCTCAGGCAGACACAGAGGGCAGTGTCAGCAGAGGAAAAAGAATGCCCCGCTCTAGGAGATGAGGGGAGCAGCGGGGAATGGATGAGGGGGCACACTGCCTGCCCTGAATACTTACTGGGCCTGTGTAAGGACACAAACGGAGGCCCTTCTGCACTGTGTGCAGCAGGAACACCAGGGTTCTGGATTTCTGGATTGGGGGCAAAGTGGGAGGTGGGGTGAGGGCACAAGCTCAAGTTGTGCACATCCCTCGGGGAGGGGGATTTGGGGGGATGGGCCTGGACTAAAGCATGGAGCAGGACCCAGAGCGGAGGCCATTGATGAATTCTGAACAGCAGCACGATCTGATGGATTGTAAATGTTAGACGTGTCAGCCTCTCTTATAGCAGAGAAGAGGGTTGATTGGAGGAAAGACCTGGGGGCAGGGAGTCTAGTGAGGCTTCTGTCCATGTGGGGACAGGGGGAGAGGAGGGGATGGGGATTTAACCGGGACCAAGTGTCTGAAGAAGAAGAAGAACAGTGGGCATGGAAATGGAAGCATAGAGACAGAAGAGAGAAAGGATATGGAGTCAACAGGACTTAGTAATTTTTTTAAATGTCTGTGGGTGTGGGTGAGGGACCAGAAAGGAAGATAGAGCAATCCATGCTGGTTGCCTGGTTTTAGGCTTCTTCAAGAAGCAGTGCTGGGCTACCCTGGTGGCGCAGTGGTTGGGAGTCTGCCTGCCGATGCAGGGGACACAGGTTCGTGCCCCGGTCCGGGAGGATCCCACATGCCGCGGAGCAGCTGGGCCCGTGAGCCATGGCCGCTGAGCCTGCGCGTCCGGAGCCTGTGCTCCGCAACGGGAGAGGCCACAACAGTTAGAGGCCCGCGTACCACAAAAAAAAAAAAAAAAAAAAAAAGAATCAGTGCTCACCAAGACATGGCATGGTAGGAGGAGAAGACTGGGTTCAGCTCTGGATTTGAACTGCCGGGTGAAAACCCAACTGGAGTTGCTGGGAAGGAAGCTGGATAAATGAGCCAAGGGCTCGGGGCAGCAACCTGGGCTGGACAGACAGGTTTGGGAGCTTCAGCACATTGGCAGTAGTTGAAGACATGGATGTGGATGAAACTGGCTGGGGAAGATGTTAGTGAGACTAGAAGGCTGAGGGTGGGACCCGGAACAATACCTAACAAAGGATGGGCAGAGAAAGAGGGGAAACGACTGGATGGATTGGAGAAAGGGATCAGCATAACAAGTGTGTGGAGTTTACTTGAAGAAGAAAAGAATAGTTAGGAGTGTCAAATGCTTTGAAAGGAATTTTAAAAAGGTTACCTTACCAGTTTAAGTGTCACCGGCTCTAGAGACCATCCTTAACCATTCTATTCAAGAATATCCCCCTCCCATTTTCTTTCAAACACTTACCCCAATTTGTAATTGTATCTCTATTTCTAAGTTAATTTGCTTAAAATCTGTCCCCCCCACAACTAGACTGCAGGCTGAAGAGAGCAGGGCCCTGCCTCTCTTGTTCACTCTATATCTTCAGGGCTTAGCTCAGTGTCTGGCACACAGTAGGTGCTCAATAAATGTACAGTGACTTGGCTGAGAGTAATTTCAGTGGCACAGAAGCTGGTTCCAGGAGTTGGGGGGTAAACTGAAAGTGAGAAAATGGAGAAAGAGTGAGAAAACTGCAATTTCTAGAAACTTGATTGTGAAGGGAAAAAAAGAGAGGGCAGAAGCTAGAGGGAGAATATAAGGTTAAAGAGGAGCTTTTTATTAACGTTTAGAACAGAAGAGACTTGAATCTGTTTATATAATGAAAGAATGGAACTCACGGAGCAGAAACCACTGGAGACACAGTGAGAGGAAGGCGGGGATCCAGAGCAGGTGGACAGACTGCCAGGGACAAGAGATGGGATGGTTCCTCATGGGCAGCCGTGGAGGAGGGCGCCGTGAAAAGCAGAGGAGAGGGTGTAAATCTGGGTGAATATATATTGCTGCGAAAAAATGAGGTTGGAAGAATTCATACTCAGTAGTTTCCAATTTCTCTGTAAAATAAGAACGGGGGATGGTGGCCTGGAGAAAATAAGGAAGATTTGAATTACGTGCTTAGGGGAAGGAGGCAGCTAGAAGGTAGGCTTTGTGAGGACGGGGACTTTTTCTGTCTTTTTACACCTGGACCCTCAGCACCTAGGATAGTGCTTAGCTATGAATTCGCTGAATAAATAGATGAACGCTGTTTAGGTTATCAACTGCTGCAGGACAACCTCTCTCTTTACCCTCAAGTGGAGGGAATAAAACTTCGTGGCTTAAAACAACAGCATATTAATATTTATCCCAGTTCTATGAATCAACCAGGCAGTTCTTCAGCCTTACGTGGTGATGGCTGGGGTGCTGGAAGGTGCTGGCTGAAAATAGCCCCGCTTGCTGGCTGGCACCAGATGAAGCTGCTGGCCGGCAGCTCCGCTGAGGCGCTTTGCTGGGGTCCTTGGTTCCCTCCGTGTAGACATCTTCCTATGGCTGCTTGACGTCCTCAGAACGGCGGCTGGGTTCCAAAAAGGGGCGGTCCGAGTGGCAGAGGCCTCCCAGCAGCCATCTTGATGATGAAGACGAGGACCACGTGAAGGGCAGAGCAGAGACCCGGAAGGATGAAGCCTCCCAACCCCAAACTGCCTACCTCTGAACATCTTTTGTGTGAAACAGAAATAAGGATCCATATGATTAAGCCACTGTTTTGCTTTGTTTTATTTTTCTGTTATAGGCAGCCAAACCTAATTCTAACTAGTACAAGCAGTGAACAAGAAGCAAGCGGAACCCGTACCTTTACTATAGTCAAGAAAGGCAGTGCGACTGAGTTTTTTCTATCAAACTGTCCCTCTTTATTATGAATATTTTGCAACACTTATTTTACTCACCTGTAATGACATAGAGAATATTACCTTCTGGCATCAATAATTAAACACACACATATTGCCTTAACTGTAGAAAAAGGATAAATAAAAGGAAAGGAACTCATAATATAATAACATATTTCATCACATAAATGCTAGAGTAGGACCACCCTAGGAGACATAAAGAAGCTTGTCCAGTGCTGACACCTGCATGTAATGAATAAGCTTGAATTTAAGGGAGGTAAGAATAATTACTCATATGAATATTAGGTAGGACGTTCAAAAAGTATGTGAGGTGGAGAACTATGGACTCTCTGACACATTCCAGGACATCTGACATTTCTTCCAATTGTCACAACCAAAACTGCCCCACAGATTTCCAAAATAGAGGCAGTATCCACTCATTTGAGAGCCTTTGGTCTAAGCAGGTTAGGAGCACCTGGGCTCTTTCCTCGGCACAGAGAGCTCAGGGGCTTGTACCTTCCCCTATGCTCGCTGCCTTCCTGAAGCAGAGGGCTGGCCTGCCTCTCATTGAAGGCTCTTACTCTTCTCCCTTCCTCTCATCTCCAGAGCAGCTCTACTCAGGGCTCTCCCAGTTAGGAATGCCAGATTAGCAAATAAAAATATAGGATTTCCCAGTTAAATCTGAATTTCAAATAATGATGAATTTTTTTTTAGTATAAGTATGTACCAAATATTGCATGAGACATGCTTACACTAAATACTTCTTGGTTGTTCACCTGAAAATAGAATTTAACTGGGTATTCTGTACTTTATCCAACAAGCTTACTCCCAGTGCACCTTGCTCCCCTCAGGATCTTGGGCAAATCTGGGGTTTTTTTGTTTGTTTATTTAATACATTTATTTATTTTACTTATTTATTTTTGGCTGCGTTGGGTGTTCATTGCTGTGCGCAGGCTTTCTCTTGTTGTGGCAAGCGGGGGCTTCTCTTGTTGCGGAGCATGGGCTCTAGGTGCATGGGCTTCAGTAGTTGTGGCACGAGGGCTCAGCAGTTGTGACTCCCGGGTTCCAGAGTGCAGGCTCAGTAGTTGTGGTGCACGGGATTAGATGCTCCACAGCATGTGGGACCTTCCCGGACTAGGGCTCAAACCCGTGTCCCCTGCATTGGCAGGCAGATTCTTGTGTGTGTGTGTGTGTGTGAATTTTTAAATTTAATTTAATTTTTTTATTTTATACAGCAGGTTCTTATTAGTTATCCATTTTATACATATTAGTGTAGGCAGATTCTTAACCACTGAGCCACCAGGGAAGTCTGGCAAATCTGTTCTAAATGGCATGGATCCAGTGGTGAGTCTTTAAGATCTATGTACATAATGCAGCATTTCCCAAAGGGAATTCCATGGAGTATTCCTTCTACACAATGCTCTGAGAGAAAAAAGAGGCTGTCTACCATAACCTCTCCTGGAGATTCATAATATATATCTCATAGTAAAGCTTAAAAGGACTCTACCAAAAAGATATTCATTTAATGATTAACCTAGCATTTCCTAAGCTGATCTCACCTAGCACGTGCTAACTTCCTCAAGTACCGGTGGGCCACTGAACACTCTGCAGGAGGCTGGCTTGAGGCAGCTCCAATGCTGGAGCCCCAAACTAGTCCCAGGTGGCCACACTCAGGCTATGTAGTTATTGATTCTCTGGGCCTCAGTTTCTCATCTGTAGAATAAAGGAGTTAAATGAGATTAACTTGAAGATCCCTGGAGTTCATGACATTGGGGAGATTCAGCTTTCACACACTTCCTTTCCCAGAGGTCTGTGCCTGTCCCATTGTTGCCAAGAGCCACCTTAAGTCAAACTGCAAAGTTGGAACAAACCAAAAGATCAAACCTCACACTCCATGAGCTGTCTCCAGGAGCCTGGCTTCTCCATCCTAACTTTTGCTTTGATCCGTCACAGGCCCAGTAGATGCCATAGTGATGAGCTCTTTAATTGCATGGGAAAGACATGGAAAACCCAATCATAACAGCAATAATTCAAGAGCCTAGCAAATGCCAGATTTAATTTGTGCTTCCCCCATAGCATGACAGATGATAAATATATGAGCGCAAAAGAATGTTCATCTCTGACAAAAGAACTTCAACACATTTACTGGAATCTCTAGTTTGCAGCAAGTTGAGTTCCAGCTGGTAGGTAAGTTAGTGTGTGTCTTCGCATAATACAGAAAATATTTGAGATGGTTTAGACTCCCAGGAAAGTCCTTTTCTCAAAGCCCATTTAATCCATGATGAAACTATAGCTCTGAGAATATTCCTCAAAGGCTGGACATGGGAAGGCATCCATTTAGTCCTCTTTCCCCCATTTCCTCTCCCTGGCTTTACAGCTCCTCTTATTTCACCATTCAGACTTACCACACGTCACTAACTTTACCAATTCACCAAGGGAAGAACATTGCTATCCCCCAAATTAATGCTTTCTGTAGTCAGAAGGAGAAGGCCACACAAATGGTCATCGTCAACGTTTAAGCGAGCTCCACCCACCCCAACCACTCCTACATAAGCCACATGCACGTCTGAAGTTCCTAAGTCAAATCCGAATTTGCCAGAATGCAGGCAAGTAATGTCTGCTTTAAAAGCAAAACATGGAAGGGTCAGCTTTGTCTCATCTTCTATGCTGGTATTAGAGGCGCCAGCTCGAACCTAAATTGGGCCCTCTGCTAAGATCCACATACATCTAGGCACGTCTGTCCTGTTGGTGGGCAGGAGCTACCGGCAAGGTAGTTGTTGGGATGGGGTCCTGGGTCAGCCCAATGCTGATCTAGAACAGTGGTTCTCAAAATGTGTTCATCGGACCAGCAGCATCAGCGCCATCGGAGAATTCATTAGAAATGTAAAATCTTGGGTCCCACTCCAGACTTACTAAATCAGAAAGTCTGGGGTTAAAACCCAGCAGGGCTTAACGAAGCCTTCAGGTGACTCTAATAAATGCTAAAATTTGAGAAGGCCGATCCTCCTACCTAGCCTCCTGACTTCTTATCTGCACTGCATGGAAAGAGACAGCTACAGGCAGAAGCTGAAAGAGATGTTCTCGCATGGTCATGTGTGACGTGGTAGCTTGATCGTTGCTACCTAGGGGGTAAAAGTGACAGAACGGGGGAGATGGGTGGCCTCACCCACTGAGAACTCCGGCAAGTGCAGCAGTGCCTCAGCATCCTGATTTGGGCCACGAGGAAAGGGAAACCTTCCTGGCCCGGGCATCTAGACTGTTGAGAAGAACGCTGGAGCTGTGAAGAGGTAAGGAGAGGCACAGCCAGCCTCAGGTGGCTTCTTGGTCCCCAGCCAGGGAACCCTGAACAGAAGAGCGTAAAAGGGCTGTTCCTGAGGTCACGGGAGACCCCACTGGGGAGTATCTGAAACTGGATGGGACTTTAATGGAGCTGCAGTTTCTGGGCCATGAAGCCGGGGGGGAAATCTTGGGATATTCAGGCTTTTAACCATTAATCTAATCCTGTTAGAGTGGGGAGGTCTGGGGAAGCTTGAGTTACAGGAGGAACGGAAATTCATCTGTAGTGTAGGGTTTAGTACATAGAAAACTTTGATGCCTTCACCTCTCTCTGATGACTCTGTGATATAAACACCAAACCAGGAAAATTCTTGGCTTGGATTTAAAAGCACAGAGGGGCCAGTCTTCCCCCTATGCCCCACCTCCAACACGTGCACACACATACACATGGGTCTGCAAGGCACCTTGTGGTGAGTAATTACTGAGGGCTTCCTGGCTGACAATGAAAGCCTGCTTGCCCAAGCATCAGTCAGATCCACAGCTTTTCCTGACAATTACCCCAGCAGCTTCAGCCCTGGTCAAATAAATGAGCCATTTAGAAGTTGCTGGAAGCTCCAGAACAAGCAATGCCTCCTCAGATACAGTGGTTTGGCAATTTGGGGTGTCCCTGGGCTCTCACGAAAAGGGTATCACGTTTCTGACCACTTTCCCTGTGGTTGGAGTTATTCCTCATCTTTTGAAGGTCATAATTTCTGAAACAGAGTCTCCCTTTTCTTTCCTACTTGTTTACCCTCTGGTAACTTGAAGGCAATGAAACCCAAGTCATGGAAATTGTTAATTGCACCCTTCAGTTTCATTGAACAAAAGAACTGGTGAGGGCTTTGGCTGGGGCTGCCAGGAAGTTCAAGGCCTGTTTATTTGGCCCAGGGTGACTGGAGACCACACTAAATGTCTTCTCATCTTATGGAGTTGCCTCCTTCCCAAGATGTCAGCTTAGCACTCATATTGTTACTTTTTAAGTTACTGAGTATCTGGGCATTTCATTCTCCAGAAGGTATTTTTTAGAAAATTAACTTTGGCAGAAAGGGGGGGGCGGGGGGGTGTTCATGTGTTATAGTCATTCACCCCAGACACCATCAGCTTGGAAGTGAAATCTCCAGGCATTAGTCAGCACTGGTTCCTAGTGAGTGTATCACTTCTCCCAGGGCATCAAGAGATCAGACCCAGGAGACAAGCACACTAAAATTCCTGTCAATGGCTCCATGCCCACTACTTTTTGTCCCCTGTGGCTTTGTGCCACTGGGTCATGTAATACAAACCTCGTCTTGCTTGCTATCTTTCCTTCCCAACTTGCAACTGAATTTCCTATACTAAGTAGCGGGAAGTCAAAGAATACAAACCTTTTTCAATGCCAGGATCTGTTTGGAGCTCAGTCCCCAGGGAACTCGGCCTGAAGAACCTTTCCAACTGCCCACCTGCCAGAGAACCCAAAGCAAAAAATCTTCCTGTCATCTACCTTTCAGTCATTTTGATGACGGGGCCTTAATGCTGGAAAAATGACAAAATAAAATGGATCCAGAGGGAGAGACTAAGTGAGCTACCACATCACAAACTCACCATTTTGAAGTAGAGACCAAGAGTTGTAGGAACCAGTGAAGGCCACCCTGACAGGGGCAGCCCCTACCATGTGTGATGGAGATTCAACAGAGCCCACGTCCCAGCAGGGGCTGGCCGGGGCGTGTGTGATCTCCAGGCTCCCTGCGTCAGGATGCACTGCTTAGTTCTGTGGTGGAAATAAGGCTCTAAACTGAGATCAGGTGTCTCCTGTAGAGGCTAAAACAGAGTTGGTAACAATGGCTTCTTTGGTGTTCCGGAAAGGGACAGCTGTTGGCATGGCTCACGCATCTCCCTTTGTGAGGGGCATTGCTCCATCTTCCCTGTTTCCCTTCCTTCCTCTCCTCATGCTGTGTGATAAACAAACCAAACAGTATCATCCGTTTCACCTTGAACGAGCTCTCTTATCCTCCCATATCGATGTCATGGACATTTGATTCCGAGGTATTGCGACAGATGATAAACAACTTTACCTTTTACAGAGGACCTAAGAAAAAAGGATAGTGAGAATAAGCAGGTTCATTGTTGACAAAGAGGCAGCCTATTCACCAGGATTCTTTTCCTTCCTTAGAAATGGCTTTGCTAATCTAGCAGAGCACAGTGATAGAGGTGGGGGGTGGAGGAGGTAGGGAGGTATCTGAGAGTTTGAGAGACTTTATTTAAATTGGCTGTGTTGCCCCTAAGTTGAAAGGTTTTCTGGCCTGATGTCAGTAGTTGTAATGCTAACTAATGGGCTGGGTTCCCATTCTGTGTTTCTCTTCCTAATCAATCCTAATCACATTTTGCTCATTCATGATCTCATATAACCTAGTGGTGAGATACAACATCCTTTGTTCTCAGACGAATAGTGGAAATAGTTATCAAGAAATCGATACTCCCAGTTATGGCTTCCCTTGCCCATTTTATGGAAACCAGTCTAGACCTTTCCCTGAGACAGAAAGCTTGACCTCATAAATAAAGAAGTGAGTCCTGAGCCCAGAAGATGCGATGATTCTTACCCTTTAAACTAATTGACGGGGAAGCCTTATAGGGTCATAGGAAGGACCTGGGCTCCAGAGTTAGCCAGAATGGGCTTCAATTCCCAGCTCTACAACTTACTGACTTGGTGACATTGGGCGAGTCACTTGACCTCTTTGAAAGTCAGTTTCCAAATCCATAAAATACTCATCTTGTGAGGATTTGAAAATCTAATTTAGGCTAAATTCCAGACACTTTCTCACCGACCATTGCACTTCCTAGACCTTAATTCTGTTCTGTTCTTAGCTTCATGAAGGCAAGGATATTTTACTTAATCCTATGACCCACCACATATTAAGCATTCAGTAAAAAATGTTTAAACAAATTATTTAGAGAACAAAATCCCTGGTATTTCTCTCTTCCCCACTCTATACTCCTTTTTCTTATCCCATTCTATACTTCTCCACTAGACTGCTGCTTCTGGCCATAATGGAATAACAGGGGCCCAATTTACTCTTACAGCTTGTAATAGGTTGAATAATGTCCACCCAAAGATATCAAGTCCTAATTCCTAGACTAGTAAATGTTACCTCACTTGGGAAAAAAAAAAGATGCATAAACTGAGGATTTTAAGATGAGGAGATTAACCTGGATTATCTAGGTGGGCCCTAAATGTCACAACTGTCCTCATAAGAGAAACAAAGGGAGTTAACACAGACACACAGAGGAAAGGTGATGTGCAGACAGAGGCAGAGCAGGAGGTGATACAGCCACATTCTAGGAATGCCAGGACAGCCATCAGAAGCTGCAAGAGGATTCTCCCCTCGAACCTTAGAAGGAGTGTCCTTTGACACCTTGATTTCAGATTTCTGGCCTCCAGAATTGTGAGAAAGTAAATTGCTGTTGTTTTCAGCCACCCGGTTTGTAATTTTTTACAACAGCCCTAGGAAATGGAAACACACCACAAACAGCTAAAAAACTGGATAAAATATGCAAAGAGGGGCTTCCCTTGTGGCGCAGTGGTTGAGAGACTGCCTGCCGATGCAGGGGACACGGGTTCGTGCCCCGGTCCGGGAGGATCCCATGTGCCGCGGAGCAGCTAGGCCTGTGAGCCATGGCCGCTGAGCCTGCGCATCTAGAGCCTGTGCTCCGCAACGGGAGAGGCCACAACAGTGAGAGCCTCGAGTACTGCAAACAAAAAAAACAAAAACAAAAAAAAAGCAAAAAATGAATTTCAGATATTGGTCAACAGACAGTGTAAGACACTGATCGCTGAGAGAAGGGAAACAACTGCCTCACCTTACCTCCTAGAGAGTTTCCAGGCTGCAACACAGGGAGAAGGTCGTGGCTCTCAGAATCTGGCCATTTGGATAGGCATTCATGTGGAAGGGCTGGGTTGCTTTCCCAGCATTGGTCTGATAAGTTGTTTATTGTATGATCTCCTAAAAGAGTCCTTTTTTTTTTTGCTTGGATAGTTTTTGATTTAAAAAAAAAACAAAAACCTTTAGTTAGCTTTTTCATAGATTGTGAATCTCATTTAACTTAAATTTGTGTTAAATTTGGCAATTTTTAAAAGGGGAAGGGAAAAGGTTTCTTCCTGTAGGTTATATTCTTGATTAACATGTCCATAAAGCTGTTCACAAGTTGTTCCTTTAACAGAATGGAAAGAAATTTGAAACCTCTAGTTTGCAATATGACTTGCTTTGGGGCACCGAAGTCCCCTCACCTGTGCTGTTTTCCTACTTCTCCACTAGGATATAAATTTCCTAAGGACAGGATGTTGTCTCATTCTCTGCCATATCCCCAGAGTCTAGACTAATTCCTGGCACATAGTGAGTTCTCATATTTGTTTACTGGATTAAGGGATCAGCATCATTTAATTTAAGGAAATAAACTCTGTACAGTGCCTGGGACACAAGCACCAAAAATAGAATGTGGAAGATGGTGACTTCTTGAAGAGGACTGCACAGTGCATTAGTCTGCTCACGCTGCCATGATGAAATGTCACAGGCTGGGCCACTTACGCAACAGAAATTTATTTTCTCATAGTCCTGGAGACAATAAGTCCAAGATCAAGGTGCCAAAGATATTCAGTTTCTGGGGAGGCCTCTCTGCCTGGCTTGCAGACGGCTGCCTCCTCATTATGTCCTCAGGCAACCTTTTCTCTGTGTGCACTTGGGCAAAGAGAGCTCTGGTGTCTCTTCCTCTTCCTTTTAAGGTGCCAGTCTATCAGATGGGGACCCCACACTTATGATCTCATTTAACTTTAATTACCTCCCTACAGGCGCTATTTCCAAGTGCAGTCACACTGGGTGTTAGGGCTCCGACACACATTTGTGGGGGATACAATTCAACCTATAACACACAGGTTTGTTTGTGTGTTTTTTTCTTCCTAGTAAATATCTAAACCAATGTGAGTCTGGTCTACAGGTTTGGAGAAAGGAAACTATTTTTATACAAAATTAATCATAGTTGTTTAATATCATCAAATATCCAGGCAGTATTCAAATTTCCCTGATTCTCTTGTTAAGTTCTTTAATGTCTGTTTTATTTTATAGTTGATCCATCCAAATTAGGATACAAACAAATAAGGTTCCTAAACTGCATGCATTTGTTTGATATGCTCTAAAGTCTCTTGTTTTTTCTTTTTCCTTTCCTTACAATTTGCTTATTGAGGAAACCAAGTTGTTTGTTCTGTAGTTTCCCACATTCTGGACTTTGCCGATGGCTTTCCCATGGAAAAGCGTATTTAACATGTTTCTCTATTCTCCTTATTTCCTGAATACTGTTGCTTTGACTGGAGGCTTGAGGGAAATGGAACATTTAACTCCTAAAATAATGAAGAGGACACTAAATTAGAATTAATTAAGTATTTATAAAGAGAGTGAGGGTCAGAGGTTATTCTCCAGGAGACACAGAGGCTCTGAGGTGGTGGAGGGCAGCTGAGGGGCTGCTCCAGCCTGCGCGGAGCACACGACCCCAGCACCATGGAGACCCACACCCTGGCGCCCTGTGTGCTATGTGCGGCTCCACTCAGTGAGTGCCTGGCAGAGACCCACCATCTGCAGGGCGGCATAGTAAATCCACCTGTAAGGAAAGATTTGAAAACTTGGGATATTCTACTGTTGTCCCCTTGAAGGATGACCTAGAAGCCCGGATGGACCCTTTTCTCTTGTAACACTGCACTTTGGGGCTTCCCTGGTGGCGCAGTGGTTGAGAGTCCGCCTGCCGATTCAGGGGACGCGGGTTCGTGCCCCGTTCCGGGAAGATCCCACATGCCGCAGAGCAGCTGGGCCCGTGAGCCATGGCCGCTGAGCCTGCGCGTCCGGAGCCTGTGCTCCGCAATGGGAGAGGCCACAATAGTGAGAGGCCCGCGTACCGCAAAAAAAGAAAAAAAATAAATAAAAAACTGCACTTTGTAAAAATGCGTGAGGACAGGAAACAAATAAATGGAGCAATTCCCTATGGGACTGAATGAGACTCGAAAAAACTTCAGAGGATATGGCAAGACCTTCAGGCATACACGTGGCTGTCCTGATGCCCTTAGAGCTTCGTTATGATCACACATTTATCCAAGAGGCAGTAAGAGCCCTGCAGAACACAGGAATCTTCAAGGAAAGGAAAATGGAAATCTCCAGGCACAGCCAGAAGTTGTCAAATAAGACCATTACCTTGTCCAGTAATCTGCATGGTCAGTCATTGGATAATCAAAGTCTGCCCTGACATGACTGCTGGACCCAGCAGCAGCCATCTGACCCAACAGAATCCCAGAGCTGACTTTTATATCAAAGGTTTCTTTTCAGCCTCAAAAAACCAAACTCAAACTGGAGAATGAACTTTACGACATGAGCACTGAACCAGTTTTGAAATCACAGAACATGGGAACCCAAATTGACATTCCATTTGCAGACACCTCTACTCAGTCCTACAGTTATAGAGGAAATTCTAACTTCCTGGGCCTAGAAAGGTTTGAAATGCAGCCCCAGACAGACCTAAACCTCTGGTTAGACAATAGCCCTTAGCTGCCTCTGGGATGTATTCTGAAAACACTCCAGCTTTTCCATGAGTCTTGATTCATTTGACTCAGAAACTCAACCAGAGGGAATCTTTACTACTAAAGATATACCTGCTCTAGAAAACAAGGTCCAACTGATAGAAACACAGACAATGAGTACTGGTTTTGAAAACTTAGGGAGTCTGTTCCTCACCAGCAATGGACGATTTTCTTTTGGCCAACTTGATCTGTTACATGTTGGTATCTCAGTTATGCAGAAACTCAGATTCGTGCGGAACTACACACAGTCTCTAGCTTTGAAGAGTCGAGCCTACCTATGCTATAACATTTACAATTTTCTTTTAAAATTAAAAAAATAGAGAACAGGTACAACAGTATTATTTATAGTGAATGTAGTCCATTAGGGTTGCTTTGATTCTTTGTAGTTCTTTGCCTTTTGCACTTGTAAACATGAAATTTGTATATCAATGTGACTGTGTTATAAAGTGTAAGATGCTGATCAATATATATTTTAAAAGGTTTCCAGCTGGAATAATTCTGGTATTTGATAGCCTGTGCCTGGAAATTTCTATCCACTTAGAGTAATGAAGCCATGAGGTCCTTAGTGAGAGCAATAAAAAATGTACAACACATGTTCATTTATTTTAGTTTGTTATATTGCTTTGTTTAACAGATTTTGAAATGTAGAAGAGAGTGAAAGGCATATCTCCAGTTTTATTCCTAATCTGCACAAGTAAAGAAGCAAAAATATAATCTGTCAGGCAGCCCTCCCCTGAGGACTCTGGTTAATGTTTCCAAGTTTCTCTAGAAACAATTACTCTCATTTCAGAAATACTGACTTTCTAGTCTATACCAGATCCCACCAGCTTGTTTTGTTTGCAAGAAACAGGTCATCAAAAAGGAAAGATCTTCCCTCCAGCCTTCCAACCTGCTTTTCAGAGAATTAGAGCCAGATTATCTGATGTATCTGGAAGGAAGCCTCTCCTGGTTATAGCAAAACCAGTTGTGTTCAAAGGTCTTGAATTTAGAGATAAATTAAGCACTTAACAGAGGCTCTTTGAGAAAGATTTTCTCCCTGGAAGTTCATTAGAGAATGATTTTATTAATGATTTGCTCGACAGGCCACCATTTGTTCAGAAGGTCATAGAATTTATTTTTACATTTTTTATATATAGAAAAGTAGATAAAACATAAATGTACAATTAAAAACTAATTATAAAATGAACACTTACATCACAGGTCAAGCAATAGGACACCGTTAGACTCCAGAAGTTTCCAGCGTGTCCCTTCCCAGTCATAATATCCTCCCTCCCCACTTTCCTGACTTTTGTTATAGTTACTTCCTTGGGACCTTCTCCTGTGCATATACTTCCCTTTGTTCATATCTCTCTTAAGATGTTATTCCCAGAACCGAATATTGTCTTTCCCTAATAATCCAGTGGGTGTGAATAAGATTCAAGGAGAAATTATTCTGAAGCATCATGAAGAGGTGTCAAGATGCAGGCTACTTGCCAAGAGAGCAGAAGCAGAAGCAAGACAAGGCACCACTAGACTTTGTCTGCAAGGTGAACGTGATCTGACCACTGAACTATTACAAAATTCTCCGTTTTCCCTTCTTCTCAGATGAACTGAAAAGTAATGGAACCGCTGGTGAAGGGAGCTATGGATGTGTTTCTCCAACCCAGCAAATGGCCAAGCTTCGGTGCCTTCACTTAATGAGGCTTTGCTCTCCCTGCCACATACTGTCTGTGAGGAAGGGGACAAGGGTGTCCTTTCTACTGCTGCTTGAAGACTTCAGAGTATGGTCATGCCTCTTTAGAAGAGCATATATAAAATAATGCTGGTGAGATTCAGAAAACCGCTTGAGAGTTAATAGAGAACATTCATTCTGAACCTAGAAATGTGAATAGAGAAATACATGTATTTCAAGGGTTCTGAAATAAGGAAATTACTACCATTTACAGAGCAGAGACAAATTGCTGGCGCTACATTCATGATTCACATGCACTGTCATATTTTACTTTCCCAACCACTGAGACCTGAGTTCTCTTTCCCCTCCCTGTTTCCCTGTGCCTACTTCAACCTGGATTCCTCCTACTCATGGTTTAGTGCTCACCTTAAAATCCAGTCCTCCAGGGAGCCACCCCTGACACTCCAAGCCCAGGTTGCATCTAACTCCCATGCATTTCCATTGAACCCCTGAACTTCTCCATCTTCATGTACCATGTTGCTATCTCCATTTTTTGTCTCTGTTTCTCTGCTAGATTATAATTTCCAAGATAATGGAGACTATTATCTGTGTATAGTATTAACTCACTGTTACCTCAGTTTATGGTCCAGAATGGAGACAAAATATATATACATAATGGATAATTATTTTCATTTTAGGGAGAAAGTAGGAAACTAAGGCAAGATTGGAGTCCTGGTCAGCCTGAACTCCCAAGCCTGTGTTCCTAACCAGCACAGGACTATGTTTTCCAGGAGGTACTTTCTTCTCTGTGACTGGTTAGGCTCTAACTAGCTAGACTCAGTGCTGAGTGCTTTATACACTATATGAATTTCTCTTAACTCACACACGAATTCTGGGAGATGGGTCTCCCCCCCAACCCCTATTACAGATGATGAAATTGAGGCTCGAGGAATCTGACACCTTGCCCAAGAGCTAAGAGTTGAACTTCCTTAGGCTGCCCCCTCCCACCACCATTCACCTCCTTTCCCCTCCCGCACAGCATCTCTCTCTGAACAAACTAGTTGCACGGAGTATAGCTTTTGCAGAGGACACCAGAGTGCATGAAGGAGAGAATGTGCACTTTGGCACTGTGGCTCAATTCTTTCTTTTCACTTACTAATAACTCTTGGAAAAAGTACATCAACTGAGCAATGTACATGTTACCTAATTATACATGAGAAATGTGAATGGAACCACTGTGAGAGGCTCAGATGGGGACTCTCAAGTCAGGCAGTCCGTGTTCAAACACAGACCAGCCTCTCCACAGTTGTGTAACCTGGGTGGGTTGCTAAACCTCCCCAGGCGGCTCTTCCTTGTTTTCCAGCAGAGGCTGACAATGGTGGGGTTGTGTGAGGATTGAATGAAGTAATACACACGAAGCCGAGACACAATGCCTGGCACACAAGTGCTGGTTAAGTGTGGGTGGATTCATTAGGAGGCTTCTGTTGCCAGTATAAGGGAACCCCATGACTCTATTAGTTTAAACAACGACAGACAGTACTATGTCAAATATCAAGACCAAAGCTCAGGTGATGCTGTCGTTAATGCAGGGTTAATTCCTCAAGGGCTCAGGGGCTCCTACCCACTGAGGGCTTGACTTTACCAGGCCAAAGACATGACTCCACTTACACCAACTTCACGGACACTTAACACTAGCTCAGACCAATTGCTGAGATAGACTGTGGGTTCACCTTCTATCCATCCGGTCATCCTCCCTCCCATCACCAAGAGCGGGTGCACTCCTGTTCCTGCTTCCCTTTCTCATCTCCTTTTACCTCCTTCTAAGATTCAGGATTCTATGCTTCTCAGGCTCTACCCGAGAAGCTCTGTCCTCCCTGAGAGCAGCACCCCCTCTACGCGGTGCAAATGTGAATCTCCTGCAACGCCTGCTCCAGGTTTTTCTAAATGGGAGTTGGCTCATCTTTCTCTAAGCTGTGGGGATGTGAGAGTAGAAATTAGTGGCACTGCCCCAGGAATTCATGTCTTTTGAAATAGTTCTCATCCAGAAAGTGATAATGGTAGAAATTCCAGACACTGAGATAAATCAGTAGGGTGGACATTTTAGTACAGGTAAACTCTTAACTTATCCTGTAGAATTTGTCTTTTTCATTCTCGCTTTTTTGTTTTGTTTTCATTTTTAATTCTTATTTCAAAAGCAAAATCTCAAACCAGAAAAATTTAAGAATACAAAAAAACAGAAACATGTAAGCATAAAAACACCCACAATTCCACATTACTAGTGATCCTTTGATGTATATGTGTATGTCATTGGTTTTTGTTTTGTTTTTGCTGTGCAAATATTTTTTTATTTTCAAACAGAATTTTACCCCATATCCAATTTGGTAGCTGTTTTTCTAACTCGGCAATATAGCATGAAAATCTTTTTATGTTAATAGACATAGGTCCTCATAACAGATTTTAATGCAGAGTATTCTACTGTTTAGGTGTACTGTAATTTATTTCAGAAAGCCACAGCGTGGAACCATGTTTGGTCATTACAAGCTGTGTCTTGGTACATGGTTAGGCAAGTGCATCCTTGGGTTTGTTCTTAAATATCGTTATAAAAATGGGTACTAGTCCTTCCAGCTGTGCAACTTTGAATACGGAATTTCTTTTCTCTGTCACCTGTTTTGTTCATCTTAAAATGGAGATGAGGTCTACCTTTCAGGGCCGTAGACTTGATATCAGTGAAGGAATATAAACCGTAGGGCATTTTAGAAAGGAAGCTGATATTATAATAAGTACTCCTGGATACAGTTCTCTTAGAATATAAATTAAGATGATGAGTCCTTGAGGAGCTCTCTGTTTACTTGTGTTAACCTTAAAAATGATGGTGGGTGGTGTTCCACTTTATCTCGGTGAGTGGGTTTGCAGTGTTTTGAAGGCGTCTGACTCACATGGTCTCTCCCCCCTCTTTCTATTGCTTCATGTCCAAGTGATCTCATTTTAGGAGTTCAGGCTGTGTTCACAGACCAGGCTCATGGCTGATGTGCTTTTCCTCCAGAAATCTGAGGGTGTGAGCTGACTTGGGCACCCTTGACTAATATTGAACCTAGCAGTACAAGCCGTAACATTGTCCAAGGCTGGATGGATTGATCTGGAATGTAAAGGTTTATTTATTTACTGGCTTCTTAATGTGTGGGTGATGTTACCGATGGCGTTGTCTTGCTATGCAGGAAATGTGCATACTCTGAGACCGAGGCTTAAGTCAGGGCCATAATATTCCTCCCCCAGTGAGTGATGATTTTCCATAGCAGTAAAAAAAGCTTTAAAGATATAGTAGCTGCAAGAGTCCCAGCTGACTGAACCAGAAGCCAAGGCAGAGCAGAGACTCAAACATTAGATTTTATCTTAACTCCCTGAGGCTTCTTCCTACACACACACACACACACACACACACACACACACACACACACAGGCACGCACGTGCCAAATCCTTCTTTTTGAGCATCATCTCAAGTCCTTTATCTTCTGTAAATCTCCCCTGACCTTTTCTACCCCCTCAGTATCCCAGCCCTCTGAATTCTTGCAGCTCTTCACAGTAGACATTGACACTTAGTTGTGAACTGTCATCTCTGTTACTGTTTCATGCATGTTGGGTTTGTCTCTGCAAACAGATAAGCAATCTGAGGTGAGGGCCAGATACACTGTTGCCTCTACCCTTACCCAGAGGTTGTGCTCAAGCAATTCTTTGGATAGACTGATTCGAGCAGAACTGGTACTTCCCTTCTTGTTGAAATTTCCTTCCACCAACATTTCTGAAGGGCCCACATGCTCCAGGCCCCAGACAAGGCACCTCATGGATGAGGGCAATTCCAATCACTTCTGAGTCCCTTGAGGAAAACACCATTGAATATTCAAAATGCCAACTGTGTATAGTAAACAGCTAAGTAATATTAAAACAGAAAGCTTTTCCTGGGACCCACTCGTGTATCTTACAGAGGAAGATCTGGCCCAAAGAAGTTAGAACACCCACTCAAGGTGACACAGGTATTTTTCAGGCATCAAAATCACAGGCTTTATGGAAAAAGTTATAAAAACTTTTGTATTCCTCAGAGATGGGCACTAAAAAATATATACGTTCAGTAAAATAGTTGTATGTCAAGATTCCACCATAGCGATAGATTCTGAGAATTTAATTCCTTTAGTTGTGTAGAAAATTCTAATTAATTCGAAGTTTCCAAAGGAATTCTTTTTGTTTTGTTTTTTGTTTGTTTGCAGTACGCGGGCCTCTCACTGTTGCGGCCTCTCCCGTTGCGGAGCACAGGCTCCGGACGCGCAAGCTCAGCGGCCATGGCTCACGGGCCCAGCCGCTTCGCGGCATGTGGGATCTTCCCAGACCGGGGCACGAACCCGCGTCCCCTGCATCGGCAAACGGACTCTCAACCACTGCGCCACCAGGGAAGCCCATCCAAAGGAATTCTTTTTAATGTGACCTATTCCATATAGGGTAAAGAATCCATCAAATAAATAAAAACTCACAGCTTTCTCTGAAAGGCCCCAGTAGTGCTTGATGGGCCAAAATCATTCCCGTTTAGGGTAACACGCTACAGCTCACCAATCTCACTTTCTTTATGTGCTCGCTACCTGCAGCATTCAGTGTGTGTTAGAGAACTGTAAATATTTTCAGTCTCATCGTAGCAGATTAGTGCACAGGTCCAGCTATGAAAAGCGTTTGTGCATCAAGGAGAGTGATAAGCACCACAGACTGGTTTCACAGATGCACTGAGGGATGGATAATGAAGTACTTTTACTTTGCAAAAGTATGTTTGCACCTAGTCTGAGCGAAGCACCATATTAGCAGACGTAGAGGAAGCGCAGACAAATAGGTCACGGAAGCAGCCTTCAAGGACAGGTGCATAGCTCTCTGTGTTACAGGGACAGAAAGCTGGCTTAGGCCACAGAGAGAGTTGCCTGGCTCACATAACTCAAAGGCCGGCAGAGAATTCTGCCTTCAAGTGAGGCTTGATCCAGCGGCGCAGCCATGCCTCCAATGACCCAGGCTCTCTCTGTCTTTCTCTCTGTTTTCCACAAGCTCAAGTTTATCTTCAGACTCCAAAGTTCTTGTGGCAGCTCGGAGGTTCCCCTGATGGTGGCAAGGAGCTGCCACTCCCACAAGACTGTCACCCTCGCACCACATTGTCTAGGGAAGGGAGTCGCTGTGTTCGTTTTCTCAGCAGTAACTGGGAGATCTACTTAGTGTGGACCAGCTTGGGTGGAGGGCTCACGTTTGAACCCGTCGCTAGAGCAAGGTCACTACGCTGGTCGGCCCGGGTCTGTGGTACAGGCCAGTGCCTGAACCACTTCCTGCTAATGGATCAGCATAAGTGAGCAGGTCTATCCTGGAGCTCGAGTCGGGTCGGGCCTCCCCAAAGCACTTGTCACAACTGGGGAAAGAGTGTTTTCACCTAATTAGCATCAGGCTTCTGTCGTCTAGAGAAGGGGGAAGTGGCACTTTCGCAGCCACTGTGCAGACCATCAGCAATGCCACGTGAGCTACGGTGAAGTTACTCACTTGCGAGAAGGCTGTGTTATCTTTCAGCTGGAGGGTTCATTTTGCAGGAAGGTTGGTCGTGCTACAAAAGACATGTTTCAGGGACTTCTCTGGTGGTCCAGTGGTTAAGACTCCACGCTCCCAGTGCAGGGGGCCTGGGTCCCATCCCTGGTCAGGGAACCAGATCCCGCATGCCGCAACTCAGACCCGGCGCAGCCAAATAAATATGTTTTTTTAAAAAGACACGTTTCACTCTAACTGAAGTGGTAGCAGTTAGGAACTAAAAAGCAAGTGCCGTCAGAACCATCTGAAGAAAACCAGATTTGGGGCTGTTACCAGGGCCAGCGCCCAGTGGTTCTATGTCCACAACACCTCCCTTGGCAGGTACTTCTTCAACACACGTTCATAACACACTCACATCGTTGGCACTGAGGTGTGTTAGGAAAAGGTGACATAATGTTCAGTTCATCTCAGGGAGGAAAGCAGTGTAATGACTGGAAAGGGCTTTGAAATGGATGCAGAAATGCTATGCTTCTAGTCTGGTCTGTGCCCCTAACAGACTCAAAGCAATGTCAACACGTGGGCTCTGGAGTCAGTCAGTCAGTCGGCACAGTTCCTAACTGTGTGCCCTTGGGCGAATTACTTAACCTCTCTGATCCCAAATTTTCTCCTCTATAAAATACGGATAATAATAATCCTTATTGTTACTGTGGAATCTTGCTATGTCTCAGTTTGCTCCCATGTAAACAAATGAAGGAATGTTTTACATGGCAGTTATGAACTGCCTGGTGGATATAAGGGAGTTAGTGTGTCTGTGGAATGGAAAAACATTGGGAAATGAGCGGAGTTAATTGAAGCTCACACAGAGGGAAAGACTTGGAGGTGAACGCAAACTTTCTTGTGCCATGTGTAAGTGACCTGACTACTCTGCTATTGCCCGGAGGACAGGACAGGATGTGGCATGTGGCCGCGCACCTGCCCGACAGGATCCAGGGCTGGCAGGGTAAACCGAGGGGATCTCCTTACTGTCATTGGAAGATTTCCTGCTTCACTAATAGCCACTGCTTCTACTCTAAGAGCGTGAAAGTCAGACGCATCAGCCCCCGTGCGAAGTGAAGCCTTTTCAAACAATCACCAGGAGAAATGCTTCCAGGCCCCCATCTCTTTCTCCTGAAGGTTCCTGCCCCGTCCAGGAACATACCTGCACCTTCGTAACAAAGTCCAGCAGTGTGGACAGCACTGTAGAGCCCGCGGTTTGGATTTGATTTCTGGTTCCACCCTGTGACTCTGGACAAGTTATTAAAACTCTCTGATCATCAGTTTGTTTCCTCATCTGTAGAAGAGGGTGTGGGTAGCAGTTTCTTGCAGGGTGGCTGTAGGGGTCACTTCAATGGAAGGTACTTTTCTCCATTCTCGGCACACAGGGTCAGGGAGCGGGGCTTTATTTGCTGAAGCCCTGAGAGGTGAGGTATTTAAGTGGAGATATGTCAGACATATGGAATCATTGCTGTATTTTAGAATGCGGACTCTGAAAATTACACTATCTTTGAAATAAGAAATTTATTGAAAATGGAAAGTACAATTGGCCCTCTGTGTCTGTGAGTTCCATATCCATGGATTTAGTCAACAATGGATTGAAAAAAATTTTTTTTACATTCCAGAATGTTTCAAAAAGCAAAACTTGAATTTGCTGCACAATGACCACTATTTATATAGCATTTACATTGTATTAGGTATTATAAGTAATCTAGGGATGATATAAAGTATACGGAAGGATGTGTGTAGGTTATATGCAAGTATCGTGATGTTTTATATAAGGGATTTGAGCATCCTTGGATTTTGGTATCTGCAAGGCTCCTGCAACCAATGCCCCTCAGATACTGAGGGACGACTGTATTTAGTGTTGTTGTGTCAGCTTGTCAAAATGCCCAGGTATTATTTTGAAACATAGCTGATGGGTTGGGCTGACATATATGCTAATGGAAAGCATGGTTCTGGAACCCGTCGCAGGATTTCTAAGAGGAGAGAATCCCAAGGGCTCATTTGAATGCCCTGTCCATGTGCCCCCACCTCCACCCCTCCCATTCTACACTGCCTCAATTACTGTACTTTAAAGTGGCACTGTCTGTATACAGTACCACCGACTAGAGCAGTAATGGTGCTAATACAATAGAAACCACAGCGGCATATGGTTTATTTGAAAGAGTGTAAACTTCAGAGCCCCACTGCCACTTAAAAACTAGTGTGACTCTGGGAGAGTTGTTTAAACTCCCTAGGCCTCAGTTTCCTCATCTATAGAATGGGGACAATAATATTTCTTTAAAAGTTGTTGTGAAGTTTAAATAAAGCAATACATCTCAGCAACAATAAATAAAGAGTTTTATTCTTTTTTTGTGGTTTTGAGGCTTTCTGATTTTTCTCTGGTTCTTTGCCAGTTGTTGGGTGCATTCACTTTATCCCTATATTATCTTTTCTAGATTCACACATGAAAAATGTGTAACTCATTTCTAACACCATGTCTTGTCCTGTTGGTTAATTAATGATTTTCGTTAGTTTGGATGCCAAAGGTTTATGCTCTTCAGGAATCTGAGCCTGTTGGTCCAGATGAGATTTGAATTCCACATGCCTTTTGACTCATGGGTATTCTAAGGTGACCGAATATTCAAAATTAAACAGTCGTGGTCTCGTAACCACTAGCCCGTGAGGTGTTGTTGTTTTTTTTTTCCCCCTAGATCTGTTTCCTGAAAGGAATGTATCACATAATGCTATTTCCACTTATGTTACTTTCTGCATCTTGGAAAATATCCAAATCCTTTGCTGGACTGATCTGTATCTAGGTTAGAGACAGCTAAACATGCCTGTCGTGGACTGAATTATGTCCCACCCAAAAGCCATATGTTGAAGCCCTAACCCGCCCCCCCGCCCCCCCCCATTTTGATGGTATTTGGAGGTAATTAGGTTTAGATGAGGTCATGAGGGTGGGACCTTCATGATGGGATTTGTGCCATTGTAAGAAGAGATACCAGAGAGCTTTGCCATGTGAGGACACAGTGAGAAGGTGGTAGTCCGCAAGCCAGGAAGCAGGACCTTTTTAGGGAACCCATTTGGCTGGCACCTTGATCTTGGACTTCCCAACCTCTATAACTGTGAGAAATAACTTACTTTTGCTTAAGCCATGCAGTCTATGGTATTTTGTTACAGCAGCCTGGTTAGCCTGAGACAATGGCCATCCTGCTCCCCAAATCTACTGCATGGTGACAATGGGAAATAAAACTCAAATACTGCTCTTGTATCCCAAAACTAGCTGTAGAAATAAAATTTCATTGTATGTTGATCCTGTTGCCCTGAAAATAACAGATATATTCTATACATAAATTATATGTGCTATGCCTCATAATACAAGTGCTGGTCATTCAAAGATCTAAGTGTTTGGATGCAGAAACTAGTATGTGTGTATGTGAATATAGTTGATGCTTGAACAATGAGGGTTTAGGAGCAGTGACTCTCCATGCGTTCGAAAATCCAAATATAACTTCACAGTTGGTCTTCCTTATCTGTGATTCCACAACTGTGGGTTCAACCAACCATGGATCATGCCGTACTGTGGTATGTATTTAGTGAAAAAATCTGTGTGTAAGTGGACTCATGCAGCTCAAACCCAAGTTGTTCAAGGGTCCACTGTATATACATAGCAAACAAATTAGCATAGGCAATCTAAGCCACCAGTAATGACAACAATAAGTGTTAATGATAACACTGGTAATAATAATAACAGTAATAATAATGACTTCTTACTTATTGAATGCCTCTTATGGCCAGATGTTGTGTTAAATGCTACACAAATATTATACTATTCAAATTAATCTCATATATCCTGAAAGAAGTATTATATCTCTTACTTTAAGATAAGGAAACTGAGGATCAGAGAGGTTGACTAATTTGCCCAAGGTCACACAGCTGGTAGAGAGCAGAGTTGCACATTACTGGATTGTGAAAAAAGGCTGCGACAATGATAATAACAAGAAGCCTCCTGGGCTCATGAGCCAGGAGGACCTGGGCTGCAGGACGAGGACAATTCACCATCAGATAGATAGAGGTGAATGAGCACACAGTTAGTGCCAAGAGGGGCAGGCAGCCCTGCAGCCCCTTCTTGCCCACTCCATTTGCCCCACACACCCTGAGGCAAGCACAGACCTACAGGAGAAATGAGGGGGCTTCAGAGAGAGTCAAAACTGTGGGTCCTATGGAGCTGCAGCTGCTGCTCTTGGTGACATTGTCGTGGTGACAGGGTCTACCATTTCTCTGGGGGCTTATGGAGGCCTCCCTGAAGCATCCAGGGTCAGACATTGCATTTCCTTTGGTTTTGAGGCATCTCATTCAATAAACTTGCTCCCATCACCAAAGAGGGAATAATAAAGGCTTTTCTTCCCCTTCCTGCCTGCCCAAGACACTTATCTTCACTGGCCCAAGATCTCAGCCAGTGCTACCAGGGGGCTGGGGGAATTCTTTATGATGTGCACCTGGGTGAAGCAGAGCATGTTTAGCTTCTGTGTGGATAGTCTGTTCTCTACATCCTGCTATGGCCAGACCACTTTCCTAGTCATATAGGGCCCCCTCCCCTCTTTTTAATGGAAGCCTTGTGCTCATCTCACTAAAGTCTGGGTTGGCCAAAGTCATGATTCTTAATTTGGAGGATGGCAATCTGAGGACGCATTGTTGCTTCTGCCTCAAATACACTGGAAATCACTACATAGAAGCTGTGAGTGAGTCTGCTTCCCTCAGGGCTGTGGCCAGCTTGTCCTTTTCTGTCATCATGACTCACTGAGGATGTCCACCTTTTGGGTCCCTGAGCTGTGCCCTGGGCACTCGCCAGGCGTGTTTTTAGCAGGTTTCTCAAGCCTGGCTTCCTGCCCAGAATCTCCACGGAAACCTTGGTATCCTGCCTGTGATTTGGCTGGAATCAGAAAGAACTAAATTTGGCTTAGTGGCCCACATCCCAAATGCCCTCATTTCACAGGACATCCGGCTTTTTTTCTGCTTTCCTGAGCAGGACCCGTGAAGTTGCTCTCAAGCTCTGCTGCCCACAAGACTCCCGTTGCCTTCCTCACAGACTCTCTCCCTGGGCGGCAGATCCAGGTTGATAGCTCTTTATTGGTATTAGAGGATATTAATTCATAGCACCTGCCTCTCCTCTAGATGAGGAATAAATGAAAAAGACCCAGTTGTCAAAGACCAAAACACTAGCTGTAGCACTGCTAAACAAGACTCGAGAAGGCAGCTTGGACCTGCAACCTAAATGGCTTCCTCGCCATTCATCTAAGAGTAGTTTTCAGCCAGAGCAGCTGGACAATTACAGGACTGAACCCCATCCTGCTCCAGAGGCAAGATCTTCCCTTGGTGGGCGGGGGGCTCACAAGATTGAGAAAAACATGTGGAGACTACAGGGAGGCAAAGAGAGACAGAGGTGAGGCCCCACTAGCCCCTCCCAATCAGGAACCAGGGACAAAGAGTCTAACCTGATACCATTCACTACTCCTGGGAAGACAGAGGGGAAGAAGGGAAAATGCAGTGACTTCCTTGCTACTTCAGAAAAGGAAGAGTTCCTAAATTTGTGGGCTGGTGGGAACCCAGGGAAGGGAGAACAGCAAGCACCACCCACCCCACTCTGAACGCCCATCCCTACACACATCCAAGAGTTGTATGGGCAAGCAACAAAAAGGAAGACTCTGGAGGGAAATAAGAATGGCAAGGAAGAAAAAAGTGGCCACCCAAAAAGTGCAAGGATAGAAGGAAATATTAGAAATATGAAACATCCTGAAGAATGATTCAAGGATCTAAATATCTACTATCTTGTAGCTAGTTTTAAAGTTACTGAATATTATGCACTGAGGTGTAGACACACTAAGGTTACAGAGGAAAGAGTGAAGGAGAAGAATGGTTGACATGCTCAGGTCACAACCCGTACACTCAAAAATATACCTTTCATGAGTTTTGCTGAGACTGAAATTTTTTTAAATGAACGATACTTTTTGTTAAAGCAGTTAAGAAGTAAGATCATATCTTCATTATTCAATGAGTTCAGGATTTTAAAATTACTAAAATAACCAGATTAACCCATTTTTCAATATGGCACTGTTCATCTCCTCTGAAAATGCTGTGAGTTTAGAAATGGCATTGCCAGGTCAAAGGGAAATGTTGCACCTTGGATAAAATAACCAGTGATCTCATATCAGGAGCTGCCAACAACTCCCACCAATGGGAGGATTTCCTTCATGCCCAAAGAAATCACAGATTTTGTATAGTAGGAGATCAGGAGGGTGGGAATTGAGCCAGTATTTAACAGTGAGCACTGCTAGTAGGCCTCTCCGGGGGTGTTCTAATAAGGCCACACAAACTTGGAAGCAAAAAAAAACTTGTTTAGGACAGCTGGCTACTCTTGGATGAGTCAGGTTGCAACCAACTTGAAAATATATAGACTTGGTAAGAAGAGCAGTACACACTTGACAGAATTCTCCATTAATACTATTTTTAAAAATACCTAGCAACTTAACATTTAAAAAAAAATAACTTGGTATTCTTTGCATACAAGTGTGAGCCATTAGAGGAAAAGTTTATGGCAGCTCCATTCCTCAGTGAGCTCATAAAAATATGAATAGAGAGACACTTGCTTTTACATGTAGGGTTAAAGCTAGCACATCAAAATGGAAACAATGTTTTGCAAAGTTTTCCTCTCAGGATTAGCGTAGCTCTTTGAAAGTTGGTTGTATACAAAGGAACTTTCTTCTGATTTTGGAGGAGATAAATAATTCAAGCCTTTTGATTTCCATGCAGGAACACAGCAGACAAATCACATTTAAACATATTATAGGGCAGGACTTAGGATAATCTTTCTGTATTACAAATCAGATGTATTTAAATGGACCATTGGATTATTACATGTACATGCTTATGTGATTACATTGTAAAATATTTTAGTACACATTTGCTGGCATCTCTGTCCCCTTTGCTGGCTTTGAAGAAGCAAGCAGTCATCTCGGGGAGCCCCATGTGGGAAGAAACTATGGGATACCTCAAGGAGTTAAGGGTAGTGTACAGCCTTCATCCAGTAAGGAAATGAAACAGATGTAAGGATCTGAATGCTGCCAACAACTACACGAGCTTGGAAGTGGATCCTTCCACAGGCGAGTCTTGAATGAGACCACATCCCTGGCTGACATCTGGATTGCAGCCTTGTAAGACCCTGAAGCAGAGAACCCACTTACACCTAGAATCCTAACTCACAGCATCTGTGAGATAATAAATGTGTGTTGCTTTAAGCTGCTAAGTTTGTGGAAATATTGTTAGACAGTAATAAAAAACTAATATAATCTATTTCCTACAGTGGAATGACAGTCAGTCGTTGGTGTTGGGATATTTTTAGGGAAGTCCATGAAAAAGTCAAATGGGCAGTTAGTGGTATAAACATGTCAAGTTACAGTTAAAATGATGCCAAGTGTCTAACTCAAACAAGGACCTATTCACCACGTAGGCTGTAGGAGGGTTGGACATTTAGAAGGTCTTCATACTCTTGCCACAATGCATACACACCTTGGAGATATAGAACTCTATACTCCATGAGAGACCAGACAATTGACTCTCTGCAATATGTTCTCATGAAGCTTTGAAAGAACACAAGCAAGGCTCCATTTCCCACATAGTTCTTATTAGACCGAAAAGACACCTTTAAAAATTAACCATAATGCAAATGCAGAATCAGTAGGTACATCTTTCTCATTCCTTAAAACGAAGAACAGACTTCTTCAAAACAGAGGTTCAAAGGTCACTATTTTTCTTCTTTGTTAGCAACATAACATGATGTGGAGTGAAGAAACTATAGAAGAAAAAACTGCTTAAAGCAAATTCTCTTCACCCTATTTTGTTTTCTGCATCTGGAGCATGACTTCTCCAGGTTAATGGTGCTGCCGGATCAAGAGGTCCTTGGGAGCAACCCAATACAGCTGCAAAGAGCTCTCACTGCCTCCCGTGACCATGAGAGAGAGAGGCCCACAGAGACCCTAATCTCACGTTCCCCTGTGGGAGAGCAGACAGCCAAGCTTTTTTCCTAACCTGAGGGTAGGTATATTACAAAGCTTGACTGAATTCAACTTTCAAATGGGAACCAGGACCTTTGATTTGTCGAGACATCTACCCTGCTTGGAGAAGATCAAACTGTGTGTAAATGAGGGAGAATTGTGTGAACTGGCCAGGATAACCCTGAATCTAAAGTAATGCTGGAGGGTGGGATGAGGTCTCCTAGCTCTTTGAAAGCCACAGAACCAGTTTAGAGCATTGTTTGGAAATCAAAGTACAAACTAGCTCTAGAATGGTTCGTGGGTCTCAGTGTTTAATCCTAGCTTGAACTGATTGGAAAGGCTGGTCTGATTATGGCCTAGAGAAGCAACTTGAAGGTGAATCCACTGGGATGGAAGAGTGATACAGGTCACGTGTGCTTGGAAGCCCAAGGACAGTGAGTGAGCCAGTGGCGGGGAGGTGTGACTGTCTCCAAGTATGCACAGGACAGCCCTACAGGAAGGGAACAGACTGCCTTCCAAACAATTTTAACCTCTGTTGAAAAAAAACTTCTTTTGTTTGACCAGCACAGTCAAGGCTAAAAATTAACACCTTTCTAAGCAGAATAAGGCAAAGTGTAATTTGGTTTTGTGTTTGTTAGTTATTTTGCTGGCTTTGTTTTCACGTATCACCCAGAAGCCTCTGGGCTTGTGGGCTTTTACGAAGAATTCTTGCAACATTTAATCCCAAGCAACGCAATTTTGGCTAACATCCAGCAGTTTAAGTAGCTGTTGAAGAAAAATGCCATTTTAAAGCAAACCAGTGTAGAAAATCATTTACTGTATTTTGCTTATCAGAAGAGCTCCACAGTCATTTAGACATATGATTGCAAGTTATTCTTCCCACATTGGCACTGGTCTGGCCACAGATTCACCAGATTTTCCATCTTCAGTGTGGCCCCCAGGCATTTTGCCCTCTGTGGCAGTCTTCCAGGACGAACCTGAGGTATCCACAAAGGCATCTAAACTTTGACTTTAGCTTCACTATTATAATACTTTAATTACCAAAGCCTTAGAGAAAGAACCCACTGAGTTCAACTGCAAAACTTTCAAATCTACAAATTTCCATTACTGCCCATTGCTAATTCCCCTGCAGGTGGCCCACAGAGCAGCTGGGAGGGAGCAACAAATTTTGCTGCCCTTTTTCTTATGCTGTTTTTCAATGAAACTTTTTGGATCTAAAAAGCAAGCTTCCTACTGGCCTGTGTCTTCCCCATTTCTATTTCTAAAGGATTACCAACTACTTAAGCCTGTCTTTTCTAAGAATCTAACCTTCTTGCACTACATCCCAGGCCTCCAGGGAACGTTTCCGTGGTTCACTGGAGCAAGTGAAGGGAAGGAAAGAGGCCAGCTATCACAAGCAGATTGTGACTCACTTCCTGCAGCATAACTGGGCTCCTGGAGTCCCTAGGGGGTCCGTCCACAGAAGCAATCCAAAGTCCTGGAGAAACACATGTTTATGGTTTATCCATTCAATAGAATATTATGCAGGCATTCAAATGAGTTGGTAGAGGCATGTCCAACTTCAGGGAAAGCTGTCCACAGAGTGTTGTTAATGATAATCTTCTACCTGGAGGTTTGGAGAGCATAGGTTCAAATAAAACAAAAAAGTCTAAAAGAATACATACCCAAGTAGCAGCCATGGCTATTTCCAGGTTGAGGTACAATGTCTTCCTTTCTTCCTTCTCTCCCTTCCTCCTTCCTTCTTTCCTTTCTCCCTTCATTTTGAATTTTCTCAATATTCTCCAATGAGCATTTCTGACTTTAGGCATTTTCAAAAATGTTCATTGGGTTCTCTGGGTACCACTGAGTGGATGTTCAGACCCTAAAGCCTCTTCCTGTTCTGACCTTGCCCTGCAGCCCGGTATGGCCTCTGGGACTTGCTACTTTGGCTCTGCAGTAAAATCAGACCTGGTACCTACTGTCCAAGTGACCTTGGGAAATTTGGTTACTCAATGGCCCTCATCTTTCTTGTCTATGAAATAAGGAACTTAACACTCAAGCACTGCTGTCAAACGAGGGAATCGTATATTATCCAATGAGGCCAAATGAGACAGTAAATGGAAAAGTGTTTGTCAGCTGTAACCCATGTGCAATTGTTAGCTCTCATCATAGTTTCCTTGCTGTCCACACAGGAATAGGAGGGGTTGAGAGGACCCAAGCCCAGCATGGCAGGACTGCTCCTTACAAGTGGCTTAGGGGTGTGTGGTGGTATAATCATTCATTTTTGACAGAAATGCTGTTACTGAAATCAAATTTCCCTAGTTGTCTCAGCAATGTTTTTCTAGTCATTTTTTCCCAGTTGAGTGTTTAATGATAAAGGCTTGTAGAAACACTAGCTGTGAAGCATGAGGAAAGCGGTCTACAAGTAGAAGAACAGCTTATGAAAAGTCCTGAGATGTAACCGAATGTGGGTCCTGGCTACAAGGAGAATTGTAGTAGCAGGGCGGCAACACATTCAAAAGCCAGATTCTCTGAAGATGCCCCAGGAGTCTCTGTGTGAGACTGGTCTTATGCCTGGGGTTAGACTGAAAACAACCATATTAATAAAAACTGCAACTCAGAATCGCCCCTTTGGCAGTGAATTATTGACCCCATGAAGAATATTAGCATAAACGAATGAGCTTCACTACAAAAGAAAAAAATGTAAATAAATCTTGCTTGTTACTCATATGTCTATACCCTGCTTCCTTACAATGTAGTCATAGATAAATTCATTTATACTTAGAAGCTTTCTGACAGAAGTTCTAAAAGCATATGCAGTGATAGGTAAGAAGTATAGTGTCTCATCTACTTCAGCACACAGACACACGTTAAAGCCCTGTGGACTTTATTTTTCAAAGAAAAGTTCCTGAAGTTGTGCAAAGAAAACTCAGAAATCTTTCCTCTAGATTCACCAAGCGTTAACATCTTGCCTCATTTGCTTTATCTCTTTCTCTGTCTCTATTCATAGTTTTGCTGTTGTAGTTGAACCTTTAGAAAGAAAGTTGTGAATTTTATTTCTTATGGGTCTTTCTTCATTAATCTCAATGCTGGAAATTTGTTTCCCCAAAGCTAAAAACATGTTGGCGTTTTCAGCTTCCTTTGAAACTCTGCCTCCATTTAACTTTTCAAACAGCTGGTAGAAGGTCTCTTTGCGATTGTGTTCTTCGGTTCCGAGCCTACCCTTGCCCCTTCACGTCCATGTGCCCTTTAAAAGGCCACTGAACCTTTCTCAAGCTTAGTTTTCATATCTGTTGGGGATGCAATTATATCTATGTCCTTGTACTGCAGTGAGGATTAAATTAAATAGCACGGAAAGCACTTTGTAAGCTACAAGTTTTCTGTGTATTTCGGAAATGTTATTCACAGTGCCAATGAACTCACACTGACTTAGGTTCTCCGGCTTATGAATTAGCCCTAAACCACGTTTTAGGCATTTGCTGGCGCCTGCAGGAGAGCAGGCGTTTGCAGGTGCTCAAGAAGCCACCAGGGAAGGCAGGGAGCTTCTCTGGGCATCTATGATGCAGAACTGTCATCCCTAAGGTGGTGGTTCTCTAACATTAGCGTCAGAATCACTGCAGGGCTGTTAAAAGCCAGACTGCTGGGCCTCTACCCTTAGATTTTGATTCAGGAGGGCTGGGGTGGGCCTGAGAATCGCATTTCTGACTCATTCTCTAGTGATGCTGACCCTGCTGGTTCCAGGACGACACTGTGAGAACCCACTGCTCTAAAACATGGTAAGGCTGGGTAGATTTGCTTCACACGTGCTTATATGTAGGAAAAGCTAAGGTCTATAGAAACGCTTCACACTCTAAAAGTGGTGCTTTGCAAACCCTAATGGGCGTGCAAGTCACCTACACACTCTTTCTATTTGTGGATTTTGCTTCATTAGGTTTAAGGTGCGCTCCTGAGTCTTGTTTCTAAAAGCACACAGGTGATGCTTATGGTGCTGGTCTGCTGACCATACTTTGACTAACAAGGCTGAAAGGTACAGCGCATGGCCACGCATTTGATTTCTATTAAAGAAGAAAGAGAAGAGGCTGCTCCCTATTTATTCCTAAAAACCCCAAGCTTCCTACTCTCAGCCAGTAGCCTGCACCAACTTTCGGCTAGCATGGACCCCACGTCCAGCCCTGCAGGAGCCAAGGTATGTCCTGTTGTTTTGTTTTACTTACCTTATGGAATAATATGTTAGAAAGAGCTTATATAAGAACATACAATACAAAAAGATAACTGAAAAAATTCCACTGTGCGTCCATGGCTCTCGCCTGCCAAAGAGACAAAACTAGTTCATGAGAGGGGACCAAGCGGCATTACTAACCCATCATTTAAAATGCCTTCTGAATTCAATCATCATTCTCTTGCTTAACTTAAAATTTTAAAATGTCATCTCAAATATTTTGCATTGTGTGTGTGTGTGTGTGTGTGTGTGTGACAGTCAGAAGAACTGTTCAGAGGCAGAACAATTAGAATTTGTCAGTGATTTGAATAAATAGAAATAAGAATATATAAATTAAAAAACAAACAGTGGCAGATATCAAGCATTGGTGACCTTGAAAAGATACTGCTTTTATTCAGAGAAGGTGGGAATTAGCAAGGGGGAGCAGGTTTGGGGGAAATGAAAAGGGAGAGGAATAATAATAAACTATAATTCATACAGTTTGGGACTTGGTAAGTTTGGGGCTCCTTGGATTTTTTCAGTAATTGGTTGGAAATGTAGGGGTGTAGTTTGTGGAGGCTGAGGGACGAGAATTTAAGAAAAGTAGGTGTGGCAATCACCATTGCCAAATGCTGCTGGTGTGATGATGCATGTGAGTTGAACAGTGCAACCCTGTACATGATAACGAGCAGTTTTGAAAAGGCAATTTTGATAGAACGGTTCTGCTAAAGTTCAGAGTTAAGTAGTGGTAGTAAGGCGCTGGAAGGTGGATCTCATGTAAGTCACTCTTCCCTGTAGTCGGTGGAAAGCAGTAAGGAAATTTAATCTCAAACCAACGCTTATGTGAATCAGCTGGGGAGCTTGTTATAGCACAGATTGCTGGGCTCCATCCAGAGTTTCTGACTGTATGGGTCAGATGTGAAGCCTGAGAATGTGCAATTCTAATACATTCCCAGTACTGGTGCTGCAAGGTTGGGGACCACGCTTTGGAAATCATTGATTTAGATCAGGCTTTTGCAACCTTGGCACTATTGCCATTTTAGACCAGGTAATTCTTTATCGTGCAGAGCTGTCCCATGCTTTATAGGATGTGTAACAACATATCTGGCCTCTACCCACTAGATGCCAGTGGCACCCCCAAGATGCTACAACTAAAAATATTTATAGGCATTACCAAATGTGCCCTGAGGGTCAAAATTGCCCCCAGTTGGGAACCACAACTCTAGATAATTCAACACATCTGAAAAGACTATCTGTGAGCAAATCCAGAACCCCTGAGGGGGCCTGGTCTGAAAAATGAAGATACACGTGAAACAATGAAACAGAGTAGTAATCCATGCTCTTCGAAATTAAATGACCAAATTATGATGAGGGCTCAATTTTTGGCTTTTAGTGTATTAACCCCAAATAATCAGCTTGGAACTAACCTGCACTGTAATTCCAAGTTGCTTTCAGGTTTCTGCATCCTGGAGCCCTGAAAATCATTTCTAGTAAATTACCCCCCGGTTCATGAATGTCCCTTTGTCTTCTAAAATGTGGGCTTCCGGCTCACTACCTCACTTACATTTAAGTGTCTTTAATTATGACTTTCTTATTTGGAAGGCCCTGCCATTTATTAGACAAAGCAATGTTCTGCACCAAGTTAGTTTAAATATTCCATGCTCCAAAGTTTTGTTTAATGTCTTTTTGTGTGTGACTTCTAGGCAGCATATAGTTGAGTCTTGCTTTTTTGTTTAATCCAATCTGACAGTTTTTAAATGGGGTGTTTAGACCCATTAGTCCCATTTATACATAATATTATTACTATTAGAGTTTGGTTTAAATCTACCAACTTGCTCTTTGCTTTCCATTTGTTTCATTTGTTTATTGTCTTTTTCCTTTTCTCTGATACATTATTTGAAAATTTAACAAGTATTTTATAAGACGACACCACCTGACATAAAATTACCCATTTTGAAGTGAACAATTCAGTGGCATTTATTACACTCAAAGCGTTTTGCAACCATGACCTCTAGTTAGTTCTGAAACATTTTAATTACCCAAAATAAATCCCTTACCTATTGAACAGTTACTCTCCATTCCCCCCTGGCAACCGCCAATTTACTTTCTGTTTCCGTTGATTTATCTATTCTCGATATTTCACATACATGGAATAATAGAACATGTGACTTTGTGTCTGTCTCCTTTCACTTAGTGTACTATGTTTGAGGTTCATCCACACTGCAGCACGTAGCAGCACTTCATTCCATTTTGTGGCTGATTAATAGTCTATGAATTGATGTACCATAATTTGCTTATCCATTCATCTGTTAATGAACATGTTATTTCCACCTTTTGCCTATTGTGAATAATGCTGCTATGAAAATTTGCATACAAGTATTTGTTTAAGTACCTGTTTTCAAAACTTTGTGTAGAGACCTAAGACTGAAACTTCTGGGTTGTAGGGTAACCGTTTAACTGTGGAAAAACAGCTTGGCAATTTCTCAAAGTGTTTACACCATTTTATATTCCCACCAGCAATATTCAATTCCTCTGTATCTTAACCGACACTTGTTACTTTCCATTTTCTTGATTATCACCTATTTAGCAGGTGTAAAGTGATATCACATTGTGGTTTTAATTTGTATTTCCCTAATGACTAATTGTGATGTATAATAAGAAATATATATTCGGTCTTTGTCCCATTTCTGGCACAGAGCTTCTGAACCCTCAATTTCCTAACTGAGGTGAGCAATAAAGGTTCTTTTGTTACGAGGTGAATTTTGGACCTCATCTAAGGATGGGGACTGGTTGCCAGGGGAACCAACCAAGTGATTAGAAGGTTGGAACTTTCAGTCCCACCTCCTGACCTCTGGAGAGGGGAAAGGGCTGGAGGTTAAAGCAATTACCAATTGCCAATAATTTCATCAATCACGCCATGTAAGGAAGCCTCCATAAAACCCCAAAAGGTCAGGGTTTGAAGAGAGTCTTTGTTAATGCACACGTGGAGGTGCTGGGAGAGTGCAGTCTGGAGAGGGCATGGAAGCTCCCTGCCCGCCCCATACCTTGCCCTGTGCATTTCTTCCATCCTTCTGTTCCTGAGTTATATCCTTCTATAACAAATAGTAATCTAATAAGTAAAATGTTTCTCTGAATTCAATGAGACACTCTAGCAAATTAATTGAACCCAAGGAGGTGGTTGTAGGAATCTCCAGTCTGTAGCTGATCAGTCGGAAGCACAGAGCTTGCAACTGGGATCAGAAGTGGGGCTATGGGGGACAGTCCTGTAACACTGAATCCTTAACCTGTGGAATCTGTTGCTACCTCCAGGTAAATAATGTGGATAGGTAATGTCAGAATTGAGTTGAATTCTTGGATATGCTGCTGGTGTCCAAGAACTGTTTCTCAGTGTGTGGGGAAAGCCCCCCACCCAACACACACACACACACACACACACACACACACACACACATACACACACACACACACACACACACATTGGAATTTGAGTCTCGGAATGCCAAAAGACTAATTATGATGAGCGTTTTTTTATGTGCTTATTGACCATTTGTGTACATCTTTTTTTGAGAAATGTTTTTTCAAATATTTTACCAATTTTAAATTGAGTTGTTTGTTTTGGTGAGTTGTAAAAGATTTTACATATTCTATTTACCAGACCCTTATGAGATATACAATTTGCAGATTGTTCTCCCATTCAGTGGGTTGTATTTTCACTCGCTTTATTGTGCCCTTTGATGCACAAATGTTTTAATTGTCATAAAATCCATTTTACCTATCCTTTTTCTTTTTTTGCTTTCATTTATTTATTATTATTTTTTTACATCCTTATTGGAGTATAATTACTTTACAATGGTGTGTTAGTTTCTGCTTTATAAAAAAGTGAATCAGTTATACATATACATATGTTCCCATATCTCTTCTCTTTTGCGTCTCCCTCCCTCCCACCCTTCCTATCCCACCCCTCTAGGTGGTCACAAACCACCGAGCTGATCTCCCTGTGCTATGCAACTGCTATGCACTAGCTATCTATATTACGTTTGGTAGTGTATATATGTCCATGCCACTCTCTCACTTTGTCACACTTACCCTTCCCCCTCCCCATATCCTCAAGTCCATTCTCTAGTAGATTTGTGTCTTTATTCCTATCTTACGCCTAGGTTCTTCATGACATTTTTTTTTCTTAAATTCCATATATAATATGTGTTAGCATATGGTATTTGTCTTTCTCTTTCTGACTTACTTCACTCTGTATGACAGACTCTAGGTCTATCCACCTCATTACAAATAGCTCAATTTCGTTTCTTTTTAATGGCTGAGTAATTTCCATTGTATATATGTGCCACATCTTCTTTATCCATTCATCCGATGATGGGCACTTAGATTGTTTCCATCTCCGGGCTATTGTAAATAGAGCTGCAATGAACATTTTGGTACATGACTCATTTTGAATTATGGTTTTCTCAGGGTATATGCCCAGTAGTGGGATTGCTGGGACATAAGGTAGTTCTATTTCTAGTTTTTCAAGGAACCTCCATACTGTTCTCCATAGTGGCTGTACCAATTCACATTCCCACCAGCAGTGCAAGAGTGTTCCCTTTTCTCCACACCCTCTCCAGCATTTATTGTTTCTAGATCTTTTGATGATGGCCATTCTGACTGGTGTGAGATGATATCTCATTGTAGTTTTGATTTGCATTTCTCTAATGATTAATCATGTTGAGCATTCTTTCATGTGTTTGTTGGCAATCTGTATATCTTCTTTGGAGAAATGTCTATTTAGGTCTTCTGCCCATTTTTGGATTGAGCTGCATGAGCTGCTTATAAATTGTGGAGATTAATCCTTTGTCAGTTGCTTCATTTGCAAATATTTTCGCCCATTCTGAGGGTTGTCTTTTGGTCTTGTTTATGATTTCCTTTGCTGTGCAAAAGCTTTGAAGTTTCCTTAGGTCCCATTTGTTTACTTTTGTTTTTATTTCCATTTCTCTAGGAGGTGGGTCAAAAAGGATCTTGCTGTGATTTATGTCATAGAGTGTTCTGCCTGTTTTCCTCTAAGAGTTTGATAGTTTCTGGCCTTACATTTAGGTCTTTAATCCATTTTGAGCTTATTTTTGTGTATGGTGTTAGGGAGTGATCTAATCACATACTTTTACATGTATCTGTCCAGTTTTCCCAGCACCACTTATTGAAGAGGCTGTTCTTTCTCCACTGTACATTCCTGCCTCCTTTATCAAAGATAAGGTGACCATATGTGTGTGGGTTTATCTCTGGGCTTTCTATCCTGTTCCATTGATCTTTCTGTTTTTGTGCCAGTACCATATTGTCTTGATTACTGTAGCTTTGTAGTATAGTCTGAAGTCAGGGAGTCTGATTCCTCCAGCTCCGTTTTTCTTTCTCAAGATTGCTTTGGCTATTCGGGGTCTTTTATGTGTCCATAGAAATTGTGAAATTTTTTGTTCTGGTTCTGTGAAAAATGCCAGTGGTAGTTTGATAGGGATTGCATTGAATCTGTAGATTGCTTTGGGTAGTAGAGTCATTTGCACAATGTCAATTCTTCCGATCCAATAACATGGTATATCTCTCCATCTATTTGTATCATCTTTAATTTCTTTCATCAGTGTCTTATAATTTTCTGCATACAGGTCTTTTGTCTCCTTAGGTAGGTTTATTCCTAGATATTTTATTCTTTTTGTTGCAATGGTAAATGGGAGTGTTTTCTTGATTTCACTTTCAGATTTTTCATCCGTAGTGTATAGGAATGCCAGAGATTCTGTGCATTAATTTTGTATCCTGCTACTTTATCAAATTCATTGATTAGCTCTAGTAGTTTTCTGGTAGCATCTTTAGGATTCTCTATATATTAGTATCATGTCATCTGCAAACAGTGACAGCTTTACTTCTTCTTTTCCGATTTGGATTCCTTTTATTTCCTTTTCTTCTCTGATTGCTGTGGCTAAAACTTCCAAAACTATGTTGAATAAGAGTGGTGAGAGTGGGCAACTTTGTCTTGCTCCTGATCTTAGTGGAAATGCTTTCAGTTTTTCACCATTGAGGACAATGTTGGCTGTGGGTTTGTCATATATGGCCTTTATTATGTTGAGGAAAGTTCCCTCTATGCCTACTTTCTGCAGGGTTTTTATCATGAATGGGTGTTGAACTTTGTCAAAAGCTTTCTCTGCATCTATTGAGATGATCATATGGTTTTTCTCCTTCAGTTTGTTAATATGCTTTATCACATTGATTGATTTGTGTATATTGAAGAATCCTTGCATTCCTGGAATAAACCCCACTTGATCATGGTGTATGATCTTTTTAATATGCTGTTGGATTCTGTTTGCTCGTATTTTGTTGAGGATTTTTGCATCTATGTTCATCAGTGATATTGGCCTGTAGTTTTCTTTCTTTGTGACATCCTTGTCTGGTTTTGGTATCAAGGTGATGGTGGCCTCGTAGAATGAGTTTGGGAGTGTTCCTCCCTCTGCTATATTTTGGAAGAGTTTGAGAAGGATAGGTGTTAGCTCTTCTCTAAATGTTTGATAGAATTTGCCTCTGAAGCCATCTGGTCCTGGGCTTTTGTTTGTTGGAAGATTTTTAATCACAGTTTCAATTTCAGTGCTGTGATTGGTCTGTTCATATTTCTGTTTCTTCCGGATTCAGCCTTGGCAGGTTGTGCATTTCTAAGTATTTGTGCATTTCTTCCAGGTTGTCTATTTTATTGGCATAGAGTTGCTTGTAGTAATCTCTCATGACCTTTTGTATTTCTGCAGTGTCAATTGTTACTTCTCCTTTTTCATTTCTAATTCTATTGATTTGAGTCTTCTCCCTTTTTTTCATGATGAGTCTGGCTAGTGGTTTATCAATTGTGTTTATCTTCTCAAAGAACCAGCTTTTAGTTTTATTGATCTTTGCTATCGTTTCCTTCATTTCTTTTTCATTTATTTCTGATCTGATTTTTATGATTTCTTTCCTTCTGATAACTTTGGAGATTTTTGTTCTTCTTTCTCTAATTGCTTTAGGTGCAAGGTTAGGTTGTTTATTTGAGATGTTTCCTGTTTCTTAAGGTAGGATTGTATTGCTATATACTTCCCTCTTACAACTGCTTTTGCTGCATCCCACAGGTTTGGGGTCGTCATGTCTCCATTGTCATTTGTTTCTAGGTATTTTTTGTTTCATCTTTGATTTCTTCAGTGATCACTTCGTTATTAAGTAGTGCTTTGTTTAGCCTCCATGTGTTTGTATTTTTTACAGATCTTTTCTTGTAATTGATATCTAGTCTCATAGCGTTGTGGTCGGAAAAGATACTTGATACAATTTCAATTTTCTTAAATTTGCCAAGGCTTGATTTGTGTCCCAAAGTATGATCTGTCCTGGAGAATGTTCCATGAGCACTTGAGAAAAATGTGTATTCTGTTGTTTTTGGATGGAATGTCCTATAAATATCAAGTCCATCCTGTTTAATGTATCATTTAAAACTTGTGTTTCCTTATTTATTTTCATTTTGGATGATCTGTCCATTGGTGAAAGTGGGGTGTTAAAGTCCCCTACTATGAATGTGTTACTGTCGATTTCCCCTTTTATGGCTGTTAGTATTTGCCTTACGTATTGAGGTGCTCCTATGTTGGGTGCATAAATATTTACAATTGTTATATCTTCTTCTTGGATCGATCCCTTGATCATTATATAGTGTCCTTCTTTGTCTCTTCTAATAGTCTTTATTTTAAAGTCTATTTTGTCTGATATGAGAATTGCTACTCCAGCTTTCTTTTGGTTTCCATTTGCATGGAATATCTTTTTCCATCCCCTTACTTTCAGTCTGTATGTGTCTCTAGGTCTGAAGTGGGCCTCTTGTAGATAGCATATATATGGGTCTTGTGTTTGTATCCATTCAGCCAATCTGTGTCTTTTGGTGGGAGCATTTAGTCCATTTACATTTAAGGTAATTATCGATATGTATGTTCCTATTCCCATTTTCTTAATTGTTTTGGGTTCATTATTGTCTTTTCCTTCTCTTGTGTTTCTGGCCTAGAGAAGTTCCTTTAGCATTTTTGTAAAGCTGGTTTGATGGTGCTGAACTCTCTCAGCTTTTGCTTGTCTGTAAAGGTTTTAATTTCTCCATCAAATCTGAATGAGATCCTTGCTGGGTAGAGTAATCTTCGTTGCAGGTTTTTCTCCTTCATCACTTTAAATATGTCCTGCCAGTCCCTTCTGGCTTGCAGAGTTTCTGCTGAAAGATCAGCTGCTAACCTTATGGGGATTCCCTTGTGTGTTATTTGTTGTTTTTCCCTTGCTGCTTTTAATATGCTTTCTTTGTATTTAATTTTTGACAGTTTGTTTAATATGTGTCTTGCCGTATTTCTCCTTGGATTTATCCTGTATGGGACTCTCTGTGCTTCCTGGACTTGATTAACTATTTCCTTTCCCATATTAGGGAAGTTTTCAACTATTATCTCTTCAAATATTTTCTTAGTACCTTTCTTTTTCTCTTCTTCTTCTGGAGCCCTGATAATTCGAATGTTGGTGTGTTTAATGTTGTCCCAGAGGTCTCTGAGACTGTCCTCAGTTATTTTCATTCTTTTTTTCTTTATTCTGCTCTGTAGTAGTTATTTCCACTATTTTATCTTCCAGGTCACTTATCCGTTCTTCTGCCTCAGTTATTCTGCTATTGATCCCATCTAGAGTATTTTTAATTTCATTTATTGTGTTGTTCATCATTGCTTGTTTCATCTTTAGTTCTTCTAGGTCCCTGTTAAATGTTTCTTGCATTTTGTCTATTCTATTTCCAAGATTTTGGATCATCTTTACTATCATTATTCTGAATTCTTTTTCAGGTAGACTGCCTATTTCCTCTTCATTTCTTAGTTCTGGTGGTTTTCTTGCTCCTTCATCTGCTGTGTGTTTTTCTGTCTTCTCATTTTGCTTATCTTACTGTGTTTGGGGGTCTCCTTTTTGCAGGCTGCAGGTTCGTAGTTCCTGTTGTTTTTGGTGTCTGTCCCCAGTGGCTCAGGTTGGTTCAGTGGGTTGTGTAGGCTTCCTGGTGGAGGGGACTAGTGCCTGTGTTCTGGTGGATGAGGCTGGATCTTGTCTTTGTGGTGGGCAGGTCCATGTCTGGTGGTGTGTTTTGGGGTGTCTGTGGATTTATTATGATTTTAGGCAGCCTCTGTGCTAATGGGTGGGGTTGTGTTCCTGTCTTTCTAGTTGTTTGGCATAGGGTGTCCAGCACTGTAGCTTGCTGGTCGTTGAGTGAAGCTGGGTGCTGGTGTTGAGATGTAGGTCTCTGGGAGATTTTTGCCATTTGATACTTGGAGCTGGGAGGTCTCTTGTGGACCAGTGTCCTGAAGTTGGCTCTCCCAACTCAGAGGCACAGCACTGACCACTGGCTGCAGCACCAAGAGACTTTCATCCACACGGCTCAGAATAAAAGGGAGAAAAAGTAGAAAGAAAGAAAGAGGATAAAAGAAAATAAAATAAAGGTAAAATAATTAAAATCAGAAAATCATTATTAAGAAAAAAATTGTTTTAAAAAGTAAAAAAGAAAGGACGGATAGAACCCTAGGACAAATGGTGAAAGCAAAGCTATACAGACAAAATCTCACACAGAAGCATAGATATACACACTCACAAAAAGAGGAAAAGGGGAAAAAATAATAAATCTTGCTCTCGAAGTCCACCTCCTCAATTTGGGAGGATTCTTTGTCTATTCATGTATTCCACAGATGCAGGCTACATCAAGTTGATTGTGGAGATTTAATCCGCTGCTTCTGAGGCTGCTGGGAGAGATTTCCCTTTCTCTTCTTTGTTCGCAGAGCTCCTGGGTTTCAGCTTTGGATTTGGCCCCGCCTCTGCGTGTAGGTCACCAGAGGGTGTTTGTTCTTCGCTCAGACTGGACGGGGTTAAAGGAGCCACTGATTCGGGGGCTCTGACTCACTCAGGCCGGGGTGAGGGAGGGGTACGGAGTGCAGGGCGAGCCTGCAGTGGCAGAGGCCAGCGTGACGTTGCACCAGCCTGAGGCGCGTGGTGCGTTCTCCCAGGGAAGTTGTCCCTGGATCCCGGGACGCTGGCAGTGGCGGGCTGCACAGGCTCCCCAGAAGAGAGGTATGGATAGTGACCTGTGCTCGCACACAGGCTTCTTGGTGGTGGCAGCAGCAGCCTTAGAGTCTCATGCCCGTCTCTGGGGTCCGCGCTTTTAGCTGCGGCTCGCGCCTGTCTCTGGAGCTCTTTTAAGCAGCGCTCTTAATCCCCTCTCCTCACGTAGCAGGAAACAAAGAGGGTAGAAAAAGTCTCTTGCCTCTTTGGCAGGTCCAGAGTTTTCCCCGGACTCCCTCCCGGCTAGCCGTGGTGCCCTAACCCCCTGTAGGCTGTGTTCACGCCGCCAGTCCTCTCCCTGCGCTCCGACCAAAGCCCAAGCCTCAGTTCCCACCCCCTCCCGCCCCGGCAGGGGAGCAGACAAGCCTCTCGGGCTGGTGAGTGCCGGTAGGCACCGATCCTCTGTGCGGGAATCTCTCCACTTTGCCCTCTGCACCCCTGTTGCTGCGCTCTCCTCCGCGGCTCTGAAGCTCCCCCACTCTGCCACCCACAGTCTCCGCCAGCGAAGGGGCTTCTAGTGTGTGGAAACCTTTCCTCCTTCACAGCTCCCTCCCACTGGTGCAGGTCCCATCCCTATTCTTTTGTCTCTGTTTATCCTTTTTTCTTCTGCCCTACCCAGGTACGTGGAGAGTTTCTTGCCTTTTGGGAGGTCTGAGGTCTTCTGTCAGCATTCAGTAGGTGTTCTGTAGGAGTTGTTCCACGTGTAGATGTATTTCTGATGTATAGTTTATGCTGACTGTTGGTCAGCTTTGGCTCTGCTCCCTTTGTCTTCTTTGCCTTTTTTTCCTTTATTACTCATGCTTTTGCTGTCATAGCTAAGAATCCAGTCCCAAATCTGAAGGTCATGAAAATTTACCTGTATATTTTCTTCTCTAAGTTTCATAGTATTAGCTCTTACATTTAGGTCATTGATAAATTTTGAGTTAATTTTTGTATGTAGTGTTATATCCAGTTGTCCCAGCACCATTTGTTGAAGAGGCTATCCTTTCCCCAGTGAATGGTCTTGGAAACCTGGTCAAAAAACAATTGACCATAAGTATGGGTTTATTTATGGAATCTTAATTTTATTCTATTTGTCCATATGTCTGTTCTTATGCCACTACCACACTGCTTTGATTACTGTAGCTTTGCAGTAAGTTTTGAAAATGGGAACTGTGAATCATCCAACTTTGTCCTTTTTATTCAAGATTATTTTGCCTATTTGGGGTTCCTTGAAATTCCATGTCAGTTTGAACATTGGTGTTCCAATTTTCTCAAAAAATGTCATTGGAATTTTGAAAGGGATTTTTCTAAATATGTAGATGACTTTTGGTAGTATTAAGATCTTAATAATATGTCTTTTAATCCATAAATACAGAATTCTTTCAATTTATTTAGGTCTTCTTACACTGGTAGACAAAAAAATTAATCAAGAGTTGATCTAAGAAAGAGATGGAAAATTTTATTCAGGCCAACCTGAGGATTATAACCCAGGAGATGGTCTTTCAGAAAGTTTGGAGGACTGTTCTGCCTGTTTGAGGTCAAAGCACAATTATATAAGTGTTTGAGACAAAGGGTTATATGTCAAATGAGGTATTACTGACAGTTTACATCCAGATAAACATGTACGGAACGAGTAGTGGATCATAGGTCATCGTGGCCCCTTACAAGATTAAGAAGGAAGGTTATTTCCTAAGGAGGTCTGGTTAATGCAAAAGCACACTACATACTAAAGGGAAAGGAGGAGGCCCAAATGGGCAGAGACAAACTTTATGATTAAACTTTTCTTGTCTTGACATAAAATATGAATTTTATTTCATCACATTATTTCAGCAATGTTTTTAGTTTTCTGTATACAAGTCTTTCATCTCTTTGGCTAAATGTATTCTTAGTTATTTTATCCTTTTGGATGTTATCATAAATGAAATTGTTTTAATTTCCTTTTCATATTGCTCACTGCTGGTGCAAAGAAAAACTGAGTTTTTAGTGTTAATTTTGTAGCTCACAACTTTGCTGAATTTGTTTACTAACTCTAGTAGCTTTTCTGTGGATTCATTGGAATTTTCTATATGTAGGATCATGTCATCTGCAAATAGAGATAGTTTTACTTTTTACTTTCCAATATATTTCTTCTTCTTGTCTAATTGCATTAACTAGAACATCCAGTAAAATGCTGAATGATGGATTTTCTTATTTTGAACCACTTTTTCCTTCCTTGCATAAATCCTTGCCTTTCTGGCATAAATCCTGTCATGATATATAATCTTTTTAATGTGCTATCGGAGTCAGTTTGCTAGTATTTTGTTGAGGATATTTGCACCCGTATTCATAAAGGATATTGATCTGTACAGTTGACCCTTGAACAATGCAGGGATTAATGGCACATTAATACCACCCAGGGAAATTGAAAATCTGCGTATAACTTTATAGTTGGCCCTCTGTATCTGTGGTTCTGTATCCATGGATTCAACCAACCTCAGATAATGCAGTATTATAGTGTGTATTCATTGGAAAAATAATCCACATATAATCAGACCCCAACAGTTCAAACCCGAGGTGTTTAAGGGTCAACTGTATTTTCTTTTCTTGTTATATCTTTATCTAGCTTTGGTATCAGTAATGCTGGCCTCATAGAATGAATTAGGAGGTGTCCCTCATCCTCTATTTCTTCGTAGAGTTTGAGAAGAATTGTTGTTATTTCTTCTTTAAATTTTGGTAGAATTCACCAGTGAAGACATCTGGGTGGTCCTGGAGTTTTGTTTGTTGGGTGGTTTTGATTACTGCTTCATTCTCTTTACTTGTCATAGGCCTGTTGAGATTTTGTCTTCTTGAGTTTTTTTTTAATTTGTAGAAATTTGTCCTTTTCATCTGGAATATCTAATTTGTCAGCATATAATTGTTCATTGTTAGCATATAATTGTTCATAGCATTCTCTTATTTTTATTTCTGTAAGGTTAGTAGTTTCAGTTTCATTTCTGATTTTAATTATTTAGGGGTTTTTTGGTTGTTAGTCTAGCTAATGGTTTTAAAACTTTGTTGATCCTTTCAAAGAACCAGATTTTCCTTTTGTTGATTCTGTGTTTTTCTTTTCTCTATTTCATTACCTTCATTCATGTCTTTATTATTTTCTTCCTTCTGCCATTTTTGGGCTTAATTTGCATCTTTTTTCTAGTTCCTTAATATCAATTTAGGGTATTGATTTGAGATCTTCTTTTTCAGTATTTATTGGTGTTTACTGCAGTCCCTGAGCACTGCCTTTGCTGCATCCCATGTTCATGAAATGAAAGACTTAATATTGTTAAGATGGCAGTAATCTCCAAACTCTTCTATTTGCTGGTCTCATAGAATGAGTTGGAAAGTGTATCCTCCTCCATATAGTTAAAGAGTTGATGAAGACTTTGTACTAATTCTTAAATAGTCAGTTTACTTCATTGCTTCATTGAAGCTCTTTGGGAATTGGCTTTCTGTTGTGGAAAGCTTTTGATTATTAGCTCAATCTATTTACTTGCAATTGGTCTCTTCAGGTTTCTATTCTTCTCGATGCAGTTTCAATAGTTTGTGTCTAAGACTCTGTCCATGTCATCTAGGTTATCTTATTTTGTTGACATAAAGTTGTTCATAGTGTTCCCTTAAAATCCTTTGTATTTCTGTAAGGTCAGTGATGATGTCCCCTCTTTTATTCCTGATTTTGTTCATTTAAGTTTTTTTTTTTTTTTTTTTTGGTCTAGCTAAATGTTCATAAATTTTGTTCATCTTTTCAAAGAACCAAATTTAGTTTCATTGATTTTCTATATTGTTTTTGTTACTTCATTTTTCTTTTTGCTCTAATCTTTATTTCCTTCCTCTGCTTACTGTGATTTAATTTTTTCTTTGTTTTATAAGGTTGAAGTTTAGATTGATTTGAGATTTTTTAAATATAGGCATTTATAAATATAATTTATAGGCATTTATAAATATAATTTATAGGCATTTATAAATATAATTTATATAGGCATTTATAAACAAAGCTTTAGCTTATCCCATAAGTTTGGGTATGTTTTCATTTGTATTAACCTCAAAATATTTCTTAATTTCCCTGTGATTTCTTCTTTCAGCCAGTGGTTAGAAGCACGTTATTTAATTTCCACATATTTGTAAATTTCCCAAATTTCCCTTTGTTACTGATTTCTAATTTCATCCACTGTGGTGGAAGGACTTATTTTATATAATTTCAATTCTTTTAAATTTGAGGTAGTGTATTATGGCCTAATTTATGTCTGTCAACATCTCTATGCACTTGAGAAAAATGTATATTCTTGTGTTCAGTGGCGTGTTCTACAGATATTAGGTCTGGTTGGCTTATAGAATTTTTCAACTCTTCTGTTGTTGATCTCAAGTCTAGTTGTTTATCCTTACTGAAGCTTTATCCTTCCCTCAAATTAGATAATCTCAACTGACGTATCTTCAAGTTGACTGATTCTTTCTCCTACCAGCTCAAATCTGCTGTTGAATACCTTGGTCAGTTTTTCATTTTAGTGATTGTACTATTATAACCATAGTTTCTGTTCTTTTAAAATAATATTTGTCTACTTATTGATATTCCCTATTTGTCTAAGCCCAAACATTTTTTGAAGGAAAAAATTCACTGGAACTTAGTGAATATTTGTGAATGTAGATCTTGCAACCAGGGACCTTTATGCCTTCCAGCAATGAATGTTAACAGAGATGAAGGCCCCAGGCTCCTCAGTGTATTATCACTAAGGACCTGTAATCCAAATTTGGCCCCAACACCAGCAGCATGGGCATCACCCAGGAGCTGGTTAGAAATGCAGAATCTCAAGTCCCACTACAGATCCACTGAATCATAAGCTGCATTTTAACAAGATCTCCACGTGATTCCCATACACATGCACATTAGAGTTTGAAAGACAAACTCTTTTGTCTTTCAAAATGGGCCAAACGTCCTGGAACCCACCACACTTTCAGAGCCTTCAAAGTATGCCAGTTTTCAGAATAGCAATTTTGCATTTATCTATATAACTTTGATACATGTCCATCTTCCTCTCTAGCTAGAAGCTCCACAAAGGGGAGTCTGCTTACTGTTGTAGCCCAGAGCCAGGCACACAGTAAGTGCTGTAAAATCTGTCAAGTAAATAGATGAACTGGACTCTGGGATCTCATATTTTATCTGCTTCCTCCCACCTCAGTTTCAGAAGAGGTTTAACTTAACATATTTGGAAAACCTCAGCTTCCTCAAATCTCCCGTGGATGATTAGGAAGGACCTCTGAGATAAGGAAACAACTCTGAGATAAGGAAGCTGCAGTTTTTCTTTACCTTTTGCTTAAAGTATGTATTTATCCAAAACTTGAGTTTCCTTGCCACTAAGGGTTCTCTGAGTATTGTAAGGAAAGACGCCATTAAGCATATTCTCTATTTATTATAATTCTGTAGGAGGACTCATTTTTGATCTTGAATGATTTCATTAATTTTGTTTCCTTATAATTATTTTTCTCCATCAGGAAAGGTTATTGGAATATGAGTAAAATGTCATAAATTAACAAAATCAACACTAGTAAAAGACTTCATTTATAATTCATATATATTTATATCTTTACTTATCCTGCCTTTATATAAAAGGATCTGAGGCAAATGTTTACAACTAAATGAGATTTGAGAAAACATAACTAAAGCAATACTATAGATGGCTTTTGTGAAAAATCAAATCACCTCGATAATTCTTCCAGTTTAAAAAAAAACAAGAGACAACTGGTATTATTGTTTTTATTTATAAAGAATTATTTTTGTTTGGCTGTTTGGAAAACCACTAACATTTTTCACTTTAGAAAACATTAAATAATAAACAAGATGTTATACAGTACTTTGGATAACTTCTTCCATCAGTGTAGTGCAATGCATTATTGGCACCTAAAAGTGAAACTTTCTATTATTTTCCCCTTTCATCACCAGTTGTGCAGTTATATGACCGAAAAGGAAATGAATCATTAAAAAATGGATCTAAAGCCATATTTTCTGGCTCCTACTCAAAGGCTTACTGATTTATATCCCCCTCTGGCCTTGCATCCACCAAGTTAAATGATGAAAGACCTATTGTTGTCTATTGTACCTACTGTTCCCCAAACAATACCATTTTGTGGGACTTGGGAGATTCCCATTGGTAAGAGAAACTTCTACCATTACGAGAAGGAAAGGTCCTGGCAGTGGTGCTGCTCATGGCACTCTCTTTTTCAATAGCCAAATTAAGCTGTCACACATGTTGCAGAGAGAATGCACCAGATAAAAATCTCTCTAAACTGTGTCCCTTGTTATGGTCTCTTTAAAAACCTGAAATATCACCCATTAAGCAAGTGAAAGGGTTATATACCTTTACCAAGAAAAGAAATATATACCACCACATTAGGACATTACTGAGATACTAAAATATCTGCCCATGATACTCTTTTGGAACAAACAAATTTTTAATTTTTTTGTTTTTGTTTTTTAAATACTGCTGGGTTTGCCATAAAGGGAGAGACATTTTCATGACCTCAGCATTTGGTGGCTTTTCCCCTTTTGATTCCTCGCTATTAGGCGGTCAAGAGGGAAGTACCTAAATTAGACCTTAGCCCTGGTCCAAGTTACTTAGTTCTGGGGACTTTCATTACATAGTAATAGGATGAAAACATCTTCGGGGAGATTCTGTAATGTTACTCTACCTTGAGGTAAGAATGTCTTTAACCATCTTAAATAGAAAAAAAAAGTTATCAAATTTTTAAAAAGCCTCAAAAAAAAATTCACACTTTTTCTTTTAGACAAAGAATTCTAACTTAATAACCGTCCCTGCCAGGAAATGCTCCCTCACACTCCAGTCTAAGCCTGTTTCCTCTTGTTCTATTCTCAGTGCATATGGAGAACAGCTGGTCACCATCCTCTCTGTACCAGCCCTTCATATACTTGAAAACCAGCAGTTGTTTGCCCCTCAGTCTTCTCTTCTCCATGCTGAATAATCCCAGTTCCTTTAACTTTTCATCATAGATCTTTTTTTCCAACCCTTTAATCATCTTTGTGATTCCTGGCAAAAACAGCAGAAAATAGTTTGATTACTTAATTGGAAATAAAGAAAAGCCTCAGGAATAAGTTGCCTTTTAAAAGTTATGTATTTTGTTTAAATCTAAAGGTAAACTTTGCAGGGAGGAAATATAGTTAGGGGTTCATAGATCTTAGAATTCCAATCTTGTCCTGTTGATTTAGTGTGTGTGTGTGAGAATCCCATTCCAGCACGTCCGATGCTTCAAAGCATGAGACTCGCTTCCCAACCCTTCCTGACACAACAGCACATAAGTTGTGATCTAGACCTGCCTAAATTTATACTCATTGAAAAGTCAGTATGAAAATCTATTTCAACGGAGCTTCCCCCATGTTTCCCCACACCAAGCTTCCACAAACAGAAGCTTTTCTTTGAAACAACCAGAACTTCCAAAAGCTTCTTACATATTACCAGAAAGAACCACGTTGTTATGGTAAAGGCTGTTGGTTTTAAAGTGTAACCTGAAACAGTGAGGGTTTTACATGTTAACTACAGTTTCCTGTCTATTACTTTGTAGTGATCAAACTCAAGGCCGTTAAAAAATTCATCTCCCTACAACCACAGACACCTCTTCCAATTTTCTCTTGCTGCCAATATAAGGTCATGGAACTGGATGCCATTCCACCATGTATTTTTTTTAACTCAAGAGATCATAAGCTGCCTTTCCCTTGCAACTAGAGTCTGTAAATATTAGGAACACATAACTACTTAATACCAATAACACATTTACACAAAACACAGTACTACTAACGAGGGATTGCGTGCCCACTCTACATAATTGTCTTTAAAAGAAAAATACAGATAACGAGAATAAACGCATCTTGATATGCTACATACCCTTCTTTTATAAAGTGAAAGTCAGAGTTCAGGTCAGACCAGAACTACCAAGTGGAGAGAAGAAACCAATTTCACAAGCACATTGTACAACGCATCTTAGGGGGAGTCAATACTACTCGTGGTACAACACTGAACAGATAACAGAATGGTCATTTGCACAGATTTCTTTTGAAAACTTCTCCTCTAATTTGCTACAAGGAACACCTTGTAACCAGGATGAAGGATGGTATAGGTCACACACACTGAAGGCCTTCTTAAGAGACAAAGGATGAAAGGTAACACCCAAAGATGGCTTTGGACACATCTACAGATGCCCCCCTGTATTTCAAGGAAGGTGTCACTGTTCACTGGGATTGCACAAAAGCAGGCCAGCAAGATGTGGGTCACCAACCAGACTTTCTCCTGACCCACTCTTCTCCTAGGCCTGATACGAGGGAGGAAAGGACAGGAGGTGAAGGTTGGAAAAAGAAGAGGGAGCAACACGGGGTTCATTGCTAGTTCTGGAGTTGCTCGCGTTCTTCAGAGCAGTGGCCTTTTTTCAAGCTCACATCATCCAATCCAATCTCCCCAGTGTGACCACGCCTTTTTTCACCTTTGAAGATGACCTAGGGAGAGAACGTACACACCAGTCAAGCCTCCTCTGCCCCTTTCCAATGCCTGCTCGTTTAGCAAAATAAAGACAAACTTTCCCCAAAACTATATAGTAAACTTACTTAACAGAAGGAAAGACTAGAACAGAGTTGCCAGTGTCAATGAGGCTTGCCTTCTGGTAGAAACTTAAGTCGTCAGTAAATCGTTAACCAGACCCCATTGCTCAGAATCAGTTACTCTTTAAAAAAGTCATTCTAAACAATGGACTACTTACATTTAGGAATGATTATGAAGTGGACACTTTTGTCAAAGATTACCAAGGTCAGAAGTAAAGAGTGTGATGGAATATAAAGGTGTAGAAATTAGGAGCCAAAGATCTGAAAGATCATAATCGTGCAGCCTATCTTAGATGTTTTCTAGTTCCTCCTCTGGGTTAATTTAATATAGTTTTGTTGCCTAAAATGGAATAGAATCAAACACCCTAATACAATCACAGTGTTGCTTCACTTACGTAAAGACCAAAATCTTTCCTGTATTTTATCTAACAGAAACCTATGTTAGGATGTGAAACAACTTATTTTTATATTTCCAAACAGTGTAAATATTAAGAAAAATTTTAAGAAAGAGAAACAGAGTAAAACAAAATCCAAGACTCTGATACAAGCTGTCTTCATGGAGTCTATTCTTTCTTTTAAAAAGTTTCTAGACACTATACCTATAGGTATAGAGGCAGAATTTCCTAACAACTGTTTTATTAGGATCAACATAAAGAAGACACTTTTTCCAAATACATTCACTATTTCAGTGGGGTGTTATAGATCATTTTATTGCTACCTATGACTTGATTACTTAGGATAAAATTTATATATTCAATCAAAGCTTTTCCCACCTCCTGTCCTGAATAGGATAATACTTTCCAAGCGTATTGTTCTAGTTTCCATCCAAGGCTGCTTAACTATGATCTCTGAGGCAAAGGGAAAACAAAGACTTTAAAGAAACATTTCCCCCCCAAAAAAACCACTTTAGGGTAACTCACGGTGGTCAAAGTTTGAAGTACAAGGAGTTTAAGGAAAAGGAAAAGCAGGTACCCCGCCACCACCCTTTGAAGTTTCTGTTAACTTTTTTTTTTCACTTTTTCAACTCCTACAATTTTTTTCATTAAAAATAGGGGCTACTCACCAGGGTGGGGAGAGTGACAGTGGTCAGACGTTGCCACGAAGAATGTGTACGAAGGGGCAGGGGGGTATAGAAAGAGGCAACGCATGGGGTCACCACGCCCGGCCAAGGCACAAGCCTTGCGCCTAAATTCAGGAAGAGACGGAGGCGTCCACCGCAGATCCCAGAGTTCTCCTCTGAAAGGAAACCCTCCCCGGTTCTGCCTCCCCGGCGGGTCTACTTACGCTCTTGACGTCAGCCCCTCGCAGGGTGATGCGCGTTTGCCTCCAGTTGTGGCCACCATTTCTTCCCCACAGGGCTGCTCCGTGGGCACCGTGTTTTCTCACAAACACCTGGAGCGTGCCGGAGTGCAGCCCCGTCACCTTGTGCCTGAACGACAGGCACAGGTCCCCTGAGTGTAGGAGGTGGCCGATGGGGAGCAGCAGGCGAGCGGCCTTTCCCGCCGGGCCTTTGGCTGCCGAGACTGTCAGATACTGTCCACCTGCAGGGGAAAAGCAGGGCCGTGTATGCGCGCGCCCAGGTCCCTGCTGGTGTGACGGCGGGGACGGGCATGTCGCTCCTCTTGTTTTAGTGAACTTCAGACGGTGCCGGTCATCAGTAAAGAATTCCAGGTTTTTGAAGGAGAAAAATAGGACTTAGGTCCATGGCTGTCTTAAATTCTATGGTTTTGTATTTACAGAAAACACTTCGCTCCTGAGGAGTCCAGATTATGCCAGGGACAGGCAATAATTAGTCATCCTAACACTATAAATATTTCCAGTTAAATATGATCAGACATACACACATTCCCCACCTCTTGATCTTCTTGCACCTAGAATTATACTGTCATGCTGGCTGGCTGGTATGGTGGTGAAGTTACCAGGGAGAATTTTCTAGGTGGATTTTCTGTCTCTTGGTAGTAAAGCAGATGGTGATTTAAAGGGGCACTAGATCTGTTTATTCTCGCCTCTCCCCTCTTAAAAAAAACCCAAAAAACTCTAAAGCACGGGTCCCCAACCCCCGGGCCACAGACCAGTACCGGTCCGTGGCCTGTTAGGAAGCGGGCCGCACAGCAGGAGGCGAGCGGTGGGCAAGGGAGCGAAGCTTCATCTGTATTTACAGCCGCTCCCCATCGCTCGCATTACCACCTGAGCTCTGCCTCCTGGTGAGTTGTATGATTATTTCATTATATATTACAAAGTAATAATAATAGAAATAAAGGGCACAATAAATGTAATGCGCTTGAATCATCCCCAAACCATCCCTCCTTCCCCAGTCCGTGGAAAAACTGTCTTCCGAGAAACCAGTTCCTGGTGCCAAAAAGGTTGGGGACCAATGCTCTAAAGGGAGAAGGATCCTTTAAAAACGAGTTTGCTGTGCTTCTCATACCTGACCTCAAGAAGATGCAGAAGTGTTCTGGAAACCTGCCACATCTGCCTGGAGCATCAATAATATTTGGAGGTAAGCAGTTTAAAAGATTTTTTATATAAATACAAATCCATAACAATATAATTGATATAGAAATTTTCCATTACACATACATGAACACAAAATGTTAGTAAAATCTTTCCCTTTGGAAAGGTCGCTTTGATGATGTCCTTGGATCCCTAGGGCTCCAGAGTTTGCTTCCCTCTATTGTTAGAGGAATTGCAGTTAAGGGGAAAAAAAAAGTTTGAGCAGCAGTGACGTGGGGGACGGTGCTTCTCAAGAGAAAGTTTCAAGTAGTAGTTTGAAACTCAGTCCAAGTACAAGTGACATTCCCCTCAGGCTGTTTTATTGCAGCCACCTGAAAAACACACTGTAGTCTCAACACTGACTTATCCATAGGAAAAATGTGGTTGGAATGCTGAACACCTGTAACTGTTTTGGTAGAAACCCCACTTATCTTTCATTGAAAAGCATTCCTTATGCTTAATCTGTACAAGACATGACAAGATTTGGGATGTCCTAGTCTTCAAGTGACTTCTCCTCTACCAAGTCTCCTCTGAGCCTTTAAAGGCCCATATAGGTGAGTTGTGTGTACCTGTGAGGGCCAGGTTCTGTACAAGGGCTCTCCAGGGAGCATCTCATTTAACCTTGCTAACAAGCCCTTGAAGTGAACACTTATTAGCTTCTGCATCTGCAAAACAAGCCTAAGGCTTTGAGAGGTGAAGTCACCCAAGGTGTCACCCAGCCAGTAGGCAGCAGAGTAACAGTTTGAGTTCAGAACTGCCTGAACCCCTATTCAGCACAGGAATCACTGGTTTACACACTTCTCTCCTGCAGTCAAAGAGACTGTGAACTCTTTGATGTCAGAGCCAACCTTTCTCCAAACCCCATTACACTCCTAGCGTATGGTAGGAGTTTAATGCCATTTGTTGAATAAATGACATTCCAAGAAGACAGCAAAAAACAACAGAGAAATAGATCCTGAGTCAGGTACTTGACTCACCAAAAACAAACACAGTTTTTTGTACTCCTTCCACCCCCGTCTTCCCCAAATTAAGCCAAACAATATTTTGAGCCAAAATATTTAGATGGATTTAGAACGTCTCCCCGTTAGTCAGCTTTTTGAATCATCACAGGTATTTTGGTTAAGACTAAGATATAAGGTTATTACAGTTAAACTGCAAGTTTTAAGAAAACAAGGATTATCTTAAATCCCCGTGGAATGTATATTAATATCACTATGCCAGACGCTGCCTGCAGCAAGACAACCTAACAAAAACCAAGACATCCTAATAAAAGAGTCAAATAATCACTTTATATAGATTTTTAAAACTCTATAAATGAGGTTACAATTGCTCTTCCCCATAGGGCTACTCTGTGGCCACTAGGATTTTTTTTCTTTTTACCATGAAGAATTCTTTCCCTTTTTAATAAATGGAAGTATTACAAAGTTGGAACAGTAGCTAAGGGAAAAATTGATCTAGCACTCCAAATTACCTATTAAATAAAAATTTCACTTGATTCCAAAATACTGGTTTAAATAAAAAATTACATATTTTCATGGATTCAGTTTAAAGCATCACAATATCTAAAGTTGTTTTTTTGGTAAATAATAGATCCTGTAACAGTTGCCAGACATATAGGTGATAAAATTTTAATTTCAAACATATATGAAATGATATCTGGACAGGGTTACTAACTGCAGCATTGTCTGAACTACCAAAAGGCTGGAAACAACTGAAACGTCCCTCAATGGATGTCTGGTTAAATACGTTTAAGAAGTGATGGAGTAACCGCCATTCATTTAAGAATGAAGGTGTTATGTATGCACTGATACAGAACAATCTTCGACAACAATGGCTAATACTATTTTAATGGTAACTCTATAGGACAGGGACTGCTTTAAATGCTTTACATATGTTTACTAGATACTACTGATGACCCCATTTAAGTAACCTGCTCAAGATCAAAGCTCATAAGTGGTGATGGTGGGTTTCAGCCCAGGCATTCTGGCTTCAAAGTCCACTCACATTTTTTTTTTCCCTTTGGAGTAAAATTGCTTTACAATGTTGTGTTAGTTTCTGCTGTACAGTGTAGTGATTCAGCTATACGTATACCTATATCCCCTCCCTCTTGGACCTCCCTCCCACAGCCCCATCCCACCCATTAGGTCGTCACAGAGCACCGAGCTGAGCTCCCTGTGTTATACAGCAGGTCCACACTCAGGTTAACTCTTAAGATAATATTGTTAAGTGGAAGAAGCAAGGTACAGAAGAGAGGGCTGTTGTGAGGAAAAATGGCTCTCTGGAAAGGTAACCAACAAACTGGTTGCATCTGGGGAGGATGACTGGGGCCCAGGGTTGGGAGGGAGCTTTTATTTTCACTGTTGATTTATTTTTCCATTTTCATGTATTTCAAAACAATGTTTCTTAATGCTGCAATAGACATAGTTGTACGTACACGCTGGCGTATTTTATATTTAAACGAATTCCTTGTAGCTACCAGTAGCCGACAGAGTGCTGAGTCGGTTGAGATTAGGGTTCCAGGAAAAGGGCCCCACGTTTAGCCTTGACACTACAGGAGAAGGGCGTGTGTTCAGGGCCACAGCTATAAGTCTGTAGCACATTATCACATCTGTCAGGAGCACAATTTTCCATTCCCTAGAGGATGGATTAATTTCACTATCTCGCAAGTAAGTTTAAGACTGAATGTGATAACAAAACCTAATGAGCACCAGGAAGGTGACTAGCAAATGCACTTATTTTGCAGCTGTTTCTCAAAGTTATAAGTTTGTTTAAGGGAAGGTTTTTTAGAGATATTAGCATATAAGAATATTTGCAAATCTGGATCTTGGATAAGAAATGCACAACATAAAAATCAAACGTGGAAATCCAAACATGTTCCTTTACAAATGGTATAATCTAGATAGAAACAAGCAAACTATTAGTCTGGTAGTTAAAATGATACACAAAAATAATTGATGAAATTGCTTATAGTCTTCTCTGGCCTTAGCATGAGATACATACATAACCCCACCTGAACTGCCTAGAAGAAAACTAGGCACGGAAAGTAAGCTTCATTAGCATTCTCCATCTGGATATGTCAGAATCTGTATATGGTTAGCACTCCCCGACATATTCTAAAAAGCCCGCCTACGATTCCGCCCTGACATAAGCTATGCCCTCCTACCTCTTCTAACTAAATCTCTGCCATCTTTGGTCTTCCCATCCATTCTCCAAGCTAGAACCCTGCTCACTGATACCTGGGACATTCCATTCTGAGTCAGAGGCTCCCAGAGCCGGTATAAGAGGCTTTCTAATCCACCCTTTGTCTAATTCTCAAAACAACATCTTGTCATATGTCACCCAGTCAAACATCTCCACCAACAGAGAGCTCCCTGCTTCCGTGGCCGCCTGATTTCTCTTTAGACAGCTCTGACTATGGTAAAGTTCTGAGAGTGAGCAAAAATCGATCCCCCTGTAGTTTTCACCTACTGATCCGACTTCTTATCCCCTTGTGATCATGGAACAACTGAGATAGATGTTGTCGGTCTTGTATTTGAAAAGCTGCCCCGCTCCATTATTGCTTCTCCAGGCTAAACATTCTGGGTTCCTCACCTGTTTTTCTACAGGCTCTGAGACACCTCTCCATCCAGGTCATTCTCTTTTGAGTGACCTACAATTACCTCTATACGTCTCAGACTGGTAAGAACCTACCAAAGTGTTTTTTCCGTGCTGGAAAAAATATCTGTTTCTATGGAGATGACCCAGCTTTGGGGCAGCAATGATACAGGGTTCACTCATATTGATTTATTACCCACAAAAAGTCTAAGTCTTTCACACTTTCTGCTAAGTCACATTTCCCCCTCCTACAGCTGTGTAGGTGGTTTCTCGACCATAAGCTACACCGTGTATTCATCCCCAGTAGATTTCACCCTCTTAAGTGGGACCCATTGATCTAATCTTTGCATGCTGTTTGTGTCAGCACACACAGTCGCTTTCTCCTCTGGCTTCACGTTAGCCACAGATTGGTTAGTATGCCTTCAATATCCAGTTCATCCACGTTATTGGTAAAAACCTGGAGCAACCCCAGAAGAGCATCCTTGAGGGGCCGGAGCCAATCACCAGGAGCTATCCAATCACAAGCAGCCACCACTTCCTTTCAACTTGTTCTGTATTATCACAGCCAAAGAACCATTTCAAACCTTTTTTTTTGTCTACCACTCTGTCAATTCTCTTCTCATTTTTCTATTGGAGGGCAAGTGGATTTGGGGTCACAACAAATTTAAACATTTACATATGTGACGAATAATAAAAACTGTTGAAAAGTACTAAATTGGTTCTAAAAGATAGTATTTAAGTTCTAAAGCTCAAACATTTTACATAGACTGTCTACAGAGAAGTGCAATGAATTCTTCCGACTTTAGCATGAATTATTCTCCCCAGTGTATACCTTACTTGAAAGAGTTATTCATTACAACCATGAACATATTCACCATTCTATCACACATGGCTGCTGAAGATCCTTCCTTCTGTAGCACACTACTCCAGGTCAGAGGTCGCTCAAATCTACAGGCCTGAGATCTGCTAATCGGATCATGCACACAACCAGGACACAGAGGCCAGACTGGGTAGTGAAAACCCCACAATTACGCTTCTGATGTTGTGGGCACTGAACTGCTGAGATGGCTGCACAGGCAGTACAGAGAGGCCTGGATGGGAAGTCCATTCTTTAGCTCTGTGGCCTTAGGAAACTGATGTAACCTCTGGCCCTCTGTGAAACAAAAACAATATTACCTGCTTCCCAGGGTAGATAAGAGGATTAGATAAAACTGAGATGATGAATGAGTCAGGACTGTAGCTGGTATTACATAAATGTTGGTTTCTCTCTTATTCACAGTTATCTATGATATTAATAATAATGTGGTCTGGCTCAGAGTTAACCTTAAATAAGTGAGAGGGAGAACATGAAAGTGAGAATGAGAGGGAGTGTACTGGTGTGTGTGCGTGTGGGGGGGGGCATTAAAAATTATTTTATAGTTAAAAGTAATCTCAAAACTCCTTTGAGTTTGTTGGATACTCATTTTTTAAAAGCTTACCTCAAATTTTCATTTTTTAATATCTCTAACATTTCAGTCTTAGGGGATCTAATGAATATATGTTTGCACGAATTCTTTAATAACTTGCTACTCAACATGTGCATTAAGGATGAGCCCTAAAATTATCCCCAAGGAGCGTGTGAGAAATGCATCAAAATCTACATTTTAACAAGGACTCCAGCTGACCTGTGTGCACACTGACTGTTGAGAAGAGCTGGTTTTAACAGAGCATATCCTCAAGTTAACTTTTACATGTTTTGTGCTCTATCTGTACACTTGGGATGGTATTTAGGAACTAGGCTTTTAAAAACAAATAACATACTTTTTCTTCATGTCTTGTATCTTTCATTTCTAAGTCTAGAATCAGGAGTATAAAAAGGAAAAAAAAGAAACCAAACTCCTCACCCTTCCATTAAGTTGGACTCACCCATATAAGATTTAACTACTACAGGGAGGGTAAAAAGCCAACAATAATATGTCGCTTTGCTTCCTGAAATAAGATGACAAAACATATTGTAAGTTCTGAAACTTTATAGATCCATAGGAAGTATGCAATTTAAAAGTCTTAGTTTTCCAAGGGACTATATTTAAATCTCCCTTTCTTATAACATTTTCTTGTGGAATAAGTGGTGGTAATTTATAACTAATTTCTCCAGCATCCAAATTAGACTGAAAATTAGACTGTGAGAGATATTCACAACTTCGCAGGAATTTCCACTGTCTCCTTCTGCTACATCTTAAAAAAGAAAGACATAATCAAGGAAACAACCACAGGCTACTATGATGGCTGCTGTACCACAATATTATTTTTATGCTTGGGAATGGGGCACTATACCTAACTTGGATATTATATTTTAGAATGAGTCTACATGTTTTATATATACAAAGCTTTTTTTGAGAGAAATTAGCTGGCCTTTTAATAAACTGCTTGTCTACTTAAAATTCTAATTGATAGCTAACAAATTCAGATCACCTAAAAAAACAGAAGATGAATGCTGGACAAGCTTTCTTTATCCTCTCTATTAAGTAAACACAGAGCTGCGTTATAGTATCCTTGATTAGCACAACTGGGTTCCTCAGATAGGATCCAGCCGAAATGTGTACTAGGGTTAGATGAATGGTTTTACCTGCTGGATCCCTCACTGGTTCCCAGTGCAAGTCACTGTCTTTTTCTCGGATCCATCCACAAAGCCCATGGTCAAAATTACAACTGTGTATCAGAACACCTGCAAGGAAATAACCAGAAACATGAGTAGACCACAAACCCAACAGCTAATGACAAAAATGAATCTGTGAACTAGGGATATCTGTACAAGTGTTCTCTCCTGTCCGCACTTAATTAACCCCCCAGAATGTCTCTTCATGAGATCAAAAGGAAATCACATGAATCCTTTCTCAGCACAATTGTGCATCAGTGCTCAGCTGTAAAAATAGAACACACAACTGTTGCCAAATTATGACCTTCTTACATCACTTATAAAAGATGATTTCCTCCTCAGCTTAAATGCTGCTTTTCTATATTTTTTTAAAAAGATAATGATGATTCAGTTTTTGCTCAACTGATTTAACTAGAGAGGAAACCAAGTGGTAAAAAAAAATGTATAATTTTCCCAGATGTAACCGAACAATCTACAATTTAAAAGTTATTTTAATGAAATGGAGGGAAAAAATAAAATGTCATCATAATGGTCCTAAGAATATAGGGATCTACCTGGATCGTCCTTTGCTTCGTCATCTGCACTGACTCCTCTTTCAATTTCAAATATTTCAAACAAGTCATTTGAAGGCTGCCGCGGAACTACAAGAGAGAGAGGCATTTTGTTTTGTTTTGATGAGGCATTGACAAAGAAGCATTACCTTTACCGATGGGGCAGGGGGAAAAGACCTAGATATTTCACTCATCTGGAAGAATCCAAAATATTTAATCACAGTTCACATGAAGATTCATGAAGTTTGTTCTGCAGAGATCTTATACTGTAACATTTATCTGGGTACAATTTTAAAAAATGGGTTTCAAAAGTTTCTAAAATTCAACATAAAATACATGAAAAAGTCTTTATCGGGAAAATACATTTTAAAACAGCTACCAATGGCGAGTAAAATATCTCTATGAAATTCTAAAACTTGTCTATGAAAGATACATTATGAACTCTAAATTAAGGCTGTTTTAATGGAAAACAAAATGCCCGTAATCGCAGCGAATGGTTTGACTTTCTAACCAAAACATGGACTCCTCTCCAGTGAACCCTACGTATGCTATGTCTTCTGGGCTTAAGCAGGTTCCTTGGCTCCTTTAAGATCAAATCCAAACTCCAAATTGCACAGCATTCACAATCCACCCCCAAAACTCACAGTACTGCCCAAATATGCCATTCATGTTCACGTCTCTGACCCCATCCCCAGCTTGGGACGCTCTTCTCCCTGGTAATTAACCAGCCAAACTTCCCCTCTCTGTTCAAGGGTCAGTGTAAATATCACTGACTGGGTGAAAACTTTCATGTTCGGGGCGAATTCAAATCTTCCCCCTTGTACTCTGATGGCTCATGTTTACACGCCTCTATTACACTCTTTCCTAAAGAACTGCAGTTATTTACACACGTGTGTCTCTCCCTCTGCTGGTCTCTGAGGTCCTGGAGGGCCTCGATCGTGTCTTACTCGTGTGGCATTCCCAGGGCTTGACCTAGTGACAGGCACTCAACAAGTGTTTATTGAATGAATGGGAAGGTCTTGTCACGTACTTTGTCAATCCTTTTCCTCAAATGAAACAAGTGGGACAGAGCTGAAAAATACACTTTAAAAATTGGATTCGTATAAATCATTATTTGCTCATTCATTCAATGTACATCTGATCGTCACCCATATGCCAAGCACTGGGGTAGGTCCCGAGGAGACAAGGTAAAAGGGTGAACAAGACCAACAAGGACCTGGCCCCTGTGGAGCTTGCATTCTAATGGGAGAGGCAAACATTAAACACGCAGATAAAAGAACACCACAACTCTAAATTCTGATGAAAACTAGGACGGAAAAACACCAGATGATGTCAGGGAGAATAGCTTGGTTGGGAGTAGGGAGTGTGTGAGAATGTTGGTGGTAGTGGAGGGGAATTCTTGGCCAAAGATCAGGGAATCCTCCCTTTTCTTTGCCAGAACTTAAATTAATTAGCTCTATTTTTATAAGGCAGGGAGTAAAAGATGTAGAACACCAAGGAACACACATTAGTCAAAAGGGTTCTTTTTCATTAATGTTCCAATTATTTTTAGCAGTAACTTTTTAAAGCAAGTAAACGAACCCATAATATTTGCACTGATTTTTTGAGCTTACTGCTTTTGAAGTTTTTCCTTTTTGTTGCAAAAGTCCAAACAGTGAAGTCCCTTCCTCTTCCACTTCCCCCACTCACATATACCCCTCTACACACAGCCTGAGAAAGATGAAAGAAGAGAAGCGGGTCAACGGACGAGATCTGGGGACACAGCCTGATCACAGGTGCCCTGGGAGAGGCAAACGGCCGCCCTCTTTTACACTCAGATGACTGACAGCAGTGACATCCAATTCCAGCTTTCCTTTCCTCACTTGGAGCTCTGAGAGGGAGACCGCCTCCTATTTACTAGAAATATTACAGAGTTGTAGGCATACATGCTTCATTTCTCATGACAGAGAAAGTTAAAACACACACACACAACTCTATAGAACAACACTTTTTTGTTCCCTTCTCTTGTTGTAACTTATAGAAATCATCTCTGGATTGTAATAGTTCAAATCTTACAGTACCATACTTTAGGGGCATTATGATGGTTTCTCAGCACCCTCTTCTCCAAGTGAAGGATGGTCAAATGGTAAATGGAGTCTTGGTGCAGAGGGAGAGGATCCTAAAAAGGTTTCCTGGCACAGGGACCTGTTTTATAAAAGATCAAGGACATCCTCTCTGAGCAAGCACCATTCAGTCTGAGAGTGAAAGAACATGGAACCTTCCAAGCAAAAAGCAAAGTGCTGGAGTGGGGGAAGACGGAGTATTTCAGGCAGTAAGTACAAAGACAGTGCTCGGGAACATTAGAGAAAGGAGTTCACAGTGTCTGGAGGATGCTCAGAAATGAAGAAAGTGGGATGGGAGGAGGTTAAAAGGAAGGAATGAGACCACATGTTTGGAAAACAGTCACCCAGAAAATTAGTTATCTAACAACTCGCAAAGTGCCAGATGGTTATTAGTATTTTAGGCACTTGGTTTCCAAGAACCTTTTAATTTAGCAGCGGACGATCGTGCACACCTTCATTGCAATTCACTGGGAAACATGCCAAGGAATTTAGACCTGAAATGCTCAGCAGCTATTAGTTCTTACAATTTTGTGTGCTCCAGTCTGTAGCTCTGCCAAAGTACTGAACGAATCCTCCTTCCTTACGCATACCAGTATGGACTGGTAAGCATCCCACTGACGTGTCAAGAGAAGGTTCACTACTCACTCCCTGGTATGTTTTACAGTTTATATAAAAATATTAAGCGAAATAATTTCCACTATGTACAAGAGAAACAGGTGAACAAACAAAAAAAAAACAGACTAGAAAAAACAGTGATAAGAAATACACTCCCACACTTCACACTTATATGGTCGATTAACATATGACAAAGGAACCAAGACTATACAATGGGGAAAGGACAGTCTCCTCAATAAATCATGTTGGGAAAACTGGACAGCCACATGCAAAAGAATGAAACTGGACACAAAAAATGACAGAATGGGCTAAAGACTTGAACGTAAGACTTGAAATCATAAAACTCGTAGAATAAAAACCACAGGCATTAAGCTCCTTAATGCTGGCCTTGGAGATGATTTCTTTAGATCTGACACCGAAAGCAAAATGAATAAGTGGGACTACATCACAAAAAACCTTCTGTGCAGGAAAGGAAATGATCGACAAAAATGAATGGGAGAAATATTTGCAGATCATTTATCTGGTAAGGAGTTAATATCCAAAATATATAAAGAACTCATACAACTCCATAGGAAAAAAACAATCTGATTAAAAAAATGGGAAGATCTGAAGAGAGATTTTTCCAAGGAAGATATACTAAAAGTACATGAAAAGGCGCTCATCATCATTAATCACCAGGGAAATGCACACCAAAACCATGATGAGATATCACCTCACATCTATTAGGATGGCTACTATCAAAAAGACAGTGGGCCCCGGAACAACACGAGTTTGAACTGTACGGGTCCACGCTTATGCATATGAGTATTTTTCACTGAACATGTGCAACAGATCCACCACACCGTCCACAGCTGGTTGAATCCACCACATGATACGGAACCTTGGATGGGGTGGATCAAATGTAAAGTTATATGCAGATTTTCAACTGTGCAGAAGGTTAGTACTCCAACCCTTGAACAACTCAGGAAATTGACTGCCCAGGAAATAACAGATGGTTATTTGCATGCGGAGAAAAGGGAACTGTCATGCACTGTTGATGGGAATAGGAATTTGAAAACGTTATGGAGAGTCCTCAAAAAATTAAAAATAGAACTAATGCGTAATACAGCAATTCCACGCTTGGGTATATATCTGAAGAAAGTGAACACACTAATTTGAAAAGATATATGCACCCCTGTGTTCACTGCATTGTTTACAACAGCCAAGACATGGAAACAACCTAAGTTCCCATCAATAGATGAATGGGAAAAGAAGTGGTGGTATACACATACACATAATTAAATGTTCCTCAGCCATAAGAAAGAATGAAATCCTGCCATTTGTAACAACATGGATGGATCCTGACGGTATTATGCTAAGGGTATTATTATGGCAGACAGAAAAAGACAAATACTGTATGATCTCACTTATATGTGGCATCTAAAAAAAAGCTCATAGAACAACAGACTGGTGGCCGCCAGAGGCAGGAGGTAGGAGGTGAATGAAGTGGGTGAAAGGGGTCAAAGGGTACAAACTTCCAGTTATAGGTAAATTATGAGGATGTATAATGTATGCATGGTGTAGTTAATAATACTGTGTTGCATATTTGAAAGTTACTAAGAGCAAATTTAAAAGTTTCCAATCACAAGAAAAAAAAATTTATAACTATGTTTGGTGACAAGCGTTAACTAGACTTATTGTGGTGATCATTTTGTAACATATGCAAATATGGAATCATATTGTACACCTAAACCGATGTAATGTTACATGTCCATATACATCAATAACAATAATAAAGAAATACACCAATATGCTAATAAAAGTAGTCTGAGTACTGGAAATAAAAGTAATGTTTTATCATTTATTGGTTTGTCTTTTGTAGTTCTGTATTTTTTAAGATTGTTTATAAAAAGGATTTCTATTATGAAAGAAAAAGTACCTAAAACATTGAAAGAAAAGAGAGTTCTGTCAGAGTATATACACAGTCTCCTACCCCATAGCAGCTATATGTCTGTTATTTGAATTTTGATTGCTCAAAGAGAACTTTGGTTTTTTTTTGCGGTACGCGGGCCACGCACTTCTGTGGCCTCTCCCGTTGCGGAGCACAGGCTCCGGACGCGCAGGCCCAGCGGCCATGGCTCCCGGGCCCAGACGCTCCGCGGCATGTGGGATCCTCCCGGACCAGGGCACGAACCCATGTCCCCTGCATCGGCAGGCAGACTCTCAACCACTGCGCCACCAGGGAAGCCCCTCAAAGAGAACTTTGAATAGTCTTGATACCTGTTATTAAATGTGAGGCTATGAAATTGAGATGTATTTATGAAATTCAAACATATTCTTTGATTCACTGCAGAAAATGCTAATTAAAATACATGACTAGCCTTATCTAAAAATAGAATTATAACCGGGAGAGATGCTAACACACACACACATATATTTATAAAGACAAACACATATCTGATATTTTCTGTAGTTGGACCATTAATCCTTAGAATCAGAATGGTATAATTTTAGAGATTAGAAAAGGATAAGAGAAATGCTAACAACACAGTTCCTCTACCATCTGTCTGTCCATCCTCCCTCCCTCTATTCCATCCACTTATTCATGCTCTCAATCAAGAAACTGACCATCCACTGAGTACGAGGCACTGGGCTCACTTTTGTGAAGCAATGAGCATACTCTTTCCTTCATGGGATCTACATTCTAGAGGTGAAGAGAGACATCTAACAATCTCCCATGTAATGAATGCTTTAAAGGAGAACTAGAGGATGCTATGTGAGCTTTGGTGGTGAGGGGGAGAAGGGGGGCTGTCTAAGCTAGCCCAGGAGGAAGATGCGTGAAAATCTCTGAGAGGTGCTGCTTACACTGCGACCTGAAGGATGAGTCACTGAGCTAGCGCCCTAGAGAGTGAACGGGTGTGAACTCAAACATCATTCTACGTGTAGAGCTCACAGGGGGAGAGGAAGGGGGAGGGAAGGAGGGAACCAAATGAAGCTGGAGATGCAGGCAGACGTTGCGGGGCCTTTTAAAGCTCTGTAAATATCGTGGACTTTCTTCTGGCGGAAACTGGAAGTCTCAAAGATTCTAACAGAGGAGCGCCAAGATCAGGTACATCATTCTGGCTGGAGCACAGAGAATGAACAGGAGGGAGGAGGGAGTGGCTGTCAGAGAGCAGTTATGACCAAAATTAACATAAAAAAAAGAATGTTCATATACTCTTTAGAAGATTTCCTAAACATTTTTCTCCCATTAGTTAATGTTTCATCCACCAAGACGTATGTCTTATAATCTTCCGCATGAACTAAAACACAGGGAACGTACAGGCACCGAAGCCAGCAGACAGCTGGATAAAAACGTGGTTGGCTGGGGCTCAGGGGCCCAGTACGTTCCTAGTGGCTGGGGAACCCGGAGCCCTGGAGCCTGTGAGAAGAATTGGCTACACAGATAAGCAAGAAACTTCTTAAAAGGAACTCCATCCCAGAACATTCTATTAAATATATTTTCTCCAGGGATATAATATTAATATATAGCCTGTGTTCATGAATGAAGTTTCCCAAAGAGTCGACTGCATATTTTTACCAAAAAGCATTAAAAGTAAGCACAGTGAAGTAAATGTAAATATTATCACACACATCTCCCACTGCCAGACTTCTTCCAAACAGTAAGTACTATAGCAGAATGTAAGCACAATTTATTAAAGGTAGGTTTGCAAATTCTGTTTCTGTTCTAGGGTGGCTCCCATGACATTACCCAGGCCAGCTCTGGCATTTGTTGTTGGACTAAAAGATTAAAGATAACACGGTCTTAAATTCTTTCTATGCTTAGGGATTTAGTTCATCTGAAGAGAATGGTATGTATGTAACTTTCCTAATATCCTGAAGGCTCTTTCTGGTGGCGAAATTTAGAGATGACAGAGTGGGGATGAGTGACTAGGGTTTTAAGAGGCCACCTCTTGCATCTCCCCTCCACACCGCTTTCTCTTCTCCTCCTCTCCCTCTGCCCCCTCCCTTTTCTCCTCTGCCCCTTTCTTTCCCTCTCCAGATGAAGAACATACACATTACAGCTTTAAATTACCAGAGAGAAGCAAATAAAAAGATTGGAAAAGAGACTCTGACATTTCCTTAACTACATTAGATAGAAAATTCCCAGCCATCTACTACTGATTACTAGCAAAAAGCAAAAGCCTGCTGGGCTCAACAGAAATAAGCCCTTGTGTGCTTAAGCTTTCACTGTGTAGGAAAAATCCAAAAAGTTCAAAAGACACCTTTGGGCTGAGAGTAAAGAGCAGAACTGGGAACAATTATATCTCTAGTGAAAGGTGCAACCTACACACAGCTAATAATAATGAGCCCCAATTTGTGACTCCCCTCTCTCTCTTCTCATAAAGTTTCAGGACAACTTGAAGCACTGCCTGGAACAATTGCTAAGTGTGGCCATAAAGGTGATGACTCAACTTTTCTAGATCAGGAGATCATTTGACAGGGAACGTGGAGGGAGAGAAGAAGGAAGGAGACGAGAGAGGGGATGCAGGGGCGAGGCAAGAGATGGCATCTTAGACCCCTTGTCTTTCATCCCCACTCTGTCATCTCTAAAGATCCCTGGGTTTTGCCACCAGAACTGTTTTTATCCCCTTGCCCTCTTCTAAGCCAAAGGAAGTCAGAAGGTTAGGCGCTGTCAGGACTGAGTCCGAGTACTGGAACGGAACGCAGGCGGTACCACAGCCGACTATTTGACTACAGTACAGCTGCTTGGGTGAGTGCGGCACGAACACCCCCGAGGTGACACAGGTGACACCTGTGGGGGACAGGTGTCAATGCCCTCAGGCCAAATGAATCACTTTAGAGGAAGAAAGGAAGCTTTTATTTCTGATACTTATCAGACCCATCATGTATGTTTCTCATCTAGACAGATTCATCTCTGAAAAGGCTGTTGTTACTATTTGCTCGGTAAAGAAGTTGAGGTGATGCTGTCTCTGTTTTAACATCACAACTGTTCAATTAGGTACCGTAAACCCCTAAATAAAACAGGATGTTCCAATTATTTGGTCGTAAGTAAAGGGTCTATAAAATAGCAGCCTTCTATTTTCATTTTCTCTGCTCCCCTAATAGCTCATACTTGCAAATCAATTTGTTTCTAAAGGATCTGGTTAGCCAAAAATATCATTTAAAATATTGTGAACATTAAAACTGTAATGAACCATAATAAAAAGCATCAGAAAAATATAAACTCAAAACCAGAACACAAAATAGGGCTGTGTTTTTATGAGTTAAGTAGGAAATGTTATCATTACCATATAAATGAATTCAACAACATCAACAGAAGTAGTATAGCTATTGAGTTCTTATTATATGCCAAGCACACTCTCACCTAATTTTCACAACAGCCCAATGTAGTAGATACTATTATTATCACAACTTACAGATGAGGAAACATAGGAAGATTTAGTAACATGCCCCAAATCTCAGAGTGGCTATGGCACAATACTTTTCATTACAACTCTATAGACTAATGTGCATAAAACTCAACAAAAAATCTGATTTCTGACTTTGGTCACGTTCACTAAGAACTCAATTTATACTTTCTGGAAAGAGCTATTTTTTTCTTTACCAGCCATCATAGGATCCAATTAAAATATACATAAAATGCCTTGAAAACTTTCAGAATTCACAGCACCAGAATCTGACCTACAAGCAGTCCTTCAAAACCCTTGCTGAAGTTTCATCTTCAGGGAGATGTCAGGCATCTTCTGGGAGATGTCAGGCATCTTCTCAGGGTCTCTCTAGGCCTTACGGTTTACTAGAAAGCAAACTAGTTTGAAGACCTGTTCACCACTCAGCAGAAACAATCTTTTCACTCATCACCACATAGAATCAGAAAAGATCGTATTTCCATGACTAAGCACAATGTGATCACACCAGCCAGACTGTAAAATCCGTAAAAGGGAAATGAGAGAAAAAAACCTGTGGACCGCAGGCAGCAACGCAGCAATCATTAAAGTGCAAACAGTTTTGTTCTTACTGGTGGTGCTTGGAATTTCAACACATTCTCATGAACATCACAGCAACCATGAGTCTGGTTTCCTGATATGGCCACTCATAAGAGCACCTGATACGTATTACAATGTATTCTATAATCTTTACTCTGCAACACTTTTTTTCTTTATATGACCCAGAGGCTATATGCTATATTTTAGGCACAATTTTAAACAACCCACATCTGGCTAATTCTGCCTCCATTCAAGACATGGTTCTGCTGGGTTGGAGCTGCCATTATTGGTTTAGAGAGCCTTACACTTCAGTGTAGTCAGCAGATCAGCAGTGTTACTTACTTCTGAGCTTGTTAAAAATGCAGAATCTCAGGCCCTAACCTAGACCCACTGAATCAAAGTTTTCATTTTAACAAAGTCTCTGTGTGACCTGTACACACACTAAAGACTGAGATGTACGTCCCTAGAAAGTCCGATTTAGTAAGTTGGTGGTAGAAATTTGGCATCTACATTTTCAATAGGCAGCCTAGGTTGTTCTGGTTCAACTGAGCTTCTGATAATACTTTTCTACTTCCTGATCCAAGTGCTATTATATTCTTTGCAGAGCTTCCTAGCTAAAACTGGACAGATCTGACGTGCTCAATTGTAAAGAAATTTTGAAAGGTTAAAAATAAGTTAAAACTTTGAATGAATTTTTTAAAACCAGTAAGTTCTAAATAAAGTTAACATGATTCACAATCAGAATCCCCGGGGTACTTTTTCAAAACACACAACTCAACTCTCCTGCTGGGACAGCGGGATTCTATTACCCCTGGCCCTTCTCCTAAGGGTTGACTACTATAATAAATTACTGTGACCAGTGACACTGGGAATGGGAAGATTAAAAATCACTGCATGAGGATAACACAAAGACAAGGAAAATCACCTCAAATATCAACAGCTGGATAGATCCATGGTTACTATTTTGGTCTTTTTCCTTCCAGACTTTTATATTCATCCCGACATATGAAGACATGTATTTTACACGTAATTGGGATCAAATGGTATGCACAGTTTTGTATATTCTTTTCACTTAACATTTTTATAACCTAGGTAATTTCCCAAGTCATTAAACATTTTTTTAAAAAAAAAACATTACTTCATACTATTTCATGGTATTGCTAGACTGGAATTGCATTTTCCCCTAATGTCCTTTACTTTGGATTCTACATAATGTTTTTCTTATGTTCTCTGCTCTGGGATAGCTCCTACCTGCTCTTATACCAGATTTTTATCTTTGGTGTTCACCTGGTCTCCAACTTTTTAGCAATCCCCTACAGCATACCTCTGGCGTCCAGACAGGCAGCCCACCAGTTAAATCTGCCTTTCTTGCTCTAAGTCTGCCCAGCCCTTTTCTGCTCTCCCCTCCCCTCCAGGCTCTTCCAGAGTCCAAGATCAACCCACTGGTCTCAGAAACCATGCAAATGAGAGCCAATGGTAGAAGGCTATTCGATTTGTGGAGCATGGTCCCTATAATTCTTAGTTCAGCCCAGCCTGACCTGAAGTGGGTTATAATAAACTCTAATCCCAACAGTTAAATAAATCCAGTTAAATCCACTCAGGAAATGACGCACATTATATACCTCTCCAAGAGATTCACAGTGACCATTAGCGTATTGAAAAGTCCCACACTTAACAAACCTATTTAAGTGGCTAAACCAAGGGTCTCTTAAATTTATTTGACCTCAGAACTTTTTTAGGCATACACTTGCATAATATTCCAGAGAACTAATGTTCTATGAAACACACTTTAAGAAGCACTGGTCTGTCCCATTAGTGAAGGAACAAGAATTTCATGCTATATCAGGTAACTTTAGTGTTGCTCAAATCACGCCTATAGGACTAGCCCTGAAAATACATCTGGTTAGAATTCTGTTCACACAATCTGAAAAACCTAGGGTTCCTCAAGTTAAAATTATTTTTAAAACACATGTTTAATATTTCATATCATACATAAAAAGTCATTTCCTTAATCATGTATTATTTAAATGCTCCTGGGACTTCCCTGGTGGTGCAGTGGTTAAGAATCCACCTGCCAATGCAGGGAACACGGGTTTGAGCCCTGGTCTGGGAAGATCCCACGTGCTGCGGAGCAACTAAGCCCATGTGCCACAACTACTGAGCCTGTGCTCTAGAGCCTGTGCGCCACAACTACTGAGCCCGCACGCCATGACTACTGAAGCCCGTGTTCCTAGAGCCCATGCTCCGCGACAAGAGAAGCCACCACAATGAGAAGCCCGCGCACCACAATGAAGCCCGCGCACCACAATGAGAAGCCCGCGCACCACAATGAAGCCCGCGCACCACAATGAATCGCTGCAACTAGAGAAAGCCCGCTCACAGCAATGAAGACCCAGCGCGGCCAAAAATAAATAAAATAAATAATAAAAGTGTAATAGAAAAATTATTTGAGCTAGTTTCAGGAGCTAGGAAATATATACTTTGAAACATTATCATCATTTTCCTTCTCACTAACTTTGACTTTTCAGATTTAATAATCCACTGAATAGAATATCAATCTCCAAAAACGAAGGGAGGAAAGGGAGAGAGAGAGAGAGAAAGATGGTGGAAGCACAATTAAAAACCTCCCCATATTATAAAAATAAGTCACAATCAGGAAAGAATATTTTTTATTTCTTAAATATAGATTTAATGCATTACTAAACTAGCTTGTGTATGGAAATTGATTACCTGATGATAATTTTTATTTTAAAATGTCAAGAGTGATTGATCTAATCATTCATTTCTATGTCCCACAAATAGTATTCAATTGCTGATTATGTGCCAGGCATTATTCTAGGTTCTTGAAATATACCAATGAGCAAAACTGAGAAAGACCCCTGCCCCTCAAAAAGCTTATATACCGAGAAAGACCCCTGCCCCTCAAAAAGCTTATATTCTAGTCAGAAGAGACAAAAAGAGACATTATAAATAAGTAAACAAGATAGTATATAGAAGGTGATAAATGCTATTTTTAAAAACAGTAGAGAGTTGTGAGATCATGTGTGCTGGCAGTGGCTGCAGAGGTCACAGTATTGAAGAGGGGGGGTCAGACTGGCCTCACTGGCAAGTTGAGATGTGCATGAAGAGGTGAGAAAGTGAGACAAGCTGATAGCCGGAGGAAGAGTGTTCCAGAAAGAGGGAAGGGCTGGAGCAAAAATCCTAAGATGGGAGAAGCTGGAGGAACAGCGAGGAGGCTGGAGTGAAGTGAATGAGGGGAAGAGTGCTAGGAGATGTGATCTGAGGACTTTGGAAGCCGCCGGGAGGGCTTCTGTTCTCACTGAAGGAAGTGGGTGCTAATGCAGAGCTTTGAACAATGACATCTCGTTTAAGTTTTAAAAGATGACTCTGGCTGCTGGGTTGAGGAGAGACAGCAGAGGGACAAGGGTGGGAGCAGGCAGACCAGCTGAAAGGCTACCTCAGTACAGATCCGCGGGTCCTCACCCATCATTCTCAAATCCAAAAGCTGCTTCCATAAACTCATTAGGTGGCAAATCTAACCTTCACTTAACCTAACTTAAATGGCTTTAGTAGCCAAATTAGTGTAAATATTCATGTTTCCCTGTAGAAACATTAATATGCTTCAGCGTGTGCTATACAGCAAATGCGCCTTATTACTTTTCTAAAATCTAAAAAAATGCTCTATTACGTATCTGGAAAAAGGATTTTGGACCTGTACACCAGGGGGAAGTATGGCCTGGGCCAGACCGGTAGCCCTGGCGATGGTGAGCAGTAGGCACACTTCAGATATAATTTGAAGCCAGGGCTGACAGGATTTCCATACAGCTTCAATGTGGGTATAAAAAGTAATTTAAAATGACTCCAAGTTTTTTGGCCTTAGCAATTGGTAGGATGGAGGTGCTATCTCCTGGGGCGGGAAAAGCTGTGGGTAGAATGTGTTTGGGGTGACGATCAGGAATGATTAGACAAGTTGAGCTTGAGACATGTATCTTCATCCAACTAGAGCAGTTAAACAGGCAGGTGATATACAAGTCTAGAGTTTGGGGAGAAGTCTGGGCTAGAGATGTACTTGTGGTATAATTGTTTTTCTTCCTTGATTTCCTTTTAGAATATCTTTATAGTCTTTTCTTGGGGGACAATACATACCTACACACACACACACACACACACACACACACACACACACACACACACATACACATCACAGAGGAAAGTTCTGTTTAACAACCTCTTCCATTAAACATATATATATCTTTCAATGTAAAGAAAAACACAACTGAAGTATGGGGCTATTTGGAGACTGCTCAACAGTGGCTGTAATTAACATCACCTGAAAATTCATGGAATGAGGAGAGCCAAAGTCTACTCAGACCAGTGGAGAACAAGGATGGCTTAAGAAATTATTATGCCAGAAATGAAGAAAACAGTCAATGAATAAATGGCGTTGAACTAAAATAGTGCTAAGGTTCCTTTCTGTTTTCACAATGAATAAATACTAGTTATTTGTTCTGAATTAAGAACAGAACCACTCTCTTATTTGGAATATATGCTAAAGTCTCCAGACAGCAAATTAAGAAGTGTCCAAAATAATCCTCATCCATGCTGACATGAACCAGCAGCTAGGGCTGAAGATGAAATGAGGGCGGAATTTAATTTTTGGCAGGAATATCCAGAGGCAGCAATGCTATCTGTGGCATGCAACAGCCTTGGCATGGAATCAAGGTACTTCTTTCCCAGGGCATGTCTTTAAGATCACACTCTCTTAGAACAAGTGCTCTCAAACATCATCGGAACTCCGTGTCTCCCCAGTTTCATCCTGCTAAATTCTGTTGGTGAACTTCAATGTTATTTATTTATTTATTTATTTTTTGTGGTACGCGGGCCTCTCACTGTTGTGGCCTCTCCCGTTGCGGAGCACAGGCTCCGGACGCGCAGGCTCAGCGGCCATGGCTCACGGGCCCAGCCGCTCCGCGGCATGTGGGATCCTCCCGGACCGGGGCACGAACCCGCGTTCCCTGCATCAGCAGGCGGACTCTCAACCACTGCACCACCAGGGAAGCCCTTCAATGTTATTTTTAATTCGTATGTGTGTTGGTATAGAGAGGAATAATGGGAAGCAAGAGAAACTTTTAAAAAGAGAACACATTAAAAGGCTCAGAAAGAGGTCGAAAAATTACAAATTTTGTTCTGGTAATAAGGGAACAACCTCTTCCTCCTTCAGAACTTCTCCTTTACCTATAGCCTCTATCACCATTGGTGGTACCCAGTCACCCATTAAAAATCTGGAATCTTTAAATCCAACCTAGCTCCAGTTTAGATTTAACCACCAGCTTACAGTAAATACAAGGGGTAGCTGTCCAGTTTTTCTCATCAATCCTTGGCTCAAACTGCCAGTTTGTTGGCAGTTTATTGCACATGCTGTGCTGCTTCCTACACTTGTGCCTCTGTTGTGTGGTCCCCGTGAACTATAATGCCTCCCTTTTTTCATCCCCTTTGCCCCATTTCACTCAAGAAGCCTCCCCACTCCCCAAACTGTCCCTGGCCAAAGATGGGTTAGGCACCCTTTCTCTCTACCCCCATAATGTCCCACACAAATCTCTCCCACTAACACAGTACCACAGTTATCTTCGGGGCAACTGTCTTTTCCACCAGACTATAAGGTTTTCTGTTTTACCTTTGTAAGCCCAATGCCTAATATAGGGCCTGGCATTCTAAAACACACTAAAAATGTTTACTGATTGAATGAATGAACACTCAGATTAAAAGTTACATGGCACGTGCTACATTAAGCTCCCCATCTCTAAGAGTTTTCAAGTAAATATGAATATGTTAGAATTCTCATACTGGATAGAAGCTGTGATCTACTATATAACTTTGTGATACTCCTTCCATTTCTATTCACATTCTTATTTGCCCAACTGACTGGCTTCTATATAGCTCTTTACAATATTTCACAATAGGGATATATAACTTACACTTTGTATCTATGAGTTTTATTCTTATTCAAGCCATGGCCTGTGGTTGAAATGCCATCATAAAAAGCTTATTAAAAATGTGCTAACACAAAAGACCCCAAATAGCCAAAGCAATCCTGAGAAAGAAGAACAAAGTGGTAGGCATCACACTTCCTGATTTCAAGCTATACTAAAAAGATATAGTCATCAAAGAGTATTGTACTGGCATAAAAACAGACACATAGACAAATGGAACAAAATCAAGAGCCCAGAAATAAACCTAAGCACATGCGGTCAAATAATATTTGACAAGGGAGCCAAGAATACTCAAGGGAGAAAATTCAGTCTCTTCATACATGGTGCTGGAAAAATTGGATAGCCACATGCAAAAGAATGAATCTAGACCCTAAACTTACACGACTCACAAAAATTAGCTCGAAATGAATTAAAGACTTGAACATAAGACCTGGAACCACAAAACTCCTAGAAGAAAACGTAGGAAGAAAGCTCCTTGACATGGGTCTTGGCAATGATTTTTTGATATGACACCTAAAGTACAAGCAATAAAATCATAAGTGGAATGACGTCAAACTAAAAAGCTTCTGCACAGCAAAAGAAACCATCAACAAAACGAAAAGACAACCTATGGAATGGGAAAAAATGTTTGCCAATCATGTATCTGGCAAGGGGTTAACATCTAAAATATATAGGGAACTCATACCACTTAATAGCAAAAAATCCAATAATCCAGTTAAAAAGTGGGCAAAGGACCTGAACAGGCATTTGTCCAAAGAAGATATACTAAATGGCCAGCAGATACATGAAAAGATGCTCAGCATCATTAATTATTAGGGAATGCAAATCAAAACCACAATGAGATATCACCTCATACCTGTTAGAATGGCTGTTTACCAAAAGGACAAGAGATAACAAGTGGGTGAGGGTGTGGAGATAAGGGAACCCTGATGCGCTGTTGGTGGGATTTTAAGCCGGTGCAGCCACTATGGAAAACAGTATGGAGGTTCCACAAAACACTGAAAACAGAACTACCATATGATCCAGCAATCGTAGTTCTGGGAATATATCCAAAGGAAATAAAAACACTATGCGTAAGAGATATCTGCACCTCTTCGTTCACAGCATTATTTACAATAGCCAAGACATGGAAACAACCGAAGTGTCCACTGACAGATGAATGAAGAAATTGTGGTATATATAAACATATCTACAGTGTAATATTAGTGAGCCGTAACAATGAGAAGATCCTGCCATCTGAGACAACATGGATGGACCTTGAGGATAGAATGCTAAGTGAAATAAATCTGACAGAGAAAGGCAAATACTGTACATGACCTCACTTATATGTGGACTGTTAAAAGAAAACAAACCCATAGAAAAAGGGATCAGATTTGTGGTTACTAGAGGTGGGAAGGGAAAACAGGATGAAGGTGGTCAAAAGGTACAAATCCAGTTATAAGATACACTAGTACCAGGGATGTAGCATACAACAATATATACAACAACGACTATAGTTATACCTGCTGTATAACTTATATGGAAGTTGTTAAGACAGTAAGTCCTAAGAGTTCCCAACCCAAAGAAAAAAATGTGTTTTCCTTTTTCTTCTATTTTGTATCTACGTGAAATGATGGATGTTAACTAAACATACTGTGGTAATCATTTCATGATACGGACAAGCCAAACCACTATGCTGTACTCAAACGTATACGGTGCTGTATGTCAATTACATCTCAATAAAACTGGGAAAAAAACCCTCAAAAAAATGTGGTAACGTTTATGACTCACTGAACACATCTCCTCGGGGTTTCTGAGGCTCTGTCTGTATCCTGTTGTCAACTGTAATCCTTCTTGGAGACACAGTGGCAACTGGTGCTACACTTGTCAGGCTGGTGGTTGGTCCTCCTGGGGCTGCTGCTGGTGGAGGTGTTCTGAGTTCTGTGGGTGGGGCAGGCTGTGGCGCTGGCTTCAGGGCAGGTCTTGCTGTTGGCTCAGAGGTGGGCCTGCTGGTAATGACAGCAGGTACATAGGGTGTCTTCAGAGGCCACCTAGTACTTCTGACATCAGGGATCCAATTACTGTGTCCTCCATCGCCCCTTGAAATGGTACCATTTTCCTTTGGTACATGAATTGGACCTGAAGGTTCAATCATGACTTTTGGAATATCTAAAACAGTAAATGTATTTAAATTAGTGTACAACCCTCTCACCTTAAGAAGTAAAATATCAAATTGCAAAAAACAAACACATCAAAATACCTCATGCCAACTGGTTTACTTTTCACATTGAGAATATTCCCCTACTGTTAAGTCAGGCTGTTTTCCAAAAAAAATTAGTATGTGTGTGTATATGTAATATATACACATATATATTCATACACACATATATCTATTTGGTGGATATACACAAAAATTATATTGTTTTTCTGTAATGAAATGTATCATCTGAAACATAAAATGTTTTAAGTATTTGTAAAGTGGAAAGAGAGAAGAATCAATTAGATTTTTAAATGCAGAGATATTTTAAAATTTTAAAATATGAGAAATGTATATTTAGAGTCTATGTTAAGTGTCTCCATGGTATGTGTATATTATAAAATCATGTTTAGAATTGTCTGAAGACTAATAGTTTTCTCTTCCACACTTTATATAAATCAAATTCACACAAATACATTTACATTAAATGTTCTACTCACTGTTTTATATTTGGTTTTCCTTCCCCTTTACTAATTTATACAATTGCTTTCTAAAAAAAAATTTCAGAGGTCACCAAGATCACCTGTGGAAACTCTGTCCTTGATTGTATTCACCGAAAGGAATTAATATTTAATCTTCTTGTAAGCATATATTCCAGACTGGGAGTATAACTACATGACCCTTCAAAACTCCTTTAATCCTCATGGTTTTATGCCCCATGATTTTCAGTAAATATTTTACTCCAGAAATTTAAAAAATGATCTATCGTTGCATGAAATGTATGCTAAATTGTGGCCTTTGGTTTGTGAAACTTTCATCTTGGAGGGTACTTTTTTAATGTTTATCTACTGACATACATAGCCATACTACAAATAGAGCTTATAAAATTTAAAAAGCAAAACAGTTCTGAACGTAGAGAAAATAAATATGGAAATGATTTTTTAAGAGCAGAATTGGAGGCATAAAACAGAGGAAAGAATATATTCAGATTATCCCACCATTATAATCTAATGTTAATGACAAACATACATTTAAAATCAAATTCTCAAGGAGGGCTCTATAATTTCGTACCAGCTGAGAAGCTACTGAGAGAGTTTAGTCAAGGAACTGAATGCTTTTAAGATTAGAATGTATTACTGAGTCTTTAATTTTTAAAAATTACTGAGCAAGTGATTTTATTGTTTGTGGAAATCACGGACTAGTATTACTAGATATGAAAAGTGATATTCGTTTGATAATTAATCTTGTTCCCTATCTTTCCTAGTAATGGCCTTTGTGTAATCTTGTACTTCCTGCTGGAATTTAGAGCTGGGAGACAAGCATGACTCACAAACACAATTCAGTCCATCGCCCTGGTATCCGTCTTTACATTTACACTTGTAGGACCCGTGTACGTTGTAACATCGAGCAAAGGTGCTGCATTGATACTGACCAAGGGAGCATTCATCTATATCTGCATCAGGAAGTAGGAAAAGAAGAGGTTTATTTGGGAGATAAATATGATTACACATAAAATAAATATGATTATTTTATGATAAATATGATTACACCAAAAATACACAGTTTCAAATAAAATTTTTTTTTGCAATGTGAAGGTTCACGTAAAATTGGCAGATAAAGAGAAGAAATAAAGTAGCGTGCACCCAGAACTGCTAGTGTTTGAGTTTCACTTCTGTTTGTTTAATTTAATGCCAGTACCCTCCCCTGCCCTTGACATCCCAGTCATCACCATAATTAAGAGACCTTTCCGCTCCACAGGAAAAAACAACACAAAGCAAGGGCGGGTTCATTACCGTGACATTGGTATTTGCCTCCAATGTACATGAGGTCGAAGCCTTTATGACATTTGCAGATGTAACTCCCAAAAGTGTTGACACACTGCCTGTATCTAGGGCAGGAGGCTCTTCCAGTAGCACATTCATCAATGTCTAGAAACATAAGCCAATGCGTCTTAGGAAGGGCAACAGCACGTTCAGATGGAGGAGCTTTTAAAATACACTACTATCTGCAAATGGTTGTGCGCACGTAGTGGCTCATCATAAATGTTATCCAGCTGGTTGCCCTGACAGGCAACATAAATCCCATATCTCCAAATTTCAACTCATCCTTCTAAGCCAAGCCGTCCCCCTGTTGTACCGTATCTCAGCATGCACTGCACCTGTATCCCCCACCAGTTGCTTCAACTAGAAACATGAGTCATCCTTGACAACCATATTTCCCTTAACCTCAGCTGATTCTACCTCTGACAAATTCTTTGAACTCATTTACTCTGCTCTTCACCCACTGCCTTTACCCTAGCCCAAGCCACCATTTCCCAGGATAGACTATTCCAAGAGCCTCCAAACTGGCCTTTTCCCTGCCAATCTTAGCCTCTCCAAAGCATTCCCACTCCACTGTCAACAAATGATTTTATTAAGACATAAGAAGGGATTGTTCCCATGCTCAAAACTCTCAACTGTTTCTACTTGCTTTCTGAATTCATTCCTCATTCCTCATCACGTCTTTGACGACCTTGTAATGAACAGTCCTCACCCATCTCACTGGCTGTATCTCAAGCCACCCCCCACCCCATACTCTGTACTTAAGGATATGGTTTTCTTTCTTTCAGAACCTCAAACAGACCAACCTCTCTTTCACTGCAGTGCTCTGCAACGTTTTCACCAGCTTGGCTGATTCTTCATGTGGCCAATGGTCCATGTCTAACTTCAGGGCTTTCCTTGACCATTATTTTCTAAAATAGATCCTTTTTGTTTTTTACTCCCTTAGTTATTCATATTAACACTTGGCATTGTTTGTAATTTTACTGAATATTTCTTTCTTTTCTGCCTCTTCCAGAGGATTGAAATCTTGTCTGCTTTGTCCATTACTCTATATCCTAGCACTTAGCACAGTGCCTGGTATATAGAAAGTACTCAGTAAATATCTCTTGAGCCCCTAAATACCTCCATTCATTCCATGCTTACTACATGTGAGGTACCGTGCTAAGCTCTTTGCGTTCATGATCTCATTCAATCCTCACAAGGACATTACTCCCATTTTAAAGATGAGAAGACTGAAGCTCCAAGAAAGGAAGCCTCTTACCTAAGGTTACATATCAAGTCTATAGCAGAGCCAGGTTTAAAATCAAAGCCCAGACTCTTAACCACAATCTTTTACTGCCTTCCTAATTTACAGGGGGAAAAAAAAAAAACTAACCCTTTAGTGCAATACATACAGTCTAGCCCTGTCTACCAGCTCAGCTTCAATACTCATTGCCTCTTACGTCCTAGAAATACTGAGCTCTTCTTGTTCCCTGAATATTATGCTCCCTCTAAACTTCGATGCCTTTGCACGTGTGGTTTCCTCTGCCTGAAGCTTCCTCCTGTCCCTCATTTTTTTTTGGAAACAAAGTTTCCACGGTCTTTTCACAGATAGAGGTCCCCTTCTGAGACATCTGATATTGTCTAAAGGATAGCTAATTACCTGATGTTAAGTAACTGCCCTTTTTCCTTCCTGCCATCACATTTCACTTTCTTCCTTACCCTAGAGAGACTGCTGATAGAGATGCTTGATTTTACAACTCACCCACACAGGTCCTCCCATCAGGAGCCAGCCGTAGGCCAGGAGAGGGGCACTGGCACCGAATTTGTCCTTTGACAACATCACAGCCATACTGACAGTTTGCCATGGAGCACGTCAGGGCACCTGGAAAGACAGTGACTGTCCGAGAGAGGCAGAGGGCATACTCTGTACCTAATATAACTATGTTTTCTACTTGTCCTGAAATCAGTGACACTGAATCAACAATGCAGATGAAAAGGGCTTAGTTCTCCAACAGTCTAAAGAAAGTCAAAAATAGGAGGAAGAACACAAAGACCTTCTTCCCTCGGATAATTAAGAAGGGAACCAGCTCTGTTAGCATCTGGGGAAGACCTTTAATGTATTTGAAGAAATAGCAGACAAATGTAAAACTTTATCTCAGAGAGATTATCTGGAAGCTTTTCCAGTGGCCAAGGAAATTGGAGCATTGAGGTATTTTTCCAGATTACTCATGTTAAGTGCTGGTCTTAACTAAGGCATCCAAGTAACTGTCTCAACCATCCATTAAACTTCTCCAGGCACAGCAGATTTCCCACTGAGTTGTACAATGTTAGAGGATTCTAGCATCACTGCCACATGTTAATAAACATGAACTCACCTTACTGCAAAAAGTTCCATGCTAAATATGCAATGATAAATAAAATCAGCTAACCTTTTTTATTTTATAAAATGCAACCCAGTTAGAGAGAGACAACTGATAATTAACTGATTGATAATTAACCAATTTAACTGACAGTTCAGTAAAATTAAAAATCAAGTCATCAATTGTTGGATATCATAGAACCACAATCTCAATTCAATGTTCAGCCTGCAGAGAATTTCAGGCCATTGTCTGTTTTATAAACACATCAGAATGATAGTAGGAAACACCATCCATTTCTTTCTTACAAAGACACAGATGAAATCTACCTTTATGTTATTATAATCATTTTTTTTAATTTGAAGTAGGTTTTTTTTTTTAAGAAAAAAACTTAGTCTTCAGACTACTATAAAGAAATGTAAAAATGAAGTGAGGGGCTTCCCTGGCGGCGCAGTGGTTGAGAGTCCGCCTGCCGATGCAGCGGACACGGGTTCGTGCCCCGGTCCGGGAAGATCCCACATGCCGCGGAGCGGCTGGGCCCGTGAGCCGTGGCCGCTGAGCCTGCGCGTCCAGAGCCTGTGCTCCACAACGGGAGAGGCCACAACAGTGAGAGGCCCGTGTACCGCAAAAAAAAAAAAAAAAAATGAAGTGAGGAGGTACTTATGGACGGTTTATACTCAATCACCAGGCTGGATGGATTCTCTACCAGCAAATAATTTAGTGTCCATCCTTACCAAGAGCACAACAGCCCTCAAATGGTCACCAACGTTCTTTTTCTACATGGAATAGTTCTATGCCCAGATAGAAGACAAGCAGAAAAGTGCTAGGAAAAACGTTAGAAAATACATTCGTTTTGTGAGTCTTGTTCTAAAGACCATTTCCGAATCAATTTAACATTGGCAGCCCTGACAAAAGAATGTTAGACATCTACAGTGGGCAACTCTTATTTTGATTTTCCATTCCTTAGGCACACATACAAACACGTGCTCACATCCTGTTTAGGAGGAGGGCTAGGAGGCCACTTTTCACACACTCCCAGAGCACAGCATGAAGTCAAGCCCAGAGCAGTTAAGATTCTTGACATACTTGAGCAGGATCCATCCGGCATAAGCATGTATCCGTTGAGACAGTAGCACTTGTAGCTGCCGTAAGTGTTCATGCACCTGTGCTTGCAGGGCCGCGGCTTCAGGCCACACTCGTTTAAATCTGAAAAGAATGGGGTTGAAGCAGAAATTTGACAAAGCCTCAACATTAAAGCAAACCACTGAAAATGCTTCTCTATTCCGAAGAATGAAGAAGAAGAGTCAGTCAAGCTATAGTAACCAGCCATTTACGTAAGAGATAGAGTCTGTTCACAGTGTCTTCGTTTTAATGCTGGTTACACTGGGGGCCACCAGGAGTTTCCTATCAGAGGTGACCGAAAGCCTTATAATAATGGAAGGCCGTGTGAATTTCTGAAGCTTAAGTAATGTAGTGCATGTGATCTCTGTTTACAAAGGACAGTTGGGAAGATTCCCCTCACAGACACGTGGCTTATCATCCCTAGAAAGAGCAGAGCACAAACCATCTTTCTGACTCCAGAACCTCAAAATATCTGGGTGATACTACTAGATTCACTCCTGACAATGTGATCTTCCTATTTCAATTTCTTCCTGTCTCTGTTTAAAGAACATACTGTGTGAGCCTATCTTAGTTTACAGAAAGTACACGGATTTTTAACACTAGACTGCTTTGACCTTCCCAAAGAAAAGCTCTTTTTTCAGAGGATAGAAGCTCATTGAATTAGAGTGATCAATACTGAGGTTCCTCTTGTTCAATCTTATAAAGTGTATATTGATCTCAGATTAAAGAAGAAATGTCAGTCTCCTACTTTACTAAAGCATTTGAGTCACAAAACAAACTTAAAAAAAAAAAAAAAGACCCTCCAACATCATAGTTTCATTCATTCTGCAGTTAGGAAGGGCATAAAGAAATACTAGTGGATAATATATAATAGATTATCATTATGTATTTCAGGTTTATTGGTTTAAATATCAATATGAAGTGAGTAAATAAACTTCACTTGAGAATTTTCCAACTCAAGTTGAACACTGCCTCAAGTGAAAATAAATCTCATAATGACAAATATATACTGGAACAGTAATGTCCAAAATATAGACTTCATTAAGAAGAAATGACATGTTTATTTTGTCTGCACTGCCAGCATAAGTACCTGATTAGCATAATTTAATTATCTACTAATCCATATCGTCAAATCAGAAATAAGGATATATCTAGTTGCAAGTTGTTTTCAAATCTAACCAAATTTAAATCTTGCCAACTTGGCCTTTTTTCTAACCTTAACACAACTGTAAGCAGATCTGCAAGTGGGTGAAGCCTGCGGAGGTTACATAAATAAACCAGACGCCTTCATCATCTCCTATGCCTTCTTTAATTTTAAACGTCATACTCTCTTGCCCAGTCAAGGGTATTCACTTCACTTCTCATATTCTTCTACCTTGTATTTTAATATTTATTAAAAATTAGAGTCAGGGAATCTTTTCTCATGTTCTAAGAGGAGTTAATTATCATGCCTAATATGTCCCTGCAGATGCACATCTGGCTTTGAAAAATCCCTGATTGACATTATAGTAAACAGTATTTAAATCCGAATATATTGTTAGAGAAAGGCTTTGTGTTTTAAATATTCTTTTGTACTTAAGTAGAAATATAACAGAAGAGTACAACAAATAACAGAGTAAGACTGAATCCTATACCTCAAGGGTAGGATACTGATGGATATAAAATGTGTCAATTAAGAACCCTTAAGTTTATTCTTAACAAGCCCCAGAAACTTCCGTGTGTTCCTGATGGGAACTGGTTAGATATTTATAGCTCCAGGCAGCTCACATACAAGGTGTATTTACGCCGATGGAAATTTCTTCAGACGCTATGGCCATGAACTAAAGCTGAGGCCACTCCAGTCTTGGCTGATAAAGGGCCCCTTAGGATGGCTATGAGAGTCTTTATGATCCAGACTGGGGTTGCTGGTGGTCTTCAATCCAAATTTATCTTTCCCTTCCCATAAGCAAAAGCACTTTGGGGTTAAGAATCATGAAACTGAAAGGAAATGTAAAATCGATAAGATGTCATAATTCCAATAAAAAGACCCAAACCAACCTGAGAATCACCTATGAAATAATATGGAAAAGGAAATAAACAGGCAGCATTCAGTGGGCAAATGTAGAGATGCTTGCTGGCTATTTTACTATTAATAAACTGACACGTAAGTATCCAGATAGGCTGAAAGCAATTTGAGAAAGCTGCACTCTAACAGTCGGTGACGGGCTGGATGACACTCCCTAATAGTTAGCTGGCTGCTGTCGAGGTCCCCCGTGACTGCTACCATTGCCACTGACCACACGCATGTGTCTCCTAAAAACTTCCCACTGACCCTTACAAAACCACTGCAGAAACGATGAAATAGGATTCCATAATAGTCAACAATGATCAATTTTTACCAAATATCAGAACTTTGCTAAAGCAGGAAGCTTCAAAAGATTAAAAGCATCTGGTGTCCTGGTGATGAACTTTTTCCTCAATATTCAGGGTTTCTAGTCTATGATTATTATACCTTATTTTCTTACTGACCAAATGCCTTATAAAATTGAGTTAATACTTGCTGCTTCCAAAATGTCTTGGATTATAGACCTAGTGACAGTTTTATTACTATCAGATTAAGGCAGAAATTCAAAAATGACACTTCCAATTTATAGTAAATGCTCCTATAATAATAAGCAAAATGTAGAGAACAATTACTCTTGATCTCACTTTCTCAAATCAATCTTAAAAGTTGATAAGAGAATGTAGGAAGAAAACTTCAGTGTCTTTATTTTAAATTTACTTAAATCTTGCTCTTTTTTCTAGAAGTTTGTGATGTAACATACCCTATAAGGAAAATCTATGATAAAAAACTAATGAATTCGGGCTTCCCTGGTGGCGCAGTGGTTGAGAGTCCACCTGCCGATGCAGGGGACACAGGTTCATGCCCTGGTCCGGGAGGATCCCACACGCCGCGGAGCGGCTGTGCCCATGAGCCATGGCCGCTGAGCCTGCGCGTCCGGAGCCTGTGCTCCGCAACGGGAGAGGCCACAACAGTGAGAGGCCTGTGTACCGCAAACAAACAAACAAACAAAACTAATGAATTCTATCATGTACCTATCTTACATCAAGGACAGAACTTTACAATTAAACCACTTATATTCAAATGCTTAAATTGTTGTATATACAATTCTTAAAGAGCATCTATTCCAGTCAGGAGTATATTTTAGCAAGTTGGTGAATTCAGGAGCTTGGGTTGGGGGAGAAGGGGAAGGGGCTGGTTCAGAACAAAAAATGCAAGCTGCGCAGCATTATAATTACACTTCAGGAAGAAAAAAGGATCAGAAATTTTATTAGCATGCAGACACTGAAAAGTGCTTGAAAATCTGGAAGAGATTAATTGAGTATGATAGCCCAATGGATTTTTAAGGAAAATAATCTTTCATTCATTCAATGTAATTTGGACCATTTTTTTTCCCTTTGAGGCTTAAACTGTGCAATGTCTCAGAAGTCTAAGCTTCTACATTTTATCTGACTCAAGTGGAGGCCACAGGCAAACAGATCTCAATATGTCAACTGCCATAACTTTTACTCTTTAAATTTTTAATTATATACTTCCATAAAAAATTTTTTTAAAAGAAAAAAAAATTTCAATGATTCTGAAATTCATCTCATTGCCCTAATTTCTTGATCCAAATGCATCAAGCTCCCTATGAGCAGAAACAGTAATTGATAATTTAAATGAGTTTAATTCAGTCATTCTAAGTTCCTAAATGTATGAGTGAGTGAGGAATAAAGTCTTTTAGAAATACTGTAGAGTCATACTGCCACCTAATTTTTCTACAAAATCTTCCAGCCTAATGACATTAATACTTTTGGTGTTTCTATTGTCACACCAGTCCTGTAGGTGAAGAGAGCAGGGGTTACTCTCCTTCTATTACGAACTGTTTTGCTAAGACTTGCTCTCAATCATTGAGCTACTTCAGCGCCGTGCTAGAACCAGAACTCAGGCTTTCTAGTATCACAAAATGTTCACCAAAAGAAGGAAGCTAATGTATGGTTTGATTTCCAAGTGACCTAAAAACTCTACACCCCAAATGTGGTCATGGGGAAGAGGACTTGAGCGCTTCTAAAATCTATTTAGCGAAAGTCATCAAAACCCCAATCTCAGGTGCTTTGGAATTCCTGACTTCACCTACACAGGAAAACAAAAGTTATTTTGTTATCTGATTTTTTAGAAAACATTTTGAAACCCAGAGAAGAAGAAGAAAAGCAACGGATACTTGAGGCAGGGAAAGGACAGTGGAGGCTCCGGGCGCTGTAGAGCACAGAGAATCAGCACCAATTCCTGCTACTTGCTTCACATGCTCAGGAATGTGGAGGACTAGGTACTCCGGGGGTGAGTCTTCAGAACATTGGCAAGAAGTGACAGCACTGCAGGAAGCCGTGCAGGTGGGAGGAGCAGACCACCTGAGATAATGCACGCTCACCCCTTGAAGGTAAACTTGTGGCTTGATGATCCAGGGGTTGTGAAAGAGGCTGTTCACTGCCTTGGTCAAGAGGAGTTGGGTACAAGTGTTCGTCTTCACACCAGGAAGAAGGTAATAAGAGTCAACTTTGAACTGATGTCATTTTTAGCCCTAAAAATCTTTATAAGTGTATATTAAACAATTACATAAAGTTGGTGGAGTTCAAAAAGAATGCTTTAGATACTTTACAAAAATTAGTTTCTAGTTCTTCTGGTTTCTCTTTTTTAATTTTAATTTCTGTTCCTTAAAATTTATCACTGCTATTTTGTGTCCCAAGAACACACAAACATTATAAGTTAACATCCACGTACATCCTCATATCGATTTTTTTAAGCACCAGAAAGGAGATGGTCCTTTTTCAAAAGATGATTTTAGTCATCAACACAGACAGAAAACTCAAAACAACAGATTATGTAAAAACGGATTATTATCAACCTGCTCTGTTTAGGTACACCTAGGTCTTATAGGACCAATTTAAAATCTTTTCCTATATTATTGTGTTGTCCAATAGTTTAAAACACTCCAGAATTATGCATAAATTTATGATTTGCGTAAAGATCTCATTTAAATAAATAACACAATAGATCATGGATGTTTTAATTCAAGTGTAAGAACTATGTCACATTTAGGTCACATTTAATTAGAATATACATAAGACACCCCATGCAAAGACGGATAGGACTGAGATATCTGGAGCTGGAAAAAAAAGAGAAGAATATACATAAGATGCTTTCTGCAAAAAATGGTAACTGTGGCCATTATTACCCAACCAAAATATTATAAGATGGGTGAGACCCAAAGTAGAGTCAAAGAGGTAATCCCATCCTGTTTCAAGACTTCGTATTATTAACAGCCAGTAAACTTCCAAATTAAATGAACATTGGTTCCTGGGGTTGAAACCACATATCATTCAAACACTAAGGCCTTAAGAAACTCCCTTAATATTAGGGTTAAAGCACTTCGACTATTGTGCTAAGGAAAGCAATCAACTGAGGCTTAACTAGCTCACCAAAGTTTACCGTCTGGTTCTGTGCTATAAGATACCGATTCTTTCCTTGGGGTAAGGAATTCAACACGTGAAACATAAACCATGTCAAAACATTAATAATTGATATTTATAAATTATTTCTTCTGAAATTATTATAAAGCATGCTGTAAATTCAAAAGAACATCTTTCATTCCTGAAAATATGCAATGATATGGTATATTACATACCCCAAATTATTCTCTAATGGGAAAGTTATGAAAAAGATTATTATCTATAATAGTATCCCTTTTTAGCTGAGGAGATTTGTATGGGTACAGAGACTCAAGGAGGGGGGAAATCTGAATGAATTAAAATTACCAGAGGGCTTCCCTGGTGGCGCAGTGGTTAAGAATCTGCCTGCCAGTGCAGAGGACATGGGTTTGAGCCCTGGCCTGGGAAGATCCTACATGCCGCGGAGCAACTAAGCCTGTGCACCACAACTACTGAGCCTGTGCTCTAGAGCTCACGAGCCACAACTACTGAAGCCCACGCCCCTAGAGCCCGTGCTCCGCAATAAGAGAAGCCACTGAAATGAGAAGCCTGAGCACCGCAATGAAGAGTAGCCCCGGCTCGCCGCAACCAGGGAAAGCCCGCGTACAGCGACGAAGGCCCAAAGCAGCCAAAAATAAAAATAAATAAAATAAATAAATTTATTTAAAAAAAGATTACCAGAGAAAGTAAGGTGGGAAAAACCAAATCTTGCCAGGGTTCAGGTTAGAATTTCATCTACCACGAAAGGTACCTTGTGCCTTACAGAATATGGTCAGTCCAAGGCCATGATTTGATACATGATCTGGCTATGGCAAATCCGGAGAATAACTCAGAGGCAAGCAAAAGTCACCATCAGCAGATTCACACTAATCTTGTAACAAGTCTGCTAACTTAAGCCCGTTCCACAGTGGGCCTGCCCTGCTATGCCTGCTGCTCCCCAGGCAGCTCTGAAAGCACTCATCTGCTCAAGCTGTTCACTCATCCAAGCAAGTTCCCAGGGGGTGAGCTCCTAAAGCACACAGCTCGCAACACAATTTTTAGCGGATATATTTTTTGCCTTACACCAAAACCTACTTTTAATCAAATGTTAATTTCCAGTTCTGTGGAAATTAACTATTTCAAGTATACCTCTTCTTAACATTTCTCTCCTCAAGAAAAAAGAAACTAGGGACTTCCCTGACTGTCCATTGGTTAAGACTCCACGCTTCCACTGCAGGGGGCACAGGTTTGATCCCTAGACGGGGAACTAAGATCCCATGTGCCTCGTGGCCCTGCCAAAAAATAACAAACAAACAAAAAAACCCAAAACAAACAAACAACACCGCCGCCAAAACCTCTGTGCTTAAAAAAAAAAAAAAAGAAACATATTTGACTTCCCATATCTCTGAGGCATGTTTTCCATTTTATTAAAATGTATGGTCTGAATAAAAAACTGTCTAAGTTAATTTGTTATATAGCAGATACAGACAATTTGCTCTAATAATGTTTCTGGGGGTCTCTGGACAGCTCTCCCACTTACCTGGCTCACTCCTGGCTGCCTCTCTCACTCTGACAGATAGTCCACGATTCAGAGACTAAGGAGCTATACCAGACAACTCCATGGAATTCTTTCCCATTCCTATAGTGTTCAGGACCAAAAGCCATTATATGAAACAGTCACTAAGCAAATATTTAATGTGCACTTATCATCTGCAAATCATTTTGATAAAAGTTTTCGGGAACCTAGAAATCAGAGGGACCCCACAAAGGGTTCCTGCTCTCAAAGAACATAAACCTTCCCATCAAGAACTTGCCACAATTGCTTTTATGGTAAGGAAGGAAAAGAAAGAGATGATTAAAACACATAGGTTTACTATGGACTGGAATTTTATATTCAAGACTGAACCTGAAATTACATCTTCAGTGGCAGCACTATTTTTACAGGTGTCAAATCCCATTTTGCCACTAATAAAATCCTCCTCCCCCTAACTATATTTAGTTTTGGGAGGCAAGATTTCAACTCAGTATATTATATTTTTCTTAAGAGAAATGGGTATGTATTGCAGGGTAAAGTACATGGCAAACTGGTTTTCTGAAAATAAGAGATACCCAGAGATGGATCCATGTTCCAACGATAGTTTTAGTGTCTGAAGCACATTAAAGTTGAGGTAGTTCCTGCAAATAAATGTAAATGAATTTCTCTGCAATCTCAACAGTGGCTGCTTTTAATAAGTCTTCTATGTATACATTCCTGGCATCAGGACAACGAAGTTTTATGGTGTTGACATATTAAGGGAACCTTTGATGGTTTACGTGCAGCACTTAAAAAAAAGCAGCATGCTGGCACTCTCAGATGAACACTGACAACTCAGTAATCAGAACTGAACATGCTGCTACTTGAGAACTTACACGGGAGAGGAAAAATCAAATGGGTTTTTAAAAGAGTGAACTGAGATAATAAGAACCCCACTTATTTTGAAAATACTACCCACGTATGTTAGGTAAATTCCAAGTTAAAAAATATATTATTAGAAAAGAAACTTTGGAAAATATCAGCTATCAGTCAAGTAGCTGATACTAAAGAACACACTTGAGAATAAACAGCTTGTCCTACCATTGGACACGTCACATTTTACTAACATGGATTTCATCTGGTTCAGGAACAATTACATATACTTTCAAATTTCAGTGTTCCTAATTCTTGTGAAAACTATGTCTATAAATCATGAGTTTACATGACACACTTAAAGGAGTATCAGATACTGAAGAATAAGAGTATTTCAACAAGATTATTTCTGTATCAGGTGAGGCCAACTATGTATCTATGGGACAGTTAGACCCTACATAACCCTTTCATTTGACATTTAAAATGCTAGGAAAAGGACTTCCCTGGTGGTGCAGTAGTTAAGAATCCGCCTGCCAATGCAGGGGACACAGGTTCGATGCCTGGTCCGGGAAGATCCCACATGCCACGGAGCAACTAAGCCCATGAGCCACAACTACTGAAGCGCACGTGCCGTAGAACCCGTGCTCCACAACAAGAGAAGCCACTGCAATGAGAAGCCCGCGCACCGCAACAAAGAGTAGCCCATGCTCGCTGCAACTAGAGAAAGCTGCACACAGCAACGAAGACCCGACGCAGCCAAATAAATAAATAAAAATTTAAAATGCTAGGGAATATTACTTTAAGGAATAAGTGAAAAATTTTACTCTTCTTTCCTTGCATCTTTCTAGTGAAATCTAACCCTATCTTTTCTTTATTTCTGTATTTTTCTTTTTAACACCTAATGGTAGAAAGTTTTCGGTTGAAATTAATGAAAAAGACAAGTCTTGTCAGCCTTGTAATGCAGCATGCGTCAGAGGATCACATTTCCAATGACGTTTTCTTCATCCAAAACTACACTGGTAGAAAGAACAGGAGTTACATAGACAATTGCTCTAAGTTGACACAGCAGATCTTTTAACAACTACTTTTGTGAACTTGGACAAGACACTGAATATCCCTGATGTCTCTTCAAATGAAAAATGAAATATTACTTATAGCTTATTATAATAAATAACACTCTACCTCCTAATGCTATTGTAGTGATGAAAATAGATAATATATGTAAAATACCCAAGCACTGTGAGGGCTAAATAATGATTTGCTTTTATAAGCATCTGACGCCAATTAAAAATAACTTGCTAAGTTAACCAAATCCTTCTCAGAGGAACATTACAAACTGGTCAACAGTTGAAGGGAATTTAATCACAAAGATCAAAGAGCTCAGAGTTGGAAGGGACCTCAAAATTTCAAGCCAAACCTCCTACCTGACTCTGAGTATTAAAGTGTTTTCATCTAACAGAGATCCAAGGAGGCTATCAATTTGCCAAAGCTTCCCAACTAGTTAGTGGAAGAACAAGGAGAAGCAGAATGTAAGGCTTCTAAGGTTACTGATGCTGCAATTCTCTTTTTCAAAATCCATTTTCATTATTAATAGTGAATAAAAGTATAAAATTATTTTAATTGCACTCTGATTAAACAGATTTTAAAAGATTTACCCTTATTATATTTTTGTCTTTCAGCAAAATGGCATCTCATATATTTGGTGACAACAGTTATAGAAAAGTGGTTTGCATGAGAACTTAAATTTTTATATGAGGCAGGAGTAGAGAGGGCTTGTGACTGTTTACTTGTGTCACACAGTTTCCCTACCTTGATTGCAGGTTTTGCCGGCATATCCAGGATGACACTTGCACTTGTTTGGTCCGATGCATTCACCGTGTTTGCACTGTGGCTGGCACACAGCTGTGAAAAAAGGATATCATGCATTATTTCTAGGTCAGGAGCATGTCAACCAAGTAGAATCTACGTCATGTACTAGTTTTATAATAAAAGAAAAAACTAAGAACTTACAATAGAGTAATAGAAATATACAATATCATTGTGTACTGGAGCAGTAAACATTGTCTAGACTACAGACTCACACACATGTGTTGTGTGTGTGTGTGTGTGTGTGTGTGTGTGTGTGGTGTATTACTTGGGGCTGAAAATTTTGCTAAACTTGAGGACAATACTCAAATAGCCAAATAGAAGAAAAATTGGAAAACGATGCATAAACACAACTGATGTTTGTCAATAGTTATCCCTTTATAATAACCTGCACCCATACTTTCAAAATCATTTTCTCAAATATGCTTCAAAACATACTTCTTAATCCAAAGATACCGGTTAAGTATGAACTCCAAATAAATTTCCCATTAAATAATATTTTATTGGAAATGGTATTTCCAAGAATAAAATGGTTCAAAATGAATTAAAAACTAAAACTAAATAGTTTTGAAACCTCAACTTAAGAGTACTTCTGTCATTTTGCCCATTCTTAACCTTAAGTTGCATCGTAATTGCTCATCAATCTATAATACACTTCCTACAGCCTATCACAGAAAATAGAAAGTTCTATTTTACATTTCCTGTCTTCCATCAACTGAGTCTGTCTTCCTTCAAGACCCCAAAATGCTATAAATCATCATCACTCAAATCTTTTCACAGTCTCCAATTCCTACCAAGATACTGGTTAGAATTTATTCCGTTTATACCGCGATTCTCAGCAGGGGGTATTTTTGCTGCGTATGGGGCATTTAGCACAAATGGAGACATTTTTTATTGTCACGCTGGGAAGAGGGTGCTACTGGCATCTAGTGGGTAGAATACTGGGAGGCTGCTAAACATCCTACAATGCTCAGATAACCCCTGACAGAAACAAATTATCCAGCCCAAAACGTGATGGTGCCAGATTGAGAAATCACTCTACACCACATATACGTATCGTGCTACACCAGATACTAAAATAGATGAAAAGTAATTGTATAGTGTGGTCATTGGTCTCACAGAGCTTACAATCTAGACGAAGAGACAAAACAATCATGTTTTAAATTCAAGGCAATATGTATGTATGAGCAAAATTGGTGGCACATATGAAATTCGGGAAGAAATCATCACACAAGCATATCCATACAGAGTTGCACAGAAAACCTCGAAGGAGAGATCTTGAGTTGGATCTTGAAGCCAGGGGAGACAGAGAAGAGAGCGGACCACCCAAGGCATAGAGAACTGTAGAGCCAAACAGGCCATCATTTATTTAGAGAACACTGGGGAGGCCTGTCAAGCTAAAGAGATGGGCAAATGCTGGGGGAAGAGTAAGAGGTGGGCAATCATAGGTGAGCGGTACCAGACGATGATGTTCCCTAAATTTCAGATTGAGGATTATATACTTTATCTATAAATGAAAACTTCATCATCATCAGGAGGATTACCTGATAAAATAAAAACTCTGGGAACGTGAGCATGGTGATGATACGTGGGATAGACTGGAGTCTAACTGACATGCAGAAGGCATGATTTGTTCTTGGGACAGGAAGGGATGGGCTTCAGTAACCCCTGAGTGAAGAGCAGACAGGTCTTGAGGACCAGGTGGAGTGGGGTCAACAGTGACCCTGTGTTCTCCAGTCCCTCTCACATTAGCCCATGCTCTTCTCCATTCTGGGAGATGCTCCCATTTTCGGACAATTCTCAAACATTCCCTTCAAAACTCTAACACTCCTGTGAAGCTGATGTGCATGTTATTTTTGGTGTTTTCTACATTTCCTCATTCAACTCTCACCAACCCTTCCCTCGCCTGGCACTCCACAGGCTTTATTTGCCAGTCTTACTTTCAGGCCTTTCCTACCTGTATATTTGTCACCCCAACTGGACCCTGTACCATGATTAATCCTTACTGCTGCTCGGTAGGTATTTAATGCAAAAGTTTGCAGAGAGAAAGGGTGAGCAGAGTATAAATGGTAGAGAAATGCAATGGGGAAATTCATAAAAATCTGATTTTAGATACGGCATGACATTCAACAGGAAACAATTCTGTTCAGATCTGTGAGAAGAAATGCACTACCTAGGAAGGCCTTCCAGTATTATGCTTCAGTCAGTTATATACCTGGTAGATGGTTTATACGCAGTTTTAAAAGCAAGTCCCAGAAATAAACCACCTTTTATGTAATTTCCAGGCCCAATCACCAAGAAATGCAAGTTAGAAAGAAATTTCTTTAATCTTAAAAAAAGATGTTGCATAAATTCTAACAATTATATATGAATACAACCTGAATGAATCAAGTTATCACAGAGGCATCCAAAGGGCCATATTTAAAAAGAAAACGTAGTATATCAACTACACTTGGATAAAATAAATTATTAAAAAAGAAAAAGTAAACACCTCAAAATAATTAAATGCAAGTCTAGGTAATAACCTCCCCAAATAATTGGAACTTGAAAACATCTCAAAAACATGAAAAAGAAGTTTAAAAAGTACCACTAAAAATCATGAAAAAGTTTATTTATGAAACAAATGTGAGGCGCTCAGGCTGTGTTGCCTTTTGACCCACTGACCAGCTTGAAGAGCATCCACTTATAGTACTTTCAGGTGCTCTTCAGGAACAAAGGTTTTTATTGTCACCCTCCCTTTCTCATTGTTTGTTCTCAGTGGAGTGCCCCAATCTGGGGCACATCAAATGCCCTCATTCCAAGAGACCCAGGCTGTTAATGTTTCTTACATGTTTAGGGAGCCAGTATTTTCAAACAAACTGCTGTTTGCACGTCTACCCAACAGACTATTCACTGAAGTAACCAACGACCTATATATTAGCCAACAGGTATTAAATGGAATAGGATACTCACAATGCTGATGTAACCAATTTTTTTTCTCTTACAAAAAGAACACCCTTTGAAAACGGTTGCACAAAAGACTATCTCCTATTATCTTGCTGGCATTAGGTCTGCAATGTGATGTTCAGTCCAATAAACATGAACTGAATATTTAATACACGCAATTATTCTGCTAGGCAAGTGAGGGTGATGAAGGAATCACAGAGGATTTGAAAATTAACTGTGAAACTTTAATACACTGGCTGAAAGCTAACAAGGGCTATGATAGAGAGATGAGATAAAAGATGGGGGGAGGGGCAGATCATAACTGTGACTGAAGTCAAAAAGAGTCATGTACCAAAATGTTCATTGCAGCTCTATTTACAATAGTCAGGACATGGAAGCAACCTAAGTGTCCGTCGACAGATGAATGGATAAAGAAGATGTGGCTCATATATACAACGGAATATTCCTCAGCTATAAAAAGAAACGAAATTGAGTTATTTATAGTGAGGTGGATGGACCTAGAGTCTGTCATACAGAGTGAAGTAAGTCAGAAAGAGAAAAATAAATACCGTATGCTAACACATACATATGGAATCTAAGAAAAAAAAAAAAGGTCATGAAGAACCTAGGGGTAAGATGGGAATAAAGACACAGACCTACTAGAGAATGGACTTAAAGATATGGGGAGGGGGAAGGGTAGGCTGTGACAAAGTGAGAGAGTGGCATGGACTTATATACACTACCAAATGTAAAATAGACAGCTAGTGGGAAGCAGCCGCATAGCACAGGGAGATCAGCTCGGTGGTTTGTGACCACCTAGAGGGGTGGGATAGGGAGGGTGGGAGGGAGGGAGACGCAAGAGGGAAGAGATATGAGGATATATGCATATGTATAACTGATTCACTTTGTTATAAAGCAGAAACTAACACACCACTGTAAAGCAATTATACTCCAATAAAGATGTTAAAAAAAAAAAGGAAATGTGATCTGAGCAACGCCTTAGAGGTAAGAGGCAGAGATAGTTGGGATGGGAGACAAAGCCTTTCAAACTATGAGCAAAGGATGGGGAAGGACAATGAAGGGAGTTCTCAGGGAGCACCACGGCTCTGGTGGAGCTACAGTACAAAGTGCTTAGAACAGTGGATGGCAGCAAAAGACAGGGCTAAGGCAGGTCTTAAAAAGCACTGGTGGCAGAAACTGCTGGGTGCTTACTAGTACTATTTTCTCCTTCTTCTTGAAAACAGAATGGCTTTTTTTTTTTTTTTTCTGGAGGGGATAATGAGTCAGCAGTGGAAAATTACATTCCCTATCCTCCCTGACATATTTGGGTAGCCAAGAGACTAAATTCTGGTCAATTGTATGTAATCAGAAGTTATTGGGTGGGGCTTTTGGAACTTAAAAGCTACTTAAAAAGGTGAGTCTGTCATACAGAGTGAAGTAAGTCGGAAAGAGAAAAACAAATACCATATGCTAACACATATATATGGAATCTAAAAAGAAAAAAATTGGTTATGGAGAACTTAGGGGCAGGACAGGAATAAAGACGCAGACGTAGAGAATGGACTTGAGGACATGGGGAGGGGGAAGGGTAAGCTGGGACGAAGTGAGAGAGTGGCATGGACTTACATACACTACCAAATGTAAAACAGATAGCAAGTGGGAAGCAGCTGCATAGCACAGGGAAATCAGCTCGGTGCTTTGTGACCTCCTAGAGGGGTGGGATAGGAAGGGTGGGAAAGAGACGCAAGAGGGAGGAGATATGGGGATATATGTAAATGTATAGCTGATTCACTATGTTATAAAGCAGAAACTAACACACTATTGTAAAGCAATTATACTCTAATAAAGATGTTTAAAAAAAAAAGGTGGCTGACAGGTAGCTCCTGTCTTCTTGCCTGGAACATGGAAGTCATGGCTGAACTACAGCAGCTACTTTGTGATCATGAGGTGACTCTTGAAATGGAAAAGAGGCAAAGCTGGAAGTCATAATATTAACCCTAAATGGCCATCCAAGTAATTTAGGACACTGGTCCTTGTGTCAGTGTTACTTGTAGCCGAACACAATTACAATACAGTTACAATTACAATTCCTAACTATCCTTGAGCACAAGGCTGAGGAATCTGGACTTAATCTGTGTTTACCATCAAGCCAACAAATGCTTTCTTTGGATACACAGGACAGAAATGTTATGATTAAATCTTAGTAAAGAAATAAAATTTGTCAAAGTTATCTTATACCTATAATATCATATACTTTAGAAGTATCTAAAGAATTTCATTTCTACATCTAAAAATTAGATTAGAAAATACTTAGCCACCTTGAGACTAGAGGAAAATGATTCCCAACTTCATTTTCAGACCCACATTTTGACAACCCACTTCACTGTAATGTGAGTTCTTAGTGGCCAGCACACACCAACCTTCACAATCTGCTGTGAATAGGTCAGGAAAGAAATAAAATAAGTGGACTATCTTTAGTAGTCTATTTTAGAATGATCTTCTCAAAACATCAAAAATAGATGAGACACTGATTTGTAGGAAAGAATGTGTCTGTTGTCGCTATAGTTTAATCACAAAAGTCAGCATTGTTTCACTGACCTTCACATGGATCAGTGACAAGAAGCTGGGCCGCATTTGGTCCACTGGCCACTAGCATCCACATATGGTTTGGCAGCTCAAGAAATAAAATTCAGGTGAGGATCACAGGTAGTCAATTAATGACAGATTCTTTTTCCCCCAAAATCAGATACTGGAATTAAGGTCAAATGGGCAAATCACACTCAAAATTCACTCTCTAACATTCCTGCAACACGATCTCCAAAGTGCCCTTAAAATAACCCCTAAGTCATTACTTTAACTAGAAAAAGAAACATGTCTCAACTGGCAAAGCAAACATAGCTCTTTAATGTCACATGTTCCAAGCCTCTTCTGTTTGACTGCAATCTAAGACTTTACTCTTAAAAATTCATCCTAACTGATGTAACTGGGGTTCTGAGAGTTGGACAATGTTTTCTGACACTGAGTTGGACAATGTTATCAAATAAGTCGGGGGAAAATTAAACTCCCACATCAGTTCTATATAATATTTCTTAGGTAATCTAATCACACTTGGGAGTCAAGTGCCAACATTTGTAAAAAAAAATAAGGACATGTTGAGTTGCCCAAGCAGGTGGTGGCTCTGGAAAGTGACAAGGGAAAAGCCAACTCAACCTCAGGTGTTGTTGTAACTTGAAAATGATTTTTTTTCTTTCTTTTTTTTTTAAATTTATTTTTATTTTTGGTTGTGTTGGGCTTGTGGGCTTTCTCTAGCTGTGGTAAGCGGAGGCTACTCTTCGTTGCAGTGCGTGGGCTCTAGGCACGCGGGCTTCAGTAGTTGTGGCACACGGGCTCAGTAACTGTGGCTCATGGGCTCTAGAGCTCAGGCTCAGTATTTGTGGCGCATGGGCTTAGTTGCTCTGCGGCGTGTGAGATCTTCCCGGACCAGGGCTCAAACCTGTGTCCTCTGCATTGGCAGGCGGATTCTTAACCACTGTGCCACCAGGGAAGCCCGAAAATGATTTTCTTAATGTAAATAAGATTGTCTTTCGAATCCTAAGAATCATTTGTAATTTTTGCAATCTACAACATGTTGCTATTCAGACATGGAACACTAAAAGCAGAAAAAAGAACCTTGTCCTCCAGAGTCTGTAACTTAGAAACAGGTGACATAAAGTATGCAAGTTGGCCTTGGGAGAGAAAGAGTAGCTGAAAGAGGCATTAAACAAGTCATTGCTATATTGCTATATTAACGGGACCTGGAAGGAATGGAGGCAGAATTTTTATAGGGCTCCACTGGAAAGGACCTCGAGCTTCCCTATATCACAGGTATAACAAATCCAGAGGGAAGAATCCTACAGATTCCAAGATCTCCAGAGGAAAACAACCCTCCAGCCTTCCTAATATCCTGTATTCTAGTGTTGAATATCCTATTTTCAAATCTAAATTCCCTCTGTAGTAAAAACTGAAATAAAAGGGCCTCTGATTGTTACCACTATAAAATACTATCTGTTAAATGATCTCATGAATACAGAACGCAAAACCACTTTACATGACTAATTAAATTTACCCTCACAGTATCCATATAAGGCAGGAGAGAGACAGACATTATCCTCATTTTACCAGCAGACAAGCAAAAGCACAGAAAGTTAAGTGACTTGCCCGATTTCAGTAAAAATTTCTTATCCCAGTTCCGTGGAGAATCTGCTAATACTTCTGGTAGTCAGAAAAAGGCCAGAAACCCAGCTTTTTGAGTGGATTTGGAAGAGAGTGAGATCATAGTAATATTAAACAGGAAAGGATGAGAGGGATAGAGAATATCAAAGGTAATTAAAGGCATAAAGGTATTTAGTTTACATTTCTAGGAAGGAAAAGTTGCAGTTAAGAATACAATCTGTAAGTTAAGAAAATTAAAGTAACCCTGCCAGAATGTTTCAACATAAAATAATCTCTTTGCTCTACTGCTTGTTTTGTGCAGAACCCAGATTTTGAATCATTAATGAAGTACAGAATTGTTATCTCTTCTGATATATTACTACAACTATGATTATTTTTGTTCTCATATTTTAAGTAACATTATTTTTATTAAGAATTTAAACTAATCATAAACTACAGTCAAATATTGAGTCAACCAATTGATTAATAATTTAGAGTATGATGTTAAAATAAATAAGGATTTCTGCTCTATATAATGTTATATCCCAAGAGCTGTCTGGCTACCTTATTTTATTTTTGTCTTTGGGAAAATCCAATTCAAATTTCTCAAGTACCTATTTAATCTCTATTTAACTTTTAATTCCTGAAGTAGACCAAAGAAAATAAGTGCCTGCATCTGCATCTTTGAATCTCAAGCTAACTTTTATTCACCATAATTAAACAGTATCCATTTCCACTTAAGAATTATCTTCTGAAAAGTATTGTCATTTTTGGTTTACTTGAAATTTTAACTTTTCTTTCTGTTTTCATTGTGGTACAAGAGTGGAATTTAGATTAATGCCAAATGAGACTTTAAGAACACATCAGAAAGTGTTATTACTTATCAGGAAGTGTGAAGTAGATTTTTGTTTTTGTTTTTTTAAGTAGGGTAACAGTAGCAATGAGCACACATAACACCCAGATCTTTGTTTCTTTTTTTTGTCAAGATTTTTTTTTGACCTGGACCATTTTTAAAGTCTTCATTGAATTTGTTACAATATTGGCTCTGTTCTTTATGTTTTGGTTTTCTGGCCGCAAGGCATGTGGGATCCCAGCTCCCCGACCAGGGATCGAACCCAGACCCCCGCATTGGAAGGTGAAGTCTCAACCACTGGACCACTAGGGAAGTCTCCAGATCTTTGTTTCTAAATACCGTCCCACAATAAAAGGAATCAGGGCTGGGGCAGAGAGGCTGAAATGTTTTGCTGTGACAGAAAGCAAGGACATATTGAAAGAATGAGGGAAACAAGTGAAAAGGACACAGGAGCTGCTTGGAAGTGTTCCCATTGGCCAAATTTGGGATAATTTGAGCACCAAGAAGAAGAAGAATAGTAATTGATAACAATTGAATAATAAAAGAATCCACGGGTCCACAGTGATTCTAAAAAAGAAGAGAACAGAGCTCCTCTTTACAGAATGCCAGTGAACCCGCAGAAGGAATGACAGAATCTGAAAAAAACAACTTTATAACCACCATTAAATAATTTGAGCAAAAATTATCCAAAAGTTTGTTGGGGAACAGGATATTCAAACAGTTTCAATGTATCACCCCATAAATTACTTACTAATTACAAAGAGAAGAAGGTGCCTTTCAGTGGAAAAATCTGGTAGTCAGAACCTTAATCTAGTGATCAAACTTAGCACCACCAGTAATAGAACAAACTGACATGTGCAATGGGAATGTTATAATATATGATCACCTAGTAATATTCTTGCAAAAAAGGTTTAACTAGTATCTAATAATGAGGAAACCTTAGACAAATTTAGATTGTGCAATATTCTACCAAGCAGTTGACCTGGACTCTTGAAAAATGTTATTGTCAAGAAGGAAAAAAATAGTAGATCTAGAACTCTTCTAAATTAAAGAAGACCAAAGAGGAATGTCAACTAAATGAAATATATAATCCTTGATTGGACCTGGATCAGAAAAAAACCATAAAAATCATCTGGAGATAATTTGGGAAATCTAATTATGGACTGTTTGTTACATAATATTATTGTACCTATGCTAAATTTCTTAAGTGTGATAATGGTATGCATGCTGAAGGATATAGGTACAAAGAGCCATTATGTCGTAAGTTACTTTCCAATGGCTCACTAATGTGTATATGTGTGAGTGTGTATATGTGTGTGTGTATATATATATATATAGAGAGAGAGAGAAGAGTATGCATACATGCAAATATGTAATATGTTAACAACTGTACATGAAGAGTATATGGATATTTACTGTTGCTATACTTTCAATTCCTCTGTGGATTTGAAATTTTCAAACATAAAAATGGGAAAAAAATTATAAACATGAGTAGATAATATGTATACTTTGACAAATATTTCTTAACATGTGAGCTGTTGCTCACTTAGTGCACTCTAGAGAAGAGGGTAAGGCACACGTACTGGAGTTAGACTGCTGGGTCCCAGCTCTACCACTTGGGAAATGAGTGACCCATGCAGATTACCCAGCTTCCCTCTGATCTAAAATGAAGATCATAGGTTGAACCAGAGGAAGTTGTCAGCACTGCCATTTTTTACTTACAAAATAGTAAAGCAACATGGTGCATATAGAATTTACCCATAGGTTTACTGGGATGATTAAATGAGAAAATCCAATAAAGTACTTAGAACAGTACCCATCTCATAGTAAGAGCTCAATAAAATGTTATCTATAATGAGAATTATAAGAATGACAAAGAGGAATAGCTACAGTGTCTAAGAAACTGTATTAAGAACCGGGGGTGGGGCTTCCCTGGTGGCGCAGTGGTTGGGAGTCTGCCTGCTAGTGCAGGGGACACGGGTTCGAGCCCTCGTCTGGGAGGGTCCCGCGTGCCACGGAGCGGCTGGGCCCGTGAGCCACAACTACTAAGCCTGCGCGTCTGGAGCCTGTGCTCCACAAAGGGAGAGGCCGCAATAGTGAGAGGCCCGCACACCACGATGAAGAGTGGCCCCCGCTTGCTACAACTAGAGAAAGCCCTCGCACAGAAACGAAGACCCAACACAGCAAAAATAAATAAATAAATAAACTCCTACCCCCAACATATAAAAAAAAAAAAAAAACAAAACTGGGGGTTTCACCATGTCACTCTCCCCCTTATACTCACTGAGTCCTCACTATGTTTACTTATCATTACACTTATCATACCGGTTCAAACTCTCAGTATGGCATTCAACCCCACATTTCATAATTTGACTCCTGTCTGTCCCACCAGCCTCATCTACAATCATATCCACAAACAGACCAACTGATGGCAGTTCTCAGGAAGTAACATACTCTAATACTTGCATGCTTTTACATGGAATGTCATTCTTCCCCTTGTCTGATGGACTAACATCTAGACAGACTTCAATACCCAGCTTAAACAGTATTTGCTTTTGCCCCTCCTGAGTTTGGAGCCCTCCTCAGTGCTTTCCTAAACCTCTGTGCATACCCCTGCCATAAATTTTATACACATATATTTATATATACACATATATCATGCTTTATTATCACAGTTATTCTTCTTATCCTGCTCCCCCACTAGCTTTGAGCTCTTTAAATACACAGTACCTGCTCTGAAATCTCATACAGTCTCCTGACAGACATGACAGGTGTACAAGGTGTTAAAAGAATATAGAAGGAAGAATTTCTCTGCAGACAGGAGGGAGTAGGAAAAATGTCAGGAAAGGCGGCAGGAAGAAATGTGAACTGAATCTTAAAGGGTGAGTAGGAATTCACCATGTGGCTGGGTGAAGGGCCTTATTCAGAACAAGCAGCATAAGCAAAGCCAGAGAGGCATGAAGCAGCAGAGGGTCTGGCAATGAGAGGGCAGTCCACTGGGATTGGGTCCACATTGCAAAAAAACAGTCCTTTTTAAAATAAGGCAATCATCAGCCTGAAGACTCTCGTACTCAGGGAATCAGTATTCTATCCGTAATGGTGAACAATAATGGATTATAAGCAGTAGATGACACAATCAGATTACACTTTATGTGTTTTCAAGCATGTAAATAGATTTAAGAAGCTTCATCAAGAGTTAAGATCTCTAGGGCTTCCCTGGTGGCGCAATGGTTGAGAGTCCGCCTGCCGATGCAGGGGACACAGGTTCGTGCCCCGGTCCGGGAAGATCCCACATGCCGCGGAGCGGCTGGGCCCGTGAGCCATGGCCGCTGAGCCTGCGTGTCCGCAGCCTGTGCTCCGCGACGGGAGAGGCCACAACAGTGAGAGGCCCACGTACCGCAAAAAAAAAAAAAAAAAAAAAAAAAAGAGTTAAGATCTCTAATATGTAATAAGGTCATAAGATAGGCAGACAAATTAAATATATTTATTTTCTCAGTAAACAGTCTTTCCTAAAACTACAATCTGCTTATTAAGATTACATCATGTTCACACTTTTTAGGCCTTTTGTACAGAAGTGCCTGGTCCTTATACCTTCAAAGTACTGACTGAGCTAGACTAGGCACTGCAGAAGCTAAAGGTGTATAAGACACAGTCCCCAGCTTCATGGAACTAACAGCCTAGCAGAACAAATGGTATAAATCCACAAGTAAGCACAATGTAGGGCAGGATGAGATAGGCCCCGTGCCAGTGTTAATAACTAAATGTAGAGAAAGAAGAGACTTCCTGCCGCTAAAATCAGGAAGAAGGAAAGGGGGAGGTGGCATCTGAGCCAGGCCTGGAGGCAGGGCTGATTCTCAGTATGTTCAGCTAAGAAAGCATATAAATTTCAAACATAAGTACAGTCATTCATTCCTAACAATGATTTACTTTTGGTTGAAAATTTGCTCTTAGGAGTGATAGTGATGGGAAACAGAAAAATCCAACCAAAAGGGGAAAGAAGATAGACTGTTTGTAGAGTATGATGTTTTTCAGCCTTTGATATAAACAAATATTGAATTACTCATTTCTTTCGGCTGGAGGCCAAAATGGTAAACCGGAAGGAAAGTTTTTCAAGAATTGAAAACTCTCAGAGAACATTTCAGCCAACAGGCAATATAGTATTTTACCTCTCCCACATTCGTCTGATACTGTGTAACGTTGATCCTCTATGGAGGTAGTTGTGAGGATCATTAATGTTGACTGAAGGTGACGGAGGGGAAGGAAGGTGTGGGTAGGACAGGGGTGGAGAGATCATCAAATCACAGCCTGTGCCCTTCTCACATCGCGCCCCTGATCTCCAGGCCCTGGAATCCAACCACGTATCACATCTCTCCACTTCAAAGTCTCATAAGCACTTCACACATATCACATCCAACACTGAAGTCTTCATCTGCACTTTCTCCCATGTTCTCTAGCTCACCAAATCACACACCAGAAATGCAGGCATCATCCTGGAGTCCATCTTCCTTACAACCATCCTCACCACCACCAGCCACCATTTTCCTGAATGTGAATGAATGGGAGCCAGTTACTGAACTAAGTGTTCTGCATTTTCTCATTTGATCCTCATAAAAACCCCGTAAGGTAGGGCTCTTATCTATATTTTACCAAAAAAGAAGCTATTGCTCAGGAAGGTTAGGTAAGTTTCTCAAAAACACAGGTCTGGTAGCAGCCAAGTCTGTCTACGAAGCCTGCACTCCCCAGCACTGTCCTAAAGCATGCTTCCCCATCCTTTCTTTTTCTATCTTTCGATCCCTATTCTTCCCTCTGGTCCCACCAATACCGCTTAAAACTCAATTTCTCACCAGGTTTACGGTAACAGCCTCTAGTCCCGAGCCTCAAAAGGCTATCTCTTAATTGCCAATCAGCAAACTGTTCAGAAATTGGCCCCAGAACCCCAAATGCCTACAGATCCTGGGCATCTGCCTGAAGCAGTGAGCCCTATGATAAAAAGGAGTACATGCTTCTCCAAATGGGGCAACGCTAAGCAACTCCAGCCCACCAATTCCGTGCAGCAACGCAGAGCTACTGATTTATCAACAAAGCCTGATACCCACTTTTCCTCAGAAACACTGGTGACTATTTCGAAAAATCTTAACACTCTCTGTGAGCAAAATCAAATTCACCTGTAGGCTAGATCCGACCCGTTGGCACCAGCTTATAACTTATGAAACATAAATCTGATTACGTAATTCCCCTGCTTAAAATCTGTACAATGTCCCTCTGCAACTTTGGGATAAACCCTACTCTATTTAAGATGACATCAAAGGCCTTCCATGAGTCAGCCCATTCCTACCTCTCCCACAGCATCTCTCATCAGATATCCTTCAAACACATACCCCAATGCCAAATGAAGGTTCTTACATTTCCTGGAATGTGCCTCTCACTCTGGCTTCTGAGGTTTCAGTGCATTTTTCTGTCTGGCCAGGGTGCCCTTTACTTGACTTACTTATCCCTCGGGATTTAGCTAGGCCGCCAGTCCATCACTCTTGGGTGGGGATACTGCCCACTGAGACGTGCTCTCACAATATCCTATCTCAAAACACACCTCTCATCCAATATTGTCTTCATCTGTGGGCCTTCAACATTGACAGGGAATGACATAAATGCCTGTAGCTTCATCTTACTAATGTATCTGCAGTGGCCGGCACAGGATCAGACAGATAATCGCCCTCAGTATGTAGCTACTGAATGAATGAATCAACTGAACACTATTGAGTCTGTGAAATCTTCCTTGATCCTCGCCAGCAGGAAGTAATTCTTCCTCTAAACAGCCTCAACTCTTCATCCTTAACTCTTGCCTACTTTAGAATCCTGGAAGGAATAAGAGACAACCATCTTACCAAATCAGCTCCTCCCAAGCAAGAGTCCATGTTTTACTAATCTCTGTATCTCTGCCAGCCCCTAACTTAGCTCCTTGCCTCTAGTAAACTCTCAAATGTGTGTCAAATAAATGACTAAGTAACTCTACATGTAATTCTACAATTCAATTCTCGATCCTTCCAGTTCCTTTTCCTTGGGTTTGGTAACCAAAGCCTACTTCACTCTGACATTTGCAAATGGATGTTATTAAAGAAGTGGAAAAGGAATGGTTCAAAAGCACAGATGGTCATCCAATGACAGTTTTTATTTTAGAAATGAATAATCTGAGAAATCTTCTACTACTTCCAATGGGTTTTTTCCAAATGATGGGCATGGTAAACAAAATGTATTTTAAAATATGCTATACCATGGATGCCACCATGGACCCTAGTAAAAATAAAACACTGTTTCAAAGTTCATTTGTATTCTTTATATTGACCATACAATAATAATAGCAAACATTTATCAAGAACTGTTCTGCAATAGGCATTCTCCTTATGGCCAGCAACAATCTTGCCAAGTAGGTTTAAAGACTAGGAAATTGTGGCTCAGAAGATTTAAGTAAAATATCTAGTATGTCATAGTTGGTGAGTCACAGGAACAGGTCCCGAACCCACATCTGTTGGTGACAAAGCCCACATTATACTCTTTGTTATGACCTCCTTAACCTCTGCCATAGCTCTGCTAGTTAATACTATAGCTGATAGTAAATATAAGATACATATGCTTTGGTTTTTTAAGTGTCCCTGAACAGAGAAATTTCTTAACTTTTATTTCTAGAACTATCAATTTTGTTCCCAAGTGATTTTATTAAAATCTCCCCTTAAAAACATTTTCTCTGACATGTCATAGTATCTTCCATCTATCAGTTTAAAGTACATTGTCTTCTTGGCCCCAACTCCGTTAAATAGAATTTCGCATATTTCACCAAAAATTTTCACAGAAGTATCACAAGGGTGATTTGTTAGGTAACACTGTTCACTTCCAAAAATATTTAAAACAAGAAACACTTTACGCACCAAAACAATAGCATGAATACTACAAGGTGCTATTATAACATCTTACATATCTTATACAATAAAAATATTTCTTACCTGATTCTTTCCATGGAGAATTAATGAATATGAGATACAATTCCCTCAGGTTAATGATAGGATGGTGTTAGTAATTTCATTTGGTGGACTTTTTATTTTTTGCTTCTTTAAGTATTAAAAACATAAACTGTCCTTTAGGTTAGAATGGAGGTCAATTTATTAGATTCATAAAACAGGAGAAAGGAATTATAAACTGAAAGGGAAAAGTTTAATGTAATAACTGAAATAAAATTATGAACAGAAGAAACACATCTCTAAGGAATATAGTTCCCCACCACCACCAAAAGCAACTCAAAAACACAACTAGTGTTAAGTTTTATTAATAACTTTGTAAAGTTATTATTTAGAAGTACTGTATGTCTTTCAAGACATAGATTAGCCAAAATTATTTCAAAAAATATGTTCATCTAACCTTTGAGCTGGCACCTTATCCTGGCTATTCTCTGCCTTAAGACGTAGAAAGCTGCAAAACAAATGTCCAAAAAAAGAAATTCCAGATCTTTTCTCTGTAAGGAGGCTGGACTTGGGTATTTATCAACTTGTTACATTCCCGGAGACTTACACATATGCAACTTTCAGTGCTTTTCTGAAACAAACAAAAAAATCTAGGACATGTTCAAAATAGTAATATTTTAGTCACCATTTTGTCATCAAAAAACATTTTGTAACAAAAATATTAACCAATAATTGAAGTTGTGCTATTCTTTCATAGTTCAAATTCTAAATTAAAGTATTTCAGACCTTTTGTGACACGGTACCTTCCAATCCAATTTTTCATTTTCAGAATATTAATTTTTGGTTCCAAGAGACAGTATCCTTTTATTTAAATGAGTGTTGGACAAAATATCTGAAAAAAATTAAAACTTTTGATAAATTAGTAACCAAGTCTGGTAGTTTTTAAATTGATATATCTTTACTTACCTGTTTCTTACATACTGTGTGTTCCCTTTTCTCTCCAACTTTGCGGAGGAAATATTAAGGTTTTTTTTCTTTCCTTCCACAGCATTTTCTTCTTGCATGGCTGCTTTGGTTGTCAATAGCAACAAGAATTAGTGTGAAAGCTCAGCCATTTCACTTGAAGATACGTAAATTACCCATTTTAATGAAAGTAAATGGAAGAAACTTGAAACACTACTAGTAATGGTCAGCATTCGACCAACCTAGAGATCCTAGAGGCAAGGGAAGAGATGATTGTATGACTTCCCTTTTGGATTAATGTCTTTCCTCTTTAAAGCATAAAATATGCTTTAAAGAGGAAAGACTTTTAACTTTCCATTTGTGTATTTATTTGTGTAATTTAAAATTAGGTGAATGGAGCCTTCTTTTAGGTAATATTAGAAGAAAATAATTCTAAGTCCAATTTGATTCAATTAAAGTAATAATCTAACTATCGATCCAGAATGATTGCTCTGTACTTTTACAGGTACACATTACATTTGCCTGTTAGAGGTTTTTTTGTATGTTGGTTAGGTTTATAACTTTAAAAGAACTCACCATATCTTGATGTTGATACATTTCTTAAAAAAAAGTAATGAAATATATCAGGCACAATCTAAGCAAAAAGCTGAAAATAAATCAAAGTATAAATTGCAAATTAATTCTGGATCACATATTAAAGATAACTGTTTATGACTAGGGTTATGTATGAGAAGGGAAAAATATAAAAGGATACCGTTTCTTTAATACTCTTTAAATGCCAATTTTGAAAAATCTAATTTATCAAGAAAAAATATTAAATGATTTTAAACAGAGGTAAAACAAGCTAATAAAGAATAGCAAACGTCATTGTTTTCTAAGTAGTTACGTTAGTACCAAGCATCCAACAGTTCTGTATAGTTTATTTTTGTTCATAATATCTTAAGTTGGGTCACATTTCTCTTACTTAACTTAAATCAGCCTTGACACACATAGATTTAGCAAGTTTTATGTTATCAGTATGTATAGCCATTAAGTAAGACTTCTTAGCATGAAATTTTAGCCAATGCCCCATATTCTAAAATTTGCATTTTAAAACTATACAAAACTGCATTTTAAATCAAAGCAATTTTAAACACGGAGAAGATTATTTCCAGAAAGTTTCTGGAATCTATTCTCTATTGACACGTAAGGAAATTTTCATAGGCAACCATCACCACGTTTTTTTGTGAAAGCTGCCAAAAATAAATGCCCTACATGTATTGTTTTGTGGTATAAACCCCACTAAAAAGCACTAAAATAGGATTCATTAGTAGCACATAATATAGAAAAATCTGTCCCATTTTTCCTGATAACCTGCTTCCCAACAGCCACTGTAAAGAGCCACAGTGGTTAACACATGCAATCTCACCAGCAAAGCCACTTGGTGAGAATTCACAACTGTAGAACTCTCCTGCAACTTGTCCCAGACCACTGCTTCAGTTCACCTGAGGGCTCTCAGTGACGCTACGCTCTACTGAGGGGTCTCAGTGATTATCAGGCATGGTTAAAGATCATAAGCACCCTAATGATTTTATAAAATTGTGAAGAATAAACCAAAGAAACTGAACTATTCGGGGATGACTTTTCTTGCCTGCTAAACACAGGTTACAGATTTGAAGTCCATCCTGGGCTTTGGATAGAGTTAGGGAAAATGAGGGATAAGAAACCCAAAGGAACTGAGCCTCCTCATTAGCCAAAGGTATCCCTATCTTCTGGCATATCGTCAGACAGTCTCTTAAGCATGATACAGGCACCTCTTTCCAGGTGATAAATGCCAGGTACATAGGCGAAAGGGAATGGTCCTCCCTGACACTGTACTTCTACCTTCTAACCCTAATCTCTAGCTAGGAAAAAAGTAACTCTAAGATGTTCTCCATACCCCAACCCTAAATTTCACAAATTTCTCATTGTCAAAAAAGTTAATATTAGCCTGGCAAACTCTATTCATAGACAGCTCTCCAACTCTGCATGTTTGTAACACCAACATCCAGGACAACAGATCCCATGCCCACGAATAGCATTTTGAGTAAGAATTTGGATGACCCCAACTTTCAGTCTACTGCTTTATACGCATTAAAGCTATAGCATTCATCAGACCTCAACACAAGATTAGAGAACAGAAAATTTAACAAATCTAATCATTTCTTCATAATTTTATATTTTCTCCCCCAATTTACCTGTTTCAAAAAAACACAATTCTGTCTTAATTAGGAAATAAACTATACAGGGGAATATCCTAATTTTTGGCCATACATAGACACCAAGATGCAATGAACCTTTTAATTCATCAGTAAAAACTCAATTGAGTTTTGATTTAAAAACTCAATCCAAGGGACAAAAAAAATTGAAACCACCATTATCTATATGAAACACCACAAAATATTTACGTAATCAGATGAGCTTGGGACAATTTACCCAGTAGAAACTATTGCCACAGTAAGTTATGTAATATAAAATCAACTCGAAACATCCATGTACATTTAAAAAAAAAAACACACTTAAGCATGAGCTGCAATTTGTGTTTTTCTATTATTTGCTATTTGTTGGCATGAAAGCCCTTGGCAGACAGTTACCAAGTACCTACAAAATCAACATTAAAATAAAATAGGAGGTAACAAAGGCTTTAGAAAAATATTTTGGGTGGCAGGAAGCTTATGTTCGGAAAATCTATCCAAGGAGTTAGTCTCTGTGCTAAAAACACACACCTTTGACCATTTAGGGATCTTTCATAGAAACTGAATTTGAAAACTCTGATCTATAAAAACAAGGCTAGAGAGTTTTGAAAAACAACACTGTTTTTGGCAAAGTAAGCATAAATCCAGAAATGTCTAATAGTTTCTTCTTTTGTGTACATTAGCACAAATTTAAACTGTGATGACATAGTTCCTAAAAGTTCAGAATAAGTCAGTAATATTTACAAAAGACAACCTTAACCTTGTGATCTGATGATGTTATAATAGGAAAACAACGTCAGTTTTGGAGAATTTATAGCATTAATCTACAGGACCATTAAAGAGATACTAACTAAATGAAGTGTTCAGTTTTAAAATTTATTTGATTCTAGACTATCCTCATGCAAATCACCTACAGCAGATTCTTAGTCTCAGGTTGGCTTTCCCCAGCATCTAACACCTACCAAGGCTGTCTCCAGCCTTTGGTTAATATACGGCAGAAAATGAGGGCTTCTAATTAAATATAATTTGGAGAAAAACTGTTTCTTCTACAAAATCAACTACTATATTGTAAAGCTACAAAACCAATTTGATTATTCATATCTCTTTTTCCTTCTATCAGACGTAAGAGTTGACTTAACAGTGTAAAGTTGACTTAACAGTGTTTCATCAGGCTAAGTTAAAACTAAAATTCTTGAGACTATCTATGAAACTATCTAAAATTCTTGAGACTATCTATGAAAGAATATGTAATAACACATGGATAGCTACACTATTTTACCATACATAATAATACATTATCACATCCAAGCTGTAACATACTCTTTTATGCTGGCTTTATTAGGAATTTTATTAGTATTTATATTATGACCATAATTATCTCAACTAGGCACTAGTAGTAATTACGTGATGAAATTGGAAAATGAAGCTTTAGTGCATTAAAATGCACTAAATATAATTTAAAATGCACAAATATAAATTTCTTTATATTTGATATTACTTAACTGAAGTCTATACCTTGTAACACACTGATGATTTTTAAGTAACTAGATATACATTTGAAACCAATTTTCTCTGGCAGATTCCCAGGGATGCACTGTCAATCACATTAGGCCTATGCTACAGTATTTTTCTATGGTCAGTGATTGATATTACTTTGAAATTTTTTCAAGCGAAATTATCTTGGCTACATTCTATTATATTTGAGAACTGATCATTTATTTATTCTCACAAAGAAATGTAAGATCTTGGCCCTGGCGATGTAAACTCCTTGGCTCCCCTCCAGGTTGATACAGGGTGACAATTCTTGGACAGGTTAGATCCCTGGTTGGTGCTGATCTCTGGGGAAAGGCATTCAAAGTCCCTTTCTCTGTTTCTCCCAAGGAGATGGGGCACTTACTGGATTGGGGCCCTCTCCAGACACATCATGTTGAGTCTTTCTCTTTCTTTTTTTTTTTCTTTTTTTTTGAGAGACAGATTCTCCTAGGGCATATGTATCCCAGAGTTTCAGGTTCCATTGCCAATGGAGCTTCAGGAGTGCATGAGGATTAACCTTTCCTCATACTCCAGTGAAAACAAGTTAAGTTTGTGTCTGGACGGTGACATGAGACTCTGCTTTGAGTCTATTCAGGCCCCAGTGGCTTATTTAAAGCAGCCCTCCATGAGATCCAGATGAACTAGAATAAAAACTAAGGGTCTGGGCTTCCCTGGTGGCACAGTGGTTGAGAGTCCGCCTGCCGATGCAGAGGACACGGGTTCGTGCCCTGGTCCAGGAAGATCCCACACACCACAGAGTGGCTGGGCCCGTGAGCCATGGCCGCTGAGCCTGCGCATCTGGAGCCTGTGCTCCTCAACGGGAGAGGCCACAACAGTGAGAGGCCCATGTACCGCAAAAAAAAAAACAAAAAAAACTAAGGGTCATTTGGGCTCCTTTGCACACCTATAACAATCAGGAGCTTTGGGGAAATGAGCACTGGTCAAAGATTTTGTTGTTCCTGGGCTCACTGGCCCTTACTCCAAGTAACAGCATAAGTAGGATAAATGATGCCTGGAAGCCATGTTTGTGCCTCACCTCTTACCCCAAGTTATAATTTGCATGAAAATGAGTAAGTACATACAAAATGGTAATGACTTTTTATACTGATATTCAATGAATACAAAAATAATAACTCATACAAAATTGATACAAAAAATTCTCCCACTGATTTCTTTGCAGAGCCTCCTAATACTGGATCCTAGGAGACACCTATCTGTATTCCATTCCCAATGCCTCTGGGTACCAATTCCATCAACTGCTGACTGATTTTTAAAATACATGGGCTGAAAAAAATAGAAAAAATATATGGACTAGCTTCTAATTAATATTACAGCAAACTTGACATTGTCAGAGATCCTAACTTGACACTGTCTTTTGTCTAACCTGGAATTGTCCACCCAAAGCCCTGTACTATACAGTTCACCCATCACTGCTAGATATTCTGGGCTGAATCAAGCTGAGTCATCAGAAAGCTAAGTATGTATAACGTTTCTGAAGCTGCTTGTAAAATAGTTTTCTATGAACTGCAGTTCTAGAGTAAGGGTCTCTTCTTAGGTTGGAGGCTCTTCTATGAACAGCTTTACAAAACCACCACTTGCTTCATGATAAAAACGTTGCTGTAGCCCCTTCCACTCCATCATTCAACCCCACTCTCTGAAGACCACATGAAAGTCTTTTTTCAGTACTATATGTGGGAAAAGCCATAATTTCCCCAAATAACTGGCTTGATTTTTCCCCAACAAACAACATGAATTATATAAGCAATGAAACTTCCCTTTTTCCTTTGGCTAGCAGCAACTAAGAGCTAAATTATGAAACATTAATTTAAATCCTATGGCTTACATATCTGCACTTATTAACTCGCCTCCCAACATCTTATCTTTTATTCTATCCTTTTTTCTTCCTCTAGCCATTGTTAATTATATCTTCCTATTTTACTGCATTCATTCCTGGAAGCCACTTCACATCCTTTCCCACACAAGGTAGGGCATAAAAACATAGAAATAAGTCCATTCTATTCGTCTTTTAAGATATCTTCTAAGGAATCAAAAATCGAAAATGACTGAATGGAAGGTTTCCACTCTGTATTATCCGTGATTTAATCACCTTTAAGTTACATATTTCATATAAGAAAATTTATAAAAATAAAATGAGAGCTCTTCAACAACTGTACTTACATAAAAATAGGATGACTATCTCTACCATATCTGTATGTATATAACAGTGATGATGAATGTGTAAAGATATTCACTACAGCATATTTTGTAAAAATAAAATATTGAAAACCACCTAAATGTACATAAATAGGGGATTTTTTAATTAATTAATTTAAAATTAATTATGGTACATCCCTATTTAAAAGAGATATGATACACCCATATTTAAAAGAATGAGTCAGGGACTTCCCTGGTGGCGCAGTGGTTGGGAGTCCGCCTGCTGATGCAGGTGACGCGGGTTCGTGCCCCGGTCCGGGAGGATCCCACATGCGGTGGAGCGGCTGGGCCCGTGAGCCATGGCCGCTGAGCCTACGCGTCCGGAGCCTGTGCTCCGCAACGGGAGAGGCCACAACAGTGAGAGGCCCGCATACCGCAAAAAAAAAAAGGCTGATGGGAAAAATTTTTAAACCTGCACAAAATCGGTGGGAAAGGGGCAAAAGTATCTGTCATGGTGGTGGGGGAGGGGAGGAGTGATGAGGATTAGACCATTATAACCCTTCTCTCGTTCCCTTTCATCTCCCCCGTGATGAAGGCGCAGCCCCTGTGATGAATACCTTCCATTACTCACTGAAGGAAACTGCAGGGAATCACTCAGCATCTCTGGATTCGCTTTAAAAGCAAGCACTTGATTCAACTGACTGAAAATGCGGGGAGATGCAAGAGGGAAGAGATATGGGAACATAGGTATATGTATAACTGATTCACTTTGTTATAAAGCAGAAACTAACATACCATTGTAAAGCAATTATACTCCAATAAAGATTAAAAAAAAAAGAAAATGCATATAACATGAATTCTACGGATGAAAACCACCATTACCATTGCTACAGAAGGGGGTGGGGGAAGCACACCTACATTTTCCAAAGCTTATCAAAAAGTTTCTCAGTAGCAAAGTGCCGTTTCTGGGCTGGAAGCGGCTCCTCAGGACCAGGTGTACGTGCACGTGCGCTTTCAGGTAGCATCTCCTTGTGGCAGGTATGTGAGGGCAGACGCAGCAGCTGAAGCCCACTGAAGGGCTTCCCTTGATTTGACCTGACCTCCCAGGCTGAGAAGTGCTAAAATTTTCTAGTCTGTAAAGGTTAAGACCTTCCCAGGTTAATTTATGAGGGGATCTAAGGAAATTAGTAGCTCTCAACAGTATGATATAAAGATCAGTACTAATGCGGGGAAAGAATGGAGGAACAAGGTAATTTCTGTGAACCTTAACTTTCAAGACGACACATACTCCAAAACTACCTATGGAAAAAGGTCAAACTTCTTCAACACTGATTCTAGTTTGGAATCTGCATTCCAAGACCACTTGAAGTCACCCAAAGTACATGCTGTTCTTAACCTTTTCATGCAAAGTGGTGGTTGGATAATCTTAATCAAAAAACGGACTTGCTAAGGATTTGGAGATTCAGGTTTAACGCTGAAAGTAGTTATACGATTGGCCACTGCTTTGCATTTATTCCTACCTCAAAAAATAAAACATGAGATTTTGCATTCTCACCCCAAAATTAGAGGAGGAAGCTGGTAAACATTAAGACAGTGAAGCGTGCTCAGCTCCATTAAGCTGGCCTGCGACCTGCTGGCAATCTTCAACACGGCTCTGAGCAGCACAACCTGCCTTGAGATTCCCAGTTACTCCTGGAGCGTGTACAGTTGTATGCATATAAAAACCTGCTTCATCTATAAAATGTTCATTCATGGCCAGTGGAGGTTGCCATGGTTGTTCACTACTAATGGAAAGGCACTCACTAGGAACAGTAGGGGAACACTATGTGTGGCCTTCAAAGTCACTTCCAGGGACTTCCTTGGTGGCACAGTGGTTAAGAATCCGCCTGCCAATGCAGGCGACACGGGTTTGAGCCCTGGTCTGGGAAGATCCCACATGCCACGGAGCAACTAAGCCCGTGTGCCCCAACTACTGAGCCTGTGCTCTAGAGCCCACAAGCCACAACTACTGAGCCCGAGTGCCACAACTACTGAAGCCTGTGTGCCTAGAGCCCGTACTCTGCAACAAAGAGAAACCCTCACAATGAGAAGCCCGCACACTGCAATGAAGAGTATCCCTCACCCCCAGCAACTAGAGAAATCCTGTGCACAGCAACGAAAAACCAATGCAGCCAAAAATAAATAAAATAAATTTCAAAAAATTTTTTTAAAAAGTCACTTCCAATATTTCTTGTTTACTCTTAACTATTTTAAAGAAAGTACTCAAAATCCAAAAAATCAAAGAAGGGTGTAATCTATATACTTTTGTGACTAGGGACAGGAAATCAACGACCGACATAGGGAACAAAAATTAAAAAATCATGTTCCTTTTAAGAGGCTGATTTCCGAACCCAGATATGAATAAGGAATGAAATATGAAGTGAACACTTAAATGTTTCACTTACCAAATCAAAATTCTCTGCTTAAATTAATACCCATTTCATTTGAAATACAGAAATAAATAATTCAATGCTTTGTTCATCATTCTTTCTAGTGGTCCACGATCATTAGCCATAAGATACATTATCCAAGTGAAATTATTTGACAACTCCAAAACAGTTTCAGAATGAATTACTGTTTCTCAGTCCTTAAGTTGCACTAACCTACAAGTTTATCTAGCGCTGATAAAAATCCAGAATTTTCACTTTACATGGCAATTGTACAGTTGTAGCCTTTACTAACTTCAGAGAGGAGGGAGGAGAAAATGAGGTTTAGAACTAATAAAGCAAAGCAAACTCTGGGAGTAGGTTTCACTTCTCAACAAAATCTCCAAAGAAACATAACAAAACACCTGCATTTTGCCTGGTCTTAAGGAAAAATGATACAAAACCATCCTAATTTATATAAATTCTTTCAAAAACCACAAATTGCTCAATGACAGCCTAAGAACTCAGGAACTGAACAGCTTTGTTGAAACCTAGAACTAGTTGTATTTTGAGTTTTTCTTCATACCTTTACAAAGTGCTTTCAACAGAAACACTATTGTTATAGCCACATATAGAGCCAACTGTCCAAGTAAAGTAAACAGAAAGATAACCATACAGAAATGCAATATCTAGATCCTATATACCCTTTTCAATATTAAGGAAGTTCTCAGATGGGGTTTAGAGCTGCAGGGCACCTTAGAAATCCACTTGTAAAATAAGAAAACTGCAGCTGAGAAATGTTAAATAGCTAATCAGGTACAAAAGTCAGGGCTCCACTCAGCTGTCCCTAATTGTTTAGTGCTTTTAGTTAAGAACTGTTTCCACGGAATACATGGCTTTTTAAAATCAGATATACAAACCCTGAGAAACCTTTATTACAGAGATCTCCACTTGAGTAGAGAAATTGTTAAAATAATTAAAATGAAATGTGCCATTAACAAGATGGAAAAGTTAAGGAAGTTAAATAGAATAACTACAGAGCAAGAAACAAGTATTTTGTGATAATCTAAGTGATTAAGGCGCTGTGTGCTGTAAATATGGAAGCATCGGTGTGTTATAAACATATTAAGAAATTTCCCATTTACAATCAAGAGCCATATCAATAGTCAATAAAGGTAAAGCCCAAGACAATTAACTGGAAAACCCAATTTTGAATTCTCAACATGTAGAGATCTGTTTATAAGTCAAGAACACAGAACAAAGAATCAAAGGATAGAAAGAAGGTACGGGTATGATCTCTAAAAGAACAATGAAAACATAACCTGCCTATGTCTGGAATAGGTCATGCTTTCCCCAGTGGGGCGGGAATATTGGGTGGCACAGGCGGGAGGCAGAAGGACAGCTCCTGTGCCTGTTTGGGTAGCAGCTCTGGTCCTTCCTTCCTCAGTCCCAGAGGGAAGGGCAGGAAGTCTGGCTGAACACGGCTTTGCGGGTGGACTTGGTGAGGCAGGAGAGAGGCTGGGCAATGCAAGCCCCCTGCCATGTCCGTTGTCCTCTCCCAACAAGTCTATGGAAAGGGGGGCAGCAAGTGAAAATGAAACGCAGCATGTTTTGTGTAAATACATATACTCGACTCACACAATATTGAGTCAATATGTCTCACATATGCTCAACCAAACGGAGGTAAACACTCACCCAAGGGTCAGTGCTCTAGGGTGTGAGACCTGACAAACAGTACGATGAGGGTATGGTCTCCCCCAACTTACACATCTTCTAAGGGACAAATTGGGCGCTTCTACATGCAGGTGGGAACAGTTTCCTTTTGCTTTGCTGTGCTGATTTGAAGGAAAATTCCAAAGTGAATCATTCAGAAAAATGAGAACCAGGGCACTTTTGCTAAGGAAGGGAGAATGCTCCTCATGGGAAAAAGAACCTGAGATTATCTAAGGGTCAGGAAGGCAAAAACATTTTTCACATTAGATTTCCCAGAAGCTGTTTGGAATTTTTATAGGTAATCCATTACCAGATGTAACTGTTAAAGAATAGCAAGGTACTTTCCTTGAATAAATACAGTGACAAAGGTTTTAATTTCACAAAAGGTTTCTTTAAAAACTAATCAGGACTTTTCCATTTGTCCCTGACAAGCCGTTCTTTCTTCCCACTCTGAGGTGACCACATTCCTCTACCTGTTTACAGCAAAACAAAGACAGGGGAATCTCTGAACTGGCAAAGAGGCTTTTGGACCATCTGAGGTTCTGCAAAAATAAAACACAGACAAGGCAGCATCCATCTGTGAACTCATTTTTACAACTCTGCCATCTGTAATATTAATGGTAAAGATCCCTCTGGCCCTTTTTAAAGGCATTTTGTTTTATTGCAACACAGAACCTTGGAACCATTTTTTTATTTCAGCAGTATAAATGCAAAAATGCATATATCATGCCTAAAGAACAAAGAATCTGATAGCATGGGTATGTCCCATCCCAGAACACTGTCAGTAGCAGTAGTCCTTTATATTTCTTTAATTTCACCAAACACACATAACAGTGTTTATTCTGTGCCAGTAGTTTTACGTGCTTTACAAATCATAACTTACTTAAGCCGTGTTGTGGTCCTAGGAGGTATTGTACTATCTTAGATCCATTTTAGTGACGAGGAAAATGAAGCACAGAGGGACTGAATAACCTGATCAAGGTCACACAGCTAATAAGAGGTGGAACTAATTTAAACCCAGTCAATCTAGCTCCAGAGTCCACGTTCCCTCCATTATGCTGCTTCTCAAACTTCCACCAAATCTAAGGTAAACTGTGATTTGTGCAGGATCACCTTACGCATTTATTACCATTTCAGTAATTACCTCATGCCATGTTGTAGCTTCCTCGGATTCAGTAACAGGAAGGAAAAGATAAGTACTATCCAATACTATATTTGACCACTGTGCAGTCTTTTAGAATCAAAATGAAGGTATAGAAAATAATAGAATAGTGTCCCATATCTGCTGGGAAAGCTACTGTGCAGAAAGTGGAACGCTAGGAAATCACTTGGATGTTTAAGTTTTGTAAAGCCACCGGACCTTTCAAAGGTCTTTAAACTCATTCAAATTCAGAACTGCCAAGCCAGTATATATTAGAGAAAATTTAATTCCGAGGTAAAGAGACATAAAACAGCTCCTAGAGGTTCTTTCTGGGGAATTCCACAGGTGATGAACCTCTAAGAGATCGAGTTTTCTCCGCGGAATTCTTTTAGCACATCTGGCAGAGTGCAAATATACTCCTCCGCGTGCTTCTGCCGACTGCCCTGACACGCTGCCTTCATGGAAGGTGTACTCCACTGAGCTCAGGGCACTCTGCCAGGCAGCCTTGTCCTGGGTGGGGCTGGCGGCCTGTGCACACCCAAAGCACTGCAACATTTGCTTTGGGAGTGTCCTGAAAATTAAGGCAGTGAAGGAGGAGGAAACTGTCTCCCTTCCTGCAAAGAAACTACTTATTTTTTATTCAGGAGAGATGTGTGTATTGGGTCAAGAGAAGAATCCTCTCTTCACCCTTTGCTTATCAACACCGGATTGCTCTTCAAATTCCACACCTGTGGCCTCCAGCTGTGCAAATACCTCTGGCCCTGTGGCATAAGACTTTATTTCACCAGGTACCATTCTTCTTTTTTGACCATCTTCCCTTAAAAACAACGGGAATAGACCAACCAGTGGGAGCACAGAAACTTAACCTAGTTCTTTTGTTTACTGAAAACTGAAGTTACCACCATCTGCCTTTATAAAAAGCAGCAATGACCCAACTGTGCAAAACGTCTGGCCCAGTGGCTTGCAGGGAGCAGGTAGACAAACTTTAGTCCCCTTTACCTTTCCATCCCTAACCAGAGAGGTCAACCTGGGGCTGTCACTCTCCCTCCTTCACAAAGTTAAGGACAGACATCACGCACAGTTCTCAAAGACTGAAATAGCTGAGGGAGTGCCTAGCTTTCCAAACTGGAATCTACCTGATTCCTCATCCTGCCAGCACTTCTCTAAGGCAGGCTCCTCCCTTTCCAGCTCCAGACTATCCTTCCCTATTTCTCTAAGCTCCTTTCTCAGCAGCAGTAAACACTGGGATATATGACACCCAACTCAGTTCCCACTATCTAACCAGACACACCAACCTCGTGCTCCAAAGATATGCCGGAAATTTACTTGGTAGTTTGTGGATTCTTTTGTTAGGGAGAGTGGGATAAAATGTTAAGATCCAGATAAAATGCTGGGAATGAATTTCTCAAACTTCTGGGATGTGGCTCTGACTTCTACCATTAAAATACCCATTTGTGATCATGTAAAATTAAAAATCAGTGTTCTGATTGGGTACTTATTACGTGATGTTGATTACTCATGGAACTTAAAGATGATGGGGTTTTTCCCAGAGGTATTATTGGATTATACTGGGTGGTCCATTTAGAAGCCAGTCAATACCATCTCACTTCAAAAAAAAAAGGTTTACAAATAGGCCAGTTTATACAACAGCCATGGTAAGGAATTTATAAGTGCTACAAGGTTCAGAGTTTATTTAGTGTAAATAGAGTCTAGACTCACTATCTTACTCCCACCTCAGAGCCCAGAGCAAAGGGAAGAGTAAGCCTGATGGGAAAACAAGAGCTGGAGGTATGGGGGACAAAAGCTAAAACGAGCGTCCTAGGTGGCTCTCTGTGAATAACAAAACTGGCACCTTCCTACAGGTGGCTCAGGTTGGAAAGTGGCAGAATAAGAGGTCAGGGACTGCAGATTCCATCAGAACCACACCACCAAGCCTTGCTCAGAAATGAGCCCTCCGACGTGCAGAGCGAAGCCCTGACGGATGGTGGACAGCCCGCCCTCAAAGGAAGCTGAAGTCCCAGGGGTGATACTCACGCTGACACTGTCCCCAGGACCGGCGGGCCCAGGCCCAGCAGCAGTCAATCCTCCCACCATAACGACACAGGCCAATGGATGACACTATTTGCCTGGGCCACCTACCAAACAAAAAGATTCGAATTAAATAAAGACACTTTTGAAATTAAAAATAATTTCCTCTTTGTTATTACTTTGGAAAAAAATTTTAATCACACCCAACAACTTTCTATGAACTCCTTCATGCCTGAAGAAATAAAACAATAACACACCTTCAGGGAAATAGTTCTGCCATGATCTAATTTCAAACATCAGACAAATGCAGATACAACCGCCCAAGAGTAGGGGGGTGGGAAAGGGAGGGGAAGAGCCTTTCTTACAAGGAAAGAGCACCAGCTAAAACCAAGAATTCTCAAGGCTGCCACTCATAGGATGGTTTCTGAAGCTTGAAATAAAACAGATTCCTCAAAGGCCCACACCTGTTCCTGAGAGGAAAGTCAGTTTTGACTGATACACTGTAAACTGAAAAGTATTAAGTAAGACATGTCAAATCAGAAAGAAAAATTTTTTCTGCCTTATATAACAGGTACATGTGGGAAGGAGAAGGAAGGGAGGTTTCTCAAAATCAAATGAAACAGAACTCTTTTCCAGGTATGACTCTTCTTCAGAAAAAGTTCCCAGAAAATAATGTACTTGAGAAAGAAGACTAAATAAAACCAAGGAGAGTTTAAAGTGTAGCTAACATCTCAAGTGTCCTTGTGGTTTGAAACTTTCCTGCATCAACTATTCGTGTTACCGTCCTCTCTAATGTAAATAAGGACTAAAGCAAGCACTCGATTTCAGGATAAGATTTACTACCAGATTCCACTTTGACACCTTATTTGGTAAATCGGTTCGTTGTTTAGATTCACACCTACCTCAATGACATTTTCCCCCTAGAGGATCAATATTTTAATTGTCTGTTTTAGACATCTTTTTAAGGCTGTATGGAAATCTTATACATAATCATGTGATGTATTTCTTGTTGCAAATATGTGTGCAAAGAAACGCACAACAGACACGAATGTGGGCAAATAATTACTTTAATAAAATAAAACAGCCTCTGGCCGCTACCCACGTTTTTTTTAGCTCCCTAATCTTTTCAATTCCCCTTCCTTTCATCTCCCCCTTATGCCCCCAAGCCCAAAGGACAAATAACCACGAACTTTCCATTTCCTCCAACCAGGTGGTAAACCAGCGGCTGCGCTTCTTCTCTTCAGCGCTCCACTGGCTTCCCTCCGTTCCTTCCAGGTAGAAGAAAACCAATCAATTGTGGAACTGATTCGTTCCAAGATTGCAGGAAAAACAGGTGCGGCAGTCTTTCCGGCTGCGCGGGGGCGGGAGTGTGGGTGCCGGTCGTTGCCTGAGGGCGGTGTGACTGCAGGGCGGTGTGACCCAAGTTAAAAACTCTCCTGGCTGCTCCTGCCTCGTTTCGGGGCGACTCTGGTCTGCAATTGCGCCGAGGTGGGGTAACCGAGCACGCCCTCCCTACACACACACAGACACACACAGAGAGAGACACACACAGAGACACACACACACACAGTCGCGGGAACCGATCCGGCGATGGGGAAGAGGGCTCCGCGCGCAGAGGCGGGAGGAGAGGCTGAGTGACAGCGGAGCGGAGCACAGCCTTGGGTTGTTGGAACCTGTCAGAGCACGCAGGAGTCAGGTTCGCCCTAAGTCTCGAGAGCTGTGTGTGCGTACAGACACACAGACACCACACAGACACACGCACGCACGCAAAGTTCCCCACCCCCGCCAAGGAAACCAAGTGGGGAGGCAAACAGGTCCCTCCCTGGAAGCCCAGTCGCTTCCTCTCCCCACCTTTTGTGTGAGCTGCCCTGACAGCTCCCAGCCGGGATTTGGCCCCGACCACCTAGAAGTTTCCCCACTGCAGAGCTGTCTAAACCAAGAACGAGAGTTTCCCAGCCAAGAGATGTCCCGCGCGTCACCTCCTCTGGGACGGCTAACCCGCGCCCTCAGAACCCAGACGCCCGGCTCGAGCCTCCCCTCTCTCCCAGCCCTCTTTGCTGAGCCGTGGGTGGGCGGCTCGCGCCGCCGCGCAGCCTCTCCCGGGGAGCCGCGGCCGGGTTCCCGGACTCGCAGGGGGCGCGCCCTCCAGGCCTCGGGCAGCCACTGGTAGAGAGGGCGGCTCGACGGCTCTCCTCCCGCCGAGGCTGTGCGGTGGCCCAACTTCTGGAGCGAGAGCAGAGAGGGGGAACCCCAGGGCGGTGTGAAATTAGCGCTGCAACGAGCAGGAGAGGGCGCCCCGGGGTCCGGCTCACCTCCCGTCGAACTCCGCGGCCGCCTGCAGATAGAGCGAGGACCCGAGCACCAGCGCCAGGAGGAAATCCATGTTGGGCGACGAGTCCCGCGCGGCGGCTCAGCTGCGCGCGGCGAGCAGGTTGGGGGTGCTGGGCTCGCAGGAGGCGCGCTCGGCTCCCCTGAGGAGCTGCGGCAGCCGGGAACCCCTGCGGCCGCCGCGGCTACTGCTGCTACTCTCGGAGGAGGGCGGCGCGGCGCGCAGCGGGAGCAGGTCTGCGCGCGGCGTCCCGAGCCCCCTCCGGCTCCCTCCCCGAGAGGGGAGGTGCTGCAGGGGAAGCTGCGCCGCCTGCGGGGAGGGGCGGGGGGCGCGCGTGCGCCCGACTAGCCGCTCTCGGGGCCCCGGGTGAGGGGTGAGGGCGCTCGGCCCGGCTGCGGGAAGCTCGGGGGGCGGGGGCGCCGCGGGAAGGCAGCGTCTCTTGGGGACCAGCCAAGCAGGGTGAGCGCCAGGCTGGGAGGAAAGTTGCAAGCCTGGCCTGGGCTGGAGAGAGCAGGGTGCTCGGCAGGAAAGGCAGAGCCGGGGAGGAAAGGGGCCCGGGGCGGAGGTGCGCGCTCCGCGGGTTCCTTCAGAGCAGGTGGTGACCGAAGGGGCGAGCCGCAGCTTTCACCGGAGGGCGAAGTCCAAGATGAGAGAGGTTTGTGGGACTGGAGCTGAGCAGTGTCTGCATGTAGTGAAACCGCAGCACGACTTGGACAAATTAGCAAAGGCAAACTCCGGGAGTTTGCTTCTCCCGCAGAGTTGGCAGAGGCAGATTTTTAAAAATTTTGTAACCAAGCGAAAGAAATGCTTGGCTTCTTTTTCGAGTTTTGAAGAAGAGACGTGCAGACTGTTTCCATCTCTGCCTGCTCAACACTGAGCACATTAGAAGGAGAGCAGCGGCTGCCCTTTTAGGGGCACGTGTCCCCCGGAGAGGGAGGGCAGTTACTACTTAGCAGTCCTGTGGTGCCCAATACTGCGGAAATCATTTAGAAAACCATTTTGAACCATCATTGTTCTGTTGTTGCAGAGTAAAATGTATTATAAAAGGACTGTGTTCAAATGAAAACACTCAGTGATTAACCTAAAATGCACGTTAAAACATCAGTCCAATCAAGTCACCACTCTTCCCAAGCCCTACCCGGAATAACTGCCCAGGCCGGTGATCTGGTCTCCCATACCTCTCCTCTAATCCATGGCCTCCGTGCCTTTCTCCCACACTCCAGGCATGCCCCTTGCCTCGGGCCGTTGACTGTTACTTCTGCCTGGACCCAGATATCGGTATGGCTCCCTTTCTCACTTCAGTCTTTGCTCGTATGTCACCTCTTTGAGGAGACGAACCTTGACCACCCTATTTAAAATTGCAACCTGTCCCTGCCTGTTCTAATTTGTCTTTTCTCCAAAGCACTCATCTTCTAGTTTCCTATATAATTTGCTTATTTCTTGTTTTGCATGCCTTCTTTCTGCTAGAATGCAAACTCTACAAGGGCAAGTTTCTTTGTTCAGTGCCTGGCATGTAGTAGGTGCTGGTAAATGTTTATTGAATGAGTTTGTTACATTACAAACTCCACCCCCATCTTTATTATTTTTTTGAGATTTCTCCAACTTTAAATTTTTAATGGAAAGTTCTGTGGAAGAGGGACCTCATTATCTCTATCTCTTAGTGTGTATAAACACAGGAATTTTCTGCAAGAAAAGGAAAAATAATGGTTTCAACTTAAATGACTCTTTGATTTCCAAGTTGTTTTCTGTTAGCAAAACAAGTTTCTATTTTAATCTCAGGAAATATCCATTCCATTTCAGGCTTGGGACATTATTTTAGGCAAACAGCTTGGTGTCATCCATTTCAGATCTTTCTAAAAATGTAGGAGTCAAAATATTTTTTCTGCAGAAAATCAAATTTTTGTAAGTGTAACCTAGGCCTGGTTCCAGGTTTCAGTGGCTGCTCCTTAACCATTTTCTTTGTTTATAGGTTCCTGGCTTGAGCAACGGATGATTAGAGAGAAAGGGGCTAACCTACAGGCTAAAAACTGGAGATAGAACGAAAGGAGGATGAGTGGTAGGTGAAAATAGGACAAATGTCTGGAGTAAGTGTGTAATACCCCCTCTGCCTATCTCTTTTTTTTTTTTCCATATATTTTCTTTGGTCTAGAAAACAGTCCATCTTCCTTCTTTTTTTTTTTTAAGTTTTATTGGAATATAGTTGATTTACCATGTTGTGTTAGTTTCACAGCAAAGTGAATCAGCATCTTCCTTCTTCATAGGGACACTCTCCACTTACCCTTTGGATCCAAGCTTAGCTGACAGTTACCCAGGAAGGAAGCCTTTGTGATTTTTCGCGTGCCTGTGGCATGTGCTTCTGTAGCCCTATGCGTCCCCTAGAGTAACTCTTAATGCACTGTGGTGGAACTGCTTCTCTACCAAATCTAGGTTCCCTCGAGACACTAATCTAACCAATAGGAGGGCAAGGGCAGTCGTCATTGTATCCCTTGCGCCCAGCACAATGCCTGGCACAAAGCTTAAATTCAGCAAATATTAAATAGATTGCATTGGGTTGGATTAAATTCTGCCTGGTGAACTTTAGCTTCTCCCTTGAGTCAGCCGTAGCTAATTATATCAGTCTTTGTTGAATCATGGAGTGAGGAGACTCTAAGGGAATTCCAAGGTCTAACTGGGTAATCTGCTGCTATTATGACCACCAGTGCCCATTCCAAAAAAAGAGGTGGGGTTCCCATGGGAGTGACATTTCACTATCTCAGTCTTAAAAACAAACAAGAGGACTTCTCTGGTGGTCCAGTTTTTAAGATCCACCTTCCAATGCAGGGGATGTGGAACAATCCTTGGTCAGGGATCTAAGATCCCACATGCAGAGGGGCAACTAAGCCCACATGCTCTAGAGCCCACGTGCCACAGGGAAAGATCCTGCATGCCTCAACTGAGACCCAATGCAGCCAAATATATATATATATATATGTATATATAAAATAAGAAAGAACCATACCAAACAGCTTTTAGCAATATCTGTACTTTTCCGGTAGTACGTTTTGGTTAGGTTTCATACCAGATAATGCCACCTTGCAAGGAGTAATCCCAATTTCCTTGCACACAAATAATCATCTATTGCTGGTTACAATGTGATACAGATAAACGGCAAAATAGAACTAAGCGCACACAACTTCCAATACCTGGAAATCAGAAGCTCTTAATTATTTAGTCTTTTTTTTTTTTTTTCCCCAGCAAATATTTATTGAAAGCCTACCCTGTACTGGCCATTTCTAGGTGCTAGGACTTCAGCAACAAGACAAAGTCATGCCCCGAAAGAGCTTGCATTGCATTGGGGGAGCAAGACAATATGTGCTATAAAGAGAGGATAAAGGTGTAAATAGAGTAAAGGAAGGATAAGGTCATAGAAAGAGATGGGCTGTGATTTTAGGTGGAGTGATATGTTCACCTCTGGGAGATGTCATTTGAGCAGAGTCAGGATAAAGTGAGGGTGTTGGGTAGCGGTAGTGTTCGGGCAAAGGAGAGAGAAAATGGTTTTTCTCTACCAAGTTCTTACAGTGTCAGGCAAGCTGTTAAGCAAGCTATTGTTCCTCCTGTCCCATATGCGGTGGTGACACAGGGACAGGATTACTGCTTCAAAAAATCCTATTAAGAAAAGAGAAGGATGAGGAACACACAGCTGCTCATTCACAGCAGTTTTTTGTTTTTTGTTTTTTTTTTTGCGGTACGCAGGCCTCTCACTGTTGTGGCCTCTCCTGTTGTGGAGCACAGGCTCCGGACGCGCAGGCTCAGCAGCCATGGCTCACGGGCCCAGCCGCTCCACGGCATGTGGGATCTTCCCGAACCGGGGCACGAACCCGTGTCCCCTGCATGGGCAGGCGGACTCTCAACCACTGCGCCACCAGGGAAGCCCTTCACAGCAGTTTTGACCCCAGGTGAGCAAGAATTACGGAGATGCTCTTCTCTGGCAGCAGAGGGAGGGTCAGACAATCAGGTCACCCCTGCTTCTACTACCTTGTCCGTTCATCCATCCTCTAGGGCCACATCAGAAGTGACTATTGGAGCATATGCCTTCCTTGGGGACTGTACATCACTGACAGTTCTTTTTCTACTGGTACAGATTTGAAGGCCTGAGTGTTGCTTTTAAGGAGCTAAGAGAGACCACATTTTCAGGCCAGACTCATGGTTTCTGTGGCTTTAAGATCTCCTTAAAACCCTAATAGACTTCTGATCTAATTGCTTCCAGTCAGTTCCTTGTGCAGATAACATAACCAAAGTCTTTTCTAGTCCTAGTTCTTAAGCCTGCTTTATTTCTTTGATTCCTCGTGTCCATACCTTACTCTTTCATCTTAATGGAGGCCACCTTGAGGCTAGCTGAAATTATAGGGTTGTTTGGGAGGGCCACACCCTTACTCTGATCCTTGCCACAGGGATCAGATATATATTTATATTAATGTTCAGGGCATAAAAGCAGTTGTCTTTTTCAACCCTGGGAGGCCCGAAATTTCTGGACATTCTCATTTCCTGACATTTCTGCTTGTAAAACAGCCAGTTCTTGCCCGAGGCCATCCCTTTCTTAAGATACCTTGTAAAAGCAACAAGGAGCAGCAAATATACTAACATTCTTATTTTCTATAATGATATTCCTTTTGTCTGGATATACTGTACCTTCCAAGCGAGCACAGTAATAATTTTACAAAATAACACGAGTCACAAGCTTTCCAGCCTACACACAGCAGCTGTAGCTATACCACAATCAGAGCATACCACCCCTTCAAAGAACAGATAATTCTAATACTATTTAAATTCTTCTAAAATATCAAAAAAGAAATGCTTACGAATTATTCCTGAGAAGTCATTGATATCTACACCTGAAAAAATAGCCTTTTCATATGTGCACAAACATACACACATGTACAGATATGAATATCAATGCAAAAGCCCTAAATAAATGATTAGTAAGTACAATCTAGGAATATATTAAAAGAATCCATTACAGTCAAGTTGACAGAAACCTCTATGTGGGTAAACGGTTAACAAAATCCTTTCCCATTCTTCATGAGAATTTGACCTTATGTTAACTTTTTAGCATTGTTCCCCTGGCAACCTGATAAGGTGATTTGTGAACTGTGTAGCTATGTGGCTGGTAAAAACAGACCCCTGATTGGTAAACTGCATTTAGACAGGGAGAACCAAATATGCCAGATGGCAAACCATAGCTTTGGAACAACCTGAGTTCAGTGACTGCGCATGTCCCTTGCAGAGACTGGACACTAGGCCAATAGGGTTGTCACAAAGATGGAACTGAAGACGGATCACCACTGGTTGAATCTGCAAATGTGGGAACCCACGGATGAGGGAGGGCCAACCGTACTACACCATTTTATTTAAGGAGCTTGAGCATCTGTGGCTTTTGGTCTCCGTGGGGGTCCTGGAACCAATCCCCTGCGGATATGGGAGGACAACTGTACTCACTGTCAATGATTCTCATCCATCTTCAAGGAATTCTGCAAAGACAATGAAAGACTTTATTTGATAGGCCTTCAATTCTATTTTAATATCACTGGAAGAATTGAAATAGGCATGAATGGCTGACCAACACATTAGAAAGCAGTTACAAGAATTATGAAATAGTTCTGTTTAGTCTCTTACCTTTCAGCTGTTTTCAATTTGTATCTTAATGATTAGTATCACAAAACCAAGAGTGGTAACACTGGCCAGCTTCTTTAACACATTACTCCTAATAGCTTTGGTTTAACACAATTCAGTTCCTTTCATTAGTGCAAAAATTTAACGCAGGTTGGACAGCTCTCCTAAGTGATCCTTTGCAAGTGGCTATTTGGGCAGCTGGGCTCCTTCTGTCCTGTGGTTTTATCTTCCTGGAGTTCTCCTATAGCCACGTGGCCAAGGGAGAGAGAGAGCCCAGGCAATTATACCTGGGGGTTTGTGGCATTCCGCTGGCCACTACCTAGTTACATGGCTCCAATGTAACTGCAAGAGAATTTGGAAAATATATTTTTCCAGTGTGCCAAGGAGGAAAATGAAAACTTTTCATTGAATATCTAGCATTGTCTTTGCCATAGCCTCAAGAAATCAATAAACTTAGTATTTAATTACTGCCAGAAAGAAAACTTAACACTAACTATGACATCACTGAAAAATCATTGTACTTGAAAATCATTCTCCAAAATTCACTTAGTCTATGATTTTCATCATACAGTAAGTCAATATATTTATTTGGGAATTCTTAATGTATAACTCACCCAATTAAATTAGGTAAATTGTGTAAAGTACCTAGTCAAGCACATGGTACATGTAATAAGTGCTCAACAAATACTGATTGGTTTTACTGCTGGGAATTAAATGCTTCTCTAAGATTTTTCGATGTCTAAGACAGGCAAATGCAAACACTTGCCTGAATATTTTCTATGCCTAAACCATCTCTGACAATGCTGTGTTGTGAATCTCTAATCTCAATTTAGCTTTTATCAAAGTATTTGGGCAAATTCAAAGTTGCCTAAAATACTCTTGCATCCCACTGCCACACGGGGGGAAGTACTAGTTAAGCTTTTCACCTTTCATAATAAATTATCAACCTACTCTTCTGGTCTCTAAAGCATGGATCTGTTCTCAAACAACATGGAAGACCAATTCTTTAGGCAAAACTTTAGTGCTTATAAAAATCCCTCTTAAATGATATTTATGGAAGCCAACCTAGATAAGGGGATGTGCTATCTAACAATTCCTCTTGATTTCCCAGATATTAACCTTGGATCAAGTTAGTCTCTTGGAACTTAACTTAGAACCTGGAAGATTCTTCTCTTACTAAGTTGGACCTACAGCTTAAATGAGTTTATTATAAGATATAGTTAAATAAGATCTGCACCTGCACTTTCTGGAAGATTGTTGTGGATGTTTTCTGATGTATATGTTTTGATACCATAAAGTAATTTCTTATAGAATTTCAGGCCAATAAAAATTTTGTTTCTTTGGAGAAAATTTTATGTCTTCTATTTTCTGATGAACACTTACTATATCGTTTCCCTTTTAAAAGTGGCTTCCAGAAAACTATGGAGACAGCAAAAAGATCAATGATTGCCAAGTGTTAATGAGGAGAAGGGGATGAGCAGAGCACAGAGAAATTTTAGAGCAGTGGAACAATTCTGTATCATATGGTGATGGTGGGGATGCATGCCATTATACATTTGTCAAAACCCATAGAAGGCACAATACCAAGAGTGAACCCTAGTGGAAACTATGGACTTTGGGGCTTCCTTGATGGCCCAGTGGTTAAAGAATCCACCTGCCAATGCAGGGAACATGGGTTCGAGCCCTGGTCTGGGAAGATCCCACATGCCACGGAGCAACTAAGCCTGTGCGCCACAACTACTGTGCTCTAGAGCCTGCTAAGCCACAACTACTGAAGCCCGCACACCTAGAGCCCATGCAGCACAACGAAGAGTAGCCCCCGCTCGCCGCAACTAGAGAAAGCATGTACTCAGCAACAAAGACCCAACACAGCCAAAAATAAATAAAATAAATAATTTTATAAAAAATAAACAAAGAAACTATGAACTTTGGGTGATTATAATGTGTCAGTGTAGGTGCACTGATTGTAACAAATGTACCACTCTGGTGGGGGATGTTGATAACGGGGGAGGCTATGAGTGTGTGGGAGCAGGGGAGTGTATGGGAAAACTCTGTACCTTCCATGTAATTTTGCTGTGAATCTAAAAAATAAATCTATTAAAATTTTTTTAAAAGGGTTTATATATCTTACATAAATTTTCCCCAGTAATTTAAATTTCATATGGCAGTTGTGTTTAATGTTATTTAGTTTAAATTATGGACAATTAAAATTTTCATGTAAACTTGGAGGATAAATAAATAAATTCATATGTATTTTCTAAGTGTCTACCAGGAAGCTCTGAGTTAAATTCTTTCTTTTTATTTTTTTTTAAATTAAATTAAATTAATTTATTTCTACAGCACATTCTTATTAGTTATCTATTTTATACATATTAGTGAATATATGTCAATCCCAATCTCCCAGTTCATCCCACCACCCCCCGCCCCCCGCTTTCCCCCTTGGTGTCTATACGTTTGTGCTCTACATCTGTGTCTCCATTTCTGCCTTGCAAACGGGTTCATCTGTACTATTTTCTAGATTCCACATATATGTGTTAATATCCTATATTTGTTTTTCTCTTTCTGACTTACTTCACTCTGTATGACTGTCTCTAGGTCCATCCACGTCTCTACAAATGACCCAGTTTCGTTCCTTTTAAATGGCTGAGTTCCATTGTATATATGTACCATGTCTTCCCGATGCATTAGTCTCTTGATGGGCATTTAGGTTGCTTCCATGACCTGGCTATTGTAAACAGTGCTGCAATGAACATTGGGGTGCATGTGTCTTTTTGAATTATGGTTTTCTCTGGGTATAGGCCCAAGTAGTGGGATTGCTAGGTCATATGGTATTTCTATTTTTAGTTTTTTAAGGAACCTCCATACTGTTCTCCATAGTGGCTGTATCAATTTACATTCCCACCAACAGTGCAAGAGGGTTCCCTTTTCTCCACACCTTCTCCAGCATTTGTTGTTTGTAGATTTTTCTGATGATGCCCATTGTAATAGGTGTGAGGTAATACCTCATTGTAGTTTTGATTTGCATTTCTCTAATAATTAGTGATGTTGAGCAGCTTTTCATGTGCCTCTTGGCCATCTGCATGTCTTCTTTGGAGAAATGTCTATTTAGGTCTTCTGCCCATTTTCTGATTGGGTTGTTTGTTTTTTTAATATTGAGCTGCATGAGTTGTTTATATATTTTGGAGATCAATCCTTTGTCTGTTGATTTGTTTGCAAATACTTTCTCCCATTCTGAGGGTTGTCTTTATGTCTTGTTTACAGTTTCCTTTGCTGTGCAAAAGCTTTTAAGTTTCACTAGGTCCCATTTGTTTATTTTTGTTTTTATTTCCATTACTCTAGGAGGTGGGTCAAAAAGGACTTTGCTGTGATTTATGTCAAAGAGTGTTCTTCCTAAGTTTTCCTCTAAGAGTTTTATAGTGTCCAGCCTAACATTTAGGTCTTTAATCCATTTTGAGTTTAGTTTTGTGTATGGTGTTAGGAAGTGTTCAAATTTCATTCTTTTACATGTAGCTGTCCAGTTTTCCCAGCACCACTTATTGAAGAGACTGTCTTTTCTCCATTGTATATCCTTGCTCCTTTGTCACAGATTAGTTGACCATAAGTGCGTGGGTTTACCTCTGGGCTTTCTATCCTGTTCCATTGATCTATGTTTCTGTTTTTGTGCCAGTACCATATTGTCTTGACCATTGCAGCTTTGTGGTAGAGTCTGAAGTCAGGGAGTCCGATTCCTCCAGCTCCGTTTTCTTCCCTCAAGATTTCTTTGGTTATTTGGGGTCTTTTGTGTCTGCATACAAATTTTAAGATTTTTTTTGTTCTAGTTCTGTAAAAAATGCCATTGGTAACTTGATATGGATTTCATTGAATCTGTAGATTGCTTTGGGTAGTATAGTCCTTTCCACAATATTGATTCTTCCAATCCAAGAACATGGTATACCTCTCCATCTGTTTGTGTCATCTTTGATTTCTTTCATCAGTGTCTTATAGTTTTCTGAGTACAGGTCTTTTACCTCCTTAGGTAGCTTTATTCCCAGGTATTTTATTCTTTTTGTTGCAATGGTGAATGGGATTGTTTCCTTAATCTCTCTTTCTGAGCTTTTGTTGTTAGTGTATAGGAATGCAAGAGATTTCTGTGTATTAATTTTGTATCCTGAAACTTTACCAAATTCATTGATTAGCTCTAGTAGTTTTCTGGTGGCATCTTTAGGATTGTCTGTGTATAGTATCATGTCATCTGCTAACAGTGACAGTTTTACTTCTTCTTTTCCAATTTGTACTCCTTTTATTTCTTTTTCTTCTCTGATTGCTGTGACTAGGACTTCTAAAACTATGTTAAATAATAGTGGTGACAGTGGACATCTTTGTCTTGTTCTTGATTTTAGAGGAAAATTCATTCACCATTGAGAATGATGTTTGCTGTGGGTTTGTCATATATGGCCAGGTTCCCTCTATGCCCACTTTCTGGAGAGTTTTTATCATAAATTGGTGTTGAATTTTGTCAAAAGCTTTTTCTGCATCTGTTGAGATGATCATATGGTTTCTATTCTTCAATTTGTTAATATGGTGTATCGCACTGATTGATTTGCATATATTGAAGAATCCTTGCATCTCTGGGATAAATCCCACTTGATCATGATGTATGATCCTTTTAATGTGTTGTTGGAATCTGTTTGTTAGTATTTTGTTGAGGATTTTGGCACCTATATTCATCAGCGATATTGGTATGTAATTTTCTTTTTTTTAATATCTTTGTCTGGTTTTGGTATCAGGGTGATGGTGGCCTAGTAGAATGAGTTTGGGAGTGTTCCTTCCTCTGCAATTTTTGGGAAGAGCTTGAGAAGGATAGGTGTTAGCTGTTCTTTAAATGTTTGGTAGAATTCACCTGTGAAGCCGTCTGGTCCTGGACTTTTGTTTGTTGGAAGATTTTTAATCACAGTTTCAATTTCATTACTTGTCATTGGTCTGTTCATGTTTTCTGTTTCTTCTTGGTTCAGTCTTGGAAGGTTATACCTTTCTAAGAATTTGTCCATTTCTTCCAGGTTGTCCATTTTATTGGCATAGAGTTGCTTGTAGTAGTCTCTTAGGATGCTTTGTATTTCTGTGGTGTCTGTTGTAACGTCTTTTTCATTTCTAATTTTATTGATTTGAGTCCTCTCCCTCTTTTTCTTGATGAGTCTGGCTAAAGGTTTATCAATTTTGTTTATCTTCTGAAAGAACCAGCTTTTAGTTTTATTGATCTTGGCTATTGTTTTCTTTGTTTCTATTTCATTTATTTCTGCTCTGATCTTTATGATATCTTTCCTTCTACTAACTTTGGGCTTTGTTTGTTCTTCTTTCTCTAGTTTCTTTAGGCATAAGGTTAGATAGTTTATTTGAGATCTTTCTTGTTTCTTGAGGTAGGATTTTATTGCTTCAAACGTCCTTCTTAGAACTGCTTTTGCTGCATCCCATAGGTTTTGGATCATTGTGTTTTTGCTGTCATTTGTCTCTAGGTATTTTTTGATTTCCTCCTTGATTTCTTAAGATCTCTTGGTTATTTAGTAATGTATTGTTTAGCCTCCATGTGTCTGTGGTTTTTATCCCTGTAATTGATTTCTAATCTCATAGCATTGTGGTCGGAAAAGATGCTTGATATAATTTCAGTTTTCTTAAATTTACCAATGTTCGATTTGTTACCCAAGATGTGATCTATCCTGGAGAATGTTCCATGTGCACTTGAGAACAAAGTGTAATCTGCTGTTTTTGAATGGAATGTCCTATAAATATCAATTAAATCTATCTGGTCTATTGTGTCATTTAAAGCTTGTGTTTCCCTATTACTTTTCTGTTTGGATTATCTGTCCATTGGTGTAAGTGAGGTGTTAAATTCCCCTACTATTATTGTGTTGCTGTCGATTTCCTCTTTTATAAGTGTTAGCATTTGCCTTATGTGTTGAGGTGCTCCTATGTTGGGTGCATATATATTTGTAATTTTTATATCTTCTTCTTGGATTGATCCCTTGATCATTATGTAGTGTCCTTCTTTGTCTCTTGTAACATTCTTAATTTTAAAGTTTATTTTATCTGAAATGAGTATTGCTACTCCAGCTTTCTTTTGATTTCCATTTGCATGGAATATCTTTTTCCATCCCCTCAGTTTCAGTCCATATGTGTCCCTAGGTCTGAAGTGGGCCTCTTATAGACAGCACATATATGTGTCTTGTTTTTGTATCCGTTCAGTGAGCCTGTGTCTTTTGGTTGGATCATTTAATCCACTCACATTTAAGGTAATTATTGATATGTATGTTCCTATTACCATTTCCTTAATTGTTCTGGGTTTGTTATTGTAGGTCCTTTCCTTCTTTTGTGTTTCCCACTTAGAGAAGTTCCTTTAGCATTTGTTGTAGAGCTGGTTTGGTGGTGCTGAATTCTCTTAGCTTTTGCTTGTCTGTTAATCTTTTGATTTCTCCATTGAATCTGAATGAGATACTTGCCAGGTAGTGTAATCTTGGTTGTAGGTTCTTCCCTTTCATCACTTTAAGTATATCATGCCACTCCCTTTGGCTTGTAGAGTTTCTGCTGAGAAATCAGCTGTTAACCTTACGGGGGTTTCCTTGTATGTTATTTGTCATTTTTCCCTTGTTGCTTTTAATAATTTTTCTTTGCCTGTAATTTTTGTCAATTTTATTACTATGTTTCGGCATGCTTCTCCTTGGTTTATCCTGCCTGGGACTCTCTGAGCTTCCTGGACTTGGGTGGCTATTTCCTTTCCCATGTTAGGGAAGTTGTTGACTATAATCTCTTCAAATATTTTCTCGGGTCCTTTCTCTCTCTCTTCTCCTTCTGGAACCCCTATAATGCGAATGTTGGTGCGTTTAATGTTGCCCAGAGGTCTCTTAAGCTTTTTTCGTTACTTTTCATTCTTTTTTTTTTTTTAACATCTTTATTGGGGTATAATTGCTTTACAATGGTGTGTTAGTTTCTGCTTTATAACAAAGTGAATCAGTCATACATAAACATATGCATTCTTTTTTCTTTATTCTGTTCCACAAGTAGTGAATTCCACCATCTGTTTTCCAGGTCACTTATCCGTTCTTCTGCCTCAGTTATTCTCCTATTGATTCCTTCTAGTATTTTTCATTTCAGTTATTGTATTGTTCATCTCTGTTTGTTTGTTCTTTAATTCTTCTAGGTGTTTGTTCTTTAATTCTTCTAGGTCTTTGTTAAACATTTCTTGCATCTTCTCCATCTTTGCCTCCATTGTTTTTCTGATGTCCTGGATCATCTTCAGTATAATTATTCTGAATTCTTTTTCTGGAAGGTTACCTATCTCCATGTCATTTAGTTTTTTTTTTTTTTTCTGGGGTTTTATCTTGTTCCTTCCTCTGGTACATATTCCTCTGCCTTTTTGTTTTGTCTAACTTTCTGTAAGTGTGGTTTTCATTCCACAGGCTGCAGGATTGTAGTTCTTGCTTCTGCTGTCTGCCTTCTGGTGGACAAGGCTATCTAAAGGCTTGTGCAAGCTTCCTGATGGGAGGGACTGGTGGTGGGTAGAGCTGGGTGTTGCTCTGGTAGGCAGAGCTCAGTAAAACTTTAATCCGCTTATCTGCTGATGGGTGGGGCTGAGTTCCCTCCCTGTTGGTTGTTTGGCCTGAGGCAACCCAACACTGGAGCCTACCCAGCTCTTTGGTGGGGCTAATGGTAGACTCCAGGAGGGCTTACACCAAAGAGTACTTCCCAGAACTTCTGCTGCCAGTGTCCTTGTCCCCAGGGTGAGCCACAGCCACCCCCTGCCTCTGCAGGAGGCCCTTCAACACTAGCCCATAGGTCTGGTTCAGTCTCCTGTGGGGTCACTTCTCCTTCCCCCTGGGTCCTGATGTGCACACTACTTTGTGTGTGCCATTCAAGAGTGGAGTCTCTGTTTCCCTCAGTCCTGTCAAAGTCCTGCAATCAAATCCCGCTAGTATTGAGAGTCTGATTCTCTGGGAATTCCTCCTGATGTTGCTGGACCCGCAGGTTGGGAAGCCTGATGTGAGGCTCAGAAACTTCACTCCATCGTGTGGACTTCTGTGGTATAACTGTTCTCCGGTTTGTGAGTCACCCACCCAGCAGTTATGGGATTTGATTTTATTGTGATTGTGCCTCTCCTACCATCTCATTGAGGCTTCTCCTTTGTCTTTGGACGTAGCGTATGTTTTTTGGTGAGTTCTAGCGTCTTCCTGTCAATGATTGTTCAGCAGTTGTTATTCCAATGGTCACTCAAGAGGGAATGAGCACACGTCCTTCTACTCCGCCATCTTAAACCAGTCTCTCTGAGTTAAACTCTGCCACAAGAGTTATTTAAATTCTTGAGGTGTATTAGCATGTGTGCTCTTTTTTTTTCTTTCACTAGTCCCGATTTTCTCTTTCTGTTTTATTACCTAACATGTTGTGATATAATAAGAAATATATATTTGGTTTTTGTTCTGGTTTCTGGCACAGAGACCCTAAAACCTTTGTAATTACTTGAATGATAAGGGTGAGAGGAATGTCTTTTCTTATTCATAATAAGCCTTTTGACCATTCTTGTTTTTAAGTTAATGAGGTGACTCTCCATGGGACCCTAGGTAGCCTTAGGATGGGGGCTGTTTGCCAGAGGAACCAACCGTGCAATTAGATGGTTGGAACTTTCAGCCCCACACCAAGACCTCTCAGGAGGGGAGAAGGGCCAGAGACTGAATTAATCACCAATGGCCAAAGATTTAATCAGCCATGCCTATGTAAGGAAGCCTCCACTGAAGTCTTAAAGGACTTGGTTCAGAATGATTCCAGGTTGTTGAACACATCCACATACCAGGAGGTGGTGGTCTGGAGAGGGCATGAAACTCCTCACCTGTTCACACATATGTTGCTCTGTGTATCTCCATTTGGCTGTTCCTGAGTTGTATCCCTTATAATAAACTGGTAATAGTAAGTAAAGTATTTTTTTGAGTCTGTGAGCCATTCTAACAAAGTATGGAACTGAAGGAGAGGGTCACGGGAACCTCTGGTTTAGAGCCTGTTAGTCAGAAATACCAGTGACAACATGGGACTTGTGACTGGTGTCTGAAGTGGGGTCAGTCTTAGGGGACTGAGCCCTTAACTTGTGGAATTTGTGCTAAATCTGGATAGTGTCATAATGAATTAAATTGTAGGACACCCAGCTGGTGTCACAGAGAACTGGAGAACTGCTTGGCATGGAAAACCCACACATTTGGTATCAGAAGTGTTGTGAGTAGGAAGAAACAGAGTTTTCTTTCATTACCCTTATTTTATATTGCCATACCTTTAGGCTTTTCTCCAAGTCCATTTTGGAAAGAAGCAGGACCAAAGTAAATTCAATAAATAAAATGATAAAAATATAGTCTTGGGCTTCCCTGGTGGCGCAGTGGTTGAGAGTCTGCCTGCCGATGCAGGGGACATGGGTTCGCGCCCCGGCCTGGGAAGATCCCACATGCCGCGGAGCGGCTAGGCCCGTGAGCCATGGCTGCTGAGCCTGCATGCCCGCAGCCTGTGCTCCACAACAGGAGAGTCCACAACAGTGGGAGGCCCGTGTACCAAAAAAAAAAAATATATATATATATATATATATATATATATATATATATATATATATATATAGTCTCCCAACTATTAAGATTTAGGCTTGATCTAAAAGCTGTAGCTTAGTTACTTGTTTGTTATTTTAGGATTTCTCATCAAAGTTTTCTTTTTCCCTACTTCTAACATTGAGTTGTTCCCAGGAGTTCTTTAAATTTCGAATTGTACTATCTTACCTGTATGTTTGTAGTTCACATTCTTTATAACAGTTTACTTTTGCCCCTTCTGTTCAAACAGTAAAATCTGTCTCCCATAGCATAGATTGCCTTTTCCTAAATGAAGATGCAAAATACAATTCCAAGACCTCTCAGCTGTTTGTTGGAAAGTTCCTTATATATAACCTAAATCAGTGAAGACCATTTTTTCAAAATTAATTAATTAATTTTTGGCTGCATTGGGTCTTCATTGCTATGTGTGGGCTTTCTCTAGTTGTGACAAGTGGGGGGTACTCTTTGTTGTGGCGTGCGGGCTTCTCATTGCGGTGGCTTCTCTTGTTACGGAGCACAGGCTCTAGGCACATGGGCTTCAGTAGTTGTGGCATGCAGGCTCAGTAGTTGTGGTGCACGGGCTTAGTTGCTCCACGGCATGTGGGATCTTCCCGGACCAGGGTCCCCTGCATTGGCAAGCAGATTCTTAGCCACTGTGCCACCAGGGAAGTCCCAGTGAAGACCATTTTTACTTGCTCTGTCCCAGCTGGAGAAAACAAAACACTATACAGCTCAAGCTATATGGTCTATTGAATGAGCAAAGCCCTACTCCCCAGTGCAAATAACATGAAATATAAAATTTGTTAAAATTGAACAGTTGAAGAATATTGGTAGATGAATGTTTTTAATTACAGAGTGTCTTCAACTCTGATAACTGTGCATATTAACTACAATTAATTTGCAAAATAATCCATCAAAGAAATCAAATCACTCTAGCAGTATTGTCTCATTTTTCTAAATGCATATCTAGAAATACTATGACTTGGAAGAACTTAAGATAAAAATTAATGCAGGATAGCAATTAACGGTCATTCAGGCTTCAAAATTAATCTTACTCTGATAAATACCAGTTGAGCTCTAAATGAACCTCTGAACCTCAATTTCCTCTTCTGTTACATAGGAATACTAATATATTGTATATACATAATTTCTTGTATATTATGATGTTTTGACATCAGAAGAAACCATTCCAGCTACAGAGAGACTGCCCCTCCCTGGGCTAGCTGATTCTTAGAGATGGCAAAAGGCCCAGCCTGGAGCATGGCTTTGTTATGCAAGCTAACCTATCCAGAGCCCTATCTCTTCTATCTGGCATGTACAGAGGCAATATTCCTCTGCCTTAATCATCCCAGGGCCAGGTGCCAGACAACTAGGGACCACCCTTATAGGCCAGAGCCAAATGACATTATTCACACTCACTAATCCTAAACTGTTTACCCCGCCCTGCTTTGCATTTCCCATGGAAACCTCACTGAAGTAGCTTAAGTGCTTCCCCACCCCCCATCCGGTTTTCTGCCTTCTGATCACCCTGTTTTTTTCCACATGGCCCTGCTTGGTGTGCCTCCTGCCTCTAGGACCTGTGAGTATAATAAACTTTGTTTCTTCCTAAGCCTCTCCTCTGACTCCTCTTGTGGCCTCACCTGACTGACCATCTCATTAAAGAATATAAAACAACCAACATGTGTCTTGCAGAGTTACTGTGAAAATATAATCAGTTAAAATATAATGCCAGGCTTCCCTGGTGGTGCAGTGGTTGAGAATCCGCCTGCCGATGCAGGGGACACGGGTTCGTGCCCCAGTCCGGGAAGATCCCACATGCCGCGGAGTGGCAAGGCCCGTGAGCCATGGCCGCTGAGCCTGCGCGTCCGGAGCCTGTGCTCCGCAATGGGAGAGGCCACAACAGTGAGAGGCCCATGTACCGCAAAAAAATAAATAAATAAAATAAAATAAAATAAAATATCATGCCATCATTACAGCGCCTAGTATGTAGAAAACCTTCAATGAATGGTTGCTGTTAGGAAAAGTAAGCCTGATTAGGAGGTATAACTCCAACATTATGACCTGGATCACTGTCCAATGCTCATGCTTTATCTAAATATAAAGTCATGGAGTGTCTGCCCCTCTGTCTCCTGACGTAGCATCTGGGATGGAAAGGAATGCTGACCATTTCTACATTATTATGAGCACATCAGTTTTTTGTTTGTTTGTTCGTTTTTTGCCACAGGGATTTCCTATCTCTTACTGTAATAGAGGCTGGAAGCAGAAGACCTCCTGTCTTTCAACAACAGGTATGAATTCTGCCAACAGACTAGCCAATTGAAGCTCACGGAGAGGGAAGGATTCACCTGGACTAGAGACATAAAGAGTTTATTATTTTAATGAAATAAAGATGAAAGTGACACATACCAACTCAAAAGAATGAAAAGAAAGCACCGTCTGGATTTGATATCCAGGTTCAGTTTCTAGGAGCAGCGCCAAATGCTCCCTGCCTGGCGGGAGATGTCCTCTCAGCTCATGTCAACCCTTGGTGAAATCAACTCAAATTTCTTTATAGTCTAGAAGAGAGATTTATTTTTTTCAATAAATAATTCAACAGGTATCTATTGCATAACTCTCGTGTGTGTTGTACTGTGGTATGTCTAAGTCCTATCCAACCTTTCAGTCTGGGATTGAAGACAGCTTCATCCCTTACAGTCATTTAATTTGGTTTTCTTTTCTCAAACGCCGCCCCCCCCCACTTCCCCGCAAACCTGTAAAACAGATTATTGTCACCATGCTCTTGCCTTTTGTATGGTAATGAATCAATCTGTTTTACTCACCAAAAGTAACCTTAGGATGGGCTAGGAGAGAGGAGATTAAAACCTCATGGGTCAGGGGCTTCCCTGGTGGCGCAGTGGTTGAGAGTCCGCCTGCCGAGGCAGGGGACACAGGTTCATGCCCCGGTCCGGGAAGATCCCACATGCCGCGGAGCAGCTGGGCCCGTGAGCCATGGCTGCTGAGCCTGCACGTCCGGAGCCTGTGCTCTGCAACGGGAGAGGCCACAACAGTGAGAGGCCCGCGTACCGGAAAAAAAAAAAACCTTCATGGGTCAGATGTAAGCTATTATATATAGAATGGATAAACAACAAGGTCCTACTGTATAGCACAGAGAACTGTATTCAATATCCTATGATAAACCACAGCGGAAGAGAATATTTAAAAAAGAATGTGTATATATGTATAACTGAATCACTTTGCTGTACAGCAGAAATGAAAACATTGTAAATCAATTACACTTCAAATAAATAAATAAGTAAATAAATAATTTTTTAAGATGTCCAAAACAAAATCAAAAACAAAAACAAAAAAACTAATAGGGCAGGAATAAAGGTTCCCGAGGAATTTAGTAACATCCTGGAAACTAAAGGGGTCACACAAGATTCCTCAAGGTATAGATAATGTGATTTATAACCTGAAGGAATATGTTGGCCCTACCATCTGTGGTAAAGATTTGGATCTCCTTAGGGATGCTTCCATCTTTTCCCATTGACCTACCTATGTCTTTAAAACTCATTTTCTCCACTAAAGGTTTATTTGGCAAGCTGTTTGGAACTTTATCACTTTATTAATATTATTTTTTTAGAAATCTGCATGCTGCTTGAAATATGAAGAGTAAGATCATCAGATTTTCAACAAAAGCATAGTCAAGAGTTCTCCTTCTAGCAATGGTGAACTAGAATGTTTTGAACCAACCCTCTCTTCAAGAATTAGAAAAGCTACCTAGGTGGTAAGGAACTGGGTTAGAGGGGTCTGGACATGGGAACAGAGGGAACCCCCCAAAAATGAGCCTGAAATTCCCCGCTTCGCTTCTTCAGGCAAATGTCAATTCTAAAAGTGGGAGCTGAGAGGTAGGACCCCGAGCAGAGCTCTCAGCAGTTGTATGGTCGGGGGAAGAAAAGTTAGAGTTCAGAGCTTGCTGGGGAGGATGGGACCTGGGCAACCCCCCAGATGTTCTTTTGGAATCTCAGAGGGGTATACCTGAAGAGTAAGAGTATGCTGGCTACAGACTAGCCTCACAAAGGTCAGAGCCTAATTGATTAGGTGATCTCTACCTGCTACCGCTCTAGCCCAGCAGCCCGCCAGAGGCCAAATGAACCCTCTCTGGAGGAAGACAACATCACCTGTGGCCACAAATCATCTCTGAACGTTTTATATCAAAGTCTGGCTATCAATTCAAAAGTATCAAGTGTATAAAAATGAGACTGAAAGAAAAACAGAGGACGATAGAAACAGGCTTGCAGGGAGCATGGACATTGGAGTTATTCAATAGAATTTTTGAAAATTAGGATTAATATGTTTAAGAAATTAAAAGCCTGGCTTGAGAAATTTGGCAGAGAACGGGGAATGAAAATAAAAGTTAAAAAAAGGCAATTCTAGAATTGAAAACACAATAACTGATACTAAGAATTCAATGAATAGGTTTAAATAACAGATTAGATACAGTTGAAAAAGAATCAGATGAGTCAGAAGAAAACATCTAGATTGAATCATGGAGAGACAAACGGTTAGAAAATATACAAAAGAGTGTGAGTGACATCTGGGACAGGTGAAAAAGTCTAAAACATATGTAATCGTAATCCTAGAAGGAGAGAGACATCAGGACAAAGAGAATGGGGCAGAGTAAAGGTATGTAGAGATAATGGCTGAGAATTTTCCAAAATATTTGCAAAAATATCAAGCCAGATTTAAAAAGTGCCATGGGGGCTTCCCTGGTGGCACAGTGGTTGAGAGTCTGCCTGCCGATGCAGGGGACGCGGGTTCGTGCCCCGGTCTGGGAGGATCCCACATGCCGCGGAGCGGCTGGGCCCATGAGCCATGGCCGCTGAGCCTGTGCGTCCGGAGCCTGTGCTCCGCAACGGGAGAGGCAAAGCATAATGAATCCCAAGCAGGATGTATACAAAGGAAACTACACCTAGATGATGCTGGTAAGATCAAAGACAAAATCTTAAAGCAGGTAAAAGAAAAAAAAGACATAAAAAATTAATTGGCTATTCCTACTTCCTTTCTTAGGGTGGGGCTAAGAGGAGAGCGTTGTGTGGCAAGCCTGTACAGACCACAGGTGGTCAAGTGAACTTGGTTTTGCTTTACTCTGTGTTTCTGTCCATTGTCAGTTACTTTGAGGAAGCTGAGGCAGCATTCCTCATTTTCAAAATCCTTATTGTGTTTTCTTATGACAATGGATATTGTATTATATTGGTACTTAAATCCTGCTCTGCACCATATATATAACTAACTTTGAGCACTTGTAATGTGGTAGCCCCTATTAATATGCCCAATTTTAGGTAAGCGAGCCAGGGCTTAGAGAAGTTAAGTAATTTGGCTAAGGTCAGAGGGCTAGTAAAGCCTGGGTCATATGGTATTTCTATTTTTAGTTTTTTTAAGGAACCTCCATACTGTTCTCCATAGTGGCTGTATCAATTTACATTCCCGCCAACAGTGCAAGAAGGTTCCCTTTTCTCCACACCCTCTCCAGCATTTATTGTTTGTCGATTTTTTGATGATGCCCCTTCTGACCGGTGTGAGATGATATCTCATTGTAGTTTTGATTTGCATTTCTCTAATGATTAATGATGTTGAGCATTCTTTCATGTGTTTGTTGGCAATCTGTATATCTTCTTTGGAGAAATGTCTATTTAAGACTTCTGCCCATTTTTGGATTGGGTTGTTTGAACTACTACCATACGACCCAGCAATCCCACTACTGGGCATATACCCTGAGAAAACCATAATTCAAAAAGAGTCATTTACCAAAATGTTCATTGCAGCTCTATTTACAATAGCCAGGACATGGAAGCAACCTAAGTGTCCATCAACAGATGACTGGATAAAGAAGATGTGGCACATATATACGATGGAATATTACTCAGCCATAAAAAGAAACAAAATTGAGTTATTTGTAGGTGGATGGACATAGAGTCTGTCATACAGAGTGAAGTAAGTCAGAAAGAAAAACAAATACTGTATGCTAACACATATATATGGAATCTAAAAACAAAAAATGGTTCTGAAGAATTAGGGGCAGGACAGGAATAAAGACGCAGATGTAGAGAATAGACTTGAAGACACGGGGAGGGGGAAGGGTAAGCTGGGACAAAGTGAGAGAGTGGCATGGACTTATATACACTACCAAATGTAAAATAGATAGCTAGTGGGAAGCAGCCACATAGCACAGGGAGATCAGCTCGGTGGTTTGTGACCACCTAGAGGGGTGGGATAGGGAGGGTGGGAGGCAGACACAAGAGGGAGGGGATGTGGGGACATATGTATATGTATAACTGATTCACTTTGTTATAAAGCAGAAACTAACACACCATTGTAAAGCAATTGTACTGTAATAAAGATGTTAAAATAAATAAATAAATAAAATCAACAGAAGAAAAAGAAGTAAAGCCTGACTTCATGGTCCTGGCTCCCCTCACTTATGTCATCCAGTAGAAAGAGTAAACTCCTGATGGGAGATTACGACTCAACTTTCCATTCTCTCTCATACCGCCTAGGCTTTACTTGCTCAAATAATACTAACGACAACCCTCACAATGACAGCTGACTTCCTGGAGCACATACAATACAGCAGGACTCATTTACTTCTTACATCCTTCTTGTGAGGTAGTTGCCAGTATTCTCCCATTTTACATATTAAAACACAGAGAGGCACAGAGAGGTTAAGTAACTTGCAAGGTCACACAGCTGTTCAGTGGTGGAGCTGGAGTCCAAAACCAGGCAGTCTGGCTTTAGAACCTGTTTGTAACCATCACATTTCCTGCTCTTGCTATACTATTATTCATTAATAAGAGAAGTAGAGCGAGAGAGAGTGGACTGTTTACCCCAGGACAAGGTTGGAAGCATCCTAATTATGGCTGTTAAAAATAGCACACACCTTGGCTGTGAGAGACCGTTTTTTGTAGAAATGTCCAAGTGAAGGCAAATGATCACATAGGAGATTTCAAGCTATTCCATTTGGCTCTAAGGACTTCTTCAGAACCTATGCAGTCATGTGTATTTTCCCCACAAGGTGAATTCTTAACTCATCTCTTTACCACGATTATTTTTAGCACGTATTTTTCATTCTCCTATTTCTGTATCTCCCCAAGTTCATTTTACTTTTACCCATCCCTTAGGTTAAAAGGTAAATGAACTGGCTTTCTATCAGAAATAGTCCTTTGCTAGGTCCCAAATAAGTTGAAGCTCGACAAAAATGCTAAGGCCCTCAGAACTCGTTTAGAAGGAGAAAATCACCATGAAGAGAACAGGCCTACTGCTTGGGGAAGATGGTAAACGTTAACAGATGCTGGGAGGAGGCAAAGACTTTCAATAGCTACCGTTCTTCTTCAAGGAAAATGGAGCATCTTCACATTGAAAAGAGTAGGGCAAATGTAAAGCGAGCCATAATTTTACAAGCCACTCTCTACAAATGAATTAAGTTATAAAATATGATGGTCTGATTTTCTCTAAGGCCATAGAAATCTAATCCAACAGCGTAATTAACATTGAGTTGTAAATGTCATCAGTCTCAGAAGAGTGAATCCACAACTCTTTGGTGGAAGTATTTCAAAGAAGATGCCATTATCAAATGCTCCCTTGCTGTCAATGGAGTGAAACATGTAGAATTTCTAAAACAATAAGGCTTCACTTGGTCTTAGGGCTCATTTGGTTGCAAGGAACAGAACCTCGCTCCGGCTACTACACGTAAATGAGGATTTATTATACAGCAGCTCCTCATGGGATTCAAGACAGGAAGGAGAGTCGAGTCCCATGGGGAATTAGACTTGGAAACTGAAAAGGCTTCAGGACAATGCAGCTGTTCTCAGGTTGCAAGTTCTCTCACCTACATTTTCTGTTTCCCCTGCCTTGTCCAGTCTCTCCCTGCAGACTGGCTCTCTGTGTGAGCCCCTCGTATGCATGGCCCTTAATAACTGTCATAGCCTCTCATTCCACAAGACCTTGAAGCTCTAATGACCACCTGGCACCTGACCCCCAGCCTGTGTCTCTCAGTTCAAATTCTCAAGAGAAAAATAATCAGACTTGTCTGGTTCATGGATCAGGTGTCCACCTTTTATCTAATCAAGGAGGGTTGGGTTTATTTGGTATAAACATAGGAACGAAGGGCCCAGGGCTGGTGCTCTAGTTGGCCGAGGGAGAGAGGTGTTCTTCAAGAAGAGAGCTGGGAAGAAATCTCAAAATGTGTCTCTAATCACTACGATCTGGACCCAGGGCTTCAGTGTCCTGGAGCCCTCACAGTATCTTAAATAACTACCAAGGACAAGTTCAAATATCGGGGCAGGCTTTGGGAAAAAAGCCATTAAAATGGAAAAAGTAATATATATGTAAATTATTTTCCACCAAATGAGGTTTAAACTCATGAATTACTCTCCACCAATGAAATGAAATTCTAAAATTGAAATAAAAACTTTTAGTGACACATTCGAACATTAACTGAAGATTTTTTAGGACAAACACCGATGGAGTTGTGTATCTAAGATCAACATAATGTGATACATAACACAGACAATATCCAACTCAGGTATATGCAATAAATATTTATCAATACATGATTTTGAAGCAAAATGCCTCTTTATTGTGCTATAGCTTGACTGAGACAATGTGAACATTTTCAGTAGAGTCAGCAGAGAGTAGAATTTTTCATTTTTTCTCTGATACCTTCACCTAACCCGGTTGAAGTTTGTTTCTAAATCAAAGAAGGGCCAGGATCAAGAATTTCCTAGAGAGACAGCTTCTGTTGCCTCCGTCACCCCCAATAGGATCAAAGCCAGAGCCAGATCCTAGCCCTGCCCAGATTTGGGGGCCAGAGAGAGGGGAATTCACAGGATGTAATCAACTGGCTTGACTCAACTTCCCAGGGCCATCATTTCAGATCAGAATTTATCTCTGGCAGTGGGATAGTTTAATAGCAAAATATTCTCATTTTTTGAATATTACATTATTTTTAATTTCAATTTTTAACTAAAATGTAGGATATGCAATCTTTTAAATATTCAATGTTTATATCCACTGTTTTAAAAAATGGTTGTACATCCTATTCAAGCAAAAAAAAAAATCATTTGATTATGCAGTTATATATATTCTTTAGAAAATTTTGAAACTTGGATTTTTTTATTTTAGTTTTTCAGTTATAATTAAAGTAAATTTTTTATTTTTGTCTATTACCTTGATTTTGTATTCTGTTTGACGCATGTGTGATTGATCTTTTTTTCTTTTGAAATACAGTTTCCATGTCACTTTGTCACTGTATTGTTATTTTGTTTGAACCCTTTTACATTAAATGTGTATAATTGAGTGGTTGTCATTTTCAGCCAAAAGTTAAAATAAAAAAGTTTTATATGGTTTTAACACTTGAGGATATCTTATTTTAAACGCAGCTATAGTTGTTAATGAAAGACAAACAACATTCTTCCAGAGGGGAAAGAAAATGTATCTGCAATTAATTGGGCATTGGCACTTGGCATACACTACTTATTCCTTGGCCTTTTTTTTTTTTTAATTTATTTAGTTTATTTATTTTTTGCTGCGTTGGGTCTTCATTGCTGTGTGCGGGCTTTCTCTAGTTGCAGCGAGCGGGGGCTACTCTTTGTTGCAGTGCTCAGGCTTCTCACGGCGGTGGCTTCTTTTGTTGCGGAGCATGGGCTCTAGGCTCGTGGGCTTCAGTAGTTGTGGCATGCAAGCTCAGTAGTTGTGGCCCGCAGGCTCTAGAGCACAGGCTCAATAGTTGTGGCACACGGGCTTAGTTGCTCCATGGCATATGGCATCTTCCTGGACCAGGGCTCAAACCCGTGTCCCCTGCATTGGAAGGAGGATTCCTAACCACTGCGCCACCAGGGAAGCCCTCCTTGGCCTTTATTTGCAGAGAGGGAAAGGAAGTTGGACAAAAAAGCAGAAGTTTTCAGTTACTTTTCCAGGAAAAACAACAGTGCTGGTAGGTCAGCACTATTCCTGGTTTTCAGATGAAGAACCTGAGACTTAGAGAGATTAGGTAACTCACCCAGGGTCACACGGCTAGTAAGTGACAGCCTGGTTGCTAATTCAGGTGTGTCTGATTCCGAAACCCATGGTCTCTCGCACCGTGTGGTCTGATGATTCCACAAACTTAGATTCACAGCAGGTATTCCTAGGGCAGAGAACATGTATGTTTGAATTAGTTATAGCCCACTTCAATTTAAAGCTCCATTTTAAGTGTCTGTAGGAGCATGCTAGGGTGGTAGGAAAGTGATTTTCTCACTCCATCATTACAAAATTACACTCACCGTAATGTTATGACAACCCACTTTCTCCTGTAAAAGAGGAGAATGATAATATATTGGCTATAGAGACTTGTTCAGTAAACTCTCATTAGGTTTGAATTATTATATCTAGAAGTAGACCCACAGACATTATACTGTAATTACATGAAAAGAGCAACATCAAGGCTTTCTTTTCTCTTTTTTTCCCCAGTCTCAGTCGGTTCTCAGAACACACTCCATCACCTGATTTCCAGGACGCGGACTGCACAGTGGTCACCTCATTGTCGACCAGGGCTCACAGTCACAGTGGCAGAGGCCTCTCTAAACCTCCCTCATCTCTAGTTTAACCCACTGTCCCTAATCTCCCCAACCCCGGTCCCCTGGCCCTACTTCACCAGACACACTTTGGTAATCCTCTCAGGCTCCACGGCAATAAAGAAAATACTGTGGGTTCATCCAGGTGCATCTGGGACCCGCAGGGGGCACCTCTCACACTCCAATTTCCTTCCTCCCACCTGGCGGGTCCTGGGTCCCCCCACAGACCAAGTGGCCCAGGCCTCTGCCTCTGGTCTGTGCAGCCAAGGCTATTCTATTTAAGTGTTCTAAGATTGACGATTATTACAGTTATGGTAAAAGGAACATTGTTTTTTCTTGGGGGATTCTGGAGATTTTCTTATTGGGGAAAGGTCTCAAAGCCATTTATACTCAGCTGATGGGGTAAAGATTGAGATTAAGAAGAATGGATATGTCACAGCATCTTCTGTAAGTTAAGGTAAAGAGTCATGGATGGAACGAGTAAAAATCAGGACATTCCTTTGGCTTCCCAAACAAAATGTAACGTCTAAGTGAGCACTGAGGTGGTGTATCAGACCCAGGAGGCTGGGGCCAGGAAATGCCTTATCCAAGCACTGTCTGCACAGGAGTTTTGAGCCGGAGACTTAGTTTCTTCCTCCTGATCTCCCCTCAGAGCCTCCTTTAGGTTTTCTGTTACCTTCCTCCTCAAGTAAAGTTCCCCCAGAGAGAGAGCCATGCACATCTGTTTTTGTGAGATGATAAAAAGGAGCTCTAACCATGACAAAGATACCATGTAGAAGTTGCAATGGAAACAGTTTAAATTATTTTTTCCTTCACTGATGAGAAAAAGAAATATTTTAAGTTCATCAATCTAAAATTTCTTATTTGTGATTTTAAGTAGTGAGGGTATTTAATATAATATAAATAAGTAATAGATTTATGGTTATTTCATCTATATCCCTAAAAGTTTTTTTTTTTTTTTTTTTCCTGGCCTTGGCCGTGCCATGCGGCTTGCAGGATCTTAGTTCCCCGACGAGGGAAGGAACTTGGGCCCCCTTGGCAGTGAAGGCACAGAGTCCTAACCACTGGACTGCCAGGGAATTCCCTATATCCCTTAAAGTTTATATGTACAAGTGGGACAAAAAAATTGGGAGAAGGACTATCTCATGGATAAATGGGGATCCCATCACTTGTCATGAAATGATTGATTTTTTAATCTCTCCATTTGTTCCAATGTTTGTTTCTATCTCTCAGTAAAACTTAGGTAGGGAATAATATGACGACAAATAAGAAAGATTATTATGCTAGCTATATGTAAATGACCTGGAGAAGTGGAGATCTGGAAGGGAGGATACCGTAGTTATAAAAGAGCACAGGGAACTGAAAAAGAAGGGAGGTTTTCAAGAACTTTAACCAAGAAAACCTCAACAGGTCTTGATGATGGATCAGGCGTAGAGGATGGCATTATAAATAATGAAGTCAATGTGAGGCCGAATTCGAGGACTGTTCCTTGGGAAGTTTCACAGGAGAGGCAGTATTAAGACTGGCCTGGCTCTGACTGTCTTGATCCTGATTCTTCACCCTGTATCCATCTAATTAAATATTGCTGATGGGGATGGGGATGTTAGCTCTTCACGATGCAGTACTTTGTCGTTTCTCTAGGCAGTAGTATCAGAGAACCAACTTCTGTTCAATTCCTACACCCTCATTTAAGGCAGAAAGAAGCCTGAGATGTGAGAGCTCTGAGGAGAAATGGGAAGGAAATAATGGATTCCCTGGCAAGCCTAGTCCCCAGAAATCCTGCACGAGCACAATCCTAACCCTTCTCCTAGGCTGATAGCTGTTAAATTGATGTTAGTGTCAGTTGGGTTGTACAAAGATAAAGGTCCTTTCTTGGAGAAATTCCAGTGAGAACTTGAGCTCATGTTGCCTGATGCTTCAGCCCTTCTTCCTCATCCCGGTCAACGCATCTACCTGGTGTAAATATCTCCTGACTCATATTAGCCCCAGCTAGTGGAAGCAACTCTTCATTCTCACTCTGTTACTCAGAAAAAAACTGTGGGTAGGAAGTAAATCCCAGTAGACACACTAAACATCTCCCCTCCAAACACATGCTAGGGAGACTCATACTTACATTGTTTGGGAGATACACAAACACTCACAAATATTGATAGTTTGGAAAGGACAATTTGATGTTAAAATTCAAAATTAGCTAACTGCTCAAATACTCCAAGTGATTGCATATATGTATGTTGGTCAAAGAGTGCCTGGGTATAAATTGTGAGCTACTGAGTTGGGGTACTATTTAAAACATTATGGCTCTCAATTTTCTCTAAATTAATATACCAGTTATTCAGAAATGCAATTTTTAAAAAATTAAATGAGTTGTTTTATAATTTTTTTTTTTTTTTTTTTTTTGCGGTACGCGGGCCTCTCACTGTTGTGGCCTCTCCCGTTGCGGAGCACAGGCTCCGGACACGCAGGCTCAGCGGCCATGACTCACGGGCCCAGCCGCTCCGTGGCATGTGGGATCTTCCCGGACCGGGGCACAAACCCATGTCCCCTGCATCGGCAGGTGGACTCTCAACCACTGCGCCACCAGGGAAGCCCCTGTTTTTTAATTTTGAAGTATTGCCCATACATGGTAAATCAAATTAAAGCAGCAGAAAACAATATACAATCAAAAGTAAGACACTGTTCTCCCTTCCTGTACCCTCAATACCACTTCCCAGAAGTAACTGTATCAGTCATGAATACTTTGGCTGCAAGTAACAGGAACCCCTATTAATACTGGCTTTTGTTAACTTATATGAAATTCAGAGGTAGGTGGTATCAGGGTTGATTCTGTACTTTGTGACATAATCAAGAAGTCACCCTCTATTCACAGTGTACCAGCAGTGTCACACCTCATTGCCACAAGGAGGCTAACACGGCTCTAGGCGTTTTCAAATCAAAGTTTCCTAAGCAGGAGGGAATGGGCTAGAAGCAGAAAAAGCTTTCTCTTCATGCACATCCTTATTTCCTGAGGAGGGAAATCCTCCTAGAAGCCCTAAGCAGACTTCCCATAATCTCTCATGCCCCAGACAAGAACTGACTCCTAGCCCTAGACCCACCATGGGCAGAAGAGAATGAGACCTGTGACTGATTTAGGTTCATAGTAACTCCTCCCCTGGGCGGGCACATGGCTGCCTCAACAAAACCAGTGTTCTGTTGGCAAGAAAGAAGGGCAATGGCTATTGGGCAGGCAACCACGAGTGATGGCCAGAATGAAAATGATCAACTGTATCTTAATATCTGCCCAGAAATTTTCTGTATGTATTTAAGTAAATATATTGTGAGTACTATATACTGTATCATATGTATGGATTTGCCATATATATGGTAACATATGTATATATATGCACATACACACAAATATCCACACATGATACTTGCTTAAGTATCTTACATTTTTTAGATAAATGAAGTACTCTATGCATATTGCTTAGCATATAACTAGCATATAGTAAGTGCTTTATCAATGCTAATTACTATTATTCTTACTTATAGTTTTGTTATTATTACAGTCTTTAAGACAATATACACCCTTTTTAAAAAGAATGAGGCTCATTTTCTAGCAAATGCTAAATTTTACTTTGCTAGTACTTTAAAAAATTATGCCAGCACTTTTATTTTGGGCTATTGAATACTCTTGAAGATATGAGCTGCATAGCTCCTTTTAAGAGAGATAAGAATTACTGTGGTCAGCAGTAAATTCCATTGAAACATAGTGAAATAATTTTGTGAATAATAACTAGGTGACTAAATGTTTACTTTCTGATGACTATCGAAACACTAATATTTTCTAATCATATTAATATGCAGGCAGAAGGAAGAAGGTTAGGTATGAAACATTTTTTGGTGTATTTGCACAAAATATTATGTTAGCAAGTGAATTTTACATTATTGACAGATTCTTTTGGAAGAAGAAAAATAACTTCACTACTATTTGCCTAATTTATGCAGCACAGAGAACATGAGAGTTGTTTGAGAAATTCTCATTGGAAGAGAAGGCTATTATAGACACTTTAAGCAAAAGCAAAACACTTTTCTTCAAGTATTTGACATAACTGGATGAAAGTCTGTGGGAGTGAAAGGGAGCAGAGGAGGGAAGTCTCCTTAGTTATCCCTGAAATAGGATCCTGACCAAGAGCCTCAGGTAGGTGAGTGCCCTTCAGCTGACCTCTTATAGTCCTTAAGGCCAAGCTGTAAAATGGCTTGTCTTTAAGGTAAAAGCAATATCTTTGAATCCAAAATATATAAACAGCTCATACAGCTCAATATCAAAAAGCAAACAATGCAATCAAAAAATGGGCAGAAGACCTAAATAGACATTTTTCCAAAGAAGACATACAGATGGCTAACAGGCACATGAAAAGATGCTCAACATCACTAACTATTCACTAATTATTAGACAGATGCAAATCAAAACTACAATGAGGTATCACCTCACACCAGTCAGAATGCCTATCATCTAAAAAAAAAAAAAAACCCCACAAATAACAAATCTTGGAGAGATTTGGAGAAATATGGAGAGATATGGAGAAAAGGGAACCCTTGTACACTGTTGGTGAGAATGTAAATTGGTGCAGCCACTGTGGAAAACAGCATGGAGATTCCTCAAAAAACGAAAAATAGAACTATCATATGACCCAGCAATTCCACTACTGGATACGTATCTGGAAAAAATGAAAACACTAATTCAAAAAGATACATGCACCCCAATGTTCGTAGCAGCACTAGTTACAATATCCAAGATATGGAAGCAACCCTTGTGCCCATCAACAGATGAATGGATAAAGAAGATGTGGAATATTGCTCAGCCATTAAAAAGAATGAAATTCTGCCATTTGCAGCCACATCAATGGACCCTGAGAATATTATGCTTAGTGAAATAAGTCAGACAGAGGAAGACAAATACTGTATGACACTACTTATATGTAGAATCTAAAAAATAATACAAATGAATGTATATGTGAAACAGAAACAGACTTACAGACATAGAAAATAAACTAGTGGTTACCACTGGGGGGAGAGGGGTAAGTTAGTGGTATGGAATTAAAAGATACAAACTGCTATGCATAACACAGATAAGCAACAAGGCTATATTGTATAGGACAAGGAATTATAGCCATTATTTTGTAATAACTTTTAATGGAGTATAATCTGTAAAAATACTAAATCGCTATGCTGTACACCTAAAATTAGCATAATATTGTAAATCAACTATACTTCAAATTAAAAAAAAATCTTTAGCCATATTGGCATTTTAACACACACACGAAGAAAAAGTGTGTCTTTTAGTCCCCCTTTCTCTTTGTTTCTCATCATTTGTCCTAAAATGTGTTGCTAAGTATGAAAATATTATGATTATATATGTTATTTAATCTCTCAGACTTCATGTTTTTCCATTTCCAAAGTAAGTGTGTTGAATTAAATGCTGGCTAAGATCTCCTCCAGGTCTAAAATTCTAAGTTAAAGATCAGTGTTTTCCAGAAGTGATTGGTCAGCAGAATCACCTGGAGGCCCTTACAAAAATACAGGTTCCTAGATTCAACCTTCAGACATTCTGATTCATTCATTCATCACATGATTACTGAGGGCCTTGCATGATATTCTGGATACACAGTGACGAATGAAACAGATATAGCCCCATTCTGCCCCAGCCTCTACAGAAGGACTGAGATTGAAATCAGGAATCTGTGTTTTAAAAATGCTCTCCAGGCAATTCTGACAAGTAGACAGTTTAGAGAAGCAATGTTTCAGACCAAATGCAAACAAGAGACATTTCTGAGGGACTGTTTTAATTTTACTTGGGATGAACTCAAATCTACACTCCAGAAACACTTCTATTTTTCACTGAAAAAACCTTAAATAGCTTCTCTAAAACATGTGTGTGTGGGTGCCTGTGTATCTTACACTGAGACATAAATGTTAACAAGAAAACACACTTAACAGATGTAGTTGTAGTATGCTAGTACTGGATGAGGTTTTAGCAAATTAACATTGCTAGTTGGTACATTACTACAGACACCTGCACAATATAAAAGAAATTAGTATTTGATGTGGAATACTGAGAGTTAAAGTTCAGATTGCTTATGCAAATAAGTAAGTTATTCATTTTGAATTCTATTACTGACTTTGATTTGATCTTTGAGGAGTCTTAATGTCTTTTACCTACTTTAATGTTCAACATTTGGAAACTTGCTAAAGTGTTTGACTTTATGACCAATGAATGCTGAGATTTACTAATAGACATTTTATGCTTGCTATGGTCACACAACTCTATTTTCCTTCAAATAATACCAGACTGAGAAGTTACCAAATTGAAATAAATGAAAGAATCCCTGTTTCTATGCTACCAAATTATAAACACAATGACGATTTGACCTAACTTCAGGAAGTGTAATTCTAGGAGGCCACCATGATAAATGGTTAACAAAGGAGCTATGAATAGCCAACCCTTAACTGTTTGATCTGTAAATTAGTCAGAGGCTTGATCACAAGATTTTTCCCCCCATACACACCTACATTCCAATATGGCCAGTAAAAAAGAAAAAGATACCTTTCAAAGCACTCCATGGCTATTCAGTGTAGTCTCTTTGTATCAATCAGGGTTGCAGCAGGTGGTTCAAATGAAGAGGTTTTACTGCAGGGACCACAAGCATGTGAAGGCCTGGGGAAGGGAATAATGAAGGGATGTGAAAAGCTAAAAGACCAGCAAAAGTGGGAAGCAGGTAAACAGCCTTGGGTGTAAAAAGACAAGAGGAGGAAACCATAGCCCAGACTGGAACCATGGAGGAAGAGGAAGGGCCCATCAAAAGGAGCTGTAGTCTTTAGGGCAGACAGAGTACTGGAGACCCCTCCCTGAAGCAGCAAGTAATACCCTTACCTCTCTCTCCCTTCCTTTCTGCCTTCAGAATTTCTGCGCATGCTCCCCCAATGTCAGTTTCCTGGGGGCACTGGCAGAGCAGGAAGTGGTTAGGGGGTGTGTGGACGATATAAGGAAAACCCTCAGACTCTCTAAGAAGACAATTTATAGCGGGCATTTAAAGCCATGCTCCATGCTTTAGGCACAGACTATTTACTTTGTGGATCCGTGACTGTTTTCAAATCTAAACTCTGTTTTTGATTCCACATTTTTATTTTCTATGTTTTTACTAAATTCTAGCTGCAAGAATTACGTGTTTTTGTGCTGCCTCCTCCTCTCATTAGTTATTATGTTGTTAGTAGTAAATTGTAACCAAGGAGCCAAATCTAATACACAAAAGATATTTTGGATTAGCTGTAAAGTGCTCCTCTAATTTAGGAAGGGTAATCCAGAATTTTACTTTGCTGATTAAAATAATAGATTATATAAATACTGTATGCTAACACATATATAAGGAATCTATAAAAAAAAGAAAGAAATGGTTCTGAAGAACCTGGGGAAAAGAAAAAAAAAGAAGGAAAAAAGAAAAAATAGATTAAATCACAATTCAGTTTATGTGTGCATTCACTCTTATTACAGGCAGTTGGCTGGGCGGTTACAGAGCCTCTATCATTAGCGTGGGTGTGGGCCTGAGTCAACACACACAAAAGCTGTCTTCTTGAATGCTTGGGTAATTGAAAATGCCAAGACACATTTTACAAATTCAGCAAGGAAAAGAGTAATCAAACCTGGAGGAAAAATTGGCTTTGAGATGCTGCAAGATGAAACAGCAACAGCTCAAATGTCGTTGCCTAGAGGACAACCAGAGTTTGGCTAGCTGCCACTCATGTGACTTCACAAAAGGTTACCCAGAAGGGACAGCACCCACTTCAGGAAGCGCAAACGTCGTTGCCAGGACCTGATGTTCTTGGAGTGCAGTTATATAAAAAGACCAAAGGCAACTTGATCCAGAGTGATAGATTGAACATCATATAAATGATTCGTACATTCAGAAAACAGAATACCTTTCCCAAGAAAAAGCTTGAAAAAAGAGCATCAGAACACTAGTATCACAAAGAAAGATGCTGGTTACTAGTTTTAAAGGGTGATTTAACGTATTAGTGATTTTACAGCGGAAAAGCTAAAATTTCCAGTGTTTCATTTCTTTTTCTCATGTGTAGAAGTCACCAAAGTTGTAAGGTGGTGGGCAGTAGGACAGCCCATTCAATTCCATTCTATTTGCAAGTTACAGTTTAAGGTAGATTTTGGCCATTTGTGTATTTGCACCTATTTTCAAGTAACCTCAGTAAACTTTATTTCACAGTAATTTTATTGTGAAATAATTACATTGTGAAAAGTCTAAGGCTTGATTCTAAGTTTGCAGCAAATATGTGTTTCCCCTTTCTTAAAACAATGCTTCCATCCTTCACTCCCCTCCACAAAGAACCGAATGGCTTCTCATTGCCAATAAGATTGTCACATGATAATGTATTTTACAAATTAGTCTGTGGTTTGGTTCTCTTTACCTAAACCCACTTATAACCCTCCCACTCCACACACACACACACACACACACACACACACACGACCAAGTTTGTATTTTTTTTGGCATAAAGATCTGTTCAGGGTCTAAAACAGACACAACTTGAAAATAACCCTCTCTCTTTTTTGAAAGCCTGAATTCATTGCTAAGGCAAAGTTATGTATCAAAGCCAAGGAGGGGAGAGAGAGGAATGACTTTGAGAAAGGCATTGGTGAGAGGAAAATTTTCCCCAGACTGTGGAAAGTCAGTGAGTTCTCTGAAGAGAGCAGCCCTTTACTCCACTCTCTAGAGGTGATCTGAGTTCAGAGGGAAGAGTTGCATAATGGACCTCAAGCATTGGGCTTCCCAGTGGAGCAACAAGTGAAGATTTTTCTCAATTTAAAACTACCATTAAATTCCTTAACAACATGTCATAGACAACTTCTGATAATGTATGAAACTTTGGTGAAGAGGGTGTGTGGTACACAGTCTTAGGAATCATACGCTCTTTCAAATCTTTACTTTTTCTTTTCGGTATGCGGGCCTCTCACTGCTGTGACCCCTCCCGTTGCGGAGCACAGGCTCCGGACGCGCAGGCTCAGCGGCCATGGCTCACGGGCCCAGCCGCTCCGCGGCATTCGGGATCTTCCCGGACCGGGGCACAAACCCGTGTCCCCTGCATTGGCAGGCGGACTCTCAACCACTGCGCCACCAGGGAAGCCCCAAATCTTTACTATTACTTGACAATAAATTATGTATCCTTAGTGAGCCTTAGTTCATGCTTCTGTAAAATGAGGGGTTAATACCCATCAGGCAAGGTCATGAAAACTAGACATTATGAACAATATGTGGCACATTATCAATAGAAATAAATGACTTAGACTTAACTCTGGAGAGTTATAAAATTCTTTCTCTTGCACACAAAATTCCCTTAGCCAACAGTATTTACCAACTTCCTCATTCTTTCAAAAAACTCTTTGGGTCAGTTTTTAAATTATTATTGTGGTAAGAACACATAATGTGAAATCTACCCTTTTAACAAAATTTTAAGTGCACAATACAGTTTGTTAACCATAGGCACAGTATTGTACATCGTATTTTTTGTACCTCGGATTTTTAGAACTCATTCATCTTGCCTAACTGAAACTTTATACCCATTGAACAGCATTGCCCCCGTCCCCAGCCCCGAGCAACCACCATCCTGTTCTCTGTTTCTGTGAGTTTGACTACTTTAGATAGCACGTATAAGTGGAATCATTCAGTATTTGTCCTTCTGTGACTGGCCTATCTCCACTTAGCACAATGTCCTCAGGTTCATCCATGTTGTCACATATCACAGGTTTTCCATCTTTTTTAAGGCTGAATAATATCAATATCACATTTTCTTTACCCATTCATCTATTGATGGTCATTTAGGTTGTTTTCATAGCTTGGCTACTGTGAATAATACTGCAGTGGACATGGGAGTGCAGCTATCTCTTTGAGCAACTGATTTTATTTCTTTCAGGTATATACCCAGAAGTAGGATCGCTAGATCATATGGTAGTTCTATTTTAATTTTTTGAGGAACCTCTGTACTGATTCTGTAGGGGCTGGAGCATTTCACATTCCCACCAATATTGTACAAGGGTTCCAGTTTCTCCCCATCCTTGCCAACATTTATCTTTTTTTTTTTTTTTTGATAATAGCCATCCTAACAGGTCTAATGGTATTTCATTGTGTTGGGTCAGTTTTGTGAACTGCTTTTTCTTCTAGCCTATAAGCCTTCAAAAGAACAAATAAACAAATAACAAAATAAACAAATAAACAGTATTCACCTAAAAGTTAGTTCTTAACACATTTTGGATCACAAGACCTCTTGGAGTATCTGATGAAAGACACAGGATTCTCTTACCAGTAAAATGCACACATACAATAAATAACACAAATTATTTCTTGAAATGATGGACCCCAGATACATATTTATGAAGGCCAGCTTAAGGTCACTTGCCTAGATTAAGTGATTCTCCAGCTTTTTGGACACCTAATGATTTAACCCAGGGATTAGCAAGTGTTTTCTGTGAAAAGCAGGAGGTTACATACTTTCACCTTTCACCTAGTCTCTATTGAAACTGCTCTGCATTTGCACTCAAAAATTGTTATAGAAAATACATAAACAAATGAGCCTGACTGCTTTCCAATAAAATTTTATTTGCAAAAACGGGCTTTGGGCTGGTTTGGCCCTTGGGCTGTAGTCTGGCAATCCATGAATTAATTATTTCAAAGGATTGAATGGATTGCAGTAGTTGGGAACTGGGAAACTCTTGAATACACACATACACAGACACACTACAAAGGCCATACAAATCCACAGTAAGAGTAGCAGCAGCTATATATCCTTTCCTCTGGAATGCCTAAGATGGGATAAGATGATCTTCCCTCTCCTATCATATTTGATAACAATCTTTTAATTTGCATCTGATGGCAGCTGGTGTCTTCTTTCAGTTGTTTTGGAACATCACCAGAGCTATCCATTAGTGCTTATCAGTGACATAAGTCATAATATATTTAATTTCTGACTGGGGAGGTAGCAAACTCTCAGGATTTAGTACACATTTCTCAATACTTACATCCCACCTTGTCTTCTTAAGGCCAAGAGGCCTCTTTAAGGAATCTGTTCAGGGTTCCATTCTATTGTCTATTATTACTGTTTCTAAAATTTGTTCTTGGAAACCACTCTTGATGACATTCACAGTAAAATCCTCCAAAAACTGTAGCAATGTGAGTATAAATTCTATACAGTAAATGTCTGTACATTTAAACATCATTGAAAGAAAAACTTGCAAGCATCTTGCTGATAGCTGCCAGCAAGTCTTCGTGAAGAATAAACATTGTCAGACTAACCTCATCTATTAGGATAAAAGTCCCAGGTAGATCAAGAAAAAGAGATAGTTCTAATTTATCTTGGCTCTCAGAAGGTTAGGTGATTCAGTTGTATGAGGCAATAAATTTAGAAAATGTGGTCTGGACAGCATAACTATTAGATGAGAATACAAATTGCTAGAGGGTCAAAAAATAATACAAGGTGTTTCAAAGTCAGGTAGGAGCCTAGATGTTTTTTTTTAAAGTTTTATCACCAGCCTAGATAAAGAAATAAAAAAGTCAACCCAGACAGTGTCTTAGAAATAGGTAAGTGATTTAAGAAGAAATAGAAAATCTAAATATACCAATGATCACCAAAGACATTTAATAAGCAGCTTAAAATCTAATTCCTATTATCCTGTCCCCAAATATACTGCATGGTTTTACAGGCCAGTGAATGAAGCATTTGAGGAAGACAATTTCTAGGTTATAAAAACTGTACTAGAGAACAGAAACAATAATTTTCTTATCACTTAATGGTGCTAGAATAGCCTTGAACCTGATACCTAAACCAGATCAGGATAACATCAGAAAATGACAATCACATGACAATAATGCTTATGAACAAAGATGATAAAATTAAAAATAAAACATTAATAGCTAGAAAAAAACTTACCTTGAGCAATTTATGTTTTTCCCAAGAGTATAAGGACAGTTTAACATTAGACAATATATTAATGGAATTAGCCTCATTAAAATACTAAAAGGGGAAAAAGAGATGATCACCTCAGTGGATACAAAAAAAGCATTTGCTAAATCAGCAATCTATACATGATAAAGTGGGAATTGAAGGGAACTACCTTGTTCATATACACCAAGCTCAGAAGTAAGAAGGCTGGACATTGTTAAGATGTTAATTCTTCTCTATGCAATCTCTAAATCCAGTAAAGGCTTTTTCATAGAACTTGACAAGTAGATCTTAAATTCTAGATGGAAGAGAGCAAAAGGGCAGGAATAGCCAAGATTATTTTGAGGAAGAACAAAGGCAGGGCTTCTCCCTGCCAGACATCTAGACTTAGAAAGCTGCAGGTCATTAAGACAGTAATTAGCATTAATGATTCTATTCAGGTAGCTTCTGTAAAGCATCCAAGATTTACAGCCCAGGAGGAGGTGGAAATTGAGCTAGGTTTGGAAGGGAGCCTTAGGAATATTGAAAGACTTACCCCTAAGACTCAAAAGGTAAAATTAGGACGGTTCATTCTGATGATAATTCTAACAATACTACATAAGCAATAATAAACAGGTAAAAATAATACTTTCCAAGTCTCTTCAAATTTAAAACAAAGAAAGTTAGTTCATAGCTCCCGCTCCTTTCCACTGACATAAGCACCTGAGATGCCTTTTAAATGTAGCACGAAGAATGTGGTTAAAACAGAATTTCCTTGAGGTGAGATATGGAAAATATACTAAAGATTTATGGAGAAATAAGCTAAAATCTGCTGGGGGTTTCTTCAAAAATCAGATTGACTTTAGTCTGTCGGGAAATTTGGGTGCTCAATTTACTAAAGGTGTTGAAATTCATGTTTTGCTACATCAATTATTTCTAGTTGTGTAATTCTGGGAATAACGTGAACATGCTCTCTTATGGGGAGATTGAGGAGGGAACTGAGCTGTATTAACTTATATGCATCGTTTCCTCTCTCCCCATGACCTTCTTTCACTTCCCCAAATACACACACAGATGCTTTCCCAAAGTAACTATCTGCTCTCAATTCAGCAGCAAACGTGCCTCCAAGTACTCAGTTAAAAATCCAGTTAAAGAGTATCATTGTCATCCCTGCATTGTGGAAGTTCTAAACTCAAAATATAATAAAGGAAGAACAGTCGCCATTTACCTAGGAATGTACTTATGTATTTTTAGTCTCATTAAATTCAAAGTAAACTGTGGGATGATCTATGAAGGATCTAATAGAAATAATAGACAGGTTTGAAACAAAGAAATGAGTCAGGTGATCATTTAAAATTTGCAGTGAAAGTAAATTTGGTTATACAGAAAAGTCACCTTTATTACTATTATATATAGTCAATGCCTAGTTGGTTATGTGTATAGACCATGGTCTTAACTGTGTATGGTAAATTTTTACCCTTATGCTGTGTTTCCTTGCCTATCCAAGAAGTTCTAGCTCACTTTTCTTAATTACTGAGAACTTCGTAAGGGATAAGGTTGTCGTTCTCAACAAAATATGTGGTGTATTCCAAAATTATACTGGGATATCTATTATTTTCAGATAATTGAGCGAGCTATTCTGTGCAAAGGAGGAAGCATCATACAAGGAAAGTAGTCTGTGAGACTCCCAGGCTGTGCATACGGTCCCCTTCTGACTGAAAGGCAGGCAGATGGTGAGAATTGATCAGTAACTGAGGCCAGTCATCAGACATGTGAAGAGCAAGCATCTCTTTTCTCACTGAAGCAGCCTCACTGACCGAGAAATGCCCTCTCCCTACAGATTACACATTCCACGGTTTTATTTCTTTAATGGTCGTTCAGTAACACTCATTTAACAGATATTTACTAATCACTTCGAGTGAGCCCTGCTCTATGCTGGGACAGGTTTATAACGGTAAACATCCAACTGACATTTGTTGAGAAACTTTTCTTCTCACTTTAGCTTAAGCATATTCCCTTTTGCCTTTTCCTCCTTGGACAGCGAAAATAATTTACCAGTAGTTTCTGCATAAAAGCTATTCAGATGACATAGGCAATAACTGTCACTGCTTATTCTTCTTTACACTGGATTTGCTAAATGTGTTTGAAGAACAATAAACAAAATAAAAACAACATAAACCCAAACAATAAGAAAAGCCCACATGCCTGATGCTTGGATGTATGTCTACAGATGGGAAAGGAAAACCTCATATGCATTTTCACCCCATATGGAAGGTGTTAAATATATAGTATTCATTTTATAAACATTCACTGAGTTCCTACTATGTGCCTGACACTGGACTAAGTACTGAAAGTATAATGGTAGATAAAACAGACTGCTTGGAGCTTAAATTCTATGGAGGGACAAATAATAAACGTACACAGAGGTATTGTGGGGAGATAGCAAGTAACCGGGAGAGGCCACTTTAGTTAGGCAGAAAGCTTCCTTCTAGAAGGTGACAGCAGCTAACACAGTATCTGATTCACATTACGGAAACGTTCAGGATGCTTTAGATCAGTCATCCAGTAAATATTCTCCTCTGTTTGCTGTTGAACTTTGTTTTCTTGCTCGATTATAAATGTTGTTATTCAGGTCAGATAAACTAGACCTACAAGCAAACAAACAAATACAAATGAACAAAACCTGGCTTCTTTAGAGAGCTATGAAAAAGGAATCCTGCAAAAGCAAATAATGATTCTTTTATTGTAAATATTGAAAAAAGATTCTAATATTTGGCTAATTCTTTCGGGCAGAACATTGAATTCTGTTACATTTTTGCTTCCTTTAGATCAGTTATAATGTTATTTGGGGTCACGGATCCTTTTGAGAATCTAATTAAGACTATGGCCCCTCTCTCTAGGAAAATGCATGTCTATTTGAACCATAGGGTACAATTTCAGGAGAGAGACATTCTCTGTCTCAGGTCACAAACCCTTGAAATTATTACCAAACATAAAACTTACTTGCTAGATGTCAAAATGTCTTATAAAGCTGCAATAATTTAGTGAGTATGATTCTGGTACAAGAATTCAATAGAAAAGAATAAAAGTGAAGAAAGTCCAGTGCATACTTAGTATTTTAAAGGCATCTGGAATCAATGGAAAAAGTTAGATTTTTATAATAGTATGGTGAAAAGTAACTAATAACATGAAAACAAATATTAGATTTCTACCTCAAACCACCCACCGAAAGGAATTCTTGCTGAGTAAAAGATTTAAATGTAAAAACTAAAATTATTAAAGAATTAGAATACCAAAAATATAGGTGAGTATTTTTTTTATCACTGGGTGGGAAAAATCTTTCTAAGCAGAGATCACAAGAAAAAGAGTGACATATATGATAAAATGTGTATTTTAAATTTTATAACAGCAAAACAAAAACAGACACAACACCTTCCCCCGTTAAGGCCAATTTAAATTGTAATGTAATTAACAAAAGTCTTTAACCCGTAAATAAACCTTTAGTGTAAATCAACTATACGCCAATAAAAATTTTAAAAATAAAACAACTGAGAAATATATATATATATTTTAAAAACCCTTTACTAATCCTTATATAAAAAATGAAAGTACCAGATGAAAAATGAGCCAGAAATATGTACACAATACTTGACCTCAAAGCAAGAGGTCAATATACGTTGATTAAATGAACAAATTGATGAATTGGCAGAATGTAAATGGCCAATAAACATATGAAAAATATGCAATTATATGAATAATTTCAAGAATGAATATCAAAACAAAATAGGATTTTTGACCATCCAATTGGCCAAGATTAAAACAAAATTCTGATAATGCCTGTGTTGGTTAAGAGTACAGGGATATAAACAATCATACATTCCTAGGCATGTAAACTCATACCTTCCTGAAGGAATATTTGGCATTATAGATCAAGCACTTTAACACAGGAGGCAGAATTTGCAAATTTGAGACTCCATTTAGTAGAAGTTTCTCCAACTTTCTATAACAATAAAAACAACCCCTTTGAGCGTCTTCTGGAAAATTCCTTTCTGAAAGTATGAAAAGTCCACAGAGCAATGTCAGAAAAGCTTGTGGCACATACATGCCTTTTCTCTCTTTGATGGACCCAGTAAAATGCCCTACGCCAAGGCAATAGCATTCAGAATCTGTTTCTAAACTGGAAGATACAATGGCCTTTTCTTTCTGTTTTCTTCTTCCTTCTTTTCCTTTTCTTCTCTTTCTCCTTCAACTATATTGTTGGTGGTACATTATTGTTTGCAATTATCTGCAACCCGCCTCCCCCCACGCCCCCCACCAAGGTTATATACACATCCCCACCCTGTTAAACTCAGGAGTGGCTATGTAATTGGCTTTTGTCAACAAAATAAGGGAAGTGCAGTATAACGGATCTGAGCAGAATCTTTAGTAGCCAGCTGATAGTTTGCCAAGCCTATTTTTCCTTTGCCATGAGACAAGCTACGTTCCTAGTAGAGGCTGCCTGGTCAGATGTGAAGATAATGTAGAATCAGCGCTAACGTGGATATGTAGTGTGAGCAAAAAATACATCTTTCTTGTGTAGAACTTCAAAAGGTACAGGGACTTACTTAGTATAGGCTGTTTCAGCCAATCCTAAGAGGATTGTTGAGGAGCCTGAATTTGAATATTATCTCTGCCATTCACTGGCTAAGTTCAAATATGGGTCTGCTCTTACTATGAAACGTTGGCCTTAGTTCTGTAAAATGGGATTACTAATGGTGTCTAGCTTTTAGGGTCATTACGAGGATTAAATAACTTTTGTAAAGAATAGTACCTAGCAAATACTAAATACAGTATTAGTGTTTGTTAAATAAATCCGTGTGTGTGTGCGCATGTGTGCAGAACAAAGTCTAGGAAGGAATACAACACAGTATTAAGTTACTTTAAAATGTTTCCTCTTTTTGTTTAGCCACATCTAGTTTTTCCTCAACAGGCATGTATTTCTGGTGTAATCTAAAAACCTATTCAAAAACTCCTAACTACTTTGCATTGAGAGTCTGTTTTCAAAAATTTGTACTTTAAACAAAACGTATGCCTTATTACAATTCCATGACTTCCACAGGAACATAGCTCTAATTATACTATGAAAGTCAATAGAAAAACAGGTGTCAGTATGTGGAAGTTCTATTAACAGCAATTTTCTGGAACCACAGAGCTGGCAACACTTGTAGCCAAAATCTTGAGAATGAGGTAAAATATTTAACTGTTGTTATGCACATTTTACTTTGCATGTATGCTCTGAAAATATTTTGTTTTCTAATATGACTGAAATTTGTCTCCTTAAATAAGATAAAGTTGTCCCCTGCTTCTTTGCGCCAGGCTCAAAAGTCAATGAACGATAAGCTCTGGCTTCTAATATTACAACCATGGGGGAGACAAATCATTGAGGAGCTGTGCTGCTTTTGATGGACAAGGGTAGGGGTGAGACCAGGTCACTTTCTGGGATTGTTGTCACTGCAACAACCTTGCTGCCTGTATCCAACCCCTTTTATTTGCTCTGGCTGAGAAGAAGCCTTGGCAAGGATTTACTCAGAAAAAATCAAGAGCAATTGTTAATACCCATGTCTAGGATTGGCCACAGCCATCACAGCTGAAGAATTCCATGCCTGAGAACAAGGGTGGGAGAACAGTGGGATCACTTCCTTTTTTATTCTCCATATTCATCATATGGGCTTTTTTTTTTTGTGGGTGGGGAAGGGGTGCTTTGAGTCACTTGGGGAGGATGGAGAAGACTCCTCTGGATGGTGCACATTCTATAACAGGTACCTAACTCCAGGGAAGTTAGGAAAGGCGTCCCTCAGGAGGTTGAGTTTAAGAACAGAAGGCTGAATGAGATGATATTAGTGGGAGGGGTAAAAGAGGCTATTCTGGGTAGTGGGAACAGCATGCAAAAACTCAAGGTAACAGCCTCAGAACTATCAAAGAGTAATAAATAAAACATCTACACTGAAAATTATAAAATATTGCTGAGATTAATTAAAGATCTAAATGCATGGAAAGGTACATTATGTTCATGGATTGTTAGACTCAATATTGTTAATGTGTCCATTTTCCTAAACTGATCTAAAGATTCCAGGCAATACCGAAAATCTCAGCAGCCTTTTTGTTTTTAAAAGAAACTGACAAGCCAATTAAAAAATTTATATGGGAAAACAATGGATTTAGAACAGCCAAAATAATCTGCAAAATAAAAAGTGAAATTGGAAGACAAACTACCTAATTTCAAGACTTACTATAAAGCTCCAATAATCAAACAGATGAATGGAACAGACCAGAGAATTCAGAAATAGACTCATACATATACATCTATCGTTCTTCAACTGAGAATTCAGTTGAAAGTCAATTCAATGAGGAAAGTTTTTAAACAAATGGCACTGAAACAACTGTATATTCCTCAAAACTTACCTCTATGAGTGAATATTGATTTGAGATGAATCATAGACCTAAATGTAAAAAGCTAGAACCATAACGTTTCTATAAGAACATAGGAAGAATTTTTATAATCTTAGGGTAGGTAAAGATTTATTAGAGAGGACACAGAAAATATTAAGCATAAAAGACAAATATAAATTAGGCTTATTAAAAATTGAAACATTCATTATAAAAATGAGTAAGCAAGCCACAGACTGGGAAAAATAGTCTCAATACATTTATATGACAATTGACTCATATCCAGAATATATAATCAACAATAAAAAATACCCCAAATTACCTAATTTTAAAAATGAGCAAAAGACTTTAGTAGACACTTTATAAATGATGCTTAACATACTAGTTATCAGAGAAATAAAAATTAAAACCACAATGAGATACCATTTCACATCCACCAGAATGGTAAAAATTTAAAAAACTGACAACATCAAATGTTGGTGAGGATGTAGAGAACTAGACCCTTTATACATTGCTGGTGGGAATATAAAATGGTACAACAACTTTGGAAAACTGTTTGGCAACTGACATTCATTTCTTCAATGACCCAGCAATTCTACTACTGGGTATTTATCCAAGAGAAATGAAAATATATGTCTACAAAAAGACTTGTACAAGCACATTCATAGACCTTATTCTCAATATCCTCAAAGTGAAAACAATCCAAATAAATACCAGTAGGAGAATGGATAAACAGATTTTGATATAATGAAATACTACTTAAGAATAAGAAGAAAGCATTGATACAAACAATGAAGTGGATATTTCTCAAAAAATACCATGTTGAGCAAAAGAAGCCCGACACAAAAGACTACATACTAAATGACTTCATTTATGTGAAGGATAAAAATAGGCAAAACAAATGTAGGGTGATAGAAATCAGAGAGTGGTTGCCTTTGGGGTGGGGGAAATTGAACTGAAAGCACATGAGAGAATTTTCTAGACTGACAGAAATATTCTATATCTTATTTCTGGTGGTGCTTGCATGAGTATATATGGTTGTCAAAACTTCTCAAACTGAACACTTAAAATCTGCTATTTTGGGTTTCCCTGGTGGCGCAGTGGTTGAGAGTCCGCCTGCCGATGCAGGGGACATGGGTTCGTGCACCGGTCCGGGAAGATCCCACATGCCGCGGAGCGGCGGGGCCCGTGAGCCATGGCCGCTGAGCCTGCGCGTCCGGAGCCTGTTGCTCCGCAACGGGAGAGGCCACAACAGTGAGAGGCCCACGTACCGCAAATGAAAAAAAAAAAAAAAATCTGCTATTTTATTGGCTGTAAATTTTTCCTCAATTGAAAAAGCCCTGGATAAAAGAGCATGGTGTGTTTATACGTGCAAATGACTAAGATACTCAGGGCTGATGGTTAATTCTTTTAATTTTATCCCAGAAAGCAAGAGTTCAAACCCCCATACCCTTTATAAATTATTCCTGTATTTTAATCCACAGTGACGAAAGAGTTATTTATTAAAGCCCTTTCTCCTCATGATATGTGTCATACGGGGAGTTGAAAACATCAAAATCGATGAAATAAATCTCAGCTCAAGTGGAATAACCCAGGACATGTAAAAAATAATTAGCAGCATGTGAGAAAAGACCTGCCATCTGGTTTTAAAAACTTTGGCTGGTGGAATAAGGACAATTTGGGTGGAGAGAACTACTCAAATAAGCTTCCATACTCAACTCCTTCCACCTGCGATTTACACTCAGTACGTTTTACCAAAAAAAAAAAAAAAAAAGATTGGTATCTGAAAAACAAATCCTGTGACCATACATTATATTATGATGTAAAGAACTTAACTAATCCATGAACCTTTCTCTTGTACATGATTTACTTCTACAGGCAAGGCACTGTGTCTGTTGCAACTCATCTTTGTATTCTTAGATGAATCTAGGTCAGGATCTTGAAAATAATGGATCTGTAACAATTATTTATTGACTAGAGTTAATAAATCAATGTATTTACTGATTAGTTAGAATTTAAGTCCAAATTACATGTTCCTGTAATGGGAAATTTACTGAAATTATTTAAAATCTTCATATAAAATGTTTGAACCAGCAATGATCTTATTTGGTAATTTATGAGAAATATGTTTAAAAGGAGTATATGAAATGATATATAAGTCCAACTCACCCCGGCTTAAAAATATAAGCACACTGTAACTATCTGACTAGATTTTTGAAAAAATTATTTAAAAACTACAATTGTTAAAAATATAAAAAACAAACAAACAAACAAACCCCACTGAGTCTAGTTTTGGTCTCCACTTGAATCTCTAAATGGTTTTAAGGCTGCAAGTACATTCTTTTGAACTGAACCCCACACTGGCAAGATCAGAAAAGCTGTGAACTGAGAAAGAAATCATTATTCCAGTAATGGAAACTCCTCTCATGAGTATCACTCTGCTGGCAGCTGAGACTTCAGGGGATTCTCACTATGAAAACCAGCAGTCCTTTAATCACAATTACAAGAGCATTTGTGATGCTTTGCAGGCAGCCTTCCTCCAAGACTTTCCTGCTGTGTTCTTCCCTGAGCACAATAGGTTCAAGATGGCTAATGCTGTTTCCTAGTTATGCCAAGACCCTCCTGAATGCCACTGGGCTTTCATCACAGAGACGGATGGCAAAACATCAAACGTGGAATATCTCATTCTAAATGGGGACTCCCACAATCATGTTATTTTTGGGAGAGCAGCTCTCTGGCTCCATGGACATCACTTGAATGGAGTAGCCACGTTCTTCTGCAGCTCTTGCTCGATCCAGATCCACCAGGAACATGCACTGTTTTCCTGAAATACAGTAAAATGGTAACATGAGACACCCTTCAGCTAACAGTGCAGCTTCAATTTGTTTAAGGGACTCTCTACAATGACAAAATCTACGAGTACTATGCAAAATGATGTTTGCCCCCAAGTCCTGTTCCGTCTCTTTCAATTTAATTCTTGCTCAGTATGGACAGAAGACAATTACAAATATAGGACATTTCACAGATTTGTTTCCGCTAGTAATTTAAAGAATGTTAACCTTTTAAAATGTATTTATAAATAAATCTCAAATAAAAACTACAGATTCCATTTCCCACTTTGGTTAAAAATCCATTTTAACACCTTTCCTCTTCATGCCCTATGAAAATACATTATCTGCAATATTGTAAAAAAAAAAAAATCTGTCTTTAAGAATGTCTAAAATAACATCCAGACAAAGGGATACCTGAAAGACATATTACATTTTGCACATGGAGTTTTTAGGACAATGCAACAATAACAGAAAAATATTTGAGAAAATTCTCAACTGTGTGCTGATTATTTCAGGTGGATGTGTAATGTTGAGTGTAATATAATCTTAATTTAATAGAGCTCCTGTACCCTTATGAAATAGCGGTAATTCAATTTTCTTTCTAATCTTGGAAAACAAAAGAGGAAACTTGACTGGCAAGCAAAGCAGTTATTTTGTGTCCTTTGGCAAATGCAAACTTCTAATTCAACGTAGCTGAGGGAAAAAAAACTGATTTGGGGTTGAATATATTCAAAGCTAAGGTTTACTTTTACACTTTCAATTTCTTTAAATTCAATATATAAACGTTTTCATCTTCTTGGAAAAAGGTTACTGACTATGCAGAACTTCATTCGTTCCATTTTTTCCTCAATAATTACAATAATTCCTATACATTATTTTAAAATGATTTATTTGAATGACAGCAGAAATTGCTAAGCTAAAACAGCTTTAAAAGTAAAGACGTAACTGAAATAGAAAAGTTCTTCTGTGGAAGACAGATGAATCCTCCCACAAAAACAGTGGAAGGTGAAATCAGTAGGTAAGAAATTGACAACGAAAGATTCAGATTTAAAATATGTTGTATGGGTTTCCCTGCTGGCGCCGTGGTTGAGAGTCCGCCTGCCGATGCAGGGGACGCGGGTTCGTGCCCCGGTCCGGGAAGATCCCACATGCCGCGGAGCGGCTAGGCCCGTGAGCCATGGCCGCTGAGCCTGTGCGTCCGGAGCCTGTGCTCCGCAATGGGAGAGGCCACAACTGTGAGAGGCCCGCGTACCGCAAAAAATAAATAAATAAAAAAAATATGTTGTACGTTTCCCCTAAAAGGCCCCATGCCAAAAATGATGAACTGCGATAGAAGCGATATAAAAAGAGATGTCTAGGATTCTATTTAGGCTAAATGGCCCCCTCTTCATCAACAGCTGCATGGCTGACATTCTTTTTTTCCTTAAAATACTGTTCCTCCTTTAAGACATCTGTAAATGCTCCCCCCTCCACCCCACCTACCTTTCAATTTAAAATGAAACATTCTCTGTCAGAATGGGATGCTCTACATTCCTTCAGTACCCATTCTGGGTTTACACTGCAGCTCATTTACCCTTGGCTTTGACCCCAGTCCAGTTAATTTTTCCTTTTGCATTACATAGAAGAGTCTCATGTTTTTACATGTTGAAGAAGTGTCTTCACAACTGAAAGTCAGTTGTTGGTAGTCTACCTTTCGGGGTCTGGGAAGCTTCCTAAAATGTTCACAGAACAAAAGTATGGTTCAAAGAATAGATGTAGACATTTCATGGGGTCTGTGACTTTGAACCTGACTTTCCCTCCCTTCATGCGGCGATCTTGCCAAATGGTCCTCCTCCTCCACTCTAGCAATTTCCCTCCCAGCCACTCCCTTCTGGCTTGATGCCTAAACATCAACATATACACCCCCATCCATCACACCAATTATGCCTTCATTGACTCTAGTGGAGCTGTAGCAAATGTAACTTGATACACACACACACACACACACACACACACACACACACACGTAAATTATACCTCTCTCTCTATATAGATTCAACTGTGCATTCAACTACTCAAAATGTTGGGAATGGGAAAAAGAGGAGGAAGAGGGAAAGAGAATGAAAGAGGTTGCATGCAGGAAAGAGCAAGCTTCTTCCATATGTTTATGCTCCAGGGTGTAGAAAAAGAAGGAAATCACTTGTTCCTTCAGACTCACGTCTCAAATGCCTCTCCAACTGTGATTATCTTGCTATGCTGACCTTGAGTTTACAGTTTAAAGATAACTATTTCTCATGCAACATGGTCCCTGAATGCAAGCTAATTACTACACCTGGTGCTGAGCCAAAGAAACAGCAATCTGTTTTCTGCTATATCATGATGGTCTCCGATGCGGGGCTTTTCTGAATAATTTTTAAGATTAGTTTTGACTTTATTTAATCATGTTAAGCCCTAATTTTGGAACCTAACCTTCCCGTGATGTGACTCTATCACTGGGGGTCATTGCAAAAATGGAGCTTTATGTTTGGAATCAAATAATTAGGGTTTACAGTATGGCTTCACCATCCACCAGCTGAAGGATCCTGGGCAAGCTCTCCCATCCATAAAATATAAACAACAGCACATACTCCATAATTATTTCTATAAGAATTTATTGAGATCATGGGTGGAGGACATTTAGCTCAGAGTTTAAACGTGCAATAGCTGTTAGCTGCTATTATCCTTCCAAATGTGATTACTTTTTCTAAAGCAAAGTCTTGGATAAATTCATTACTTAAACTTGAAATGCTATTTTTCTTCCAAGTTAGGTAATGTTTAATAATACAAATGTCAAATAAATTGGTCTATGATTAATAATATACGAGTATACTTTTTTCTGAAAAGAAAACATTACCATCCTTATTTGTACATTTTGTAATATATCAATTTTGGCATGCATAGCTGATTTTTCCATCTTTAATATTTTCTTCTATGGCTTTTGATAGATTCTTCAGTTTGTTTGTAACAATAAGATTTAACATAATAATTCTACTCAATGTACAAACACTGAAAATACATTGGAAAGTATTAATGTTGACAAAAATGGGACAAAATATTGTTATAGTTAGAGCCCTTTTCAAGACAGATTTTTTTTTTCTGGGAAAAACAAACTTTAGTGCCTTGTTGATAAATGGACAAAATAGAGGTTCCCCATTTTCCCGTATAGAGTTGGTCCATTGATTCCTAGGCATCTTGTACGTAATCTATTCAACAGCTGCTCTGTGAAAACACATACCTATGAGCCTTCGTTGGGGTGGAAGCTGGACAGCTGTCTGATCTGCAAATCTGCATAGAATCATGTGTTCCTAAAAGAAAAAGCAACGGACTGTAGCTTTATTTTAATCTGCTTCAAAATTAAAAAACAAAAAACGAACTCCTTTTTCTGGAACTCTACATTGTTTAATTGCATAAAGTGCTGCACAAATAGTATTTTTGAAAGAAGCACATTTTCAGAAAATGGTACTCAATAACTTTTTCTCCCTTCAAGTAGACTGTTCTTCAGATATAGTTCTTAAGAACAGATGCATGGAAGGGCCTCAGGGCTCTTTACCCAGCTGCTTTTAGCCAAAATATGCTTACAATTTTGTGGTTATAATGTGTTAAACTAAAAGACCTAAAAGTCACTTATATTTTCCTTTGAATAAAATTTGAGTCTCAGGAACATGGCTCCAAGAAGACATTCTAAGTGGCTTTGCCTCTACTACGAGAAGGAAAGGAAGTACTATAGAAGATCACTACTGTGGCCCCTGCAGTTCTCCCACATCCCCAGCAGGGTGCTGGCTCCTCTTCTGCTTGGCTGGACCCTTCCATTCCCTCCATCCCTTCAGAGGAGAGAAGGCTGGCCCACTCCCTCCTCCCACTCCAGAAGGCTGCAGGAGGTGCATTGTTTGTGCTTTAAGACAGACTGTAAAGCGGACTGGAGAGAATGGGAGGGAGATTATTGCTTCTGCTTAACAATTTTAGGAAAGATTAATTTAATGAAAAGAACAAGCCTTTAAAGGGACAGAGAGGTGATGAGTCTGCACTGCACTCTTATATCTATCTGCAAGTAGCCCAAGGTGAGTGATTACTCAGAGTTGAGATGGCTGCACTGCTCCCGTGACAACTGTTCATTCAAAACAGCTGTAGTTTCCAAGTGTGTAAATGATCTCACCTGTCAGCTTAGCAAACAGTGTTGAACTCAGATCAATCATTTGTCTCCTTGGTCTTTTGTACATTCAATTTGAGGCCTACATCTTTTAAAAAGGTTATCATGATTACCTTATTAAATAAGTGATTTGCAGTGTTGGTTCTTCTTGAAGGGTTATTTTTGTCTCAACTTTTAAATAAGTTTATTCTGATTACCTTATTAAATAAGTGATTGTGTGATGTTGGTTCTTTTAGAAGGGTTACTTTTGTCTCAACTCTAAAAAAAAAAAGCTTCTTTAATGGCCACTATAAAATTTAGTGGCAATGGGTAGGATACTAATAAAATGATTCAAATGAATAAGATTTACTAAGCTCCCATGAACTGGCATAAAGAGACTGAAGAATTTAGAATTATATAATTTGAAGAAAAGCATGCTCTTTGTCCTCATGTTTGTAAATTAAGGTTCACTTTAAGTAAAGGTAATGTCAAGGCAATCACAACCTCAGATGAGGTTTGCTTCCCTTGTCCTGATAAGTCTCATCACATTTTATTGGAATTATTTGTGTATGTGTTCTCCCCAGCAGAAGTTAAATTCTGAAAGGGGAAGGCACAGAGTAGGTACTCAGTAAAGGCTTGCTGCCTAAATTGAACTATGGAGAAAAATACTTCCAAGGTGACTCTCAAGATATCCGGGCACTAGGTTCATTTAGTTCTGCCTGCCAGTCCACCCACCATGGTTAAGAAATACTGAGATACCATCTTGCAATAGCATCCGAGAGATTAAGACTTCTCTGTAGAGCATTTACACCTAAGACACTCAAAGGGCGGGTAGCCAAGCAGCTCTGGGGGTGTGGGAGAAAGAGGAGATAAAGATGAACTGAGGTACCAGGGAGTTTTATGCTCTCTGAAAGAGCCTGGGTGTCCCAACTCTAGAAAGTTTACATTTTTTCCCCAGCCAGTGAGGCTGTGGCAGCCTACCTCCTCACTGCCCTAGGTTTTTCCCATATATCCTCTTAAGAGTTTGCTTTACCTAGCATCACTCAAGTACGGATTAAAAACAAAGGTCTAGTTTTTGGTTTTTGTTTATTTATTTTTTGCTCAGACTGGTGACTCAAAACTATGTAATGTTCTGACTACCGCTGGAAGACAATTCTCTGTGGGTCTCAAAACTATGTAATGTTCTGACTACCGCTGGAAGACAATTCTCTGTGGGTCTCTTGTGTTTCTTCACATCTTATAAGCAGAGGCACTGTCTTTGTTCCAGACCAGGGGCTGGCAACCCAAATCTAGCCTGTGAACTGTTTTTGTATGGCTTGAAAGTTAAGAATGGATTTTACATTTTTAAAGGGTTGTAAACCAATAAAAACAATGACAAGGACAACGTAGAGTATGTGGGAGATTTGCAAGTGGCTAGCAAAGCCTAAACTATTTACTATCTTACCTTTTACAGAAAAATTCACCTCTGTTCCAGATTATCTTTTCAAAGACATTTGTATAGTGAACGGCCTTGGAAGCTATACAGTGTCTCCCTCTAGAGAAAAGGGGAGGCATGCTTACTTAAAGACTACATCGTAAAACATTTGAGTTTCCTAAACTCAGGTTTCCTCCCCTATAATGCAACTCACTGTATATATGTAGGTGTCCGCTAGCCCTGTTTGTGCTGCCCTGTGGGAACTGGGCCTCAGAGAGTCAGCGTAAAAATGATGATAGTCTGGCTACTCCTACTGCTGTGAGCAATTCTATCCTTTGTCTCTGACTCAGGAGTTTCCTATCTTCTACCAGCATCCATGAAACTGTGGCAGGCTAACTTGTTAGCTGGTGAGTCGGGTAAACTCTCGGACCTTTCACAAATCTTGTCAACTACTTGAAGATTAATCTTGATTTGCCAACAAGAAAAAAAAATCCGTATTAGATGTTCATGAGTAATTCAAGTATAACTATAGATTATATACTCCATTACAAATTTGAGAGGGAAAATAAAGAAGCAATGAAAAGTATGTGAGGAAAACATCTAGATCTTTTTAAAGTTACCTTGTATGATAAAGTTTTCTTGAATTGTTCACTGAAATAGAAAAGAGAAAAGAATTACTCATTTTAAATACCAAAGATTAAGAGTAGAAATAGTCTTGAAATTAAATTATAAACAAAAATATGTATTTTATCTGAAGAGTATATAATACTGTCCTGAACTAAAAACTACGCCAGTTTGAAATATCTTTATAAAAAGACAAAAGTATACCATCGGTATGTAATGAATTTTAAAGAATTTCTTTCGAAGATTGTTTACACTATTAGAGAAGTATAACTTTTTTCTCTTCCCCACATGGGTGCACACAGATTCAGGCACTTTAAAAATGTAGGTTTTATTGTTATTCAGGTGCGGTGAGGCCAACAAAACAGGAGAGGACTGCCACTGAAAAGAAAGTTTGTTATTCAGAGTTCCCAAGAAGAGGGGGCAAGCCATGTCATACAGGGTCACATGGGGAAGCACCAGGTTGATCAGGAGGCAGAGACAATGGGGTAAAACACGGTCAATAGCCTTTATTACGTATTCCAGGAATGGCAGGGCAGAGTGATCAAGCTTAGGACTGGCCGGTTGGAACAATGTCAGTAGGTTCTGAAGCATAGGGGCTATCCTTAGTTGTCTGGCACCTGGCCCTAGGGTGATGAGGGCAAAGGGCTAGTGACCTGGGAGTTGTCCTCTAATGACAAAGGGGGCAAATATCAGTAAATGTACAGAGATGTGAAAAAGTTGACAGTCCCTAAATTGAGGCTTTACAATCAGTTAAGTGAGATTGCAGGCTGAACAACTCAAATTATCATTCTTAAGAATCTTTATAGTGCTAGACTTACAAATTTCTTGATGGGTTTAAACTACACATTTTATCTGTATAGATTTAGAATAAAATAAAGTTTCAAGTATTGAATAACCCTCAAATTATATTTTATTTTTTGCTTTTCCATAGATCCTTTGTTCTTCTCTCAACAGTTGCAAATTATAGGAAACAACAAAATAATGAAATAAAGAAAAAGAAGGCTATTATTTTTACTTTAAATTACTTAGAAGCTCTTAAGTACAAATTCAAATGGAAATTTCGAAGGTTTCTAAAAAGCAATGATGAAAATGATCAAGAAGTCTTTTTTGATACATGATAGGATAGACTTTCCAAAACTAGCATATTTAATCTCTCCTATAATTAAAATGATCAGCTGGATTCTCTGTAACTATAAGTCAGAGTGAAATGTCATAAACACCAAGAATGGCCCTCCACTAGGTTTAGTTAAAGTGGTGAGAATTAAAATGTCTCCCTTTTCTATGTGGGATAAGGAGGACTGTAAAAATGGCCATTGAGCTTGCAGGTTAACCACCACCACTCGCGGGCAGAATTTAAAACTACTACTGTTACTACTACTGTTACTACTACTGTTACTACTACTGTTACTAGTTAGCAACAGCTCACATTTATGGAGTGCTTACTCTGTGCCACTTCTAAGTGATTAACATATATATCATTCAATTCTCATAAAAACCTTGAGGTAGTTACTATTATAATCCCCCTTTTGTAGAAGAGCAAATGTAGGCAAAAAGAGTTTGAGTAGGTTGCCTGAGGTGAAACAATTTACAAAAGCATGAGGAGCTGGACTTCCCTGGTAGCGCAGTGGTTGAGAGTCTGCCTGCCGATGCAGGGGACACGGGTTCGTACCCCGGTCCGGGAAGATCCCACATGCCGCGGAGTGGCTGGGTCCGTGAGCCATGGCCGCTGAGCCTGCGCGTCCGGAGCCTGTGCTCCGCAGCGGGAGAGGCCACAACAGTAAGAGGCCCGCGTACCGCAAAAAAAAAAAAAAAAGCATGAGAAGTCAATACTTGCATCCAGGTGGAATACTTCCAGGTCCTAAGCACTTAACCACTACACTCTACTGCCTCTCACAGGTGATGATTTCCATTTAGAAGTACACAGAGAAGTGCTGAAGCTGGCAGACTTCCAGTCAGCTGACTCCTGGATACACTCGCTTCTAAATTTCAGCAAGAGCTGGATTTAGGAGAAAAAAATCAAGGGCAGACATGGAGGAGATCCTCTCTTCCTTATACAGCTTATAAACAATACTTGCCATTGTGGAAAAGGAAATGAGCTCAAAACTGAAACCTCCTTGCAACTTTATACCAAATGAGTTTTGTGTACCAATTTAATACTCATATTGGTGCCTTTGGCAGAATACAAGATTTCACCTTTTTGGAAAATTAAACTTTGAAGTGTTCTGAATGAAACCATAACAGCAAGGGCACGTGACAAAGGAAGCCCGTGTTTTGATGCACTGCTCAATCACCATGTCTGTTGCCACTCCACAAGCATGCAACGCCACCTGGAAAACAAAACCAGACCTCAGCACTAAGTTCTTTTTTAACTAAGAGTGCTACTTTGTGCCATTAAAAAAAAAAAAAAAAAACTTTTGTGAGGACTGTTCCTTAAGAGGTTTCAAGTTACCAGAATATTATTTCATAGTAGTTTAAATAGTTCTCATTTGGACATACCAAAGGACTAATTAGCTATTCATATTAATTAAGAAAATTAAGCAAGAGGTTGCAAGATTACAAATGGAACATTTGTAATGAAGCACAGGATTCATTCAATGGAAAATCTGATGTCATGTTAAATACGGAGAATTCAATATGTATGCATGTCTAAACTAATGCTCTTGCTGATTGAAAATTCAGTTCAGCTGTAGCATTGCGGAAAGAACTCTACATTGGAATCAGAATTTCTAGTCCAGAACTGCAATTGGCTGTGTGATCCTGGGCTGCTTAAAATTGAACTTCTTTGGGCCTCAGTCTCCTCAACCATAAACTATGGTTAATAATACTGACAATGCTGTTGCAAAGATTTAATAGAAGTGTATGTGAAAACAGTATTTCAAATGCTGTCTGAATAGACTCTAATCAGTGTTGTCTAAAACTGATCAAATCATATTTATGTAGCACCTGTTCATATTCATATAATTACAATTCTTAACATTGAATGATGAACTGTATGAAATATTTTTAATGGCTTTACTTAAAAAGGAAAAACATTACGGATTGAAGTCATGATTAGCACATCAATAATTCATGAAAAGAAAAATAACTTTAAAATGATTTTAAAACATGTTTTTGGAACAAATCCCTTAAATATATCTATACTGTTTTACAATCTAAAGTAGACAATTGTGAAAATTATTAGGCTAAATAAGGAAAACTAGAACCCTGAAAGAAAATCAGATGTAGGGATCTTGAAAGATGAAGCATTTTGTCAGAAAAATGCTCAGATCTCCATTTCATTCTGAACAGAGGCAAATTGTATTGGATAATAATTGTTCTTTTAGACACAAATCTCTCAACTTCAGGGTAAGGAGGCACTTTTAGGGTAAAGACAAAGAGATTTTCTGGAAATTTCTGGATGTTAAGTATAAGTCAGATTCCCCATTTGAACTGGAAAACCAAAAACAAAGTTGTACTGAGAAGAGGAAAGCAAGCTCTCTGCTCGCAACCCTGTTCCTGAATTCTCCCCTCCTACCAGGCGTCCATCACCTCCATAGAAGTCAACAATCCCTATGGTTGCTGTCAACCTCCCCTCCTGCCCCACCATGAAAAAAGAGCCTAGGCAGGCTGCCGTCCAGTGAAGGCAGCACCAACTACTGGAGAATTAAAGAATCTTGGTTTCTCATCTGCCCCTTTATTTAACCAGCTTTGCAGGGTAAAAATCGGTCTAGTTCTTATTTTCGTGAGTAGCGGGAGAAAACCTCATAGTGAAAATTATAGATGCATTTTTCCCTGGAGGGAGAGAGAAGAGATCCAACACTCACCTAGTGCCCTTTACGTGTTGGCAGCTATGCTGGGTGACGGTGCGCAGATCCTTCTGTGCTCACCACAACCCTGAAAGATTTTTTTATCTCCATCTGAGAAGCGAGGAAACTAAAGCTCGGGGAAATGAAGAATATGCTCACAACATAGCAGCTCCTGAAGGGTGGGATCCTGACCCAGAACCTGACCTCAGTGTTAATCACATCAGGCTGCTTCCCCATGAAACTCTCTTAAAGAAAAGTTTCGACAATTTATTTTTATAAATCTCCCTTTACTTAGGTTCACATTCCTTTTGCTACATGCTAAAGAGTGAGTTTATTTCCCTCACTTAAACAAAACAACTAATTCTAAGAACTATTTACATGATGGATTTTATTAGGTCTAAAAGGTTTTATTGCATCACTTGCTCCTAATTTCCATGCCATCAAACGCAGGTCAGAAAAAAACAGGCAAATAGGGCTTCCCTGGTGGCCCAATGGTTGAGAGTCCGCCTGCCGATGCAGGGGACACGGGTTCGTGCCCCGGTCCGGGAAGATCCCACATGCTGCGGATCGGCTGGACCCGTGAGCCATGGCCGCTGAGCCTGCGCGTCCGGAGCCTGTGCTCCGCAACGGGAGAGGCCACAACAGTGAGAGGCCCGCGTACCGCAAAAAAAAAAAAAAAATCAAGGGCTTCCCTGGTGGCGCAGTGGTTGAGAGTCCGCGTGCCCCGGTCCGGGAGGATCCCACATGCCGCGGATCGGCTGGGCCCGTGAGCCATGGCCGCTGAGCCTGTGCGTCCGGAGCCTGTGCTCCGCAACGGGAGAGGCCACAACAGTGAGAGGCCCGCATACCGAAAAACAAACAAAAAACAGGCAAATAATGATATAGATCAATGGAACCATATGAATACAAAAATTTAACATGCAACAAAGGTGGCACTTCAAACCACTGGGGACAAGATGGACTTTTTAATAAGTGACGTTGGGTTAACCTGATAGCTCTATAAAAAATAAAATTAGATCCTTTCCTCTCACCACACATAAATTTCAAATGGGTTAGAGATCTAACAGATAAAAAGACATGAGTAAATTTCTCCATAACCTAGGGGAGTGGGAAATAATTTCCTAACTATGTCTGAAAGTCCACATATAATAAGGGGTAAGGTTAATAAGTACATCAAAGTAAAAATGAAAAAAAAAAAAACCTTTCAAATGACAAAACCCAAAAATTATATGTAAAAAGACAAATGATAAAGAGAGAAAAAGATTTGCAATTTATAGCACAAAAGGTTAATATACTTAATATATAACAAGCTTTTAAATATAAAGGAAAAGCCTAATAATCTCATAGTAAAATGGGCAAAAGATTTGGACAGTTCATGAACAATAGTATGCAAATAGGCCATAAACCAAAGTTGTTCAATACTGTTCAAAATAAGAGAAATAATTATTGAAATTATACTAAGATAATTATCTAATGATCACCTATTACTGTGGCAAAAATCCTAAAATTTGATAACAGTCTATCAGCCAGACTGTAAGGAAACAGATACCATCATATATTGCTGGTGGGAATACAAAAATGTCACAACCCTTTGGAGGAAGAACTTAGTAATATTCAGCAAAATTATGTGTAATTCGTGCTTTAACTTGTAATAAAATCTATCCAGTGGACACACTGACAAACATATAAAAAGATTTATTCACTGAAGTAATATTTGAAATAACAACAAAATGGAAACAAGCCAATTTCCCACTGACAGAGCACTGGTAGAATAAATGTAATGGAGTACTCTGCAGCTATAAAAAGGAATGAAGAATATACATGGCTATGGAAGATGCTATTGCATAAAAAATAACATTTAAAAATTCTCAAAACTATTTTCAGTAATCATTGTTACTGTTTGTTGTTTTAGAACTCTAATGTGCATATTATGGGATAAAACAAGAAACATGCTATGTCATTAGGAAACAGAATTTTTTATAGCATAGAAGAAAATATAAGAGATAGACAAGTGAGGTTAGGTTAAAATCCCACAGTGCTGAATTTAAGTTGGAAGTATCAGTACGAACCCATGAAGATTTTGTTTAATAAATAAATAAATAAATAAATAAAAGGTATTGCCTAGTTCAGATGACTGAAAAGCCTAGAAACAAAGACCAAACCAGTAGCAATGACCATCCCGAGTACCTACACTGTGGTAAATAATAGCATCTGCTCTTAAAAGAATTTTGAGCTCCATGGAGACATAGCTGATGTCAGACATGAGGCAGGAAATATACAAGATGAGCTGGAACGTCTTGTTATACTGAAAGCATGGATGCTATCAGATACCATTGAAGCCTTGTCAAAAACACTCAGGAGCCAATGGGAATATCTAAGCATCAATGAGAACTGTAACATCAGTGGACTGAAGTATTTCAAATATTAAATTGGCGAGTCAATAATAATTATACCAAAAAAAAAAGCCTAACTGGTCACATCTGGCATATAACCAATTCACTTTGAAAACTGGAAAATACAGAAAAATAATAAAGTTTTCTCTGGCCTTTCCTATGTGAACTGTACCTCAGTGTAACCAAATAGTTGATAAAGGAAAGTAAATGAGGCAGAATATTAAAATAGAAGACTGTCAGCAATTTGCAATCCTTATTGAAATAATGAGCTGGGGCAATGACCATGAACGCTGCTCACATTATACAAGAGACAACCAGACATGGGCCTACTGATAGAACACACCACCACCTGTGATGTAGTCTTATCCCAAAAGTGAACCTGGATCTGATTATGTCTCTACAATCTAGACCTAAGTAGCAATCTCTAGGCAATACAGGGAACAGGGTAGTACGTGAAACAAAACCAGGGGGATGAAATCAGCAAAATCCACACTGCGGGAAACTCTAAAGGACAAATGACATGGTTATGTAAACAAATAAATTGCAAAAAAAAGAGACAGGGATGGTATGGTAGGCAGAATGATCTCCTAAAGATGTTCACATCCTAATACCTGGAATCCGTCAACATGGCAAGAAATTTTTGCAGATGTAATTAAGATTAAAGACCTTAAAATAACAAGATTATTTTGGATTACATGGGTGGGCTCAATCTAATTATGTGAGGCCTTAAAAGTAAAGAACTTTTGGGCTTCCCTGGTGGCCCAGTGGTTGAGAATCTGCCTGCTAATGCAGGGGACACGGGTTCGAGCCCTGGTCTGGGAGGATCTCACATGCCGTGGAGCAACTAGGCCCGTGAGCCACAACTACTGAGCCTGCACGTCTGGAGCCTGTGCTCCGCAACAAGAGAGGCGATAGTGAGAGGCCCGTGCACCGCCATGAAGAGTGGCCCCCACTTGCCACAACTAGAGAAAGCCCTCGCACAGAAACGAAGACCCAACACAGCAAAAATAAATAAATAAATTAATAAACTCCTACCCCCAACATCTTCTTAAAAAAAAAAACAAAACTTTCTCAGGCAGGAAACAAGAGATGAAATAGAAAGAAAAGTCAGAGAGAAGGACTTGACCCACCATTGCTGGCTTTCATGGTGAAGGAGGCCATGAGACAGGGAGTGTGGGTAGCTGTAGAACCTGAGAACGACTCCCGTCTGACTCAGCAAGGGAACAGGAACCTTAGTCTTATAACTGTGTGGAGCTGAATTCTACCAACAACTTGAACACTCCTGGGACCACTCCCTCAGAGACTTCAGATAAGAGCCGAACCAAGTCAACAGCTGATTTTGACCTAATGACACCTGGTGCAGACAAACTAGTTGAGTCCACCTGGATTTCTGACCTACAGAAATAATATACGTTATTTTAAGATAACATTTGTTATATGTTGAGATAATATATGTTATTTTTAAGCTGCCAAATTTGTGGTAATTTGCTACAGCAGAAATAGAAAATGAATGCAGATGAAAACCTATAGATATTAAGCCTTAAGATTCACATCAACCATTTCCATCTTTGTATCTTATTTCAATCCTTAGTAAAATAAATACACACACAAAAAAATCATGAGACAAGTGGCGTGGAGAGCTTCTGCAGCAACATGAAGTTGAGTGATTTTGTTGAGGAATTTGTTATTCTTTCTTATTGATCATTAAAGGTCTATAATTATTAATAGTTCTAGAAACGGCACAATTCATTGATTCATTAATCGGTTCATTCATTAATTCACTCAGCAATCACTGGGCATTTCCTATATATCAGTATTATGGTAGTGGCTTGGAATACAAAGGTCAAAACTATGATCCCTTTCTGATGCTCTGTCAACAGTGACAACTTAATCCAAATCACGTAATACATTAATTAACTCAAGTGCAAATTGCATAGGTTTAGGCAACTCACAAAGTTCTCGTTATTTCATGTGCTAACGTGTGACTCACAGGGGATACAAAGAAGAATAAAACACTACACATCAACAGCATCCAAGTAGTACCCAAACCTGTATTATACAAGACAGAATGCATTAAGTGCAATTAAAAAAGTACAAATAGAAACACCAAAGGAGGGAGTGGGATATTCAGATGGGGAAAAATCAGGGATGGTGAACTGGAGGAGGTGGTGTTTGAGGAGGGCCTTGTAGGATAGAAAGGAATTCCAAAAGCAAAGGAGCAAGAAGCACAGCAGCAAACAGCAGAAAGCACGTTCCTGAAGCATGGAGTGACACTGATAATAATGCTAATAATAATAATATAGATTTAACATTCCTGAGTAATGCTAAGTGCTTATTCTAACTGCTTTACATGGATTTACTTGTCTAATGCACAACCTTATGAAGTAGGTACTATATATATTTATTTATTTTTTCTACCTATTTTATTATGGTAAAAAAACAGAGAACATAAAATTTACCATCTTAACCATTGTAAGTGAACAGCCCAATAGTGTTAAGTATATTCACATCATTGTGAAACAGACCTTCAGAATTTTTTCATCTTGCAAAACTGAAACTCTATACCCATTGAACAACAACTTCCCTTTTCTCCCTCCCTCCCTCCAGCCCCTGGTAACCACTATTCTACTTTCTGTTTCTATGCATGTGACCACCTTAGATACTTCATATAATGGAATCATACAGTATTTGGCTTTTTGTGACTGGCTTATTTCATTTGGTATAATGTCCTCAAGTCTCATCCATGTTGTAGCATTTGATAGGACTTCTTAATAATATTCCATTGTATACACTCATCCCTTCATATCTGCAGGTCTCACATCTGCAGATCAGTCAACTCGAACTGAAGATATTAAAAAAAAATTCTGGAAAGTTCCCCAAACGCAAAACTTCAATTTGCCACGCACCAGCCACTATTTACATAGCATTTACATTGTACCTACAACTATTTACATAACATTTACATTCTATTAGGTATTATAAGTAATCTAGAGATTACTTAAGGTATCAATATATGAAAGAATGTGTGTAGGTTATATGCAGATGCTATGCCATTTTTTATAAAGGACTTGAGCATTCTCGGACTTTGGTATATGAGGGGGTCCTGAAACCAATCCCCCATGGATACCAAGGGACAACTGTATATATATGTACCACATTTTGTTTACCTATTCATCCATCCATGGACATTTGGGTTGCTTCCACCTCAGCTATTGCGAACACTGCTGCTATGAACATGGATGTACAAATATCTTAAAGTAGGTACTGTTTTAAGATGAGGAAATTGAAGCCCAGAGAGGTCAAGTAACTTGTTCCAGGTGACACAACAAATTAAGGACCCCAACTCAGACAGTTTGGAGTCTTCCAGCCTAGCTAACTACTCTATGCAAATACAGTAGTCTCCCCTTAGCCACAGGGGATATGTTCTAAGACCCCCAGTGGATGCCTGAAACCAGGGATAGTACCGAACTCTATAAATACTGTTAACCCTTAACCAATGCGGAGTTTAGGGGCTTTGACCTCTCCCCCAAATCCCCCACCCCACGCAGCCAAAAATCTGAGTAAAACTTTAGAGTTGGCCCTCCTTATCCATGGTTCTGCACCTGTGGATTCAACCAACCAGAGCTCATGTAGTACTGTAGTATATATTTACTGAAAAAAACAAGTGGACCCATGCAGTTCAAACCCATGTAGTTCAAGGGTCAATCAACTATACTATGCTTGTTCCTATGCTGGGGGTGTGGGTGGTGGCTGGCAGGGGGAGAGGGTATACAGCATGGAAACCCTGGACAAAGGGATGATTCATGTCCCGGGCTGGTTGGAGGAGAGTGTACAATTTCAAACTTATGAATTGTTTCTTTTTGGAATTTTCCATTTAATATTTTCGGACCATGACAGACCAAAGGTAACTGAAACAGAGGAAAGCAAAAGCATAGATATGGGCGGACTATTGTATACTTCCTCTCATTTTATTCATCTCATTGGTCCTACTATCTTCTGGAATTACAACACCACAGGGGACTAGCATGTATGCAGTGTCTGCTAGATGTCAAAATCTTTACATAGATTTTTTCTTGATTTAATCATTTAATTCTTTAAAAAATTTTTTTAATACTTTAAATAGCTCTTATTATCTCTTGTAATAACATGACAAGATCACCTAGCCAGCAAACATTCCAGATGAACTCTGAATCCAGGTCTGACTCCAAAGCTCACAGGTTTTCCATTACATCATGCTATGCCTTCTCTGACCAACATACTTAGAGCTGGAAGGAACCTTAGAGACCATCTTTTTTAATGAAGAATTTCTGGGTATCACTCTTAGGTTCACCACTGATTTAAGAGAAGAAGGAATGGGATATGTGTTGGTTACACATAAAGGAAGTGACAAAGAAAGGAAAGGACGAAGAGAAATACATCTAAATTTTTTTCTTAAACCATTCCTATCTACAGAAACTGGTATGAAATCAAATTTCTAATTACATTTAAAGCATCTGACCCAGAGAGTTTGTAATATAATATACAATGGAGAGATAGATCTATTAATATACACACCGATAGATCTGACAACTGTAGAAAGAGTATCAAAACATAAACTATGAGTATCTAATAAAGGTTAACGTGCTGGGGGAAAAACACCCATATTTAATCAATGGTTCGCTGACAACATAGCAAACAAGTGTTTCACTGACTGACCCCCAAAATTCGGTATTGTGGTTCTCTGTGCATACACTGAATTCTAACAAAGGATAAAAATTGAATTGTAAACTTATCTATTGGCCAAGGTAATGCATATTCCAAAGTAAATGTAAACATTTTTGATCCAAATAAATGCTGCAGAATTCATGGACTATAAATTAAGGACCTTTCCTTCACATTTGTACTTCAATTAATCTATATGTCATAAAAGTTTTAACTATAACACATCCTATGATGTAAGCCAATGAAACATAACCAAACAGCCAGGAAACCTCAATCCACGTATCTTTGCTATATGTGGTGGTAAATAAACAAAATTAATCATCACTCACTCTCAGAATGTCTTTCAACTGGCAGCTTCTAAAAAACAAGGCAAGATTCTAGACAAACTGATTGATTCTTCTCAATATATGTTGAGAAAGATACCCACATAGTCTAAGAACATATATGTTGGTAAAGATACACAGATAGTCTAAGAACATATATGTTGGTAAATAGTATGTATTGATTTTTAATGTAAGACATATTTTGAAAGATAGTAAGACTATGCCTTATTCATACTCCCAAAACTAAGCTTGTGCTAGATGTATTTATGACTGTACTAGGCATCCTGTCCTTGGGGGGTTTTTGTTTGTTTACTTTTTAAAGATTCATTTAACATTTATTAGCCTTTTCCTAGTCCAAACGATGCATATAGGTGTTGTTATTTCCCATTTTACAAAAAGGCCAAGTGGCTGGTCCAAGGTCACAAATGATGAAGACAAGATTTAAATTCAATCCCTCTGACACCAAAAGTTATTCTAATTCTCTCTGTTCCCATTTACTCCTTCCTTTAGATGTGGGGAGTGAACAGGAAGTCAATGACTGGATTCTAGTCCCAGCTCTCACATTAACTTGCTATGTTCCTGTTCCCCAGGTGGAGCTTCAACTTTTATATTTATGAAATGAGAAGGTTGAACTGAATGACCTCTAAATTTGCCCCAACCCAATCATGCTCTGAGCCTTTGCTTCTCAAAGAAGGATTCTTAACCAGATATCTTAGAAGAAAGCTTGGTCCCAGTTGTGCGCTTCTGTTGCTCCTCTTTAAAAACTTTCACGCAATTATGTTATAGGTAATTGGCTTTAAAATTCAAATAATGCCAAAAGGCATGTAATGACTCAAATAATGCTAAAAGGCATGTAATGACAAAAAAAGTTCCTTGTTCCGTACACACTTCTCTACCCCGAAAGAAAATCTGGTGACCAAAGCTAATGCTTTTCAACTCATTGGTTTTCTTTCCTGAAATCCATCTCTGTTTTTCTATATAATCAATGTATATTGCTCTTTCAAATCAAAACTAACTGTGACGTATGATTTTTTTTTTTTTTTTTAACATCCAAGACTTTTCCTGCACAGCAGTTCTGTAAAATGCTCTATGGTAAAATTTTTCACTGTGTGAAAACTGTCAAATTATTGGCCAGCTCCATTTTTTTTTTTTTCCTGAAGACATCTTTCCTGGGCCTCCTGACCTTTTATTAAAACATGGACTCACTGCTTTCTTTGCCTGCTACCTAGCTCTGTCTGGTCCTGTGACTTCCCTTTGCCATCATACCAAGAACTCTCTTCACCCACTACTGATTAGATACAACTTATTTCTTTTTATTACCTACTCTCTTATTTTTATTTTAAATTTATTTATTTATTTAGTTATTTTTGGCTGCGTTGGGTCTTTGTTGCTGCACGTGGGCTTTGTCTAGTTGCGGCGAGTGGGGGCTACTCTTCCTTGCAGTGAGCAGCCCTTTCATTGCGGTGGCTTCTCTTGTTGCGGAGCACCGGCTCTAGGCACGTGGGCTTCAGTAGTTGTGGCGTGTGGGCTCAGTAGTTGTGGCTCACGGACTCTAGAGCACAGGCTCAGTATTTGTGGCGCATGGGCTTAGTTGCTCCACAGCATGTGGGATCTTCCCGGACCGGGGCTCGAACCCGTGTCCCCTGCATTGGCAGGCGGATTCTTAACCACGGTGGCACCAGGGAAGCCCTACTCTCTTATTTTAGTGAAGCACATCTTTTTTTTTTTTTTTTTTTTTTTTGCGGCACACGGGCCTCTCACTGCTGTGGCCTCTCCCGCTGCGGAGCACAGGCTCCGGATGCGCAGGCTCAGCGGCCATGGCTCACGGGCCCAGCCGCTCTGCGGCATGTGGGATCTTCCCGGACCGGGGCACGAACCCGCGTCCCCTGCATCGGCAGGCGGACTCTCAACCATTGCGCCGCCAGGGAAGCCCTGAAGCACTCTTTTACATAGTTTCCTGATGAGACCTTGACATTTTCTTTATTACTTTCATACAAGATTGATTGATTGGTCAGGCATAAAATTTTAGGTTGGAAACTTTCCTTTAGAATTTTGAAGGCATTGCTTCACTGTCTTCTAGCTTTCCATGTTGCTATTGAGAAGTGTGACGGCATTTTGATTCCAGAATTTCTCTATGCAACCTCTTTTCTTTTTTCTCTTTGGAAGCTGTTAGGAACTTCTTTTTACCACAACACTTCTCCATTTAAAAAAATTTTTAATGCTTTTCTCCTATAACAATGTGCATTGCTTTATGTCTTTTTTTTTTGTTTGTTTTTTGCGGAACGCAGGCCTCTCACTGTTGTGCCCTCTCCCGCTGGGGAGCACAGGCTCCAGACGCGCAGGCTCAGCGGCCATGGCTCACGGGCCTAGCCGCTCGGCGGCATGTGGGACTTTCTCACACCGGGGCACGAACCCGCATCCCCTGCATCCCTGCAGTGGACTCTCAACCACCGCACCACCAGGGAAGCCCCTAGGTCATTTTTTAAGCGGGCTTTTTCAGTCAAGAGAAACACATCCTGACACATTTTCTTATATTAGTTATTTGATATTTTCCTCCCCACCGTTTTATCTGTTTTCTCTTTCTGGTTCTCCTATTATTGAGAATATTGAGGTATTGGATTCATGGACTAAATCTCTATTTGAAAAAAAAAATGCTTCTTTCAGCTCCTATCTCTCTTTTTTTTTTTTTTGTCCTGTTTTTTTCAGATGATGTCCTACACTTCATCTTTTAGATTTTCTACTTGCTTTTTATTTTGGCTAACATGTGTTTAGAAGTTCTTTCTTGTTCTCTGATGGTTCTTGTTCTCTGATGGCTTTTCTTTTTCATTCTATCCCTGTTTCATTATGCAACATCTTTTCTGATCTCTCCTTTCATTGTGTTTGTTGCTTTGGTCTCTTCTATTTTGGAAGTTTTCCACGTTTTGTTATCCCTTGGCTGTCAGTTCATATAAGAGTGAATCACTAAAAAGTTGATTGGAAGTCTGAATGAAAGGCTTGAAGGTGGGCTTCTATTTTGGAAGTTTTCTATTTTGGAAGTTTTCCACGTTTTGATATTCCTTGGCTGTCAGTTCATATAAGAGTGAATCATTAAAAAGTTGATCAGAAGTCTGAATGAAAGGCTTGAAGGTGGGCTTCCTTAGTGATTGGGTGACCAGGTGGCCAGTTGGCTTTTTTTTTTTTTTTTAAATTACAGCTATAGTATTTTCTCTGGGGATAGTTCTGATTCTATAAAGGAGGCTCTTTTAATCTCTGATTGAGGAGATGATTCTAGATTCTGAAGGAATTCTGGAATTAAGGGCACTTAGTTCTTATTTTTGGTGTCACATCATTCTCGCCCTTCTCTCCCTATACTTGGAGTCTCTATTACACTTCTCTCATAGAATAAACTTCCGGTCTCTTGCAGGAGTTGGGGGAAATAGTTACTTGCCTACACAAGGTGGTGGTGGGAATCTGGGTCTCTAAATAAAATTTTTAATTAAACATGATTCCAGCCCCTTCTTATACCCTTCCTCTGTGGTTTCTGGTATCCTGAATTCCTGAAATTTTCTGGGATTCTGTGAGAGCAAAGTGACTTGCTTCCTGATAGCCCTCTTGACCCTCCCTCTCCCCATGCATTTAAGTTTGATTTTCCTCTTCTCTACTCACTAATTTTTTCTTCAGTCTGCTTTCTATCTTCAAATATTGTAGTTCAAGTTATAGAATCTTGAACACTGTTTCATTAAGGATGGAGTATGATTTTTCTGGTTTTTGTTCTCTTTGTTATTTGGGGGTCTGATCTCTCTTGGGGAGAAGGGGGTTGCAATACCTCTATCTGCCACCTTCACCTGGAAAGTCCTTCATCGCCTTAATGATTTTTTAAAAATTGTGTTTGCAGAATATATAATTTCTCAAGTTCCTTTCCCTTTAAAACAAGGATTACATAAATCATTCATCAAAAGTGTTACTGAATTACATTCTATAATTGTATATGCTTCTTCTAATTGTATACTAACATACATAACTAGAAATGAGCTTGTAATTAAGCACTCAGCACTGATGAATCATAAACAATCATATTAAAAATTGTTATGGGTGAAATAGAAAAAAGTAAATACAGATAACTCAAAAATAAACTGTTTAGAGATTTTGATATATATTGATAAATAGAAAATATTCACCAATACTGTTAGAAATCAATATCTTATCACCTGTTTGAGATGACTCTATGTTACTATTGCAATTACCCAACTAAAACATTTCGGTGGGCAAGCTGTTCAGCACTGACACAGTTTTTGTTTCTCAATGCAAAGTGTGTTCTTCCATAGTCGTGGCCCTTTCAGTAATACTGTTTGACAACAAGGTTTTTGTTATACTGTTTGAGAGCATAGGTATTACTACACATAATAAATTAGGTCTTAAAAAGTAAAATCTTATAAAGTAAGTTTTCACAAGGAAGATTATTTATATTGCACTAGACAAGAAGGTGATAATAGACTTCTTAAAAAAATAGCCTTAAAAAGTCCACTTTTAAAGCAATCTTTTCTGAGTTGCCCTTTAAGGGTATGATAATTGATATATACTGTTTTAGTTTGGGCTGCTCTTAAAAAACTATCATAAACTTGGTGGTTTAAACAGCAAACATTTTTCTTAGTTCTGGAGGCTGGGAAGTCCAAGATCAGGGTGCTGGCAGATCTGATGTCTAGTGAGGACCCCTTCCTGGTTTGCAGATGGCTGTCTTCTCACTGTATCATCACATGGTGGAGAGCTAAGAGGGGGCACAAGCTCTTTTCTTATAAGGGCACTAATTCCACTCAGAGAGCACCATCCTCATGACCCAATTACCTCCTAAAGGTCCCACCTTCTAATACCATCACATGAGGGGTTAAGGAATTCAACACATTAATTTTTTGGTGGTGGAGGTGGGGCACAAACTTTCAGTCCATAACACATACTCAATTCAGGGTCATACAGCTGCATACATTCAAACTGGAAGGAAAAAAAACCTTCTCAGATGTTTCTCAATTTTGAAAAGAGTTTTGTATTTAAAAACAAAATCAAAAGGTATTTCTATGATAATCAAATACTTGTTTTAAAAGAAATTATATATACATATATAATTATATACGTATCTTATATGTTCAGAATGCTTTTAGATATCTTATAGTAATCCTTAGGGTCCTATTAGCCTTTCTTGGCTAAATAAGCTAGGTATCTATCTATAAAATATTAAGCACATATATTTATTTCTTCTATTTTTACTGCTTACATTCTTTGAATATAAAAATGGTAACATGTTAAATATGGAATATTTTGAAAATTTTGAATAAAGAAAAATACATAGTATATAGAGATAGCCACCTTAAAAAAATACATATTAGCATAATTTCCTCTCATCCTTTTTAAGCAGTTTTCACATGGCTGAGATCACACTGCACAGAGTAAAAAGAGGACCAATTTTTTGAGTACTTCCTAAATGCTAGGCAACTTGCTAAGTGGTTCATGCACATTGTATCAACATCCCATGAGCCAGATATGTTATGTCCATGTCATGATGAAAAAACTGAGGATTGAGGATGAGGCCATAAAACTAGTACGTGGCCAAGCTGAGACTTTAGCACAAGTTAAATTCAATGTTAAAATGCATACACTTAACCATTATGTTTATATAATTTTCTCTGTTTACCATTATAACATTTCATGTCATTAACAAATCATTACAAATATCATGTAAATGAAAAATTTCAAAGCTCCCATATGACTAGGCCCCCTTCACTGAAGCCTTGCAGGCAATAATATTTTAAAAGCCTTACAGTAATAATATTTTAAAAATCTTTGCAAATGTTAAGAGCAAGAACGGAATATCATTGTTGTTCAAGTTGAAATGCATCTGGTTACTAGAGACTTTGAATGTTATTTATAAGCTTATTGGACATTTGTATTTCTAAAGAAATATATTTCTCAAGTAAGCACAACGTAAATCAGAAACTACAAAATGCTCTTTGGAACAAACACTGTATTACCTCATTGATTCTGGTTACACGGGGGAGGCACAGCCCTTGGGGGTGATGGAAGACCTTGTTTAAAGACGTGAAAATATTTAGATTTGTTCTCTTCCATTATTTCAAGTCACACTAGTTTAACAACATTAGTAAATCTATTCATTTTTGCCTGATATAGGTTTTTGTATTAATGGAGATACGAATAATAATTAGTATTTAAATTCTCATGTATAAATGATTTGTTTTAAGTTCTGCAAGATAGTTGGTTCGAAGACTTTAAAATTCTCCCCTTAAAATCTTGTTTACATCATTAACTTTTATGTCTAAAGAAAAACAGTAGACGAAAAAGGCAAAGATAAATGCCAACTAAACCCTTATTTGAAATACCACAAAATTGTGAATTAATGGAGTTTTCATGCATTTCTGATACCTGTTATTCTGATTTCCTCTCTAGTTACAGTATTTTCATTGGAATCTATTTAATACAAGAGTTAGAGCCACTGGTGCATTTAGTTTGATTTATCTAGTGACAATACTTCAATTATCATCCTAGGCAAATTATATTCCTTTTTAAATAAATTTATTTATTTTATTTTACTTATTTTTGGCTGTGTTGGGTCTTCGTTGCTGAGCACGGGCTTTCTCTAGTTGCGGCGAGCGGCGCTACTCTTCGTTGTGGTGCGCAGGCTTCTCATTGCGGTGGCTTCTCCTTGCGGAGCACGGGCTCTAGGCACGCAAGCTTCAGTAGTTGCGGCATGTGGGCTCAGCAGTTGTGGCTCTTGGGCTCTAGAGCGCAGGCTCAGTCGTTGTGGTGCATGGGCTTAGTTGCTCCACGGAATGTGGGATCTTCCCGGACTGGGGCTCGAACCCATGTCCCCTGAGTTGGCACGTGGATTCTTAACCACTGCACCACCAGGGAAGCCCGCAAATTATATTCTTGAGAGTAAATCTAATTTTGGTTTAACCCTCCAAGTAATTTTAATTCATTTTCCATATATCTTGACAAAGTAATTATGAAAGAAAAAACCCATTATGGATACATTACTATGATATTTGGGAAAAATATCACTTCCCAAAAGACATATACATTGTTAGTTGGTGTTAGTGAATTATATGACCTTGAAAGTTACAAGAATATGCCAGAATGATTTATCACCTTTAAGCCACAGAAGGGTAAAGAGATGTATGGCTGATAGGCCGGGAATTTTGTGATTTGAGAGGTGAGTAAATAGGCAGCAGTATCTTGCTACCTTATACATTCTGCCTGGTGTACTGGTAACATGGGCATTGGTTTAATGGCTTGTTTTGTGGGAGAAGCTTTATCCTCTACCTCATCATTTATGTAAAATTTAAGCAGCATATAAATATATATTTAATTTGAATTTGCTATATCAGATGTCTATATTTTCCTGAATATCTTTATTAACAGTTTTCGTAAAAGTTTACTTCTCTTTCTATAAGCTTGGCTTGAGATAACCAATCTATATTATATCTACAAAGGAAACAAACTGTATACTTTTTAGGCTATAAAAATAACAATAAACCCCACAACTTTGCAGTAGTTGGTATTTAAGAAATGAATTTCATTGGACAAAAATCATAAGTACTACAAAAGGTCTGAACTTCTGAGATTGGACAAGAATTCCACCTAGACAAGCCCACTGTATATGTTATATGAACATATACAGTTGGGAATGCAAATTAGCACAACCTACCTAGAAAGTGATTAGGCAAAGGTATCAAAAATCTTAAGTGATGCATAAGATATATATAATAGTAACAATTACAATAACAACAAAAAAGAAATATGATTAATGAGTAAAGTATTTATGACAATTTCAGGTAAAGCAGGACCTATGTAGTATGACCTCAATAATATTAACATATGTGTAAACATGCATTTGTTTGTGTGCATAAATACATAAAGACTAAAGAGTTTTGACAGTATTTATCTCTCCCTAGCAGAAATACTGGTGATTCTCCTTTATATTATTATGTAGTTTTCTATATTGAGCACTTAGTCCTATAAAAATAAGAAAAAATTATTTAAAACAGATACAAGAGCAGCAGCAATGTTAACATCTTAATGAAACTCAAATTCCACCAGAGCATACAACCCTGGTTTTAAGTGAACTGGCAGAATCACTTTATCTTCGGTTTTTTTAGTAGTATCAAACAGTAACAATTTGATCTGAAGGTTTCAGAAACATCACCAATATACTTTCTGTCTATCGGAAACTTAAAATACATGTAGATATTAAATCCTTGCTAAAGAAAGTATTATCTAAAAGCAACTCTAGTATTTACAGGCTGTTAACAAGCTAATTGTCCTATTATATTCTCTGTTTTTCTCTTCTTTCATTAACTTCTAAAAATGTAAAATAAACCAAGAGAAGTCACCTTCATTAGAATTCATTTATTCATTCAATTAGTAACTATTTTTAAGTACTTGCTATGTGTCAAACAATTTTTTAGGCACTGGAGATTCTGCAGTGAAGAAAATAAAATTCTTGTCTGGTAGAGGAACAAATATTATCTCTACCATGTAATGATGATATGCTGTGAATGAAGTAATATTCATTAATAGGCTAGGCTTTACAGACAGTAGAAAACAAAAGTTATAAATTTCTTGTTTAGCAAAGAAAATAAAATTATCACCTTTATTTACTCTAAGACATATTATTATTCTTATTTAGTTAATTAAAGAAATTGAAATTGCTTGATTACTTACCCCAATATTAAATGTCCCTGTAAAGTACTCCATATTTGCTTGAATGAACCAAATGTTGCTTAACCCTAGTTCGTCACTTCTCTTCTTAGCACGAATTAATGATAATTCCTTGTTTTCTATTAATGTAACCTAGATTGTACCCAGGAAACAATAGTATATTCAGTAACATAATTCAGACATTAGGGTAAAGTATTATTACTGTGTTTACTAGCTTTAATAATGTAGATCATATTATATTGATCCTTATCCTATGCCAGGAAGTAGGCCACATAATATAGTACAAAAATGAGGGCTTCCCTGGTGGCACAGTGGTTGGGAGTCCGCCTGCTGAGGCATGGGCCTGCGCGTCCGGAGCCTGTGCTCCGCAGCGGGAGAGGCCACAACAGTGAGAGGCCCGTGTACTGCAAAAAAAAAAAAAAAAAAAAAAAAGGAACAAGGTCCTTGAACTCTTGAAGCTCCTAGATATAGTGATATAAGTGAAACAGGCAATTATAATACAGTGAGTGATAAGTGTTTAATGAAAGACATATAATGTGTTATCAGAGCACGCAGACTAAGGGAGGTTTTAGTCATTTAATGTGAAAGAGTAACATATTAACTGAGGCCTGAAGAGTGAATAGAAATCAGCTGCGGGAATAAAGGTGTGTTTCTAGCAGAGAGAGAAACATGTATGAAGGCCCAAGGTAAGAAAGATATGGTGTATTTGAAGAACTGAGAAAACTGGTATAGCTGGGGTACAGTGTGTGATGGTGACGGTGGAGGTAGGGAGACAGGGTGTGGGATGTAGGAATCAGGCTGGAGAGGTAACAGGAGCCAGATCATGTGCAATGAAAGGAGGTCTGGTTGCTGCAGTGCATAGTATGGACTGGTGGGGGAGAGGCAGAAGGCAGGGCAACCACTTCAGAATTTCTAACAGTAATCCAGGCCAAGGAAGGTGGGAGACCATCACTGGTTTAGATGGAGAAAAGTGGGCAGCAAAGTTAAGTCACTTTCATCACTATCCTTCCTAGTTTGGTCCTTATTTTGTCCTTATGCTTGTCTTTATGGAAAAATCCTGGATCCCTTTGTATAAAAAGCCTGTCAGAGGATACTTGGGGTCAAAGGTTTTCCAGCCTTTATTCCAGTCAAGACTTCCCTTTTCCAGTTTCAACATTTCTAAGTTTCCAGAGCTGTTGGGAAGGGTAAAAAAGACACCATATCCCTGCCTGACTCTACATCTCCAGGATTCTGCTCTATGAGCTTTATTCCTCTTACTCCAACCATGAAATTGTTGTTTTCCTTAGTGATGAAATGAACATCTGCCTGTTTCTCTCAGTATTCCTCATTTATTTTGCTCTTTATTTTCTAAGAAAGATAAAGAAAAATACTCTCCACTCTCTATCATTCTGCTACATATCATTCTGGCTAGTCTATGAGTTCTTCCACATTTTTTCTTCTGAGAATAATCACTTTAATTATTTTGTAATTTCCGGAGAGCTCACAAACAAAGGATCTGCCCTGGTTCAATCATCAGATTCTAGACTTCTATGCTGAAAGATGGTCACTGTGAGGAAATGATTTAATATGACAGAAGACTAAAAGCAGCACACACTTCTAACAAATGGTGGCAACAATCGTATAAATTATGGTACATTTACTTAAAAACATATTATGCAGTCACATTTTAAGTGATATTTTAATGATGATATTTGAAACTATTTGCAATAGCGAAAAACATTTATGATATAAGATTGAGTGAAAGCAGGTGACTGAAATTGTACTTGAATTTTTAGAATTTGCAGCAATAAGCATCCTCATGAACAATAACAAAAAGAACATGGGGAGAAATGCATTTGGTGGATCAGTTGGTAGATTTGTGGTTTCTTTTTCTTTAAAAAATGTTGTTGTTACAATTCTGATACAATGAATAAAAATCAAGCTACCAAAGAATATGCTCAACAAGTTTCAGAACCTAGTATTTCCAGTATAAAACTATGTTGACAATTAAACTGGCTTCATCATTAATTATTTTACTTGAGTGGAATAATTATTTCTTTTAAAAATTATTTAAAAATACAGCCCTTTTATAAAAAATAAAAAATGTAGTGGTCCTACTTATTTTTCTTCCCTATGATTCTGAATCTTAGAAGTTTAGTTCAAAGAAATATAAAATGCCTGTGCCACATATTTGACCTGGGTGAATGATTATAAACTCAAAGAGGAGGAAAAAGCCAGACTCAGCTAACTGAATTGTGTAGTTTCCTTTCATCTATTATTCAGACTTTACCTGGCATGATGGCAGCATGTGAGCAAGGACAATCCCAACATGGCCCTGAAAAAGGAAAAAAAAGAAACAAGTTAACTTTGGTCTCTAAGGCTTTTGTTTATTCTGAGACAATAATCTTGCCAAATAAAAACATGACCTTTAATGTAGTATAGTAAAGCCACATCGTCTCGGAAAGGCTAAAGAGAATAAAGGAGATATAGAATACCCCACCGCTGCAGAAATCCACAATTCTGTCACCAGGTTTGGCCTGATTTGTCACCACATAAACAAGGTTGTTTAACTGTTGCTGCTTCCTCAAAGCTCGATCACTGGACATTTTACCTGGGAAAGACAAGAGATGAAGACAATGACACGTTATATGTTGTAGGGGACTGAGATGGCACTCGTGGACTAGACTAGCAGCCTACAGGAAGAGCGGTACAGATGTAAGTGGATTACACATTCCATGTAATCCACCACAAGAGGATTAGAGAACTGGAACCCAGAGGTGAACTCTATTTTGCTTCTTTTTACTTTTATTCCTACCCAACTTTTCTTTCAATAGTCATTAACAGAAAATCTATGAAAAAATGTCTTTGAAGGAGAGGAAACAGTAAGTGAAACATTAACTTCAGAGTCATAAAGTGTTCAATAAATGTTTACTGGATGAATAAAAATTAACAGTAATAATCTCTTCCCTCTATCCCTCTCAGAGACATAGTGTAAAGATTACCTAATTTCAGCACATTGCTTAAATCGCTTTGGAGAAAAGAGACCTATAATAATAAAAACATTTTTATTATTTAACTGGCACACCCGTGATCTCTTAATTCTTCTAGTTAGGACACTTGGAACACAGGTGTCACATTGTTTAAAATATATCAATGGTTACTGTATTTAGAAATAAATTAGATTTTCTTATTTCTGCTTTGAAACTTCCTTTCCTCATGAGTGTGTCAGACACAGAAATTTAATGCAATTAGGGATTGAGGACAGGGCATTTCCAAGTACAAAATGCCTTGGGCCTAACAGCATGAAAACATCCTTACTTTTCTTTCAAAAGCTACTAGTCAAGTCCACTAAAATATCTTCAGAAGAATGCATAAAATTATTTGTTTTTACATATTTCAAATGCACTGTTCATAAGAGCAAGATTAAGAAAATGTAAGAGAGTAGCTCCCAGTGATATAGATAAAAGAAAAAACCCAGATAATCTTTTTGGCTTGATCAAAAATTATTTACAGATACAAAGTTTCCCCACTCCATTTTCACAGAAAAATTGCATGGATTTTTTCTTTTCTGTTTTCCTTCTTTCTTACGTTACTAAAATTAAAACACTGGGAAACTTTTAGGAAAAAATAGAAAAATGTGGATTTAAAAAGATCTATATGAGAGAAGTCCATTATCTCATAATTCATAGGTAATATTTCTGTATATATGTACTTCCAGCTATACCCATAAGTTCATAATTTTCTAGATGGCATAGGAAACATTATAATATAAATCTTTCTGTGCCCATGAATTTGTTTCTACAAGTTTTAATGGCTGCATAGTATTTTATTAACTATCTATACACGACTTATTTAACCAATTTCCTATTGTAACAATGCGGTCATTGTCATACAACTGAATCACTGTGTGTGTTCTTAATTATTTAGCATCGCCTAATGTGAATTTCAAACATGAAAAGCATTTAAATCAATCGTTTGGTGACTTCATTTGTGAAGACAGTTTCATGTAGCTTTAAAAAAATTATTTTCGGGCTTCCCTGGTGGCGCAGTGGTTGGGAGTCCCCTTGCCGATGCAGGGGACGCGGGTTCGTGCCCCGGTCTGGGAGGATCCCACATGCCGCGGAGCGGCTGGGCCCGTGAGCCATGGCCGCTGGCGCTGGGCCTGCGCGTCCGGAGCCTATGCTCCGCGGCGGGAGAGGCCACAGCAGTGAGAGGCCTGCGTACGGCAAAAAAAAAAAAAGAAAAAAAAAAAAAAAGAAAAAAAATTATTTTCATTTTTCTCTAATAATATAATGGCAAAATATTTACACAGAGTTAGTGAAAGCCCTTGTGATCCCACCTTCAGTGGATAGCCACTCCTAAGAGGTTTTATTATGACAATTTTCAAACACAAGGCAAAGTTGAAAGAATTAAGATTCAGTGAATAGCTCTATACCCTCCACCTAGATTCTACCATTAGCAACTTACTAGGCTTGGGTCATCACACGTCTATCTATCTATCCATCCCTCTATCCATTCAGTCATAAATCCACCTAATTATTTATTTTTATTATGGCAATGCAGTTTTGATTTGGAGGAAGAAGAATAAGAACAAGGAAGGGGAGGAAGAAGGGGAGGATCAGAAGGCAAAAAGGAAAAGTACTTTTGAGGCCCTTGGGAGAGCGAGAGTCACAAATGCTGCTATTAAATGGAGCCACCACGGGGCAAGAAATGAGCACAAGCATTTTAGACTTTGCTCTGTTTGTGGATTTCTTAACAGTTCTTAGACAAAGAATTTTCATAAAACAAAGTCAAAAGAAATTATCTTTTGTTAAGAACAAGGAGATAAGAAAATAAAACCTATTTAATGGAATATCTAATAGTAAGTTCTGTACTGTACTTCTATTACATATTTAGAATGACCTAACTTTCTTAGGCCTGTTTCAAAAGCAAATGTTGATGAAGATCTGTTTTTCTTGCTAAGCCTGCCTCTTTGCATATGAAGAATCTGTGCTTAAATGAAGGTTGAAGGCAAAGAGGTACCTTTCAGGTTTGTGTTTAAATAGAGAGACTATTAAGGTGCCCATAATATTCACAGGTTGGGCTAAAAATACACTTGCATGATGCCTCAGTGCGTTATGGAAAAACTGCCTCTAATGAAGCATTCCTCCTCACCATTCTAGTTTTATAAGTGAGTAGGGTCTTAAACACATCGAACAAGGTAATAAAGTGTTATTTTGAGACACCATATTCATTTAAAAACCAAATCCTACTTTCTATTTATACCCAACATCCTTGTGCCTGACACTATTTACAAGCATAAAAATATTTACATATTTATTTATTTTTGGCTGCGTTGGGTCTTTGTTGTTGTGCGTGGACTTTCTCTAGTTGTGGTGAGCGGGGGCTACTCTTCGCGGTGCGCGGGCTTTTCATTGTTGTGGCTTCTCGTTTCAGAGCACGGGCTCTAGGCGCGGGCTTCAGTAGTTGTTGTACACAGGCTCAGTAGTTGTGGCTCGTGGGCTCTTGAGCGCAGGCTCAGCAGTTGTGGTGCACGGGCTTAGTTGCCCGGCGGCATGTGAGATCTTCCTGGACCAGGGATTGAACCTGTGTCCCCTGCATTGGCAGGTGGATTCTTAACCACTGTGCCACCAGGGAAGTCCCTATATTTTTAACTTGACTAAAAACGATGGTTCTTTAGGTGTCATCATGGAAAAACAAAACCCAAGAATCAAATGTTTTAATATAAATGATCTTATTTGTCCTGCAATGTAATCCTCCTACAGTGGAGTCTTCTCCTTGTCTAATTCAAGTTAGGAGGAACCTGATTAGACAACTTCAATGTTGTTTGCATTACCCAAAAAGAAAGTACAAGGAAAAGTAAAGGAGACAATTTTTAAACTAAGGAAGAGCCATATTAGGATATCCGCATCTTTGGTCAGTTCAAAGCATCAAATAAAGCAGAAAAAAAAAAAAGCCATGGATGGAAAATGTGTACATGTGCAGCCAGGACACCTGTTCAGTCTAGTAAATTGTGCTTAAGATCAGGCAGCTCTTAATTTACTCTTTCTTAGTCTGAAGCAACAAAGTACCTTGAATATTATAATATACTGGTAAAAGGAAAGTGGTTGGGTGCTTGGATACATATTAGACTTTATTTGCTGTTTTGTTTTCCAAGTATTTCTTTGAGATGTAGTATACCACCCACATTCTGTGAATTTTTAAAAAATATAATTAAATATGGAGACAAAGAAAAGGGCTAAAACTAATGGTTCAGAGATTTTTTTTTTTTTTTTTTTTTTTGCCGTACGCGGGCCTCTCACTGTTGTGGCCTCTCCCGTTGCGGAGCACAGGCTCCAGACGCGCAGGCTCAGCGGCCACGGCTCACGGGCCGAGCCGCTCCGCAGCATGTGGGATCTTCCTGGGCCGGGGCATGAACCTGTGTCCCCTGCATCGGCAGGCGGACTCTCAACCACTGCGCCACCAGGGAAGCCTGGTTCAGAGATTTTTAAAATATCTTTTTGTTTGAAAAGCTATAAAACCAAGAGAGCAAGAGTAAATTTCTTCAACAGTGATGGGTGCAGTACAGAGGTTGTAGAGAAGGTGTGAGACAACTGAATACACAAGGTGGCACCGACAGAACCTTTGGCAGGTGAGAAGGAAGGTGACAACCACAACTTTTAATGTTTTTAAGAGGCCTGATTAACAGCATTAAGACAAGCTGATGAATGGTCACTTATCATGTTTCATAGGGCAATGGACAGTGAAGGCCAAGTTCCACCTTCAGGGTAGCTATGGTTTTCATGCTTGGAACCGTCACTAAGCTCCTACTATATGCCCAGTACTTGTCCAGGTACCGAGGACACAACTCAAAGTGAATAAGACAGTCCCTGTCCTTCAGGAGCTAAGAAGGTATCTCAGAAGACGGTATGGGTGTTCATTATGTGCAAAGGTATGTGCACTGCAGATAAAGCACTAACTGAGACATCACAGAGGATTTTGCAGAGAAGTGTGGGGCATTTCAGCTGAGTCTTTAAGGAGGAACAGAAACTTGCCAGGTAGAATGGCAGGGAAAGCATGATATGATATGGCATACTTAGGGGGAAAATGCAATTAGCTCACTTGTGCTTGAAAATGAGGGTCAATGAGAAAGTGGTAGAGCATAAGATAGAACTGAAAATTTGGCAGGGACAGATGGGAAATGGCATTGCTTGTTATCTTGCCTCTCTGTGCTGTACAGAAAACATGGCCTTGCTTTAATACTTAATATGTATGCTTAGAGCTCCTTAGAGACAAGTTCTCTTTGAATAGACAGCTCTGTTATTTTTACATTATTCCATACGAAAGATGCTCTTTTATATTGCTAGCCTGCATCATTTTTATTCTGGATAGAGTATATCCCAAAATTAGATAGAATTATTCATAAAATTATGTGGAGCATTCAACCTCAACTGATGCTAATGTCATTAAATGATTTAATTAAGAAAATGGAATTGAATAAATTGAGCTCATTGAATCATTTTGAGCTCTGCTGTTCTAGACGAGAAAGCCTTTGGTCTCCTTATTGGATTGTCCTTCCCACTCTCCTTCCCAGGCTCCTCTCCCCATGGCAGTCCCTGAAATGCTGTGCTCACCAGGTTCTGTCTCTGTGCCATAGCTCATCACTGAGTGTGATTTTCTTGAGTATATTACTAAAGTCCCTTCCAAAACTGCCTAGGAAAATACCTGTCCTTGCTTAAAATACCTTTAAAGGCTTAAAGGTATTTAAACCTTTATGCCTTATGAAAAAAGTCCTGACTTCTTGGCAAAGGCCTTTAATGATCTGTGCCCTGTTAATTTGCCGACCTTACCTTCTGCTACTTTCATAATATATCCCCTATGTTCCAGCCTCTCTGAACAATGGATATAGTTCCTTGAATTTATCATGGCTGGTGAGTCAAGTTGCTTTATAAATTTGTTCTCTTCGCTTGAAACCTATTCCTCACTCCTGGCTACACTGACATGTATTCCTTTTGTAATAAGTTTTTTTTTTTTTTAAAGACAAAAGAGAAAAAAGTTACTTTTTCAAACTATTTATTATATTTCCTGTTATTATTAACTACTGAAGAAGTTTTCTTATTATAAAATGATTTACCTAGGCATTATTCATTATACCAACTACCCAAAAAGGACCGTTAGCTGAAATTGCTTCTGTGTGCATGAAATAGATACAGATGATTTTTCCTGGAACTACATAAGCTTGGGCCCAATTAAATGGATAGAATATTAGGAGACTGACAGGCATATAACAAGTGCTAAATAAAAGTTTAATGAATGAATTTTCTCTGTAATTATGACTTAGCATTTCAAGGCAGTAAGTTAACTTTTGCACATATTAAGTATGAAAACAAATTCAACTGTATTTGAAAATATACTGTATTGAAATAGAAAAGGAAGTCAACTATGAAACAATTTTAAAACTGGGGATGGAAAAGCTTCCAAAAACTTTAATGAGGGAATAAGAAAGCTGCCCTTTAAAGCTATACCCAAAACTAGAACAGCGTAAATAAAATTCCTAAAGAAACTCCTGAGAAGCATGAAACTAAGCGGCAACATGAAGTTTACATTTTAGGTTAGGGCAACCTCGTTTTAAATTTCGGAAATGACTTGTTGGAAATACTGAAAATTTAGAATAGTTGGAATTTACATTTTTTAAAGCCAGTTGCAGGCTAGCATCACTAATCCTCTTAGCCATACTGACCCCAGAGTGACAATACTCTTGCAACAGTGGATACCTTTTCCCTCTCTCCCCCATCCCCAGCCCATTCACACATCCTACAGTGCAGTCTATGAAATCAGTAATACTGTAACAGTGTGATGGCATTTTCACTCTGATAGTTTTGTTATAGATATTATGAGTTGTCAATAATTATCAATTAGAAATTCAAAATTCAAAAGAAGCCAATTTATTCCTCTCTAAATTGAGGAATACTGACCTCCTCATAAAATATCTTTATCAATCAATCATTCAACCAACTAACTTGACCTACACAGCACTGTTCTAGACAATGTTAGGGTCACAAAGATGTCTATCGCTTGATTTCTGTCCTTAATGAACTTACACCTAATTTAAAATAGTACAAAAACATTATATATGACCTTAGAAGCTGTATTTTACTAACCACATTGTACAGTATTTTTTTTTTTTTTGCGGTACGCGAGCCTCTCACTGTTGTGGCCTCTCCCATTGCGGAGCACAGGCTCCGGACGCGCAGGCTCCGCGGCCGCTGCCACGGCTCACGGGCCCAGCGCTCCGCGTCTCACGGGGCCCAGCGCTCCGCGGCATATGGGATCTTCCTGGACCGGAGCACGAACCCGCGTCCCCTGCATCGGCAGGCGGACTCCCAACCACTGCGCCACCAGGGAAGCCCTGTACAGTATTTTTAATGACATTTTAACAGCCCTAACTTACAAGAATCCATACTTCTTTCCTTAAAGCTTCTAAAATGATTGATAATTGTTTATATAATGCTTTGCAATTTATTAAGCACTTGCACATTTGATACATCATCTAACCTCAATATTGTCAGGTTGCTACGTGGATAACCTGTTCCTTGCTTTACAAATGAGGACACATCACTGAAGAGGTTGCTCAAATTTAGCATTTGTTTAAAGACACAGCTGGTAGGCAGTGAACATGGGACTCTAACCAAGGATTTCTAACTTTAGGTTCAGTCTTCTTTGCAATATGGTCTGCCATTTCTTAAGCAGATGACTTTGTGATTTCAGAATTTCAGGGCTGGTCCTTTTTTTCTTTTACCTGTTCAAGGAAATGAGGTACTTTCTAGCAGGGAAATGAGGGATATCCCTAGCAATTATATCTTAGGGAAAAAAAGTGAATTCTTCAGAATCAGTCATAAAATGCATTTTATTTCAGTTTTCCTCTAAATAAAATTTCCAAAAGCAGGCTTACCAGTAAAAAGGCTCAATTTAAGTTCTGAACTTCAATATTTTGGAATATATCACTAAGGCATTATCTGCAGGTCTCATAAGTCACTCTGTTTAATGAATTGAACTTCGAGTGTCACCCTTTCCAGAAAAAGACCATTTCCTCACCTTGGAACTGTAGCAACCTTTTAAATTTTATAGAAAAGTGATATGGGGAGGTTGAGCAATCAATTTGTTGCAAAATCGGATTATCCAGGAGGAAAAACTGAAAATAGATTGGGATGATCTTTCTCGTTATAGTACTGCAGATGCTGACAAATATAGCATGCACCTTCACCCTTCCATATCTAATTCCAGGGCATCTTTTAAAAAAACAATAACTACAAGTACTTAGGCAAGATGCACAGTTGAGGAACAATAGTTGAAGAAAGTATAGCCACATTATTTGCCAAATCAAAACTTCTGTTTTGTTTATAAAAGAGCTTAGATACACAGAATAGTGGAAAATTTAAAACTTGTTATTCCTGCTATTTTTTTTCTCTAAGATGAATAAAACATTTTGACTTCAGAATACCAGACACCAGAGTTAATTGAACACATATATTTTCATTTCATTCAAATGCTATTTATACCACACAAAGTAATTGTTTCTTTGCCCTGGAATTTAGTTAAAAAAACATTTCACAATATCTTCCAACTTGCCCACAAGACCAAATTGAAATGCTTTAGAACAAAAAAAGTTAACTCTAGAAAATAGGTATTTATTTCTTCTCCCTCTTTTTTTTGGAGGCTTAAGTTAACAACAGTAAGGTATTTTAATAGTTTCATTAACTTTTGAGATCATTCAAGTAATCCTCAATTTGAGTTCTAATTTGATGTGTTTCACTGTATTTCGGTTAAATGATAGTAGCCTGCAATGGTGAGTGTTAACTTTCCTGGAGTCTAGTGATTTTCTAAAAATCACTTCTCTTATATACATAGTATTCTAATTTCTACTATGATATGACCCATAGGTTTTCTTGTTTGATTTTTTCATATATTTTATTTTGATTAAAAAAATGAAAATATCTAAGGTGACATGGCTCCATATTCTTTTATAATATTAATACTATATTAATATACAGTATTCCCATCAAGAGATGGCATCTGTGTCTGTTCCCTTTAATTGAGCTCTATGACCACTTGACCAGTGTAATATAGAAGAAAGACTGTGCCCATGTCTGGTAGCTTCCATGTCCTATCTTTTGAGACACTTGCTCTTGGACAGTACCATGCTTTAGGAAGCCAAGCCTCCCCAGCTGATGCTGTATGAACAAACAAGCTTTCCCACCAAGTCTTACCTAAGTTGAAGATTTGTGAATAAAATAGATAATTGTTATTTAAATGCACTAAGGTTTGTGGTGCATTTATGCAGCTATAGATCATCTGAACAACATCTTAAACGGCTTGTAAGGATTATCATCACTGAATAGTATTTATTAAGTCATCTACCTATACATGGAATGGTGCTGGATACTATGACAATAGCCAAAATAGAAAATAGTTATTATACCTAACAGTTAACAGATCAAGGCAGTAGTATTCATTGCAAGTTACAGAGGGACTCCTCTACAAACCTGAAAGGCAGTCTTGAATTCCAGCCCTACTATTCCTTTTCTCTTTCTAATGGTCCTAAACCTCATGAGCCTAACTGTAAAGACTGTTGGGATCTCAGCAGCAAGGGATGGTTGAAAGAAAAGGATTATGGTAACTAACCCAGGCACAGGCATGGGTAGGGATGGGGACCGTGACCCAAATAGGTGTTGCACATGTGGGTGGCAGGACTTATACTAAATCATAAGAGATGACAGATCTAAAAGAACAAGGCTGCACTGAAACTGCACCATTTGGGAGGCTGGAGTTTACTGATATACGGACACACTGATTCAGGGCCTGGGTAGAGCAGGGTAAGACAGGTACTGACCTTTTTTTTCCTAAACTGGAATTTTGTATCTTCCTCCCATTCTCTGGTTCTTTCATTATAACCTCTACAGAGTAGTTTATTAATTTAGCAAAAGTTTTTAAGCACTCATTATATGTCTAGCCCTGATCAAGGAGCTAGGACACCATGGTGAACAAGGGAGATTCTTATATGTCAGAGAAGGGAGTTTGACATCAAACAATTAAATCAAGTGATAAATGATATGCAGAAAATTAAAATAGAATGATGTGGTTGAAATTGACTTGGTGAATATTTTAGATTAGGTGGTCAGGAAAAGCCTTACTGAGCAAGCAACAAAACTGAGATCTGAATGACAAGAATCCAGTCACGGGAAACAGGAGGAAAGACACTCCATATAAAGAGAACTGCTGATGTAGTCATCAGGTGGAGAGGAGCTAAAGAATGTTTGAGGAAGATAATTATAATTTTATATATATATTTATCCTTATCATTAATATATAAATAAAGTCACTGAATGGATATTCTTATTTGCTGGTATTAGCACAACTGAAGGATTATTATGTGCTAAGCATGTTTCATTTATTGTTTCAATTTTTTGTCATGACGTTGGTACTGTTACTTCATTGTCAGATGAATAAATTTGAAAAAAAAAAAAAAAAGGTAACTTGTCTTGGTCACATAGTTACTCCATGCTAAAGCCAGGGTTTGAATCTCGCCAGTCTCAGTCCAGGGCCTGTGCTCCTATCCACCACCCCAGCAATCACAAATCTGTATTAGTAAAATTTTTTTGAATAGGACACAAATATATATGGGACTACCAATTTGTCTGTTAAATATTTGTCTGTTAAAGTTTACTGTCTTTTTTAGAAAAAACAAATAGAACTTTTCTCTATTTTAGTATACACTATGCTGTTTCCTCTGTGTGGTATAGATATGTGTTTCATCTGTATTTCGACAGCAGAGAAATTTTCATCATTATCAAATATCATTCTTTTGTATTTTGGTAATATACTTAATTCTAATCCCAAAATCAGCATGAAAGGCATGCTAAAGTCAACTTTTCAGGGAACTGTCATGCAATGAGAGTGCTGGAGTTGAATCATATGTGCATAAATGGCTTTGACATAGTAAAAAAAAGTAGTTCAGGACTTATCTGGGTGGTTACTGTATATTCAGGGCAAGTGCTCCTTTTGGTCACAACCAAAGTTCAATAAATATGAATACTTCCATATCTTCATTGCTTAGACTTTTAAGTGCAAAAGTAATGGTCAATAGCAAATTAAAAACTACAGTGTGTGAGTATGCACAAATGTACATAACAAAACCAACCAACCAACCAACCAACCAAATGGCCAAAATAATCACAGCATTCTTGGCATTTACTTGGTAAAGGAATGCTTCCCAGATTCACATGATCATTAAAAATAATTTTCAGAAACCCAGAACAGAAGAACCTGGAAGTAAATTTGAAGTAACAGGATGGGTAGACCTTCCTTATTAGAAACAAGTTTTTTTTTCTCTCCCTCCTCTAGTGGTTTGAAATACCATATCTATAGCAAAGACACCCAAATCTGTAATTCAGCTAACACTGCTCTCTGGAACGCTACATGGGATCTAGATCAGGTTTTCCAATTGTATCTTTAATATGTCTGTTTATGCCAGTCAGGGACCTCAAACCAAACATGTCCAAAACCCAAACTCACTTATCTTCCATTATGAAAACTGTTTCTTTTCTGGAATTCTCTCTGTTAATGGTACCACCATCTATTCACCATCCTCTATTCATCATCCTCCGCCCAAGGCCATATCCTCAGTTCACAGTCTTTTTATTTCTCACTTTTACTACTGCAACTGTCTTCTAATTAAACACTCTGTCCTATATTCTCACCTTTTCGTACCCATTTTTTAAAAAATGCAAATGTGTTCATGCTACTCCCCTTCCTGCAAGTCTTCAATGGCCCCTGGCTGACAGATCAGATTTTAAACACTGAGACGTCATTGTCTGACCCAGCTTACTTCCTGCCGCCTCTTTACTCCTTCCCTTTCACCACTCTTTGGTCAGATAGAACCACCAGGTATTCTCCAAATGCACCAGGCTCTGTCACTTTTCTGAGGTTTTAAACATATTATTTGCTTTGTTATGTATACCACTGTCCCAGAAATTACAAACTGTTTTTGGAGCACTAGCCCCTTAGGATATTAAGAGATATTGGGAGGGAAACAAAGTGGCTTCCATCAGGTAGCCTTAGCAAATTCATATATTATCTAATTTTTTAGAGAATCACAATGCCCATTAGCAGAGTAAAGACTCTAAAGAGTCTCATGGTAGAAATACAGTGTTTCCCAAAATTATCTGACAACTGACTGCTTTGACTATCTAATTCTCCTTAGGGACTATTTTAGGAACCCACTTTAGAAAACATTGCTTTACCCTACCTCTTTGCTTAAAAATGCCTACTCATCCTTCAAATTCACTTCCAATGAATGCAGTGAGACAACAGAGACACAGACCAGATTCTTCAGACTACACAACCTCCTACCTCAGGACAAGAGTATTTCTCAGGGACCTCCAGAAATTACTTAATATACAAAACCCAGTCACATGCTAGTTAGGCTCAAGTCAATGAGTCAGCAACAAAAAGCAACAAAAGGCACCAAAACGTTTTTCTTGAAAGTGAGTTATGAAAGCTGTGTTTAGAAGCTCAAAGACATTAGCTATCATAATATTTCTTCTTGAATATTAACTTAGAAAAGAAAATGACATGACATATTAATGTAAACTTTTGAAATATTCTGAGAACAGAGTCATAAGTAGTGTTCACCACAGTTAAAATAGATGCTCTGTTTAGTTACATACAGAAACAGCTAATTGCTTATGAGAATTCTTGAGGAAAATGCTTCAAACTAAACATTTCTAGATACCCAATGAAATATATAATATTAACATCTAAATATCCTCCCTAATGAACAGCCCTAAAATCTATCATCTGATGTTTGTGATACCGACATGGTAGCATAAGGGCATTTATGAATAACACCTACATATCTCCATACCCACAAAACAGGTGAGGAAATTTCCTCACTCTTTAAAACAGGGAAACATATCTTGGTTACTTTCAAGCCTGTTAAAGTCAGATTTGAAGTCACATACATCTCCTCCCATTATTTAGATCCCACATATATGATACACAGAGACACCAAACATATAGAAAAAAAAACACCTGGAAATGGTAGTCAAAAAGTTCCACCAATTTCTACTAGTTTACTCAAATCTTATAAACATGTAATTAGCTTTTACTTTCAAGTTAATAAAAGAAGCAAGAACTCCTCTCTTCATAAGCTGGTAGAAAACAGGTAGACTTCCTAGAGAATAGGACATTAAAATAAACACTTGTACTGATGGGCTTTAAAATCCATTATGTGGATGATTCAGCAAAAGACTTTGTACTTTCATTTATAGTAAAAGAAACACTAGGTTAACATATGAGAATTTTAGTTGCCTTTTAAGGAATCATATCCAAACACTGAGGAGAAACATATTGGGATTAGGAATAAGAAGCAGCAAAACTATAAATAACACATTAATTTATACAACCCACACAAAAGAATAATATTTTTGGTAAAGTATACTTTGAAACACTGTAAACAACATTTCAAGAGGAAAAGGAGAGCAGTTATAAAACTAAAACTTTCACTAGAAGTGGGAAAAAAATATTTTCTTTCTATCATTAACAGATAAGAGGAATTTCAACAGCCAATTAATAAATATTAGGTGCTAAGCACTGCTCTCAGGGTTGGGGATATAGCAGTCCCTGCTGCCACAGAACACATATTCCAGTGAAGGTAGACAGATGATATACACAAAACAAACATATAGTACATCAGGGGCTAGGAAGAAAAATAGAGAAAGGGGGCAAAGAGTGAGGGAGAGGAGACTTATTTTAGATAGGATGATCTGAAAGGGACTCTCTGATAAGATGACATTTGAGATCTGAATGAAGTGGTTGAGTCAGGCATATGGATTGTCTGGGGGAAGAGTTTTCCAGGCAAAGGGGATAACAAATAGAGTTAGTAAATAGGAGACTGGCAGAAGAAAAGATCAAAGAAATAGCCAGGGGCGAGAGTATGCAGGGCTCTATAATCTATGTAAGAACTTTGGATTTTATTTTGAGTTAGGTGGATTTTGTGACATTATTTGACTTTTTAGAAAAAATTTCTATAGGCAAGCAAGGGTAGAAGCAGGGAGTCTGATTAGGACACTACTGTAGTAGTCAAGGTCAGACACGATAGTTGCTCAGACTAGGGATAGGGCAATGGAAGTGGTGAGCAGCGACTAGATTTGGTGTATATTTTAAAAACAGAGTGGACAGAATTTGCTAATGAATTAGATGTAGAGGGTAAAAGAAAGAGGAGTCAAGCATGACTCCAGAATTTTGGGCCCGAGCAACTAGAAGAACCAAAGTGTCACATGTTGAATTGCAGTAGAGGTAGAGGTATGAAGTCTAAATCCTGACATTTTTGCATGTTTAGAGTTTAGAGTCTGAAGAAGAACCAGTAAAGGAGACTGATACGGAGTCATTCTATGGTTTCTCAGAGGTCAACTGAAGAAAGTATATCAAGGAGAAGGGAATTATTAATTTTGTCAATCGTAGTTGATAAACCAAGGAAAATAAGGACTGAGACTTGTCCATTGGATGCACTAAATGGAAGTCATTGGTGACCTTGACAACAGCAGTTTTGTAGGAGTGGTAAGGCAGAAGCCTGATTATCATGAGTTCACGAGAGAAGGACAACTAATAAACATACAAGGCCTAAAAGAAATAGAAAATCACCATGTTACAATAGCTATAGTAATAATTGATTTGAGTAAGAATCATCAATGGATGCTAAAACCATTGGTGAAAGACTACTGGGGAATAAGACAGTCTCAAAGTAGCTTCCCAGAGATTACCTATTATTATTACAAAGGAAAACGAGTATCTCTGCAATGGAGAAATGTGAGAGACACCACCTTAATCTAGTGATAAAGTTATCATGAATAATGAGTAAAACTGATACCATGTTCTCCCTGCTATGGTGCACTCAGAGGGGTACAACATCCACTCTGTAGCATGCTTGCCAAAAATGTTTAGGAGTCACTTTACTGCAGACCTGCCAACAGTTTAGCCACCATCTAATAAAGGAAACAGATAAACCCAAATTGAGAATATTCGGTAAAACACTTGGCTGAGATTCTTAAAAAAAAAAAAAGAGGCAATGTCATAAAAGACAAAAATTGGGGATAGAAAGAGATATTCCATGCAAAGGAAAATCAAAAGAAAGCTGGAGTAGCTATACTCATATCAGATAAAACAGACTTTAAAATAAAGAATGTTACAAGAGACAATGAAGGACACTACATAATCATCAAGGGATCAATCCAAGAAGAAGATATAACAATTATAAATATATATGCACTGAACATAGGAGTACCTCAATACATAAGGCAAATGCTAATAGCTATAAAAGAGGAAATCAACAGTAATACAATAATAGTGGGGGACTTTAACACCTCACTTACACCAATGGACAGATCATCCAAACAGAAAACTAATAAGGAGACACAAGCTTTAAATGACACAACAGACCAGATAGATTTAATTGATATTTATAGGACATTCCATCCAAAACCAGCAGATTACACTTTCTTCTCAAGTGCACACGTAACATTCTCCATGACAGACCACATCTTGGGTCACAAATCAAGCCTCAGTAAATTTAAGAAAACTGAAATCATATCAAGCATCTTTTCTGACCACAACGCTATGAGATTAGAAATCAATTACAGGGGAAAAAAACATGAAAAAACACAAACACCTGGAGGCTAAACAATATGTTACTAAATAACCAAGAGATCACTGAAGAAATCAGAGGAAATCAAAAAATACCTAGAGACAAATGACAATGAAAACATGATGATCTAAAACCTATGGGATGCAGCAAAAGCGGTTCTAAGAGGGAAGTTTACAACAATACAATCCTACCTCAAGAAACAAGAAAAATCTCAAATAAACAAACTAAACTTACACCTAAAGGAACTAGAGAAAGAAGAACAAGCAAAACCCAAAGTTAGTAGAAGGAAAGAAATCATAAAGATCAGAGCAGAAATAAATGAAATAGAAACAAAGAAAACAAGAGCAAAGATCAATAAAACTAAAAGCTGGTTCTTTGAGAAGATAAACAAAATTGATAAACCTTTAGCCAGACTCATCAAGAAAAAGAGAGAGAGGATTCAAATCAATAAAATTAGAAATGAAAAAGGAGAAATTACAATGGACACCGCAGAAATACAAAGCATCCTAAGAGACTACTACAAGCAACTCTATGCCAATAAAATGGACAACCCGGAAAAAGTGGATAAATTCTTATAAAGGTATAACCTTCCAAGACTGAACCAGGAAGATACAGAAAAGATGAATAGACCAATCACAAGTAATGAAATTGAAACTGTGATTAAAAATCTTCCAACAAACAAAAGTCCAGGACCAGATGGCTTCACAGGTGAATTCTATCAAACATTAAGAGAAGAGCCCCATCCTTTTAAACTCTTCCAAAAAACTGCAGAGGAAGGAACACTCCCAAACTCATTCTAAGAGGCCACCATCACCCTGATACCAAAGCCAGACAAAGATACTACAAAAAAAGAAAATTACAGTCCAATACCACTGATGAATATAGATGCAAAAAACCTCAGCAAAATACTAGCAAACAGAATCCAACAACACATTAAAAGGATCATATACCATGATCAAGTGGGATTTATCCCAGAGATGCAAGGATTCTTCAATATATGCAAATCAATCAATGTGATATACCATATTAACAAATTGAAGAATAAATACCATATGATCACCTCAATAGATGTAGAAAAAGCTTTTGACAAAAGTTAACACCCATTTATGATAAAAACTCTCCAGAAAGTGGGCATAGAGGGAACCTACCTTAACATAATAAAGGCCATATATGACAAACCCACAGCAAACATCATTCTCAATGGTGAAAAATTGAAAGCATTTCCTTTAAGATCAGGAACAAGACAAGGATGTCCACCCTTGCCACTATTATTCAACATAGTTTTGGAAGTCCTAGCCACAGCAACCAGAGAAAAAAAAGAAATAAAAGGAATACAAATTGGAAAAGAAGAAGTAAAACTGTCACTGTTAGCAGATGACATGATACTATACATAGAGAATCTTAAAGATGCCACCAGAAAACTACTAGAGCTAATCAATGAATGTGGTAAAGTTGCAGGATACAAAATTAATGCACAGAGATCTCTTGTGTTCCTATACACTAACAACAAAAGATCAGAAAGAGAGATTAAGGAAACAATCCCATTCACCATTGAAACAAAAAGAATAAAATATCTAGGAATAAACCTACCTAAGGAGGTAGAAGACCTGCACTCAGAAAACTATAAGACACTGATGAAAGAAATCAAAGATGACACAAACATATGGAAAGATATACCATGTTCTTGGATTGGAAAAGTCAATATTGTGAAAATGACTATACTACCTAACGCAATCTACAGATTCAATGCAATTCCTATCTAATTACCAATGGCATTTTTTATAGAACTAGAACAAAAAATCTTTAAATTTATATGGAGACACAAAAGACCACGAATAGCCAAAGAAATCTTGAGGGAAGAAAATGGAGCTGGAGGAATCAGACTCCCTGACTTCAGACTATAATACAAAGCTACAGTAATCAAGACAATATGGTACTGGCACAAAAACAGAAATATAGATCAATGGAACAGGATAGAAAGCCCAGAGTTAAACCCATGCACCTACGGTCAACTAATCTATGACAAAGGAGGTAAGGATATGGAGAAAAGACAGTCTCTTCAATAAGTGGTGCTGGGAAAACTGGACAGCCACATGTAAAAGAATGAAATTAGAACACTCCCTGACACCATACACAAAAATAAACTCAAAATGGATTAAAGACCTAAATGTAAGACTGGACACTACAAAACTCTTAGAGGAAAACATAGGAAGAACACTCTCTGACATAAATCACAGCAAGATCTTTCTTGATCCACTTCCTAGAGTAATGGAAATAAAACCAAAGATAAACAAACGGGACCTAATGAAACTTAAAAGCTTTTGCACAGCAAAGAGAACTAAGAACAAGATGAAAAGACAACCCTCAGGATGGGAGAAAATATTTGCAAACGAATGAAGGGACAAAGGATTGATCTCCAAAATATATAAACAGCTCATACAGCTCAATATTAAAAAAAACAAATAACCCAATTAGAAAATGGGCAGAAGCTCTAAATAGACATTTCTCCAAAGAAAACATGCAGATGGCCAAGACACATATGAAAAGCTGTTCAACATCACTAATTATTAGAGAAATGCAAATCAAAACTACAATGAAGTATCACCTCACAGCAAAAAATCCAGAAACAATAAATGCTAGAAAGGGTGTGGTGAAAAGGGAACTCTCCTGCACTGTTGGTGGGAATGTAAATTGATATAGTCACTATGGAGAACAGTATGGAGGTTCCTTAAAAAACTAAAAATGGAATTACCATATGACCCAGCATTCCCACTATTGGGCATACACCCAGAGAAAACCATAATTCAAAAAGACACATGCACACCAATGTTCACTGCAGTGCTATTTACAATAGCCAAGTCATGGAAGCAACCTAAATGCCCATCGACAGACCAATAGATAAAGAAGATGTATTATATATATACAATGGAATATTACTCCACCATAAAAAGGAATGAAATTGGGTCATTTGCAGAGACGTGCATGGACCTAGAGACTGTCATACAGAGTGAAGTAAGTCAGAAAGAGGAAAACAAATACTGTATATTAATGCATATATGTGGAATCTAGAAAAATGGTACAGATGCACCAGTTTGCAAGGCAGAAATAGAGACATAGATGTAGAGAACAAATGTATGGACACCAACTGGGGGAAGCAGGGGTGGTGGTGGTGGTGGTGGGATGAATTGGGAGATGGGGATTGACATACATACACTAATATGTATGAAGTAGATAACTAAGAAGAACCTGCTGTATAAAAAAATAAAATAAAATAAAATTCAAAAAAACCCCCCAAAATTATAAAGATCAGCGTTCTAGATTAAAGGAGACTAAAGATATATCACAACTAAAAGCAATGCACAATCCTTGATTGGATATTCGGTATTAAAAGAGAGAGCAAAAGTGTTATTGAACAATTGGGGAAATTTAAATATGGTTAGTAAATTTGATAATATTGTTGTCTAATGTTAAATTTCCTGTAAGTATTGGATTATGGTTATCTAGGAGAATGCCCTTGTTCTTAAGAGATACTTTTATTCTGTGAATTAAGAGAGAAGGGGAGGAAGTATAGGAATTTGAAGAGAGAAGATATATGAAAAAGTTATACATACTGAGTAGACTGAGAAATTCTTAGATAAGGATTATTAGTCCTAAGGACCCAAAGATCTATATAATTGTAAAAATGGAAGAAACCCTAGAACGCATCATCTAATCCTGTCATTTTGTAGGCAAAGAAATGGAGACTTGGATATCCTTTTATAATTGATAGGTTGAGAGCAGGAAAAACAGAATATGTAGAGATAATGAACATGGTTAACTGGCCAAATATAACAATAGTACTAAGAATATAAACCATTTATTGGAATCCCCTTACATGACACTACCATGATAAGTACTTTGTATACGTTATCTCCCATATCGAAAACTACTTATATAAAAACGTATAAAAAGTATACATTTTAACTTCCATTTTCCATATGAATAAAAGAGGTTCAAAAAGTTTAGATACCATCCGCAAAGTCATATAGTTATTTTCATCAGTTGGTGGAATTTACATTTTTACTGCAGTTATCACAGTCTTATTTTAAGGAATTCTCAATGAGACTTCAAACTCTTATATCTTATCCAGCTCTATACTGATTTCATACTTCCTTGTACCAAGTAGATTTTCAAATATGCTTATTGAATCAAACACTTTAGTAACCTGAAGGCTATTAAGAAATCTAAGACTATTCAGGGCATAGTGCTGATCATCAGATACCTAGGAGAAAAGGAGAGGTGAATGAAGAAGAAACAGCAGCAGAAACCGAAGAAGTGAATATCATGCAAAATCAACCTAAGTTTCTCCACTGATTAAACACACAGATGAAGCAAACTGGACTCAATGTTGCTTGATATTAAAACATTTCTAACAGATGCAACGAAAAAATTTCTAACAAAACAATGTTTCATACATATATGAACAATTAAGGCTTACCTACTGAGAGGCAAGCTAGAGTAGGCAGAAGGAAGGGGTATGAATTAACTGGTAATTTATAAACTCTCACATAACAAGGGGGAGCTTAAAGAGTGAAACTCATTGCTTCACTTTACTGCAGTGCCAGCCTTTTAATCCCTTCCTGACCTATTTTTATTCAGCACTGAAAAGGGTACATTGTTTGATTTGGGTATAGCTTTTAAGGAGATTAGTTTCTAGGAGTAAAGCATTTTGCATATAAAGAGAGACCCTCATACAAGGCATCTGAGTGTACTCTGTTCCCAAATCACCTGTTAAAAAGAAATAAAAAACAAAGTAGAGTCCAATATTCACTCTCTCCCAAAATTACAGATGAAATTAAAATTATTGTGTATGAAAAAATATTTCTCCAAGAAATATTTGAAAACCTTTCAAAATATATATGTGCCTTCTACAGTTTTAACCGGAAGGAAGCTGAATCCTTTTATTCATAAGCAAGAAATGAAAATTAATAGGCTTTTCTTCTTAATCATGGATGTCAATCTGCATTAGATTATTAATTACGGATTATAATGCAATTAAAATACAAACACAAACACAATGGGGAAATACATAAAGCTTCCTAAATCTTCACATAATTTAATTTTCCTTAGAGACTTCTGGCTCGATCTTAACCCTTCAGAAAAATGTGTCCATGTATCCAAATGAGTACAGATTATTTTTTTCTCAGCCCTAATAGTTCTAATACCTCTTTTATAACAATTGTTTTATAATATTCTCTTTAACTATTATGAAGTAAAATGCAAAGATAATATAGCTTACCTACCTATATAATCTAAATAAAAATAATCACTTAGCTATAATAACAAAGAAGTAAAATATTTTATAGAAGGATAGTACTGTAATATGCCTAGTCATTACTAGAGGACCAAAATGTCCGCTCAAATTTCTAAAACACTCTCAGGGCTTAACAATAAATATCACAACATGTAAATTCTCTGAATTAGGTGACCTTTTCTCTAGAATTTAAGGCAGTGTTTTGTTACTGGAATTTTGCTCTTTATTCACCCAAAGCACCATAAATTTTAGAAAACAGGTTTTCACAGAGCATGTCATAATTTAGGGGATTTGACTTTTTTTTGAAAAATTCCCCGCTATAAAAACCATCTTATGTACATTAGTACCCAACATTCCAGTATAAAGGAATTTCTTTAGGTAAGTAAACTAATAAATTTTGGTTTTGAAATGAGCTCCCTGATATAGCCATCTGGTTATTTTTATGTTTCCTTTTAATAATGATAATGAATCACATATCTTATATCTTTAGAAGTATTTCTCATAACTAAAATTTTCTAGATAACTAAAACATAACTTTCTTAAGAAGTAAAATTTTTTGTTATTAAATATTTCATACATACAACTGTATTTTATATATGTATATTATAAATACTACTACTGGTAATAAAATGAATACTGGCATATCCAATACCTAACCTAAGAAATAGAACATTACTATTTCTCTTGAAATCCTATGTATATTTCACTACCCAAATGTACCTCTCTCACCTTTCCCTGCCCTAAGGCAATCAGTATCCTGAATTTTGTGCTTGCCATTGTATTTGCTTTCTTTTTAGTTTTGTCACATAGATGTATAACCCTAATACTATATTATTTAGTTTTGAATACTTCTAAATTGTAGGTAAATGGAATTATATTTTATAAATTATTTTTGCAAATTGCATTTTTCACTGTTTTCTAAGGTTCATCCATGTATACATATGAAGCTATACTTTGTTTTCACTATGCTAAGTATTTCACTGTAGAGCTGTAATATAGTTTATCTATTTTCCTGTTGCTAGTCATTTGGAATGCTTCATTTTTTTTGCAGTTACAAACAACTGAAAACACCTTCTACAACTTTGGAATTTCTTAAGTTGGCTGCATATTTGTTAGCCCTCTTTTAAAAACTTGAATATAATTAAAATTTTCCTTACTGAGTCCAAGACATACTTATGACTACCAATTATATACGACCCAGCATTATAATAATGCCCTCAGAGGTTATAGAGATGTATATTCTATACATATGTATATTTTTACTAGAATTAGTAAATTTTGTCTGCTTTTTATAGTTCTTCTCTCTTACTCTCCAGCTATTGGAAAGAAACTTCTTGCTGATACAATGTTTATTCTAACATTCTCTATTTTCAATTTCCTCCCTGTAGACCTGGAGCCTAGCCAATGAAATCTGAGTACAGTGCCAACAAGAAGAAAAAATAGATTATGAGTGAAAGACCAAATGGGAGCTTTTCTAGAGTGAATGTGATAAAATGGTATTATGGAAGGAACAAAGGTTTTGGTATTTCAAGTCTGGCTCAGGCATTTATTAGCTGTCTGACCTTGTCAAGTTACCAGATCTTTCTGAGAGTATTTGCTTTCTCATCTGTAAAATGTGTGTAACAATCCTATCTGATAGGATTATTGTGAGAAATAAATCATACCATAGCATGGTCCCAGCTAAGCCACTGGCCTTCAGTAAATGTAGGTTGCTTTTCCTTCATATCTACTTTACATTAGAGTGTGGTATTTGCCCAACTATTGTACTTCAAGAGACCAGTGACTTTTTGGCTTAAACCCAGCTCAGAGATGTGTTCTACCCAGTTCCAGACATATGACATCCATGGAAGTGGGGTATTATTATAGCTTTAAAAATCACAGCAAGAACCTCATAAATGTTAAGAAGCAGAACTGCTACTGCAGAAAAACTGGTTTATGACTTCAAACCTTCTCAAATGCAAAACAGATAGGCAAAGAAAAAAAGTTAAAGAAAAGAAAGAACTGAGGAATGTGGTGAAGAGACGATGAAAAGTCAATTTGTGGATAACCAGTGCTCCTGACAAGAAGACCAGAATAAATGGAATGAAAATTTTATTTGAAGAAATATTGTCTTGAGGGAAATAAATCTTCCTAGACAGATTATGAATTATACTTGAAAGAACTCACCTGCTACTGCGAAGTTAATAAAAGACTATTGCTTTTCCTAAGAAAAAAAAAATTGAACTTAAGACAGAATTTGATCAGATGAAAAACTTTAAGTATTATGGCATGAAGGCAGGATAACTGTTTATCTACATATATACAAAAGACAGGTTGGCTTCAGATTTCTCTACAGGATTACATGAAACGTAAGAAAGCAATATTTAAAGAGTTTTGGAAGAAGACAGTTGTGGCTTAAGAATTCTTTACACAGCAACATTTACCTATGAAGGCAATAGAGCCATCTTCTCTGATACACAAGTGTTTAGAGAGTCTACTACTCTCTCTGGGGAAATGAAGAAAAAAAAAGCAATGTCAGGCTCTAGTTAGTCTGCATAGTTTTTATATAGTATCTCATTTCATCCTCATAATATTAGCTTCATTTTAGAAGTGAAGATATTCTCATTAATATTATTCTCATTTTACAATTGGAGAAATCCCTCATTATCCTTATTTTACAACTGAGGAAATAGCATGCTCAGGAAGTTAAACTTGCCCAGTCACATAGCTAATAAGTACAAAAAACAAGTACTAGAAACCACGTCCATCAGACTCCATCAGTTTGGCTTTGTAGGCACCCACTGAACGTCTGCTGGAAGAGAAAATTATAAAAAGAGAAGATAGAAAAGTAGACATAAATTATTATAAGAAAATGACAGGTGGTTTTACGTAATCTTGGTATGGATAGCCTTTCTAAATCTGGCACCAAAAGCTTGCTTCTAATTGTATTTACTTTAAATTTTTGTTCCTGATATAATACCCATTTCTCTCTTTGTTAAAAAATCAGAGACTATTTCAGGAGTGTGAATCAAGTAATATATTGATGAACTTCATACAGAAGTCCTACCACCCATAATAGGTAACTATTTACTTCTTAATTCAATGTTATAAAATTAGAGTTTAAACTTGTCATTTTATTTTGTCATTTTATTAAAGAAATTTTGAAGAAGATGAAAAAAGAGGGAGAGGAGGAGGAGGAAGAGAAGGAAAACCATCTCAACACAAAAACCTTAACACAATCCACTTAATAAGGTCTGCACTCATTCATCTTGATATCGCTAAGGCCTGGCATAGAATGAAAACATCAAATAGAGTCAATTCTCATTATTCACAGATTCTGTATTTGTCAATTTTCTTACTAAAATTTATTTGTAACCTCAAAATCAATACTTGTGGTGCTTTTGTAGTCATTTGTGGACATGCACAGAGCAGCAAAAACTATGAGTTGCCTGATACACATGTTCCCAGCTGAGGTTGAACGAGGCAATGATCTGCCTTCATGTTTCAGCTATCATACTGTAAACAAGTGTCCTTTCCATGGTCTATTTGGTCCCGTATTTTCATGCTTTTTTGTTGGTGATTTTGAGATTTAAAATGGCTCCCAAGCACAGTGCTGAAGTACTGTCTAGTGTTCTAAGTGCAAGAAGGTTGTGATGTGCCTTATGGAGAAAATACGTGCAGTAGATAAGCTTTGTTCAGGCACGCATTATAGTGCTGTTAGCTGTGAGTTCAAAGTTAGTCAACACTATATATTAAATAAGGTGTCTTTAAACAGAAACACACATAAAGTTATGTATGCTCAGTTGACAAAAATGGGACCAGAGGCTTGCAGGAACCTAATCCTATATTCTTCCAAGAGCAGTGGTTCAGTTTCTGCTAAACTGATTGCAGTGATTTTATAGAACACAACTACCATGAATAATGGAATTTACTGTCATTATTGGGCAAATATTACGCATCAACAGCAACTGATATAATTTTTGAGTATTCCCTTCCACACTTTGCCTCTGGGTGAAATAATTCAAAATATTTTAGCATTTTGTGTAGTGAATTTATAAAAATCATTACTTTGTAAGAATAAAATTGATATTTCTAATTTTTCTTCATGTCCATGCCTGAAAGAAATTTCAAACTCAAGATTCTTAAAACCTAGAAAAGTCCCCAAGAAATCACAGTGACAGGAGCCAAGACTGCTTACATGGTATTTACAAATTTTTATATAAGGTCAAAAAAAACGGATTTTACAACCTTCTGTGAAACCTACTTCAATGGCTAATATCTCTTGCTTCTAATTTAAATTTATTCCATAAGCATTTATTTCTACCATCGACCATATCCCAGAGGTCACAAAGCTGAATATGATATAGTCACTACCCTTTGGGATCTCAAAGTGTAGGGAAGGCTATATATAGGAACAGGCAGGTAAACAGACCATTATAATGCACTGTGATAAGTCCTAAAACAAAACTACATAATGAGTGCTATGAAAGCATATATGAGAAGTACTCTCCTCTGGGTATCTCTCTGTGTGTGTGTGTGTGTGTGTGTGTGTGTGTGTGTGTGTGTGTGTGTGTTGGGGGGATGAGAGAAAAGGAGGGAAGTCTGGGAATGACTTCTGAGGGTGACTAAACCTCAGCAGGTGACAGCTAGACAGAAAAGTGGTAGAAGGGATGAAGAAGAGATGAAGAATTCGAGAAATCAGTAGAATGGTCAAATGAGAATGAGGGAGAGGGGAAGAACTGAAGATGCCGCCCATGCTTCTAACTTGGGAAATTAAGGAGATATTAACACTGCACTCTTAATAGAACAGAAACAGTTTTAAAAGGAAGCACATACCACAGGAATGGAATTGAGGATATGGGCAGAGGAAATGATGGGTTCAGCTTTTGGCATGTCCAATTTTTGATACAATGGGACCTCCACCAGAGACACCAAAACACTCTTGGAAATATAGGTCAGGGGCTCAGAAGAGAAATGAATTTGAGAGTTAACAGCACATATGTGGTGACCGAAGCCATGGAAGTAAGATAGAGTGTCCCAGGTAGAATGTGGGATTTAGAAGAGAAGAAAGTGGAATCAGACCCTAGGGAATACTAGTATTTAAAGAGCACAGCAAGGAAGAGAAGTCACTGAACAAGACTGGGTAAAGTCACAACCAGGAGAGCATACTGACACAGATGCAAGAGCAAGAGCCTGGATTATTACCAAGGAGGGGCTGAACAACAGTGATACATGCCACAGAGAGGTTTAGTGAGTTAAGAACTGAAACATGTTCAATGAATTTGACAGAGGGGAGGTCATCCTAGAGAGATGACTCTAGGCAGCTTAGTTTCAGCAAAGTGATGCAAAGAGCAGGCAGACTGCAGCAAGTTTAAGAGTAAATGAGATGAGAGGAAAGAGACACAGGGTAAACCCACTTTCAAAGAGCTAAGCTTTGAAGCCAAAGGGGAGACATGGGAGAGAAGAGGTTTTATGGTAGACACTCAGGAAATGATAGGGATGGGATTAGCCTAAGCCAGTAGAGACAGTATCTTTCTGAGCTAAGATTGCCATGAAGTTGAGGGAGTTTCTGTTTTCCAACATGTGAGCTTCATGCTCTGTATTCTTAGCAAACTTTCTTTAGAATTCCATTCCTTTCTGAAGTACAGTACACTAACATAACAATCTTCATGTGATATTATCCCAACTGCTTGTATACATATTCCAAAGAGAGGGAGAGAACAGGAAAGTAAAAGGCAAGAAGAAAGGTGAAGTAGTGGGAAAGAATATGAGTTACATTTTCTAACAAACTATCTAATAAGTCTGAGCACCAAACTCCTGAGAGACGTGCTGCTGTCTGTGTACCTATACTGACAAAGTAGGCCTCCTTTGCTCAATCCCAAACACAACCCACATATCTTCATCTCTTACCGCTCCCTCCCCAATTTCCTCCATACCCTAATGGGTCTTTTTGAGGTGAGGTAACCTTTCTGGCCTAGAAAGAAATGGAGTCAGCACAGTGGGCTGTAAGAACTTCTTTGAAGGCAATCTTCTGCTGGGATGGCTGGCAAGAACTCTACTATACATGAAAGTGACTCTAAGCCACATAAATATAGCCCCCAAATCCAAACTAAATGTATATTCAATCCAATTTCCTCTTAGCCAGTTCCAAAAAATACCCATTTACAAATCTGTAGCTTTTTAAAAGTTGGCAAATAATTTAAAAAAATGTTTTAGCAGTGTGTGGGCCAAGGAACACAAGTGTGTTTTCATCTGGCTTAAGGGGCACCAGTTGTGACTTTCACACCACGAACCAAAAGTAAAAAGGTGGGGAGGGGGCAAGAAAATGTGATCAAGCTAGCAAAATTCAGAAAAAGAGAAAACTAAACATAATAAGAAATGATGACCAAAAAAAAAAAAAAAAAAAAAAAAAGCTAGATGGCCTAAATAAGACCAAATGTGGTAAATGTTATATATGGATGCTCAGGATTAATAATAATAAAAAAGACGACAATTCAACTAAAATAAAATGATAGGGGAAAATGGAAATAAATGGGCAAATAACAATATTCCAGGTAAAAAGCTAGCAAAAAAAAAAAAAGGAGTTGCAATATTAATGTCAGATAAAAGAAGTCAAGGCTAAAATAATCAACAAGCACTCTAATGAAAGGTAGACTATATGACATGCAGCAGTTTTGAATTTTTATGCACAAATGGCAAAGTATCGAAGTATATCAAATAAATAATTTAGAATGAAAGAAGACTTTGACAAACCATTATCAAAGTGGAAACTATAACATACATTTTACAATTTAATCAATAAAATATAAGTAAGGGGACTGAGTGTTTAAATAATGAACCAGGTCAACTATCTATAGGTATATGTTTATATGTATGTGTACATATATAGACAGTTGGCTGGAGCCGAGGAGTGAATGACCTCCCTAACTAAGTGTATGTGGGGGTAGGCTTCTTACTCAGCTTCACCCAGCTATTCCCAGTGAGATTATAGGCCTAATGTTCCTAGGTGTTTCAAAAGAATCTAAGATATTTTATTTATGAACACATACATGTGCACACATATGAACTTTCTGTCCAGCACAGACAGAATACACATTTTTGAATGAACATTGAAAACTGATCATGCACTGGTTTAGAGATTCTGATCATAATGCAATAAAAACTGTCATAAAGTCATCAAAACAAACAAATACTAAGCAAGCACCTGTAAATTGAAAACACTCCATAAATAACTATAGTATGCTATGCAAAAACCTCATGGTAACCACAAACCAAAAATCCATAATACATATAAACACAAAAAAAAAAAACGAATCCAAACACCATGATCCAAAACCCGTGGGACACAGAAAAAGCAGTTCTAAGAAGGAAGTTTATAGTGATACAAGCTTACCTCAGGAAACAAGGAAAGTCTCAAACAACCTAATCTTACACCTAAAGCAACTAGAGAAAGGAGAACCAACAAAACCCAAAGTTAGCAGAAGGAAAGAAATCATAAAGATCAGAACAGAAATAAATGAAATAGAGGTTAAAAAAAATTAGAAAGATCAATGAAACTAAAATCTGGCTTTATCTTTGAAAAGTTAAACAAAATTGATAAACCTTTAGCCAGACTTATCAAGAAAAAATGGGAGAGGGCCCAAATCAATAAAATCAGAAATGAAAAAGAAGTTACAACCAACACCACAGAAATGCAAAGGATCGTAAGAGACTACTATGAGCAACTATATGCCAATAAAATGGACAACTTAGAAGAAATGGACAAATTCTTAGAAAGGTACAATCTCCTAAGACTGAACCAGTTAAAACTAGAAAATATGAACAGACCAATTACCAGTAATGAAATTGAACCAGTAATTTAAAAACCCTCAAAAAACAAAAGTCCATGGACCAGATGGCTTCACAGGCAAATTCTATCAAACATTTAGAGAAGAGATAACACCTGTCCTTCTGAAACTATTCCAAAAAATCGCAGAGGAAGGAAAACTTCTGAACTCATTCTATGAGTCCACCATCACCTTGAAACCCAAACCAGACAAAGATGCCACAAGAAAAGAAAATTACAGGCCAATATCATTGATGAACATAGATGTAAAAATCCTCAAGAAAATACTAGCAAACTGACTCCAACAATACATTAAAAAGATCATAGACCATGATCAAGTGGGATTTATCCCAGGGATGTAAGGATTTTTCAGTATCCACAAATCAATCAATATGATACACCACATTAACAAACTGAAGAATAAAAACCATATGATTATTTCAATAGATGCAGAAAAAGCTTTTGATAAAATTCAACATCCATTTACAATGAAAAACTCTCCAGAAAGTGGACATAGAGGGAACATACCTCAACATAATAAAGGCCATATATGATGAACTCACAGCTAACATCATACACAACAGTGAAAAGCTGAAAGCATTTCCTCTAAGATCAGGAACAAGACAAGGATGTCTTCTCTCACCACTTTTATTCAACATAGTTTTGGAAGTCCTAGCCACAGCGATTAGAGAAGAAAAAGAAATAAAAGGAATCCAAATTGAAAAAGAAGAAGTAAAACTGTCACTGTTTGCAGATGACATGCTATACATAGAAAATCCTAAAGATGCTACCAGAAAACTACTAGAGCTAATCAATGAATGTGGTAAAGTTGCAGGATACAAAATTAATACACAGAAATCTCTTGCATTCCTATACACTAACAACAAAAGAGCAGAAAGAGAAATTAAGGAAACAATCTCATTTACCATCACATACAAAAGAATAAAATACTTAGAAATAAACCTACCTAAGGAGGCAAAAGACCTGTACTCCAAAAACTATAAGATGCTGATAAAAGAAACTGAAGACAACACAGCAGACAGAAAGGTATACTCTGCTCTTGGATTGGAAGAATCAATACTGTTAATGACTATACTGCCCAAGGCAGTCTACAGATTCAGTGCAATCCCTATCAAACTATCAAAAGCATTTTTCACAGAACTAGAACACAACATTTTTTTTTTTTTTTTTTTTTGCGGTACGCAGGCCTCTCACTGTTGTGGCCTCTCCCGTTGCGGAGCACAGGCTCCGGATGCACAGGCTCAGCGGCCATGGCTCACAGGCCCAGTCGCTCTGCGGCACGTGGGATTTTCCTGGACTGGGGCACGAACCCATGTTCCCTGCATCGGCAGGCGGACTCTCAACCACTGTGCCACCAGGGAAACCCCTCACAACATTTTTTTAATGTGTATGCAAACACAAAAGATCCCGAATAGCCAAAGCAATCTTGAGAAAGAAAAACAGAGCTGGAGAAATCAGGCTCCCTGACTTCAGACTATACTACAAAGCTATGGTCATCAAAACAGTATGGTACCAGCTCAAAAAGAGACATATGGATCAATGGAACAGGATAAAAAGCCCAGAAATATAAACCCACACACTTATCGTCAATTAACCTATGACAAAGGAGGTAAGAATATACTATGGACAAAAGACAGTCTCTGTTGAGACTGGACAGCTACATGTAAAAGAATGAAATTAGTACATGTACAAAAATAAACTCAAAATAGATTCAAGGCCTAAATGTAAGATGGGATACTATAAAATTCCTAGAGTAAATCATAGGGAGAACACTCTCTGACATAAATCACAGCAATATATATTTTTTATCTGTCTCCTATAGTGGAAATAAAAATGAACAAATATACAAATGGGACCTAATTAAACTTAAATGCTTTTATATAGCAAAGGAAACCATAAACAAACTGAAAAGACAACCTACAGACTGGGAGAAAATATTTGCAAACAATGCTACTGGCAAGGGATTAATTTCTAAAATATACAAACAGCTCATACAGCTTATCAAAAAAACCCCAAACAACCCAATAAAAAACTGGGCAGAAGACCTAAATAGACATTTCTCCAAAGAAGACATACAGATGGCCAACAGGCACATGAAAAGATGCTCAATATCATTAATTATTAGAGAAATGCAAATTAAAACTACACTGAGGTATCACCTTGTATCAGTCATAATGGCCATCATTAAAAAGTCTACAAATAATAAATGCTGGAGAGGGTGCAGAAAAAAGGAACCCTCCTACACTGTTGGTGGGAATGTAAATTGGTGCAGCCACTATGAAGAACAGTATGGAGGCTCCTTAAAAAAACTAGAAATAGAGTTACCACATGATCCTGCAATCCTACTCCTGGGCACATATCCGCAAAAGATGAAAACCCTAATTCAAAAAGATACATGCACCCCAATGTTCATAGCAGCACTACTTACAACAGCCAAGGCATGAAAGCAACCTAAATGTTCACTGACAGATGAATGGATAAAGAAGATGTGGTATATATATACAATGGAATACTACTCAGTCATAAAAATGAAATAATGCCATTTGCAGCAACACAGATGGACCTAGAGATTATTATATTAAGTGAAGTAAGTCAGACAGAGAAAGACAAATATCATATGAAATCACTTATATGTGGAATCTAAAAAAATGATACAAATGAACATTATTTACAAAACAGAAATTGACTCACAGACATAGAAAATAAACTCAAGGTTACCAAAAGGGATGGTTGGGGTGCGGGGGGAAGAAAAATTAGGAGCTTGGGATTAACACATATACATTAATATATAAAACAGATATACAACAAAGCCCTACTGTATAGCCCAGGGAACTATATTTAATATCTTGTAATAACCTATAATGGAAAAAAATCTGAAAAAGAATAGATATATGTATAACGAAAAAAACCCCTCTAGGATTAAATATTAATTAAAAAGGAACTGCATACTATTAAGAAATAGATAACAATGAGAACACTATATAAAAATTTATGAGATATAGCCAAAGCAGGTCTCAGAAAAAAAGTCTAGAGGCTTTAGTAGACAAATCTATTGGAAAACAAGAAGCATGGAAAGGTAAATGACTGAAGCATTTGACCCATGAAATCAAGTAAATAACAATCATAATATATAAGGAAGAAAATAGTATGATAAAAGCAGAAATAATAAACTAAAAAACATGGCAGAAAGAAAAAGAAAAAGCCAACTCAAATTTTGAAAATGCAAAAGATTTCAATAAGTTTTTTTTCATATATGAATCTACTTTGCTGGTAGGCATATAATTTACAATAGAAGACATTCTATAGATCCAAGTTGTTAAAAATTTGTGGGCAATTCAGGAAAAAATACACTAAAGATAATTATAATTTTGTGTTTTTAGCAGTTTTAGGTTTGCAGCAAAATTAAGCAGAGATTACAGAGTTCCCATATTCCCTCTATCCCCTCCACATGCACAACCCCCGCCCCCACTACCAACATCCATACCAGACTGGTGCATTTGTTACAAAGATGAACCAGCTTGCAGGGCAGAAATAGAGACACAGATGTAGAGAACAAACGTATGAACACCAAAGGGGGAAAGCCGCGGGGCGGAGTGGTGGTGGTGAGATGAATTGGGAGATTGGGATTGACATGTATACACTAGTATGTATAAAATAGATAATTAATAAGAACTTGCTATATAGAAAATGAATAAAAGAAAATTCAAAAAACAAAAGATGAATCTACATCAATATAGCCCAAAGTCCAAAAGGTTCACTCTTTATGTTGTATATTATACGTGTTTTGACAAATGTAAAATGACATGTACCCACAACTGTAGTATCATACACAATACTTTCACTGCTCTAAAAATCCTGTGCTCCACCTATTCATCCCTCCCCCCAACTGCCCCCCGCCAGAACCACTGATCTCTTTACTGTAGCTGTAGTTTTTCCCTTCCCAGAATGTCATTTAGTTAAGAAGTGTTTTTAGTGTTATATTTCAATAACATGAATAAGAAAACATTATTGTATAGATTAATGAGGATTAAAATACCTCATGAGATGCTAATTTTCTATATATTTTTCAAATCCCCAGAGTATAAACAAATAAATCTTTTTTGGGCATAGAAGGAAAAGCAGCTCATCTCTTTTCATATCAAATTAACCCACAAACACAGTTTCACAGGAACATAAGTTCTCAAATTCTTTCATAGTAGAGCTAATCCTACTAAAACCCCAAATATCGGCAGTATGTGTTGCCAGGATTCAAGCTTTTCAACATTATAATTTAATGGGCACACCCTGTTTAGTGCACCCTTAATCCAACTTCAAAAAGAGCACAGCATAGCTCTGTCAGGGTGGGCTTTATGCTACACTCACATAATTTATACAGGTAAAAAATACCCAGAAACCAATTAATCCCTTTTACTGGCTAGTGGAAAAAGGACAGATTTTTACTGGGGTGGGTAGGAGTCGGGGGGTGAGAAGCAAGATTATGTAGTATACTGAGATTTGAGATAGAAGCTACACATTGTAAAGCACCTCCCCTTAATTATGCATGTAAAAATATAAGTATGGTATTAGGAAAAGCAAATGCAAAAATAGAAGTTGAATTTAACATAAAGGCAAAATTTTTTGCAACTCAATTCAACTCAACAACACAAAAATAGTGCATGTGTTAGAAAGAATTCTGTTGTTTTTTTCTCTCTCTCTCCTCCTTTCCCCCTGTTACTTTTCCCTTCCAATATTTATAAAGCTCCTAACCAACAAGACAGACATTGTCCCTGATCAAGGAACTTAAAAGTTTTGGGGAGGATAAAGCACTGAGAAATAAACATAATTAAAATATATATTACTTAGAACTATGATAATGGAAATACCTAGAACAAAGGGAGCTCTTAGGAGAACCAACACTTAAAGATAGGGTGAAGGGGGAGGAGGAATGTTTCAGGCAGTGGAGCTGAAAACAGTGCAGCACAGGTAAACCAGAGAGTTCGGGAGAATGGCGAGAGTTAGGCAGCAGCAATACACAAGCCATGTTAAGGAAGTAGGACTTCGTCTAAAGGCACTGAAGAATCTTAAAGCATAGGAATGACATATCCAGATTTGTGATCATTCTAGATGTGAAGTAGAGAATGGACTATAGGCAGTGAGACCTATTAGTAGCCTCTTGCAGTAAACCGTCTGAGAGACAATGATGGCCTTTAACAGGGCAGTGACAGAGGACACAGGGTGTGAAAGAAATTCAGAGATATAACTCAAAAAACAACCCAACCATAAGACGTAGTGATTAAATGGATAGGGGTAGAGTGAAATGAGGGGAAGGAGGGAATCAAGCATAACACCTACCATTTCTCTAGCATTCACTGTGTGCCAAGAGCTGTGTGGTTTTTTTTTTTTTTTTTTTTTTTTGCGGTACGCGGGCCTCTCACTGCTGTGGCCTCTCCCGTTGCGGAGCACAGGCTCCGGACGCGCAGGCTCAGCGGCCATGGCTCACGGGCCCAGCCGTTCCGCGGCATGTGGGATCTTCCCGTACCGGGGCACGAACCCGTGTCCCCTACATGGGCAGGCGGACTCTCAACCACTGCGCCACCAGGGAAGCCCGAGCTGTGTGTTTTAAGTACATTATCTCATGTCATCCTCACAGCAGTCTTGCAAGGTAACCGATTACCAGCCCCATTGTGAGCCTAGCTCAGGCTTGGGAAGGGAGCTGAACCTCTCATGTGTTAGAGCCAACTTAGAATCAAAACACAAATAATTCTGTCTTTAATTTTTCCCATTGTAATTCCTACTTCCTCTTTTGTATCTTCTTTGGTAGTGATAACTACTTAAATATTTATAGTGGCTCAGCAGGGTTCTTCTTACAACTATGATTAAGTAATGCTCCAACGATGAGATGCACAATTGTCTGTCTTCAACATAGAAAGTAAAGTGGTTGCTTCCACAGAGAATTTACCTTCTTACTCAGAGTTTATCAAGGCAAATCTCAGACTTGGGTCACTGAATTGTGTATCATACCACTGATTTCAGTGATATCCTAGGGTGGAAAGCAAGGCATTTGAACCATATAATATATTCAAATTTTATCTCACCTAAGAGTACTGGAATGAAATCTTTCTAACTATAGTTCAGCCAAAGAAGCAGATGTTTCAAGCAAGGCACAAGTCTTGGTGCACAAAACAGAGTGTGTGATTCCATAGATTTTCATGTTCTTTGATCAAAACCACTCTTGCACATACCCAGTTAAGGAAATATATTTTACATTATTCGGGTATAAGAGTTAGTCCTAATAAAATATATTGAAATGAACTAAAAAACTAATGGTTAACTATTTTTTAAAGGCCAAATCATAATTAGGACTTCTGAGAATATGTCTGATAGTCCTTTGTCACTGTACTCATGAATAAATGTACTTTTCAGAAAGTCTGTGAGATTGCAAGAGATTTAAAAAGCGTTTGGAAGATGCAAATGAAATAACTATAAGTGAAAAAAATCACAACATGTATTTTGTCTGTATGACTGCATCACATGCAGATAAAAAGACTGGAAAGGGTGATACACAAATGATATCAGTTGTTTGGTTTATATAGTTTTCTCTTTTCAAAAAGCTTCCTGTTATATTACTATGTCACTTTCACAATATTAAAATTAAACCTAAGATATATTTTTTTAAAAAAGAAAGTATTTCCTTTGGAAAGGATATAAAATAGCAGCTAAGTTTAATTTTGGGGTTGACTGAAGGTCTTGGGTAACATCTTCCACAATATTTTTATCATGCGTCTACAGCTTTACCACATAGGAAATTAGCCCCCTCATGAGAATTTTCTCACCTGAAAATACAGTCACATCTGGTTCCAGTCAGTGATACTTTGGGCACTATAATTCCCTCTCACCATGCATTCCCATCTGTTCTTGCTTTTACTTCCCCACGTTAACCATGATTTTGCCTATTCTCTATTTTGTCCTATTTTTTTCAAAATTAAAGTTGAAGATATAAAGATTACACACAGAGACAGGTTTTGGAAACTAAATAGATAGGAGGACATCTTCATATAAGGATTTTGGTCCTGTTCTCTACCAAGAAATATGCGGTTGTCAAAGAAAAACCAGATATCTTCTACCAAAGAATGCTACAGAAAATCTGAGGTGAGACTCTAACTCTGAAATCGTCCAGTGGTATAATTAACTTTGCAACTAATAACCACCAACAACCATGATAAATTTTTTGCTGGGAGAAAGTGGCTAACATTGTTTCTCAATTAAAAAAAAAATAGAAATGAGAATTTAAAAACATATACAAAAGTAGACAGCACAGTATAATGAAATTCTATAACCCAGCTTCAATAAATAGCACAATTCTGCAAATCTTGTTTTATCTACCTCCAACCTGAATTTTCCCCGAGGTAATTTTAAAGAAAGTTCCAGACAATCATATTATTTTACTTCTAAATATTTCAGTATGTATCTCTAACAGATAAGGGCCTTCTTTTTTCTAACATATTCATGGTATCATACCCCCCAAAATTAGCAATAATTTCTTAATATCACCTAATACCCAGTTTGTGTGCAAATTCCTCAACTCTCTCAAAGATGTATTTTTGCAATTTATTTACTTGAATCAAGATTGAAATGAGTTCTTTATTGATTAAGTCAATATGTTTCTTACATCTTTTATTCTATAACAGTTACCCATTCTCTTATTTCTTTTTTTTCCTCACAAAAGTGGCTAGCTTTACCCATTCATTTTCCTTCTAGATACTTCTGACTGATTTCATAAAAGTAGATTATACTGCTAAGAGGAACCTACTGACAATAACATCTCTTGCTGTTGCCACTCACGCTTTCTAATTATTTACTCTTCCAGTTCTAGTTTGTTAAATCAGTTGGCATCCAACTAATTTATCATTTAGAGAAGAAATCAAGGCAAAATCTTAAATAAAGTGTTATTAAATTCTTTGTCCTCCAGAGGATGACAATGGAGATCTTATTCAGAGATTCTCTCAAAAAAACTGGGGCTGGGGACAAGAGCTCTGAATTTCTAAGTATAAAGAAATATGTGGAAGAAAGCTGCTACTTTCCAACCTTTCCACATCTTTTCTTGCTGTATTTTACCAAGCTACAAGGTAGGTAGAAAGAGGAATGGCCAGGAACCTGTCCATGTAAGAAAAACATTCAAACTATATTTGTTTGCTTGAATACATTTTGATTAGAGATAGAATTTAGAAAATAAGCTAACAGAATACAAGGAACCCTTATTAAGATCTTGTTAAATTACAGTGTCATGTATGCTAAATAAACTAGCAGGCATCTTACTATTATAGGTTGTTACAAGTTAGGGATGTTTCAACTCCAATTAATTGGTGGTGGCTGATTAGAAGAGGGTTAAGAATTTGCTAACAATTATAAAGCCTAGCATATGGTAAGATTTTAATACATATCAGTACTGTTCTTATGCTTTTATAAAAAGTGTTCACCATAAGCTTGCCTATTTTAACCAATTTTAATTTAAATTTATATACATTAAGATTACAGATTTTATTATCTCAATGATCCCAGTATTTAAAAGCTTTATGTCATGAAAACTGTAGGCTTTTCTTGTTCATAAAAACAAGCTTTTTTTAGTGTGATTGTTTCACCTTTGTACATAAAACTGACTCCTGGGCTGAGCGCCATTATAATTAGAATAACGGAGAGGACATTTAAGGAGATGATTTTTAAGTTTCCTTCTAGTAGAAAAGATTCATAAGTATAAAAATATTGCCATATTATGTAGATCATAATATTGTGATATTATGTAGATCATTTATCTAAAAGAGATTTACAAAGGATCCTATGGGTCATCTGGCCCAATGTCATTTTCAGTGCAGGGAAACTCTCCTCAATATGATAATAATATTTTGTACTCAGACTACAATTTTGATACTAAAAGCATTATCTTGTTTGATATTCCCAATAATTCTACGAGGATACTATTAGCATGTTCATTTTACAGGTATGAAACCAAGACTAAGAGAGAGAAAATGGCTAGGCTGAACCACACAGTGAATAAATGGAAAACAATGTCATGTATCAATATCAAATTCTTCTGAGTTCATATTCTATGTCCTTTGTACAACACAGGTGCAAATTTCAAAAAATTATTACAACAATACTGTTAAGTAACCAAGGTAGGAAAACTATTCTGATTTTTACAAATGAGAAAAATTATGCAAGTTTACAGCCATGCCCAAGGTTATGCCACTAATGAGCACAGAGCTGGGGTAGGACATGGATTTTCTGTCTTCTACTATGTTTTTTCTACTACACCAGTGTGTGTGTATTTGAAAATTCTAATTTGGGAAGTTCTTTTTTTCCTAGCTAAAATACATTTATCACTTGACTCTTTGGGAAAGAGTTAAGATTACCTTCACTTGCCTTGACTCAGTGCAGTTTAATCTTTAAAATACTACATACTTATGAGTCATATTTTATTCTTAGAAAAGTTAAGATATACATTAACCTAAGTTCATATAGATAAGTTAACACAATTATTAAGATATACACTAACTGTTAAAGACTCCAGCAATTAGAAGGGAAAGAAATGAAACTATAAATAGCTTAAAGTGCTTTGAGTACAAAGCTGAATATTTATTTGACATTTTATTAAAACTGAAAATCAAAGAGAGGCAAAAAATATCTTGAAATGCACTTGGTATTGTAGAGTGTTTAGAAATATAAGCTATTTAATTCTATGTTTTGTAAACAATTGTAATCTGTATCTATCTTAATCCTCGTCACAAAGGAAGATCCTATGCAGAATCTTGGGAAATACTCAAAAAGAGCCAGAGAAGAGAGGATCCATTAGGAGGTGAAGTGCTACGCCATCCTCTCAGCTGCTGATTGAAAAACAGCAGAATTAGCCCAGAAGTCTTTTTATTATACAAAGGCCAGTGAGTTTACACATCTACCTATCAATACTCTGAATTATGATATTTCACCCACTTCTAGATCTGACCTTAGAGGTTCTTGAGTTGTTTAGAAGCCTGACTCTGCTCTAGAATTATTTAACATGCCCCGATCCTAATTACTTAGGTATTTACTATGATTGATTCTTCCAAGTCGATGCATCAGACCCTGATCTGGTAATGACTCTGATGCTCTCTGTACTGCATGGATTCATAGGAATAGACTGAGCCTCTTTCCTGGACATCCAAGCTTTATTTATGGCATTAAAAAATGAGATGAACCATTTTAGACTATGGTTCCCCAGGGAGCTATAGTGAACTTACAGCAGTATTGTGGGATATTTTAAATTTTTGAAGGAAACACAGCTACACTGAACATCTATTGGATACCACACAAATTACTAGATGAGATAGTTCACAGTTTTAACTGTAAATCATGCTCATTAATTTCATTGGTCTAGGGGTGCTGTGAAAAAAACTATAGGCACTCTAGAGGTGAAAGTTTGGAAAACTCTGACATACATATTCTTTTGCTGTATGTGTTTGGAATACTGTATTCAACAAATAAGTATTAAATATCTACTATATTCCAGGTAGTATTTTAAATTCTTGGAATCCAGTTGTGAATGAGATAGAAAAAGTATCTGGTTTCATAATAGACAATTTTTAAAAATAGGTAAGTGCTATGAACAATTACACGGGATAACCTGATAATGACAGTAACAAGGAAGGAGTAAGTTTAGACTGGGTGGTCAAGAAATACCTCTCTGAAGAAGTAATTTTTGCATTGAGATATATCAGTGACAAGAGGGTGTCATTCAAAGCATCTTTTTAAAAAAACATGTTTTACTCATTAATAACCAAGAAAGTTCTATATCTTAACATTCCTTGTTTTTTTTTTCTTAGCAGTCTTCACAATCTATAACAGAGGAATGTCTGTCTTCTATTTTTGTTATGGATTGTATTTTAGACCATAAAAAAAAAATCTCAAGTACTTGAGAGAGACATAACAAATCCTTGTTTGCTAGGTGTACATTAGCTAGCCATGCTTTACTACAGTGATAAAACAGTAAGTTTGACTGGATGTTGATTCTTATCACTTCCTCTTGAACTAACAACTGCTCTAAGAACATAACATTAAGAAGGCAGCAGTAGCGATAATTTGTCTTGCTTATTTTTTAACGCATCTATTCTACAAATCACAAATTGGGGGTGTCCTCCTTTGTACTCCAACCCCTGGCACGCTATAAGGTTATTCCTCAGCATTTGATGGCAATAGCACCAACGGACCCAAGCACACTATTACTGATGCCTTTCATATTTTTAAATCTTATTAACACCACTACTTGCCTATAATGTATTGTATTAGTACTGTAATTTATGTAAGGACTTGCGGAGCATACTAATGTTCTCATCAATCATTTTCTTTTAAAATGTGAGCCTATTATAGAAGTGCCCAACTAAGAAATATGGGTCTAGCTGCATATTTTGAAGGCTTAGTTGGGAGATCTCTAAGTTCTCCCTTACAACCTTGCTTCTAAACTTGGCATGATTTCCATTGAGTAGAAAGCAAAATCAGTAATATTATGCTATGCTTCCCTCTCTGCATCTTTCCCCTACTGCAATATTATAAGTAATCTCATGAGCTGGGGAAATTAAAAGTCATTTCTCTTCTCAAAGAGAAAGAGTTATGTCATCAACTCCTTTTCAATGACTAAAATGCAAAAGCATAGTGGACTGGGAATTGAGAAATTAGAAAGCTGACCCTACTTTGCTACTAAGAAACTGTATGTATGACCTTGGATACTTCACTTCTCTGGATCTGTATTGGGAGGCAGCTTCCAAGATGGCTCTCTATGATCACCCCTCCCAATATTCACACCTTTGTGTAATCCCCTCCCCTTGATTGTGGGCTGAAACTAGTGATTCACTCCTAATGAACAGAATACAGTAAAGGCGACGGGATGTTACTTCAATACTTAAGTCATAAAAAGACTGTGATTTCTCTCTTTAGCTTGCTTTCTTTCTGGCTCACTCTGAGAGAAGCCAGATGCCATGCTGTGAGCTGTCCTATGGAGAAGCCTATGGGAAATAAGGTCAAAAGCCAGTGATCCCTCATTCCAGTAGTACTTGAGAACCGAATCCTGCCAACAGACATACAAATGGGTAAGGAAGTGAAACGTCTCCAAGTTGAGACCACAGCCTAATTGACATGGTGACTGCAGCCTGTGAGAAGTTCTAAGCCTGAAGACCCAGCTACGTTCCATCAGGGTTCCTAAACCAAAGAAATTGTGAGATAATACCAGTAAATGTTACCGGTTTTAAGCCACTAAATTTTGGGATGCAGCAATAAATAACTAGTACAGTCTCTGTTTTCTTCTCTGTTAAAAAAAGTTTAGTGATTTTTTTTTGAGTCCCTTTATAGCTCTGCTTCAATGAACATATTATGTTGATAGCAAATGCATAGAGAAATCACATATAGACACACAAACTCCAGTTTCATGTCCTTATAGTAAAATTCATAGTTTAAAAATCCACGATAGTTTTAAAGTAAGATTCAAGATTTGTTTATTTGCCTTTGGGCATGCTATGGCCCCAAGTCTGCTTAGCAATACTGCAGTTAAGAAGAAAAACTTGAAAAAACCTTTCCTTATAAAGTATGCATTGTTAATGGATATGACTATAAAGGCTAATTAAATATTCCAAAATTCACATTTGTCCACTTCAGAAATTGGATTAAGGAACAAAGCAGGTTTGTTAGCCTTTGTATTAAAAAAAAATCGGGAATGATATGAGAAATACATTTACTTTATTATTAAGTCAATAATGTAGAAAATGTCATATCTATGCTAAATCAATAAGATATATTTGTTATGTGCCTGAATTTATTTTATTCTAAAGTACTTTTTGAAAAAAGTATTTGCAGAGAGACTACGATAAACTAAAGATGTGTATTTTAAACCTTAGGAAAACTACTAAAATTTTTTTAAAAGTGGGATAGAACAATCAAGTCAACAGTGAAGATAAAAATGGAACCATAAAAAATACTCAAAATATCCCAAAGCAGGTTAAAAAAAAAGGAAAAAAGAAACAACTACCAAATGGGACAGACAGAAAACAACTAGCAAACGCTGAATTTAAATTTAATGCTATTTCTAGTCAATTTTAAAGTACACAGCATAACACTGGAATAATCAGTAGCATAGAAGTGAGGAAATAGGTTTTAGCACCACCTCCACCACTTTTTAACTTTGTGACTTTGGGAAAGTCACTTAAATTATCTGTAAAATGGGAAAGTTGAAAGTTCCAATTATAATATTCTATGGGTCTAATGAAAATGTATGAACTGTAACTCCTAAGTATCTAAAAATGTAAAATAAATGGTGATACAGCTATAATTCAATAGGTCATACTTATAAAGTTTTCACAAAACCATAGGGAAATTATGACAAATAATTCAGAGGGAGAAAAGGAAACAAAGCTGCATATACAGTATCATCACTAATGCAAAGTAAAGACACCAAGAAATCAAATAACAACAACTCTGCATTAAAAAAAAAAAAAGAACTGCCAAGAAATTCAGAAGTTTTACAGTGTTAGTGAGATCAGGATGAATATTTTTTTCCTTTCATTTTGCCAGTTTTTTTAGTCAATAAATGTATCTAATGAAAAGAAACAGTTGTAAATGTATGTAATAATGGTACAAAAAAGGTACTTTACATAATATCTACAGTCTTGAAAAAGTGTTTGCAAATAAAACTTAAGTATAAATCTAGCTTGCAAGGAAAAAGAAAAGCTTCTAAATATTTCTACTTTTTTTTTTTTTTCGGTATGCGGGCCTCTCACTGTTGTGGCCTCTCCCGTTGCGGAGCACAGGCTCCAGACGCGCAGCCTCAGCGGCCATGGCTCACAGGCCCAGCCGCTCCGCAGCATGTGGGATCTTCCCGGAACGGGGCACGAACCTGTGTCCCCTGCATCAGCAGGCGGACTCCCAATCACTGCACCACCAGGGAAGCCCCTAAATATTTCTCCTTTATTGAATGCTTTACACTCACTCATGTCTTTTCTATCAAGGTCCTTTAAAAGGAAAGCTAAAGAGAATTTTCCTGACTCTGAACTTATTCCTAGCCCAAGAGAGTATCTGAAGAACAGTTTGCCAATTCACAAAAGGGACAGTGCTGCTCCTTCCTGCCTGACACCTGACATCCCACCACTCTACTCTGTAAGCCCCAAAGCAGTATTTCTCAAAAAGTGATGATCCTCAGGCCTACGGAGTCAGAATCACCTATTGTCACTGTTAATGCAAAATCTGAAGCCAAACCTCGCCTAATGATTCATAATTTCTAGGGACGGGGTCTGAAAAGCCATACTTTAACAAGCCTCCTAGGTAAGCTTTAGAATAAGAAGGACAACTAAGTTCTCAAAGAATGACCCCTGCACCAGAAGTACTGGCATCACCTGGAAATCAGTTAGATGCAAACTTTCAGGCCCCATCCTAGACCTACTGAATTAGAAACTCTGGGGACATGGCCCAGAAATCTGTGTTTCAACAGACATTTCTACTGGGTGTGATGCACGCAAATGTATGAGAACTGTTGCTCTAAGGCCACAGTCTCTAAGCCTTTTTGAACACTTATTTATTCCTTATCAGTAAAAAAATATTTTGAGCATGTCTCCAGTTCTCAATATTTATAAGTTACCTAAATATATCACTGCTAATCCATATATCACATATGTCACACACATGAACATTCACTGCATAAATTTTTATGTAAATATGTTTTCATTTCCCTTGAATATAGACGTAAGAGTAGAATTGCTAGGTCATATTATCTTGTTTAACCTTTTGAGGAACTGCCAAACTGCTTACCAGAGTGGTTGCACCATTTCACATTCCCAACAGTGGTGTACGAAGGTGCCAATTTATCCATATACTCACCAATATATGCTATTATGTGTCATTTTTGTTTGTAGCCATTCTGTTAGGTGGCAAGTGGTAGCTCATTGTGGTCTTAATTTGCATTTCCCTTATGGCTAGTGATGTTAAGCATATTTTCATGTGCTATTGTTGATCTATATACCTTGTCTGAAGAAATATCTACTCAGATCCTTTGCCTATTTGTTTCTTTGTCCATTTTTAATTGGGTATTTGTCTTTTTATCATTTGCATATTCTAGATACAAGTCCCCTATCAGATATATTACTTGCAAGAATATTCTCCCATTATACGGGCCGTCTTTCTACTTTTTTGATGATATTTTTAGAAGCATACACATTTTAAACTTTTGATTATGTTCAATTTATTTTTTTCTTTCGCTGCTTCTGATTTTGGTGTTGTATTTTAGAAGGCTCTGTGTAATTCAGGATCACAAATATTTATGTCTATGTTTTCTATGAAGAGTTTTATAGTTTTACTTTTATACCATCGCTCCATTTTGAGTTAGTTTTTGAATATGGTTTGATGTAGGGTTTTTTTTTAATTCTTTTTAATGGTATAGTAAATGGAACTGCTTTCTTGATTTCATTTTCAAATTATTCATTGCTAGTATATAAAAGAATAACTAACTTTTGTATATAGCTTTTATACCCTGAAACACTGGCAAATTCACTTACTAGTTCTAATAGTCTTTTAGTGGATTTCTTAAGGTTTTCTATATATAAAATCATGCCATCTCCAAACAGAGATAGTTTTCCTTCTTCCTTTCCAATTTGGATGTCTCTTTAGTTCTTTCTCTTCCTAATTGTTCTGGAAAGGGAAGACATCCTTGTGTTGTTCCTGATCTTAGGGAAAAAGCATTCAAGACGTTCACCATTAAATATGATGTTAACTGCAGGTTTTTTGTGGATGTCTTTTAACAGGTTAATGGAGTTCCTTTTTTTCTCTAGTTTGTTGAGTGTTTTTATCATGAAAGCGTGTTGGATTTTGTCAAATGCCTTTTTGTGTGTATGTATTGGGACAATTTGAATGTCAAAGTAAATTATGACAATAATGGAGTATACTCCATTGAATAGGACTCCATGATGAACACTGATATAAATAAATGTCCTGTGTTCTCTTGATATAGTGTATTACATCCACTGACTTTTGGATGTTAAACCAACCTTGCCTTCTTGGGGTGGTGTGGGGTGGGGTGGGGTGGGTGGTAAATCCCATTTGATTATGGTACGTAATTCTTTTTAAACTCTGCTGCTGAATTTGGTTAGCTAATATTCTGAAAATTTTCACATCTATACTCAAGAGATATTGGTCTGTTTTTAATTTCATGTGATGACTTTATAGTAGGTTTGTTTTAAAAGCGTTATGGGTTAGCAATTTTGAAACTACATTCTGTGTATTCTACAACTGAGCAAATGACTAAATATATTAAGAATAATAGCATTCTCGGGTTTCTTACTGTTGGAGAAAGCAAATATAAACATAGAGAAGAAATACAAACGTGAGAGAACTAGAATGAATTCCCTGCTGCTGGGTTAGAACCTGAAGTGCATCTGTTAGATGTAGCACACACATAAACTGACACACCTATATCCTAGCTGTGGCCACTGAGAAGGCCTAGAAGCAGTAGCATCCCAGTTTCAATTATTATACGTAGTAAGCAGATCTCAGAATAAAGGCTCCTTCCAGGGTTAGGTCAGGAAAATGACAAGATGATGATCTTGGAATATTTAGTTGTGCTGGAAATTAATGAAGTGCTCAAAGAATGATGGAAACATGTCAAAAGGATGTAGGAGTCAGTTTGAAGGGGTGCCTACTGGTCAAATCTGGGACAGTTTGAGTATCAAAGTCAATAATAATAGTAATGGAGTGTAACCCATTGAAAAAATAGGAATCCAGAAATCTATACTGATATAGAGAATAATAAATAAACAAATGAATGGGGGAGAAGAGAAAATTTTTCCTTAGTTTGCCAACTAATAAATATAGAAGGAATGATGAAGGTTAGAAAATCACCATTTTGTAAACATTATAGTAATTAATAGTAATTGATTCAGGCAAGAATCATTAATGGATGCTAAATGAAATGTGATGGGGAACAAGATACGTAATCACAAAGTACTTCCCCACAAATTATTTGTTAAAAAATAAGTAACTTTATGGTAGAGATACCTGCATGTGCCATTTTAACCCAGGTAACCAACATCACCATTACCAATAATGGGATAAACTGACATCATGTGCCTTTTCTGTGCCTATCACTTCTGTGGTATTTCTGCCCCAAATCTATAACCTGAATCTAATTATGACGAAATGTCAAACAAACCAAAATTCATGGAAATATTCTTCAAAATAACTTGTCTGGTCAAAAAAAATGTCAAGGTCATAAATAACAAAGAAAAGCCTAGTAATCATTCCAGCTTAAAGGAAACTAAAGAAACTTACAATCTAAATACAATATGATCCTGGGGGCTTCCCTGGTGGCACAGTGGCTGAGACTCTGCCTGCTAATGCAGGGGACACAGGTTCGAGCCCTGGTCTGGGAGGATCCCACATGCCGCAGAGCAGCTGGGCCCGTGAGCCACAACTGCTGAGCCTGCGCGTCTGGAGCCTGTGCTCCGCAACAAGAGAGGCCGCGATAGTGAGAGGCCCGCGTACCGCGATGAAGAGTGGCCCCCGCTTGCCACAACTAGAGAAAGCCCTTGCACAGAAACGAAGACCCAACACAGCAAAAAAATAAATTAATTAATTAATAAACTCCTACCCCCCAACATCTTAAAAAAAAAAAAAAAAGATCCTGGACTACATTCTGAACCAGATAAAAAATAAATATAAAAGACATTATTGGGACAATTGATGTAATTTGAATATAGGCTATGGAGATAATAATATGGTATCACCATAAAAATTGTTGATTTTGATCATTGTACTGTGGTTACATAAGAGAATGGGTTATATAAAAATGGGCAAAACATCTACAACTTACTTTTAACTGATTCAAAAAAATACATATATATACACACATATGTATACACACAGATACACATATAGAGAGAACTAGAGGAGGGAGCGAGAGAGAGAGAGAGAGAGAGAGAGAGAGAGAGAGAGAGAGAGAGAGAGAGAGAAGTGAGCATGAATGATAAAGCAAATGGGGCAAAATGTAAACAACTGGTGAATCTGGTTATTTCTTGCACTATTTTTGCAATTTTCTGTAAGTTTGAATTATATTAAAATAAAAGTTTTAAAGCATACATATCAACAACTACCAAAAAACATTGAGTTTTATCAAGAACATACCAAGAAATTAAGTTTCATAAAGTGTGTATATCATTTCGATAAAGCAAAAGGAAACTACTTTTTCGTAAAGCCAAAAGATTCTAGGTAGCAGAGTTAAGTTAAAAAAATAAAAAACAAAAAAGCTAACACTGTACCCAACATATTTATTTCAGAAAGCTGTTTGTTCTAAAGGGTAAAAAGAAGTTCAATTTCCTGAAGATGTAATCTAGTCTTATCCACACGAGGTGCAATATCCAGTCTTAACCAAATAAATCAGTGTAAACTTATGCCTCTAAGAGCAAGAAAGGTCAAAATTCGAACAAATCGTCCATCTCAAACAAAAAGAAAGAATGTGAGAAGTGCTCTGTATAAATAAGGTGGACTTATGTTCTGGCGCAGTTGCTATTAGCAACAAGATGACTGACGTTAAAGAAAAAATTACTTGAGGTTAGGCTAAATGGGTGCAGTTTTTTCTTTTTATATACAATATACAAACAAAAACACAATAATTCTTTTTATATAACTTAAAATGAAAAACCTGAAGTAAATTCGTTGTATATTTATTAAGACAAGAGATCAGAGGTGATTATTAAAAATTCTGAAGCAATCATAATTTCTAAGTATTATGAAGCCATGAAAGATTTGTCTGTCTCCTTTTTTATTTCTCTTTCTCTTCCTCTGTTCCTCATATTCTCTCCCTTTTTTTTTTCTTTCAATCACCCTGCCTGTGCAGGCTAACCTGCATGGCTTAGTGTTGCCAGGGACAATCAGAGTACAGAGGTTGCTGACCTAGTACAAGGTGGGCATAAGAAGTGGCACGTTTATTCTGACAGGGCATTTAAATGAAGCAAAACATCTTTCAAAGCATCTTACTGAAAAACAGTTCCTGCTGGGAAGAGTCTCTGGGCTTCAGAATGTGAACTGCCCCCCACTGAGATATTACACGCCTTCCAGAACAACAGCACCATGTCAGTCAATCTCTGACAGCTGTGTAAGGTGCATTTTGATTTATAGCTGCTTTCCCCAAACCTGTATTCTCCTTGTCAAAGAAAAATTTAAATAGTTTAAGAAACCAAGAAACAGGGTCATAAATGACCAAAAAAAATCTGAAAATTTAGATTTCATCTTTAACCAACTTACCAAAAATACATTTGTGTTTTAGTACTTCCTTCCCTTAGTAAAAGAAATATTTTCACCTTTCCCTGCTTATTCTACTTTTATTCTGCTGCAGAATACTTCTTAAGAATGCTAATAGATCCACAAAGTTATTTTTGTTTCAGAGAAAGGAAAATCAAATTTAAGAAGTTCAAAGAAAAATGAAATCTCATGATAAAATAAAATACCAGGTAATGTTAACATTTCTTTTCCATTTTCTGTGTCTCAACAAAAATACTAAAGTACTGGGTGAGAGGAGAAAGTTGAGGTAGGCACTGGGCAAGATACTTTACATACTATTTTACTTACCGATGTGAGATAAATATGATTCTCTGGGCACTAAAGCTTGGAGAGATTAGGTAATTTACTTGAGATTATACACCTAGGAAATGACTCTAAATTCAGGCCTGATTGAAAACTAAGTTTACCTTGCATGTCTCTCTCCTGCCTCCCTGGAATTTTTCTAATACTACAGTAACATAAGAATATCTTGACTTGGGCTTCTCTAGTGGTGCAGTGGTTGAGAATCTGTCTGCCAATGCAGGGGACACGGGTTCGAGCCCTGGTCTGGGAAGATCCCACATGCCGCGGAGCAACTAGGCCCATGAGCCACAACTACTGAGCCTGCGCTCCTCAACAAGAGAGGCTGCGATAGTGAGAGGCCCGTGCACCGCAATGAAGAGTGGCCCCCGCTTGCCACAACTAGAGAAAGCCCTCGCAAAACGAAGACCCAACACAGCCAAAAAAAAAAAAAAAAGAATATCTTGACTTTTCAAATAAATCAGGGGGTAAAGAACTCTAGAAATAAACAAAAAATTTTGAAATGAATTTTAGGGATATAATATATACTGGCCTTTTAGACTCTCTGACAAATTAATCTACAAGTAATTTGACTAATTGATCAACTTCATAAATGAAATAAAAATTATAAATTAACCCTTCTTATTGAAAAAGAATGTCCAGACTTGTGTCAACTGTATGAATCACTAAGAAACTAATCTGTAAATGTTTTTTAAAAAAGGGTAGGAGGTGATAACAGTACATTTTCTCCTCTGATGTCTATAATATCTTCCTTGGTGAAGACTACGCTCCCTCATAATGACTCACTCAAATATTTCATCCACTTGTTCTCTGTCCAATCAGCTTTTATACGGCTCAGACTTCTTGTTACCAGCTGGGGAACAGGACATAGTAAAATTTCCTAGCTTTAACCTAGCAATCTGGTTGCTAGCCAGACACAGCAGCACATATGTTAACCTAGCCAGGAAAAATTTTCCAGAGCATCATGAAGAGAGGCCTTAGGGGAAACCAGTGAGCCAGTGAACACAGCAGTTGAATATTATAAGACAGCTCTTCCCTAGTCTGAAAGGCTCAGATCAAATTCCCTGCAGAGCCATCAATTTCACACTTCATCATCTAGAGCAGGTTGCTGTTAATAAGCCATGGGCCACCAATGTGGTGAGGACACCATCTCTGAAGCAACCCTGGGTCTATCCATCATGGGAAATGGCAGAAACATATTTTGTGCTGCCCTTGTTAAGCAAGGTTGATTATTCATTATTATTAACATGTATTTGTTGGCAAGGAACAATATGGAACATGTAATTAGATACAACATCTGTGCAGCAGCTTTTGTATTCAGGCAGTACTCTTTTCTCTGTAGAGGGGAAAATAAGGAAAAAAGAAAGATCAGGTTTAAAGTCTGAGTATTACATATTTATCTATATAAAGAGCACCGTTGATTTAAAATGAATTTTGACCTAACAATACAACTTTTCTTGAACGTCTTTGAAAAGCTAACCAATACTAAATGAACATTAATAGGAGATGCCTCAATTCTTTCCCTGTCAGTGGCCTCAAACTTTGGTGACAAAATTTGGTAAAAATATATCTCTCAAACCACTTACTTCAAGCTCTTTGTCTATATCTGACAAAAACAGACAAACAAAACTTGCCATAATATTCTGTTTCATCTCAAACTCATGTCATCACTTACTGCCATAGATACTAAATTTCTTACTAAAGAGTCTCTGCATTTACCTTCACTTAACAATAAATATACTTGACAAACTGCAATAATTTGACAGAGAGAACATTGCAGGGAGAGTGTTATACAATACTGAACACTTTACTGATAGGCTAAAAAATAAAAATATGAAATAAAAATAGAGAAATATAAATTTGCAAATATTCTAAAGAATTATAATGGTGTTTCTTTTCCATACTAAAATTCATCTTTTAAGGTTTCTAGTGTCCTCTTGACATGACACACTGAGAAGAAAATAATATCACTTCTGTGATATTCATCCTCAAACTGCATCACCTGAATCTAATCATAAAAAACATCAGATAAATCCAGATTGAGGTGCATTCTTCAAAGTAACTGGCCTGTGTTTCTTAAAATTGTCAAGGTCAAGAAAGAGTAAGACTGAGGAAGTGTTCCAGATTAAAGGAGAGATAGAGATATGACAACTAAATGCAATCCAAAATATAGAATTTTTCTGTTATTATAAAGAACATTATTAGAACAAATGGCAAAATCTGAATAAGACCTGTAATACTGTATCAATGTTAATTTTCTAATTTTGATGATTATTTTTTGGTTATTTAAGAAAATGTCCTGGTGTTTTCTTGTTTTTAGAAAATATATTCTGAAGTATTCAGGAGTAAATAATGGGCATAATGCCTGCAACCACCTTAAATAGTTCAGAGAGAGTGAGAGAGAGAAGGGAAAAAGAGAGTGAGAAAGAGAAAGAAAGAAAGAAAGAAAGAAAGAAAGAAAGAAAGAAAGAAAGAGAAAGAAAGAAAAAGGAAGGAAGGAAGGAAGGAATAAAGAAAATATGGCAAAATGTTAACATTGCATAAAGGGTATTTGAGAATTCTTAGTACTATTATTGCAACTTTTGTAAGTCTGGAAAGTATATCAAGATAAAAGGTTTAAAGAAACTATAACCAAAAAAATCCTGTTACTATAATTCAAGGCAATTTTAATTAAAATAAAGTGACCGTGGGCTTCACATAATATATATCCCTTGATTGTTTTCACATATCATGCAGTTACAGCTGTTGTAAGCTGTCACTTAAATAGTTTTTTCTCAAATTTAGCTAAACCAATGGGGAACAATGGCATGATAATCCTTAACAGCTGATAATTTAAAAGCCATTTGCAAAGTATTATCTCACTAACTCAAACAAAGAGGAAGAATAATCTATAGCTGGAATAAACAATATTTTAAAATAAATGTTATCTTGTTACTTTCTAACAGGTATTGCAAACAAAAATATTAAGGAAATGTTGCCATATAGAAGCCCTTCAAGCTTATATGAAAGAATGCGTGCATCACACACATACATATATACATATGAGTTTTTGTTATTTAACATATAGTCTATATATGGGTTATTAAAACAACAGCTAATACTTACTGCATTCTTACTATGCCAGTACTTTTAGATGCATTTATTCTCCAAAATAATCCTATGAAGTAGGTTCTATTATTAATGTTAAGCTAAGACTGCACTTCTCTCTGAAATTGCATGTTATTGTCTTGGCTTCAAATGCCCTTTTTTGCTCATTTCTTCCTGTAAAAATCATACCTCAGACATGAAAGTTCAAATGCCAATTGCAATCAAGTGTTCCTCAGTCCCACAATCAGAATTAATCACTCCCTCTTCTGACTTTCTATAAGCCTTTATTCAACAGCATTCATTGACATTTTTCTAAAATATGCATTAGACACTTAGCTATTTGCAAGAGGTCACAGGGAAGAAGAAGGGATTATTAACATAATTTTAATTATATAATAAAACAATGGTGTTATTAAGAAGGCCTTGAATTTATTGGACACTTATCAATATGCCCAGCAGGGTACTAATCACCTTATAAAGAAGTCATTATTACCATCTCCCTTTTGCAGATGAGGAAACTAAGGCTTAGAGAAAACAATGAACTTGTCTAATTAGGCATAACTGATAAATGACAGAGACTGGTCTGACTCTAAAGCCTATGCTCTTAAACTACTTACTGCCCTCAAAGGTGATAGTCTAATGGAGAAGAAAACATGCACCTAAATAAATTATAGCACAAGGTAAAAAAGTAATTTTGTATAAAAAGAAAAGGAAGAGGTTGAGAAAAACCTTGTAGGTAACATCTGAGTATTGAAGGATAAATAGATATGTGAGAAAGGGAGGAAAACCATTCCGAACAGGCAGTGATGGGGAGGTGTTGGGAATTCTGGGAATGTTAAGTTTGGAAGGTCCATAGTCTGCATTAGGAATATTAACACTAGAAAGACAAGCATATATATCCCCTATGAAGGTTAAATACAAAATTATAGGATTTGAACTTCCCCTTAGTGTGAGATGCATAAATTTGAAATCAATTCAGTACCCCTAGTTCTAAGAACGTACCAGACACAAAAACGTGTCAATATATTTTTGCTTAACAAGTATTTAGTAGGCTTTTAATAAATCATATTCCATAATAATCCCAACACATGAAGAAAGCTACTATCATTTTAGTCTTTTCCATTCCAGAATAGCCGTTAGATTTGATCAGAGTTATACACTGTGAAAATAAATCTGGCAGCAATCTTAAGAGTGGGCTGGAGGAAAGTAGAAAATGAAGGCTGGGGGAACAATTATAAAGTAATACAACTCCTTAAATCATACTATAGCATATTAGAGATAGATGGCCCCATAAAGGTCATCCAACAAAATTTCCTTATCCCAGAGATAAAGAAACTGAGACAAGATAAATATAGAATCTTTAAGATTATAAATGGCAAATAGTTAACTTTTGTCAAGCAAGTAATTCTCAAAAAGGTATATGTGGGGAAGTGCTAAAATAAAATATGCTGAGCACAAGAGACTAAGTAGAAGAAAAATATAAGAAGTAGAACAGAGAAAGAACAGCTATACCCGTGCTGAACTTTTTTTGTGTGTGTGGTACGCGGGCCTCTCAATGTTGTGGCCTCTCCCGTTGCGGAGCACAGGCTCCGGACACTCAGGCTCAGCGGCCATGGCTCACGGTCCTAGCCTCTCCACGGCATGCGGGATCTTCCCGGATCGGGGCACAAACCCGTGTCCCCTGCATCAGCAGGCGGACTCTCAACCACTGCGCCACCAGGGAAGCCCTGTGCTGAACTTTTAAGACCTGCCTGAGCTTCATATTCAATATAATTTGTCACTCTGAAGTTAACTTAAAATGTACTTTTACACAATTTTTTTTCTTCTGGCAATCTCTGTTATGCCCTGTAAAAGTACAGATGTGAACAAACAAATTAAATCTGTCTTCTGATTGTAAAAGTTACATATATTGATTTATACCAGTGGTAGAAAATTTGAAAAATCAACCAACCAAACTAAAAAACAAATGAAAGAATCAACTATAAAATTCACCAGCCAAAAACAGCTACTATTAAAAATTTGGCTTAAAGAATTGATAACAATTCTGGGGACCCTGGGACAAGAAAACAGCAGTTGCAAAGGCACAGAGGCAAGAAATCATATAGGGACTTGCAAGGATCTAAAGATAGCAAAAAATTGGAATACAAATCTGGGGAAAACAGGGTGGTGGTGAAAGATGAGGCTGCAACAGATAATAAACCGCATCTTCCAATTGTGAATTCATAAAATGTCGTCACCAAGGGTATGTCAATTTTGCCCATGCATTACGGGCTGCTTCCTTCATCATCAATAGACTATTAGTTCACAAAGACTGACCCTCTGTGGCTCTCTGCCTCATGACAGGGAGTGACAGCTGGCTATGTATAGTATGTATACATTTTTATTGAGGTACAATTGACATATAACATACAAGCTTCAGGTATACAACCTAAGGATTCCATATTTGTATATATTGCAAAATGATCATTACACTAAGTCTAGTTACCATTTTTACCATACATAGTTACAGAGAAAATTTTTTTCTTGTGATAAGAACTTTTAAGATCTACTCTCTTGGCCACTTTCAAATATGCAATACAGTATTATTAACTATAGTCACCGTGCTGTACATTACATCTCCATGACATTTATAACTGGAATGTATTTTTCGTACCTAGAATGTACTTTTTTTAATGACATTGATTGTACTTTCTGGGATAAATTAAGTCTGTTCTTAACTGAAAACAGCTGAATTGACTAACCTTTCAAAATCTAAAATTTCTCTTTACTTAGAAACATGAAGGAAAGAGTAAAATGGAAGACATTCGTCAACAGATATATTTCTCTCAGGAATAAAAATGTTCAGACAAATTCAAATAACCTTATCTGAAATAAAGGCATAAATCAACTGAAAAAACAGTCAATTTTTAAAAGCTTATGTGGGTCTGTAAGTAAAAAAAGCAAAAAGTTCATCAATAGAAACCAGTCACTGTAAATGGCAACCTGGAGCTCTGAAATGTCAATTTCACACTGCGCTAAGCATATCCTACAACCTACAAAATCCGACCAAACTGCTGTTCAGAAAAATAGCAACACCTGATGCTACATTCCTTGAAGTAACAGGTCAGACATATTAGCCAGGTCAGGTACAAAACTGCATCCACTAGGACCTACCCACTCAGGAATCATTTTCTATTTGTTTCAGTGTTTATCACTTTTAAATCAGATGTGTTAATTGACCTAGAAAAAGCAGTTAACTCCAAGTAACTCCACAGTTTGGCTCAATACAAGTAAATGCTAAGAATATCCTAAAAAAGCAGGTGGGGGTAACTTAAGTGAAGTAGAACATATTCATCTAGGATTTCAGGCTGAAGCCTGAAATATGCAACCTACTGCTACGATCTGCCACTCACATGCCCTCTTCAGTCAGGTGTCCACCATAGTGCTGACAGCCCCGATCTGAATCACTTATTTGGTGATAAAAATTATTCTGGGGAGGGCTGACTATTTTCCATATGAGAAGTTCTTTTGGGAAAACACTTGAAACCTGGCCTCAGGGACTGAAGGCAAAGATACTTCCAATCTGACAACAAAAGAATATGTTGCTGTCTTACTCAGAGCCTCTGGGGAATTTTCTGCCTCAGGGAGCTGGGGCTGTGGCATACCCAGCACTATCCAGTCCCTCCCTGACATAAGTAAATGAGGTCTCTCAGTGATGTGCAAGTAAAGAACAACTCCCGAAATACAATTTTCAAATTCAAGCAGATTTAATTGAGGGTGATAAAGCACACACACAAAAAAGGTGACTTAGATTTAAAGCACACAAAAAGGCTAATGTACCCTTAGCAAAAGTAACAGATGGAATTCTCTCCATGTGCTTTTGGTCAAGTTTCTTTCCATGGTGTGTGCCCACACTGCTACACTCCAGGCACAAATGGCAAAACAAGTCAGTTAGCTGTCCGTTGCACTGAAATACCAGGTTTTTATTATATCATAAACAAAATCGTGGTCAAGGAGGAATTCATAAAAATGCTTTAGCCCTTACGTGAAAGACAACAGGCAGAGTCAAATAAAGGTCTGGAGAATCAAGAAGCCAGATAAACACCACTTAATATTCAATAAATATAGTAAATTTACTGCAGCCTTCTCGCAGAGAAAGATAATCTATTCTGCTCTTTTAATAGACTGGTCACAGGTTTCCAGTACTCATACTCTAGAATGTCACTTATTAATGTCCAGAGGTCCAGAAAACTAATAGATTATATCAATACTGGTGCATCTGTTTCTCTCCTGAAAGCTCATTTTTAGGAATTAACAAGCAAACCTATAAAGAGATATATACAATTGTTAGTTGTTATTTGTCCTTAAGAAGAGTTCTGAAATAATAAAAATTATTTTGAAATCAAAAGAAAACAGCAAGAGAGACCTCCTACAAGATGGCGGAGGAGTACGACGTGGAGATCACATTCCTCCCCACAAATACATCAAAAATACATCTACATGTGGAACAACTCCTACAGAACACCTACTGAATGCTGACAGAAGACCTCAGACTTCCCAAAAGGCAGGAAACTCCCCACATACCTGGGTAGGGCAAAAGAGAAGAGAAACAGAGACAAAACAATAGGGACGGGACCCGCACCTCTGGGAAGGAGCTGTGAAGCAGGAAAAGTTTCCACATGCTAGGAAGCCGCTTCACTGGCAGAGACGGGGGGTGGTGGGGGGAAAGCTTCGGAGCCACAGAGGAGAGCACAGCAATAGGGGTGCAGAGGGCAAAGAGGAGAGATTCCCACACAGAGGATCGATGCCGACCAGCACTCACCAGCCCGAGAGGCTTCTCTGCTCACCCGCCGGGGCGGGAGGGGGCTGGGAGCTGAGGCTCTGGCTTTGGAGGTCAGATCCCAGGCAGAGGACTTGGGTCGGCTGCGTGAACACAGCCTGAAGGGGGCTAGTGTGCCACAGCTAGCCGGGAAGGAGTCTGGGGAAAAGTCTGGACTTGCCTAAGAGGCAACAGACCATTGTTTCAGAGTGCGCGAGGAGAGGGGATTCAGAGCACCGCCTAAACAAGTTCCAGAGACAGGCGCGAGCCGTGACTATCACCATGGACAACAGAGACAGACATGAAACGCTAAGGCTGCTGCTGCAGCCACCAAGAATCCCGTGTGCGAGCACAGGTCACTAGCCACACCCCCCCTCCCGGGAGCCTGTGCAGCCCGCCAATGCCAGGGTCCTGTGATCCAGGGACAACTTCCCCGGGAGAATACACGGCGCGCCTCACAGTGGTGCAACGTCATGATGGCCTCTGCCGTGGCATTCCGTACCCCTCCCTCCCCTGGGCCTGAGTGAGCTGGAGCCGCCTAATCAGCTGCTCTTCTAACCCTGTCCTGTCTGAGCGAAGAACAGACGCCCTCAGGCAACCTACACGCAGAGGCGGGGCCAAATCCAAAGCTGAACCTGGGAGCTGTGCAAACAAAGAAGAGAAAGGGAAACCTCTCCCAGCAGACTCAGGAGCAGCGGATTAAATCTCCATAATCAACTTGATGTCCCCTGCATCTCTGGAATACCTGAATAGACAACAAATCATCCCAAATTGAGGCAGTGGACTTTGGGAGCAACTGTAGACTTGGGGTTTGCTTTCTGCATCTAATTTGTTTCTAGTTTTATGTTTATCTTAGTTTAGTATTGAGAGTTTATTATCATTGGTAGATTTGTTTACTGATTCGGTTGCTCACTTCCGTTTTTTTCTTTCTTTAGAGATAATATATATATATTTTTTTCTTTTTTCTCTTTTTGAGATTGTGTATGTGTATTCTTTGAGTGATTTTGTCTGTATAGCTTTGCTTTTACCATTTGTCCCAGGGTTCTGCCTGTCCGTTATTTTTTGTTCGTTTCTGCTTTTTTTTTAAAGTATAGTTTACAGCACTTGCTATCATTGGTGGATTTGCTTTTTGGTTTGGTTGCTCTCTTTTTTTTGTACTTTTAAATTTTTAATTTTAATAACTTTATTTTAGTTTTTTCTTTCTTTCTGTCCTTTTCTCTCCCTTTCCTTCTGAGCCGTGTGGTTGACAGGGACTTGGTGCTCCGGCTGGGTGTCAGGCCTGGGTCTCTGAGGTGGGAGAGCCGAGTTCAGGACATTGGTCCACCAGAGACCTCCCAGCTCCACATAATATCAAACGGTGAAAGCTCTCCCAGAGATCTCCATCCCAACGCTAAGACCCAGCTCCACTCAGTGACCAGCAAGCTACAGTGCTGGACACCCTATGCCAAACAACTAGCAAGACAGGAACACAAGTCCACCCATTAGCAGAGAGGCTGCCTAAAGTCATATTAAGGTCAGAAACGCCCCAAAACACACCACCAGACGTGGTCCTGCCCAACAGAAAGACAAGATCCAGCCTCATCCACCAGAACACAGGCACCAGTCCCCTCCACCAGGAAGCCTACACAACCCACTGAACAAACCTTAGCCACTGGGGACTGACACCAAAAACAACGGGAACTACGAACCTGCAGCCTGCAAAAAGCAGACCCCTAACACAATAATATAAGCAAAATGAGAAGACAGAAAAACACACAGCAAATGAAGGAGCAAGGTAAAAACCCACCAGACCAAACAAACGAAGAGGAAATAGGCAGTCTACCTGAAAAAGAATTCAGACTAATGATAGTAAAGATGATCCAAAATCTTGGAAAAAGAATAAAGAAAATATAAGAAACATTTAACAAGGATCTAGGAGAACTAAAGCGCAAACAAACAATGATGAACAACACAATAAATGAAATTAAAAATTCTCTACAGGAATCAATAGCAGAATAACTGAGGCAGAAGAATGGATAAGTCACGTGGAAGATAAAATAGTGGAAATAACTACTGCAGAGCAGAATAAAGAAAGAAGAATGAAAAGAATTGAGGACAGTCCCAGAGACCTCTGGGACAACATTAAATGTACCAACATTCGAATTATAGGGGTCCCAGAAGAAGAAGAGAAAAAGAAAGGGACTGAGAAGATATTTGAAGAGATTATAGTTGAAAACTTCCCTAATATGGGAAAGGAAATAGTCATTCAAATCCAGGAAGCACAGAGAATCCCATGCAGGATAAATCCAAGAAGAAACATGCCAAGACACATATTAATCAAACTATCAAAAATTAAATACACAGAAAAAAAAGTAAAAGCAGCAAGGGAAAAGTAACAAATAACATACAAAGGAATCCCCATGAGTTTAACAGCTGATCATTCAGCAGGAACTCTGCAAGCCAGAGGGAGTGGCAGGACATATTTAATGTGACAAAAGGGAAAAACCTACAACCAAGATTTCTCTACCCAGCAAGGATCTCATTCAGATTTGACGGAAAAATTAAAACCTTTACAGACAAGCAAAAGCTAAGAGAATTCAGCACCAGCAAACCAGCTTTACAACAAATGCTAAAGGAACTTCCCTAGGCAGGAAACACAAAAGAAGGAAAAGACCTACAATAACAAACCAAAAACAATTAAGAAAATGGTAATAGGAACATACATATCGATAACTACCTTAAATGTAAATGGATTAAATGCTCCCACCAAAAGACATAGACTGGCTGAACGGATACAAAAACAAAACCCGTATATATGCTGTCTACAACAGACCCACTTCAGACCTAGGGACACATACAGACTGAAAGTGAGGGGATGGAAAAAGATATTCCATGCAAATGGAAACCAAAAGAAAGCTGGAGTAGCAATTCTTATATCAGATAAAACAGAATTTAAAATAAAGACTATTACAAGAGACAAAGGACACTACATAATGATCAAGGGATCAATCCAAGAAGAAGATATAACAATTGTAAATATTTATACACCCAACATAGGAGCACCTCAATACATAAGGCAAATGCTAACAGCCATAAAAGGGGACATCGACAGTAACACAATCACAGTAGGGGACTTTAACACCCCACTTTCACCAATGGACAGATCATCCAAAATGAAAATAAATAAGGAAACACAAGTTTTAAATGATACATTAAACAAGATGGACTTGATTGATATTTATGGGACATTCCATCCAAAAACAACAGAATACACTTTCTTCTCAAGTGCTCATGGAACATTCTCCAGGATAGATCATATCTTGGGTCACAAATGAAGTCTTGGTAAATTTAAGAAAATTGAAATCGTATCAAGTATCTTTTCCAAACACAACGCTATGAGACTAGATAACAATTACAGGAAAAAATCTGTAAAAAATACAAACACATGGAGGCTAAACAATACACTACTAAATAACCAAGAGATCACTGAAGAAATCAAAGAGGAAATCAAAAAATACCTAGAAACAAATGACAACGAAAACATGACGATCCAAAACCTATGGGATGCAGCAAAAGCAGTTCTAAGAGAATAGTTTATAGCAATACAGTCCTACCTTAAGAACACACATAAGAAACATCTCAAATAAACAACCTAACCTTACACCTAAAGCAATAAGAGAAGGAAGAACAAAAAAACCCCAAAGTTAGAAGAAGGAAAGAAATCATAAAGCTCAGATTAGAAATAAATGAAAAAGAAATGAAGGAAACAATAGCAAAGATCAATAAAACTAAAAGCTGGTTCTTGGAGAAGATAAACAAAATTGATAAACCATTAGCCAGACTCATCATGAAAAAAAGGGAGAAGACTCAAATCAGTAGAATTAGAAAAGAAAAAGAAGTAACAACTGACACTGCAGAAATACAAAGGATCATGAGAGATTACTGCAAGCAACTATATGCCAATGAAATGGACAACCTAATAATGAATTTGGTAAGGTAGCAGGATACAAAATTAATGCACATAAATCTCTTGCATTCCTATACACTAATCATGAAAATTCTGAAAGAGAAATTAAGGAAACACTCCCATTTACCACTGCAACAAAAAGAATATGATACCTAGAAATAAGCCTCCCTAAGGAGACAAAAGACCCATATGCAAAAAACTATAAGACACTGATGAAAGAAATTAAAGATGATACAAACAGATGGAGAGATACACCATGTTCTTGGATTGGAAGAATCAGCATTGTGAAAATGACTATACTACCCAAAGTAATCTACAGATTCAATGCCATCCCTACCAAACTACCAATGGCATTTTTTATGGAACTAGAACAAAAAATTTCACAATTTGTATGGAAACACAAAAGACTCTGAATAGCCAAGGCAATCTTGAGAAAGAAAAACGGAGCTGGAGGAATCAGGCTCCCTGACTTCAGACTATACTACAAAGTTACAGTAATCAAGACAGTAGGGTACTGGCACAAAAACAGAAATATTCATCAATGGAACAGGATAGAAAACCCAGAGATAAACCCACACACATATGGTCACCTTATCTTTGATGAAGGAGGCAAGAATATACACTGGAAAAAAGACAGACTCTTCAAGAAGTGGTGCTGGGCAAACTGGACAGCTACATGTAAAAGAATGAAATTAGAACACTCCCTAACACCGTATACAAAAATAAGCTCAAAATGGATTAAAGACCTAAATGTAAGGCCAGACACTATAAAACTCCTGGAGGAAAATATAGGCAGAACACTCTATGACATAAATCACAGCAAGGTCCTTTTTGACCCACCTCCTAGAGAAATGGAAATGAAACAAAAATAAACAAATGGGACCTAGTGACACTTAAAAGCTTTTGCACAGCAAAGGAAACCATAAACAAGATGAAAAGACAACCCTCAGAATGGGAGAAAATATCTGCAAATGAAGCAACTGACAAAGGATTAATCTCCAAAATTTATAAGCAGCTCATGCAGCTCAATATCAAAAAAAGAAACAACCCAATCCAAAACTGGGCAGACGGCCTAAGAAGACATTTCTCCAAGGAACATATACAGATTGCCAACAAACAAGTTAAAGGATGCTCAACATCACTAATCATTAGAGAAATGCAAATCAAAACTACAATGAGGTATTACCTCACACCAGTCAGAATGGCCATCATCAAAAAATCTACAAACAATAAATGCTGGAGAGGGTGTGGAGAAAAGGGAACCCTCTTGCACTGTTGGTGGGAATGTAAATTGATACAGCCACTATGGAGAACAGTAAGGAGGTTCCTTAAAAAACTAAAAATAGAACTACCATACGACCCAGCAATCCCACTACTGGGCATATACCCTGAGAAAACCATAATTCAAAAAGAGTCATGTACCACAGTGTTCATCATTGCAGCTCTATTTACAAAAGCCAGGACATGGAAGAAACCTAAGTGTCCATTGACAGATGAATGGATAAAGAAGATGTGGCACATAGACAATGGAATATTACTCAGCCATAAAAAGAAACGAAACTGAGTTATTTGTAGTGAGGTGGATGGACCTAGAGTCTGTCATACAGAGTGAAGTAAGTCAGAAAGAGAAAAACAAATACCGTATGCTAACACATATATATGGAATGTAAGAAAAAAAATGTTTCAGAAAAACCTAGGGGCGGACAGGAATAAAGATGCAGATGTAAAGAATGGACTTGAGGACACGGGGAGGGGCAAGGGTAAGCTGGGACGAAGTGATAGAGTGACATGGACATATATACACTACCAAATGTAAAACTGATAGCTAGTGAGAAGTAGCACAGGGAGATCAGCTTGGTGCTTTGTGACCACTTAGAGGGGTGGGATAGGGAGGGTGGGAGGGAGACGCAAGAGGGAGGAGATATGGGGATACAGGTATACATATAGCTGATTCACTTTGTTATAAAGCAGAAACTAAAACACCATTGTAAAGAAATTATACTCCAATAAAGAAGTTAAAAAAAAAACCAACAGCAATTCCACTTCCCCCTCAAAAAACCCCCCACAAAAACTGGCCTTTATTATGAGAGGAAAAAAACCCATAAAGTATGACATTAAAGGCTCTCAATGAGCTGATTCCTCTTAAACAATCATCCCTAGTTGGTATTACATCATAAAACTAGTTTTCTGACATTCACCTGAAATTTCCTTTCCATACCCATTTTCCCTAGTGTTGTTAATGCTCTTCCCTCTCACTAGAATAATTCACATTCTTCTTTCTTTTAATCTAAAATTTACTCTGTTTCAAGGCCAAATTCAAGAACTGCTTGACATCTTTCCCAACTAAAAATCAACATTCTTTTTTTGTGGCCTTTTACAACAGCTACTGCTTCAGTGTTTCCAATTCAGTAATCCTTTCACTGCAGAAATTATGTTCCTAAAACGTAATATGTTTGGCAAAACCTAGCTGGTAAGATCAAAGTCTCAGTAAACAGGGGATTAAGAAAAAAATTAATTCTTTTAAATCCGTTTTCCTTAAAAAGAAAGTTCTAGAAGGTATCTATTCTAAAACAATATAGATTTACTGGAGCTATCTCCTCCTATGGGCTTCCAAATAGGAAATCCTGCTGCTGAAGCTGACTCTCCAAGTTCAACATCAGGTGGCTCTAATCTCTTGAGGAAGCCGTTACTGACCTAGAACTCTGTATTTTGTACATGAAGTTTCTGTTATTTTTTATTTCTTTGTTTCTTTCTCTCTGTGTCTTTTCTTTCTTTCTTTCATCCTTTTTTGTAAATCTTAGCAAAATGCTTGTGCTATTAACTGACCAAACTACTAGGTTACACAGCAGTTTTCTGGACTGGTCTTCTTCATATTGTGAAAGTAGAGAACACACAGGCTTCAGAGACTCAGTTAGATGTCCTACTGAGGAGGATGTACAAAATCTATCATGCTCTGCTCTTTGGGGACACAATTATAAGAATGAGTTATCTCAAAACACTGGTTTCGAAGAATTAATGTATTGCACTTCATTGACCATTCCATTAAAAAACATGAGTCTCACTGTAATAATGAAAAGAAAAACGTTCATTTTTGTTCTGAGTCCATCCAGATGTTTGCAAATATTGTTTTCAGTAAATTTTAAAAAATCAGAACTTGGATATAATTTTTTAAGTGAATTATAGTTCATTTACAATATTGTGTTAGTTTCAGGTATACAGCAAAGTGATTCAGTTACATACATATATATATATTTCAGATTTTTTTCAGATTCTTTTCCATTATAGGTTATTACAAGATATTGAATATAGTTCCCTGTGCTATCCAGTAAATCCTTGTTTATTTAATATATATAGTAGTGTGTATATGTTAATCCCTTACTCCTAATTTATCCCACCCCCACTTTCCCCTTTGGTAACCATAAGTTTGTTTTCTATGTCTGTGAGTCTGTTTGTTTTGTAAATAAGTTCATTTGTCTTATCTTTCAGATTCCACATATAAGTGATATCATATGATATTTGTCTTTCTCTGTCTGACTTACTTCACTTAGTATGATAATCTCTAGGTCCATCCATGTTGCTGCAAATATTATTTCATTCTTTTTTATGGCTGAGTAGTATTCCATTGTGTGTGTGTGTGTGTGTGTGTGTGTTTGCAAATATTTTCTCCCATTCTGTGGGTTGTCTTTTTGTTTTGTTTTTGGTTTCCATTGTTGTGCAAAAGCTTATAAGTTTGATTAGGTCCCATTTGTTTATTTTTACTTTTATTTCTTTTGCCTTTGGAGACTGAGCTAAGAAAATATTGCTATGATTTAAGTCAGAGACTGTTTTGCCTGTTTTACCCTTTAGGAATTTTGTGATGTCATGTCTTATATTTACATGTTCATGCATTTTGAGTTTATTTTTGTGTATGGTGTGAGGGAGTGTTCTAACTTCATTGATTACATGCCGCTGTCCAGCTTTCCCAACACCACTTGCTGAAGAGACTGTCTTTTCTCCATTGTATATTGTTTCCTCCTTTGTCTAAGATTAATTGACTGTAAGTGCGTGGGGTTTTTTTCTGGGCTATTTTGTTCCATTGATCTATATGTCTGTTTTTGTGCCAGTATCATGCTGTTTTGATTACTGTAGCTTTGTAGTATTGTCTGAAGTCTGGGAGGGTTATGCCTTCAGCTTTGTTCTCTTTCCTCAGATTGCTTTGGCAATTCTGGGTCTTTTGTGGTTCCATATAAATTTTAGGATTATTTGTTTTAGTTCTGTGAAAAATGTCATGGGTAATTTGACAGGGATCACATTAAATCTATAGATTCCTTTGGGTAGTATGGTCATTTTAACGAGGAGATATTTCTTAATTTATTTTCTTCTTCTGAGGATGCTCAGTAGTCAGAATCATACTATTTCCCCCCATTTGATTCATTCATTATTTCATTCAGGAATTCATTAAATCTCTGCCTTCTTTGTACTGGTTCCTCAGTCAGGCACGAGTTACAAACACAAATGCCTGATTCTCTCTCAAGGAGCTGTCTCGGGGGAGAGACAGTATCTGGGAAAGTAATCAATCACCTTCTTTACTGAACTAAAACCAACTACTAACATTTAACCCTCCAGGTGTAAGACAACTGGACCAAGTAGCCTCCCTTTGTCCCATTCAGCTTCACCTTTCAATTGAGCTTCACTTGAATTGCCACCTCCACCTTCATGCTGCCTTCTCAGGGTATGTTATTCTCTTTCAACTAAAAATAATAATAGAAAGATCTTTCTTGGGCTCCCATTAGCACAATGGAGACAGGCTGGGATTTTAAAAGACTTTTTAAAATACTCGAGGTAGAAAAAATAGGAAACTAATAAAATAAAATAACACATAGTTTAAGAACAAAATAATGCAATTTGCAGCAACATGGATGGACCTACAGATTGCCATAATGAGTGAATAAGTCAGACACAGAAAGACAAATATATAATATTGCTTATATGTGGAATCTAAAAAGGTACAAATGAACTTATTTACAAAACAGAAGTAGAGTCACAAATGTAGAAGACAAACTTATGGTTACCAGGGTATAAGTGGGGGGAGGGCTAAGTTGGGAGATTGGGATTGACATATACACACTACTACATATAAAGTAGATAATAAGAACTACATTGCACAGGGAATAATAAGAACTGTATAGCACAGGGAACTCTACTCAATACTCTGTAATGGCCTATATGGGAAAAGAATCTAAAAAAATTGGATATATGTGTATGTATAACTGATTCACTTTTCTGTACACCTGAAACTAACACAACATTGTAAATCAACTATACTCCAATAAAAATTTTTTTTCAATGGGAAAAATAAACACAAACAACTTAAAAAATAATCTCAGATTTCTGATCTTACCATTGCTAGCTGACTCCTAGAGTGCAGACTCTGTGCTAGTGTTTAGCCTGAGACTGTCATCCTCTTAAGGACCTATAGAAACTGCCCACTTCTGCTACAGTTTTCTGTATACAAAATAGAACTAAAACATAAAACTGGAATTTCTCAGCTTTAAGAAAAACATGTTGCTAACTAAAATAAAAAAGGCAAACAATATTCTCTAAAATAAAAAAGGCAAACAATATATACTCTTAATATATTAAGAGTTTTATAGACTGCTTTTAATTTTAATCAAATGAGTCCCAAATTTTAAACCTCTAAAGCAAAGAGTCCAGTAGCTAGAGGGTTATTCTAATTCCTCTCCCTATCTTACCTCCACAACTCTAGGATTTAAGAAAAGTCACATTAAACAGCAATTTTCTATAGCAAGTATGGTCATTGAAAGTAATTTTCAGGCAATTATAGTATGGGCTGATATAAGATTTATGGGATGAAGTACTATGCCAAAACATTTCCTCTAATAAGTGCAAATCCCACCCACCAGGTTAAAAATTTTCAAATTTTATTAATAGCAGTACAAATCAGTGTAACTTCCCACATGAGATGTGCACAGATGCTGTAAGAGGTGACTGTGGCATAATTACAAAGCATAATGAATGTAGAGCTCCAGTTCTGGGCACAGCTGACTGACAGACAATGCGTCTCTGTTGTGTGTAACACAATGCAGGCTGCTTATCCTCTCCACAAACCTCAGATTTCCTCATTCTAGATGATCTCTAGTGTCTCTCTCAGTCCTGAATTCCATAATTACTCTGCCAGGTATCGTAGGTTTGCCTCCTCCAAATTCAGCTAGCTCTCTGCCCTGGTGGTGACCTGCATAGGGTACATCAACAGGCTTCCTTGCCCTCTGGCATCTGGATGGGTTTGGTCAGGGAAAAGCCCCAGCAGGAGATCAGACAGATGGTAATAATAAAGGAGAATGAGGGCAGGGTAATTTAACTCTCCTCTCACCCCTTCAGTCACTTGAGGCTGCCTCTGTCTCTTGCCTGAAGGTTTCTGCCCTTCTCAAAGCAGCTTGCTCTATGGACTTTCTCTTTTCTTTTTCCTCTTTGTGTCCAATCAGGCCTAGAGGTAGAAACAGCTCTGTGGCTACTAATGCCAAGTTCCTGCCCTATCCCTTTACAGTTAAGACATCCTGCCTACAACTTTATAATTAATGTCTCTACATATAAACCCCCTCAAATATTCCCAATTTGAATGTGTCATCTTTTCCTTTCTGGAATCTGACTCATACAATCACTTTTTATAGAATTTGATCAAGAATGTAAGTCAGAATCTGATGAAAAGTAACTATAAATGTGAATATTGCTTATTAAAGAGATTTAAGGTCACTTGAAAGAAACTTATCAAAAGCACTTCTTTCATAAAATTATTTTAAAACACTTTTTGGTTAGATCATAGTAGTCCAACAATTACCTGATTTTACAGTAAACCATCTAGATTAGATGAAAGCAGAGAGGCGTGACTGGAAAGTCATTTTGTTTAACACTGCCTTTGACAGCTTGGTTTTCCTTCCTTTCCTTGTTGCTGAAAAAATTTAAGTATGAATAGGTACCCTGGGCATGAAAGTATTTAGTTAATAAAGTTGTTTTAGAAAAAAAAAAAAAAGGGAGGACTTAGCCCTATCTAATCTCTCCCCTGCAAAAAACCCTGTAGTTTTTCATGCATGTCTAGTTTGTTAGATGTGCACACTGCCACAAAAATATTAATACTTCTGTTTTCTCATTGCAGTAGACATAGAGTAAAACTGTCATGTAAAATAATTTGTTTCAGAGGACATTAAACTAAATGAAATAAGTCAAAGGCAAATACTGTATGATCTCACTTATATTGAAGTATTTTTAAAAAATTCAAAAAAATAAATTATTTGTTTTAAGATAAGGAATTGTCCTAGAAATTGAGTTTACCCTAGTATTATAAAATATTTGTTATGTGATCATATATGTATATGTATAGCTGATTCACTTTGTTATAAAGCAGAAACTAACACACGATTGTAAATCAATTATACTCCAATAAAGATGTTAAAAAATTAATTTTTTTAATAAATAAGTAAATAAAACATCAAACCCTGTTATTACAGTACCCATCAGAAAAATTCTGAAAGAAAAAAATGGAATGAAATTCTTAGGAAAAGTCTTATCTTAAAATGGGTACACATCTCCAGCCCTAAGAGAACTTGGTGCTGCTAAAAACATAGCAGGACTAGAAGGGTGCTCCAGACCTACCGACCAGGTAAGTCTTGTTGAATTAAAATGGTCCCATCCTAACTACATTTCAACACAAACTAAAGAGATCTGAACCTTTGCCTAGTACTGGTTTTCAGAAATAAGTACTTCATTACTCACATAAACCTATTTCAATCTGTTGAAGCCATTTGATCTCTGAAACATACTAATAAACAATATTCACCTGAATGGATAATTTGAGGTTTCTTATCAGTGAATTAATAATATTCCTAAAACAAACCATGGTAACTTTCAAACTTGCCTAGTGCTATAATAAATGACTTAGTGAAGTTAGGAATAGACCCAAATCTCCTTGATTGTTCAATAAATTCTCAATTTGTTCATTTGTACACAGACAAAAAGTTTCCAAATAATTTCATACTCTACATGACCTAATTAAATTAAATTCAGATAATTGCTTACTCACATAGATACTTCCTCACATCAAACACTTTTATTTATTTTGTTTTAAAAAGCAACACTCTTAGAAGATTCCATGTAATCCACCTTAGATAAACTGGCCATTAAAACCTTTCGTGGTAACCAGTCATCATGGGCTCTGCTTGCAAAGTACTTAAAAACATGGTCTATAAATAGGGTTCTTGAAGTCTAATCCTAAAGGATAGAACAAAGCATAACATAATACTGGGAGGAATTACAACAAATATAACTCCAGGAGAAAAAAAGACTTTTAACTTTTTCTTTAATCACATGCCATGATTAAGTACACTTAAAAAAAAAAAAAAAGCATTGTATTTTCCTACAAAGACAACCCAGTTTCATGGCTTAAAAACAGAAAAGGAAAAAAAAAAAGATAAGAAACCCAGTGAGCCCAATGCTATGTGGATATAAGGTACCAAAGCTGTGAGCCCATTTTACCAATGCTCCCCTAGTTAAAGAATTTCTGCCTCTCTGGTTGATACTGGCCCTGCACTTATTTTTGTTGCAGACATGGAAGTAATAAAACTTGAATTTAATCTTGCTACTCTTTTTCAGGCCTTGTTTACAGCAAAGTGGCTCCAGACGATTAGTTAGTAGTACATTATACACCTGGGTCATTTCCACACCTGAGCTGATTTAAAGTTCAAAATAAACTTAATCACTCAACCATTTTGACAGCCAAAACAAAACACTCAGTCCTACGTTTCAGTACTTTGAAATACAAATGTATAATTGAAATTGGACACGACTAAACTTTCAGTATGAAAGACGTTTCTCTACTTCTCCTCATGAACATAACATCCCTCTCTATCACCATAACATATGTAACACCATGACAGCTTCAAGGAACCCTGAAGTTTTCTGGTGGCAGCCAGGAGCCCTAGTGCAAACTATCAGCCAGGATTTATACTAGGGCTATTCCTAGATCATACCAATTAATATTCTGAAGCAATGTTGATATAAAAAGACTCAAATTATGTTATGCTTGACTCTCTCCATTTCTCTAGGAGCTTGAGAATAGCAACCTGTGAAATGGACTGTCTGTCAAAGTTAAAGTCAACTTCCCTGGTGGCACAGTGGTTAAGAATCCGCTTGCCAATGCGGGGGACATGGGTTTGAGCCCTGGTCCGGGAAGATCCCAAAAATAAATAAACAAAATAAAAAAAATAAAGTCAAGGTTTAACTGTGTATATTAGCATTGCATTGTTATTCATTTTGTAGTTCTTGCCTTGTATCAAACTATCATTTGATTTATAAATAGTCTCTAGAAGTTTTCTGATATTTTTGAAAAAGATGAGCTGAGAAATAATTTCAGTATTCTTTATTTTCTTGATCTTTTCCAATTTCTACTTAAATTCTATTTTTAACTTTTTATTTTGAAATAATTATAGGCTCACAGGAAGTTGCAAAAATATTACATAGAATCCTGTGAACTCTTCATCCAGCTTCCCCAATGGTGACATCTTATATAATTACAGTACAATACCAAAGCTGAGAAATTATTTTTAGTACAATACTGTTAACCACAGACCTTGCTCAGTTTTCACCACATGCCTTTATTTGTGAGCATATGTACAGTTTTATGCAATTTGATCCCATGTATAGGTTCACATAACCACCTCATCACCACAATGGAACTCCCTTGACAGTAGCATCCCTCCATGGCCTTTCCTGTTGCCTGCCAACCATTAATCTGTCTCCACCTCCCTAGTTTTATCATTTTGAGAATGTTAAATAAATGCAATCATATAGTACAGGTAACTTTTCGAGATGGGCTTTTTTTCATTAATCATAATGTCTCTGAGATCCATCCAAGTTGTCACAAGTATAACTAAGCCATTCCTTTTTATTGCTGAGTAGGATTCTATAGCAAGGACACACCAGAATTTGTTTAATCATGTACCCATTGAAGGACATTAGGGTTATTTCCAGTCTGAGGTTATGATGAATAAAGTTGCTATGAACATTCAGGTGCAGGTTTCTGAACAAATATAAGTTTTCATTTCTCTGGGATAAATGCTCAGCAGTGCAACTGTCTTGTGGTAATTGTATCTGTAGTTTTGTAAGAAAGTACCAAACTATTTTCCAAAGTGGTTGCACCATTTTACATTCTTACCAGCAAGGTATGAGTGATTCAGTTTCTCCACATCCTTGTCAACATTTGCTCTTGTTACTTTTTTAATTTTAGCCATTCTGATAGGTGTGTAATTATATCTCACTGTAGTTTTAATTTACATTTCCCTGATGGTTAAGAAGCAGAAATTTTTTCACGTGCATAGTGCCAACTATATATCCTCTTTAATAAAATGGCTGTTCATGTCTTTTGCTCATTTTCTAATTGGATTCCTTGTTTGTTTGTTTTTTACAGCTGAGTTTTGAGAGTTCTTTGTACATTCCAGATTCAAATTCTGTGTCAGATTTGTATTTCTGGTTTGCAAATATTTTCTTCTAGTCTTTAGCTTGTTTTATCATCCTCATAACAGAATCTTTGGCAAACATTTTAAATTTTGATGAAGTCCAACCTATCAAAATTTTTTTATGGATTGTGCTTTTGGTGTCATGTATAAGAATTCTGTTTCTACTCCCAGTTCCCAAAGTTTTTTTATATTTTTCCACATTTTCTTCTAAAGTTTTATAGTTTAAAATTTTACATTTAAATTTATGATCCTTTTTGAGTTAACTTTTACATAAGGGATGCATTTTGATATTCATTTTCTTTGCCTATGGATGTCCAATTGATCCAGCAACATTTGTTGAAGAGACTGTCCTTCTTACAACTGAGTTGCTTTTATGCCTTTTTTAAGGTTCTCTATTCTGTTCTATTGATCTATATGATGTCTACCTCTCCAATTACCATAGCTGTACAGGAAGTCTTAACATTGAATAGAATGATTCTCTCTACCATTTTTTTTTTCTAAATTCTTTTTTTCCGTATAAAACTTAGAATAAGCTTGTCTATATCTACTAGAAATCTTGTTGGGTTTTTTTTTTTTTTTTTGCGGTACGTGGGCGTCTCACTGTTGTGGCCTCTCCCGTTGCGGAGCACAGGCTCTGGACGCACAGGCTCAGCGGCCATGGCTCACGGGCCCAGCCGCTCCACAGCATGTGGGATCTTCCCAGACTGGGGCATGAACCCGTGTCCCCTGCATCTGCAGGCGGACTCTCAACCACTGCGCCACCAGGGAAGCCCTTGTTGGGATTTTGATAAAAGTTACATTGAACCTATAGATAAATTTGAGGAGAATTTGATTAAATTATTTAAAGTGCTACTTCATGTGAAATTTTAACAGGTATATCATTTTTTTTAAGGTTTAAATTAAAACGGCTTAAATAAACAAAAATCAATGAATTATTATTACACATTTACAGTTGACCTGTGATTTGAACTGCACAGGCCCACTTATAGGTGGATTTTTTTTCACAGTAATACAATAGTATTAACTGAATCCACAGTTACTTGAATCTGTGGATGCAAAACCGCAAATATGAGAGGACCCTTGTATACCAAGGGCTGACTAAAAGTTATACAGGGATTTTCAACTGCAGGAAGGACTGGCACCCCTACCCTTGCGTTTTTCAAAGGTCAACTACATAACAAAAGTGTGTATTTTACATAGTTCTCTTTTTCTTATTTAAACTTTTAACATTTCACATGAAGAAACTTTAAACCTTTTAAAATTCCACATGAAGAAAGTAACACTGAAAAAATAAAGATAACTTTCCACTAGTTCTCTACCTCTTTATATTACCTTCCTTTCAAATAAAGATTACAACACAGTACATTAATTCTTTTAAATTAAAACATTCACCTAATGGTTACTCATTCAAACTTACATAAAAAAATTCCTACCATCAGTATAACCTCTCTTGATTACCAAGTACAATTAATTAGTAGTTTATAAAAGACCACCATTTTTATATAAGGAGTGTCTAATGCTATAATAATTGGAAGAATTTGCCTAGTAAAAATTTACACATCTCTCTGCCAGTTTCAATTCCTTCTACTATTACTTTAGCTGACTCTAACTTTCTACTAGAAAAGGAGATGAATTTAACACATGGTCTGCTTTATATCATTTGTATACATAATATATAATAATATAATACATATGTGATATATCTCTCTATCTCAGTCTCTACATCTATATGTATTCATGTTTGGCACTAAATCAAAAGAGCACCACTAAGCAAATAGCAAACTTGTTCTTTGCAACTTTGTTATATTTTAAAACATTTAACATAAATTCTGTCTATATTTATACATACTATGTTTTAGAGGCTTTTAGCTTCAGATTAAAATGCAGTTTAAATACAAGATTGTATTACTTTTGGTAAAGCACCAAAATTCTTGTTGAGAACCTCACTCTTGAAAGGAGAGAAAACAGTTACAAATTTGTAGAGTTCTGAGTCAAATATGGTCAGGTTTTGAATTTCACAGCTAAGTATAACTTAGAGAAATGAAAAACATTTATGTTAGAGAATTTCTTCTCCAGAAAAGTGGGGAGAAAAAAACTCCCAAAAACCTTTGATCTCATTCTCTTGGTGTGCTTTTAGTATTTTAAGTGCCAAAAAGTTCAAAATGTAACAGCCTTATAGTCTAAAGTTATTCAATATAAATAAAGTGTTGGAGACTATATCCTTACATTGTCTCACTGGAGAATAATTTTTTTAAAGTAGGAAAACAAATATGCTAATTTTGAGTCTCATCGTAAGAATCTAGGACAAGTATTTCAGGAAAAAAATTTCTTGAAAGAGACAGTTACTTTTATTTACATTATCAAGATACTTCTACTTCCACTTATATTTGCTAGCATATTTGGCTTAAAGTAGAAGTTTTCATAGTTACCAGATGGTCCAGAGGTATGCACAAATGCTTGTATTTGATGTAGTCCGTGCTAAGGGCCAAAAAACAATTCTTTAGGTTGTAAAAAAAAAAAAAAATTAGAAAACTTTGGTCTTGTTCATCTTACTTTGGTGGCAATCAAAGCAGCCCATGCATGCACTATACCAGTTACCTGGAGTGAAACTTCACACCCTGTGGTCCCCAAAGCAGCAGAAGCAGCATTAGTTGATACTTTTTAGAAATGAAAATTCTAGGGCCTGTTCTCAGACTCTGGGGTAGGGCCCATCGATGTTTTAACAAGCCATCCAAATGATTCCAATGGATATCCTAGCTTGAAAAGCAATGGTTTAGGACAATGTAGCATTCTTATACCCTGACTAGAGACCCTAAAACAAACTTTTATGTTTTCCCCAAAGGAGGGCAATGCTTATATTGCAGATGAGATAATTCTTCATTATGGTGAACTTTTAGCATCCCTGGTCTTCTGGCACAAACAGCAATAAATAATGCTATTTACCATATCCTTTAGCATTGGTAAGAACGTTGTTAAGAATCACTGATAGAGGAAAAGGCTCTGTTTAGTCCTTCCATTCTCCACATTGGATACAACTCTCTCCAAAGACCTTGACCACACCCTTCCCTTCCATCACTTCTGCTGGAAAAAGAAAGGGTGACCCTGTTGGTTTATAGAAGCATGTAACAAAGAGGTCAGGGGAGGGCAGAGACTTTGCACTGAGGCCAACTTTTATTAGTTATATCATGTATCACTGTCTTATTTTATATTTTTTCCTAACGTCAAGGATCAATCATTCTTTTACACCCCAAATACTCTATGGAAAACAAATGGGGGGAAAAATGAGTATTTAAATAAATGATCCTCATCAGGATACGCTTTTAAATTTAAAAACCTCAGTCATCTATAAGTGCTATATATAAAGGTTGATAAAAAGGAACATCTCACTACTAATTGAATAATCTGCCACTAGGATTGAAAAATGATACATTCCCTTAGAACCATAAATTCAATCAGTGACTTACATAACAGGAACTAAAATATAGCAGGTTGTAATTCTTGTTCTAAGAATTCATACATACCTGTCCCAAGCAAATGAAATCTACTAGGTTTAAAACCCTCTTGAAAGGTGAGATCTTACTACCTCCTTCTAGTAAAACTCTGCCATTAAATTTTTCTTTTATCTTAGCTGATAAGTATATACTCTAAACTGGGGGGCAGGGGGTAAGGGTGAATGAGTGGTTATGTTTAAAGTTTTTAGATACCACCCTTATATCAGTATCCCTAGGAGTTAGTGCTCTCATGTAGCTCAAAAGCAAAACCAAGGCCTTATGTATACCTAAGTGGGCCATATTTCGAAGACAGTACAACTCTGAATATAAGAATAAAAGTATGGGGAGGGGGAAGGGTAAACGGTGACAAAGCGATAAAGAGGCATGGACATATATACACTACCAAAAGTAAGGTAGTTAGCTAGTGGGAAGCAGCCGCATAGCACAGGGAGATCAGCTCGGTGCTTTGTGACCGCCTGGAGGGGTGGGATAGGGAGGGTGGGAGGGAGGGAGACGCAAGCGGGAAGAGATATGGGATGTATATATATAACTGATTCATTTTGTTGTGAAGCTGAAACTAACATACCATTGTAAAGCAATTATACTCCAATAAAGATGTTAAAAAAAAAAAAAAAGAATAAAAGAGATTGAGGGGGCGGAGCATCCTCCCAAGGTACAGGGTGCTGAGCACCTCTATCATCACAGTGATCCAGAGCCATGTGGCTGACAGGGCCTCGGTGCTCCAGCCTGGTTTCAGGCCTGAGGCTCCGAGGTGGGAGAGCCGAGTTCAGGACACTGGACCACCAGAGACCTCCTGGCCCCACTTAATATCAATCAGCAAGAGCTCTCCCAGAGATCTCCATCTCAATGCTAAGACCCAGCCCCAGCCAATGGCCACCAAGCTCCAGTGCTGGACGCCCCATGCCAAACAACTAGCAAGACAGTAACACAACCCCACCCATTAGCAGAGAGGCTGCCTAAAATCATACTAAGGTCAGACACCCCAAAACACACCACCGGATGTGGTCCTGCCCACCAGAAAGACAAGATCCAGCCCCACCCACCAAAACACAGGCACCAGTGCCCTCCACCAGGAAGCCTACACAACCCACTGAACCAACTTTACGCCCTGGGGGCAGACACCAAAAACAACGGGAACTACGAATGTGCAGCCTGCGAAAAGGAGACTCCAAACAGTAAGTTAAACAAAATGAGAAGACAGAGAAATACGTAGCTGTTGAAGGAGCAAGGTAAAAACCCACCAGACCAAACAAATGAAGAGAAAATAGGCAGTCTACCTGAAAAAGAATTCAGAATAATGATAGTAAAGATGATCCAAAATCTTGGAAATAGAATAGACAAAATGCAAGAAACATTTAACAAGGACCTAGAAGAAATAAAGATGAAACAAGCAACGACGAACAACACAATAAATGAAATTAAAAGTACTCTAGATGGGATCGATAGCAGAATAACTGAGGCAGAAGCACAGATAAGTGACCTGGAAGATAAAACAGTGGAAATAACTACCGCAGAGCAGAATACAGAAAAAAGAAGGAAAAGAACTGAGGACAGTCTCAGAGACCTCTGAGACAACATTAAACACACCAACAATCGAATTATAGAGGTCCCAGAAGAAGAAGAGAAAAAGAAAGGGACTGAGAAAATATTTGAAGAGATTATAGTTGAAAACTTCCCTAACATGGGAAATGAAATAGTCAATCAGGTCCAGGAAGCACAGAGAGTCCCATACAGGATAAATCCAAAGAGAAACATGCCAAGACACATATTAATCAAACTTTCAAAAATTAAATACAAAGAAAAACTATTAAAAGCAGCAAGGGAAAAGCAACAAATAAGATAAAAGGGAATCCCCATAAGGTTAGCAGCTGATCTTTCAGCAGAAACTCTGCAAGCCAGAAGGAAGCGGCAAGACATATTTAAAGTGATGAAAGGGAAAAACCTACAACCAAGATTACTCTACCCAGCAAGGATCTCATTCAGATTTAACAAAGAAATTAAAACCTTTACAGACAAGCAAAAGTTAAGAGAATTCAGCACCACCAAACCAGCTTTACAACAAATGCTAAAGGTAAAACAATCCTGAGAAAGAAAAATGGAGGTGGAGGAATCAGGTTCCCTGACTTCAGACTATACTACAAAGCTACAGTAATCAAGACAGTATGGTACTGGAACAAAAACAGAAATATAGATCAATGGAACAGAATAGAAAGCCCAGAGATAAACCCATACACATATGGTCACCTTATCTTTGATAAAGGAGGCAAGAATATACATTGTAGAAAAGACAGCCTCTTCAATAAGTCGTGCTGGGAAAACTGGACAGCTACATGTAAAAGAATGAAATTAGAACACTTCCTAACACCATACACAAAAATAAACTCAAAATGGATTAAAGACCTAAATGTAAGGCCAGACATCATCAAACTCTTAGAGGAAAACATAGGCAGAACACTCTATGACATAAATCACAGCAAGATCTTTTTTGACCCACCTCCTAGGGAAATGGAAATAAAAACAAAAATAAACAAATGGGACCTAATGAAACTTAAAAGCTTTTGCACGGCAAAGGAAACCATAAACAAGATGAAAGGACAACCCTCAGAATGCGAGAAAATATTTGCAAATGAAGCAACTGACAAAGGATTAATCTCCAAAATTTACAAGCAGCTCATGCAGCTCAATATGAAAAAAACAAACAACCCAATCCAAAAATGGGCAGAAGACCTAAATAGACATTTCTCCAAAGAAGATATACAGATTGACAACAAACACATGAAAGGATGCTCAACATCACTAATCATTAGAGAAATGCAAACCAAAACTACAGTGAGGTATCACCTCACACCAGTCAGAATGGCCATCATCAAAAAATCTACAATCAATAAATGCTGGAGAGGGTGTGAAGAAAAGGGAACCCTCCTGTACTGTTGGTGGGAATGTAAATTGATACAGCCACTATGGAGAACAGTATGGAGGTTCCTTAAAAAACTAAAAATAGAACTACCATATAACCCAGCAATCCCACTGCTGGGCATACACCCTGAGAAAACCATAATTCAAAAAGAGACATGTGTCACAATGTTCATTGCAGCACTATTTACAATAGCCAGGACATGGAAGCAACCTAAGTGTCCAGCGACAGATGAATGGATAAAGAAGATGTGGCACATATATACAATGGAATATTACTCAGCCATAAAAAGAAACGAAATTGAGTTATTTGTAGTGAGGTGGATGGACCTAGAGTCTGTTATAGAGAGTGAAGTCAGAAAGAGAAAAACAAATACCGTATGCTAACACATATATGGAATCTAAAAAAAAAAAAAAAAAAGTGGTTCTGATGAATCTAGGAGCAGGACAGGAATAAAGATGCACACGTAGAGAATGGACTTGAGGACATGGGGAGGGGGAAGGGTAAGCTGGGACGAAGTGAGAGAGTTACATGGACATATATACACTACCAAATGTAGAACAGATAGGTAGTGGGAAGCAGCTGCATAACACAGGGGTTCAGCTCGGTGCTTTGTGACCACCTAGAAGGGGTGGGATAGGGAGGGTGGGAGGGAGACGCAAGAGGGAGGGGATATGGGGACATACATATATGTATAACTGATTCACTTTGTGATACAGCAGAAACTAACACATTGTAAGGCAATTATACTCCAATAAAGATGTTAAAAAAAAAGAAGAGATTATAACTGGAACAACACCTAAGCAACTGTCTTCTTATTGCCTTTCTCTTCTATAAGGTTATGCTTCTGACTCTCCTCCCTTCTATGTGATTGATGTGGTTATTAGGGACTAGGAGCCACTCCTAATACAGGAACCAGCCATGTAAAAACTACTGGAGAACAGAAAGGCCGTAGGGAAATATCGATGGAGTGTGACTTAGAGCAGCTCTATTCTAGGTCTTAAGGCAAAAGACTATATCCATTCTTTCTTTCATACTCAGAGGGCAAAAATTCAAAGGTCAAGAACAAAAGGTGTCTCTGGACTTAACAAAATGAGTCTTCAGGTTCACAGTATTTATCCTAGTTCATTAGAGTAAGAAATCACAGGTATGTGAGGACAACAGGTAGTAGAGAACATGCAATTGCCTGGATCTTCTCAGTGCAGGGAAATGTTGGTTGAAGATTTTCTATCAGGGGACATGACTAATACTAACTTAAACATTTCATTTTTCACTTCTCATAGTTCATCTTCCGTAGAACCATCTGATCACAGTTACCTGCGTGAGAACTGTGACCATATACCCTCAATTCAAAGATGAAAATAACTGCAAACAAATTGGAACTCAACTTAGTAGGTGTATTTTTCACAGAGATATGGGTAAAGCAACTCAAATTACTGTCCATATATTCTAGGACTGAACAAATGAGCAAATACATAGGTGATGTTTGGTGCTTTAATTTTTACTGTTGGAAAATGTAGATACAGATACTGAATTCAGAAAAACTAGGAAGAATCTTGTGGTATTGGATTGGAATTAGAGGTATCTGCATAAACTCATGATTTTCAATATATGTAGATAATAGACATAGATATATAGATATAGTAGGTATTGATGTGTATGATTATGTATGTGTAGGTAGATGTATGTATACATACAGCTATTTCCTAATGTATCTGTCTATAAATACATATCTCTACCGAAAAAACCTAGAAGCAATACTGTTAGCAACGAGCATACCTAGTGCCCAAATCGTAGTTTCTAAATACTATTCTCTACTAAAAGAAACAAGGGCTCCTTGGAGAAACAGTTGATTCTATGGCTGGGGCAGGGAAATGACAAAATGAGCCTGTAATTATTTTGTTATGCCAGAAATTAAGGACATGATCATAGAATGATTGGGGCATTTCCAAAGGATCAGGAGCCAGCTTGAAGGCACCTACAACCTGGGACAACTTGAGCACTGAAATAAATAATGACAGTGATATATTATAACTTATTTAATAAAACAAAAATTCATGAGTCAAAAGAAGGAAAGAAAAGAAAGAAAAGAAAGAAAGAAAGAAAGAAAGAAAGAAAGAAAGAAAGAAAGAAAGAAAGAAAGAAAGAAAGAGAGAAAGAAAGAAGGAAAGAAAGGGAAGAAAGACAAAAAAGAGAAAGAAGGCTTTCTTACAGTAGAGTGGCAACTAATAAATATAGAATATGATGGAGTTGAAAAATCACTACTTTGCAACTATCACAGGCAAGAAAGCATCAAACGAATATAAATCGGTGAGTGAAAGTTTGAAAAGAAACAAGTTATTATGTAGTCTGGAATATCTCCCCATGAACTACTTAATAACTCAGTAGAGCAAAATAGTAACATTAGAGTAGAGACACCTGGCAGACCCCACCTTAAACAAATGATTAAAGTTAACATCACTGGGCCCAAACAGACATAATATGCCTCCTGATAAGGAGGCACCGAGAAGGACACAACATCATTTCTGTGTTGTTCCTGCCCAAAATGTGTAACTTTAATCTAATCATGAGGAAAACATCAGACAAATCCATATTGAGAAATATTCTACAAAAAACTGGCCTGAACTCTTCAAAAAAGTCCATGGTATGAAAGACAAAGAAAGGCTGAGAAACTGTTTCACATTAAAGGAAATTAAAGAGACATGACAACTAAATGTACTACAATCTACTGAACTGAATAGTAGACAAGAGTATGTACTGAATTAAATATCCTATTTTGATCATTGTACTATGGCTATATAAGAAAATGTTCTTAAAGGAGACAGTTAAGTATTTAGAAGTGAAGAGTCATGATGTCTGCAACTTACTCCTAAAAAGTCCATTTAAAGATATGTAATAATAATAATATTAACAATGACAACTATAAGAATGATAATGTAAATTAAATATTCAGTTCTGTTTTCTTAAAACTAAATAATCCCAATTATTTTAGCCTTTTAAATCTATATGAGACAAAAACATTGCATGGTTTAATTAGAAATTTGGGAAGTTAAAAAAAGGATCTATAGTCTCAATCCAATTCAATTTAATAAAAAATTATTGAGGACCTATCCACAGGAGTCCTATATTTAAAGAGCTCACAGTTTACTGGGGAAGGAAAACATGCATGTAAACTAGTATAACAGAAGTATTCTATAAGTATCAAAATGAAGTATAAGAAAGTACTAAAGGAATGTTGAGAGAAAATGATTGACTACTGACTACTACTGACTACTCTGACTACTATATTAGTATTATTTAACATTTACTATTTATAGTTAGGCACTGTACTGTTTTATATATTAATTCATTGAATGTACTAACAATCTCATTAGGTAGGTAGTATTATTATCCCCATTTTACAGATGAGGCCATTGAGGTACAGAGAATTGTCAGTTGAGAAAACAGAATTCAGACATTCTCAGTAGAGAATCTGACCATAGGTTACCTAGCTAGCTAGTAGCCCAAGTTTCAAACTCAGGCAGGCTGACTCCATAATCCATGAAGAAGGCTTAATGAAGGAAGCAGCATTTGAGTTAATCCTTAAAAGACGATAATAATTTCAGTGGAATGGGAAGAAGAAAGAAGACTATGTAAGGCTGGAGGAAAAATAATGGTGAAGGCAGGGAGACAGTAAATATAGATTGTATAAGGAACAGCAAAAAGTTCAGGGGATGTTATGTAAGATGTAGGGAGAGAAATGGGTGAGAGCAGAGGATAAGAGACTAGACAGGCTTATGAAATATATTAGACTCCATCATGAGAATTAATATAATATAGTCTTTGATGGTAAAGAAGCTGATTCTTATAATATGCACCACAATCTTGATGTAACTCAATACAATCAGTATAAGCAGTCTGTGAAACATCTAAATGAACCAAGTACCAATAATACCTTATTACAATTCAATTTCTCCTAAAAGACAGTACCAGAGCACAAATCATGAGAACACATTCATAGTGACCTCTGCACCTCTATGTGAATAATTTCATTTCACAAAGATCCTATGACTATGCAATATTGAAACTGCCAGAACTGAAAACAGAACATCTAAAATGCCACAATTCTACCTTAGTTTAACAAGACTATAAACGTTTAGGAAACAGTAAATGAAATGTGAGTACACCATGTAGCTTTGCTGTTATAGCTCCATCGTTGTCATAATATTTATGAAAACAAGGTGATCCAATTAAAGGGATATAATGAGTAATATATTCCATGAGCTCCATTAGATATGCACTTCTAACCAGTAAAATGACTAGACACGAATGCTTAATGTCAACTTTGAGTTGTTAGCAGATGTAATTGAGTCCTCATATTGATAAGTGAAAATATTATTTTGCCTTCATAGCAGACATTGTAGACAAAGCAAAGCATGTGGCACTTAAAAGCTGTTTTAATTTTTAATATAAATATTAATAAAAATATGACTTTTATTTAGTAAATTATAGGTTTAACCCGTTCGGAATCTATACTATAACTGAAGAGTATAGAAAATCTAATTGCACATAAAAACAAACATTTAAGCTTTGTAAAATGTCAAAATATTTTAAAGTAAAACATTAACAAATTCATTAGTGACTATTTTTCATATATTTAATAAAAGACAAAAAATAGATTTCATTTTTATACAAATATCTTTGCAACAGAGTTCTTAACTATCCAACATAATCTTCTTCCATTTTGGAACAATACTAAAGTATTTCCTCGATTGACAGAACAGAATTGATTAGTAAGATACAGGCAATATCAGGAAGCATCATAGAAGAGAAGAATATGAAAAAGGAAGACAAATGATTTCAAAGAGCATTTGAAAAATCAAAACATATTTGGATTAGTATAAAACTAAAGAATACATGAACAGTTAAAGAAATAGAACATTGAGCTAAAAAAAATTCTTCACTTAAAAATACCTAAAATGGCATTTAAAATTCAACAATCATCCTTTACATGTCTAACTGGACTTCTGAGAGTAAGGAAAATCCATAGGGCCTTAAAAAGGGGGAACGGAACTAAAAAGTAGTGTAATAATCTTGAACTGACACTATAGCTCCCTGGAGGGTATTTGCTGACAACAGAGATCTAGGCTTTAACAGCAAGACAAAGAAGATAGGCTAGTCCTTGATCCCTAGCATGATGGAGAGTTGAAACTAATATCACTACGTGAAAGCAGAAACCTTGAAAAGCTATATTCATTATGAAAAAATGCATTAAAAAAAAAGAGTTCTACCCAACAGCAAAGGAAAGTGAAAAAAGTTAACTTTTCTGTTTATACCTCAGTTCCAGACAGAAAAGCCTGAAGGAATCTCAACCTGAAAAAATAATATGTTAAGATCTAGTGCCTTAAGTTAAATACTTTAAGATGTCTGGCATAAACAAATATAAATCCTTTCCATGGGAATTCATTCCTATCCCAGGCCTCACAAGATTCCAAGATTTAAATAACCAAAAAAATCAATTTATAGTCTAAAATTACAGAACTAATAGGGATATGAGACACTGGCAGTGAAGTCAACAGAAACAACAAACAACAGAATTAGACCTCTATGAACATCAGCTATTAGAAATAATAAATACAGAATATAAAATCACTATGTTAAAATACACAAAATAAAATCACTATGGTTAAACAATTATAAAAAGAGGAAACTGAAACATGAACAAGGAAAAGTTTATTATCAAAACAAACCAAATATAGTTTTTAGCAATAAAAATATTATTTAACTAAAAATCTAACTATCAAAATATTTTTTCAAACAATATTTTAAACAATTGGAAATGATTATGAACTGGTTATCAGATGATGAAGGAATTTTTGCTGATTCTTATAAAGCGTGATAATGACGTGATTATTTAAGATGTCAATATTTTTTAGATGTGTGTACTATAGTATGACCTGTTATCTGGGATAGGCTTCAAAATACTTCAGCAAAGACAAAAAAAGGAACAGATGAAGCAGTGTAGGAAAATATGAGAAATATTAAATCAGAGCAATGTGTATCTGTAAAATTTTGTAATAAAAATAAAATGAAAACTCAGTGGATAGTATGATCAGAATATTAGATATAGACAAAGAGAGAACTAGAGAACTAGAAGATGGATCTGAAGAGGGTATCCAGATTATGAGTAATATTTAAAGATTAAAAAAAGGGGCTTCCCGGGTGGCGCAGTGGTTAGGAATCCACCTGCCAATGCAGGGGACACGGGTTCGAGCCCTGGTCCGGGAAGATCCCACATGCGGTGGAACAACTAAGCCCGTGCACCACAACTACTGAGCCTGCGCTCTAGAGCCTGTGAGTCACACCTACTGAAGCCCGTGTGCCTAGAGCCCGTGCTCCACAATAAGGGAAGCCACCACGATGAGAAGCCTGTGCATCACAACGAAGAGGAGCCCCCGGTCACCGCAACTAGAGAAAGCCCGCACGCAGCAACAAAGACCCAACGCAGCCAAAAATAAAATAAATAAATTTATTTAAAAAGAAAAAAGATTAAAAAAAACAACCTTACCTTCCTTTGGGCTCACTGCTGCAGGAAGAGCATCCCAATCAAGGGTCCAAGTAGGGCAAGGGTGGGGAGAAAACATCACTTCAATGCCTTTTTCCTAGAAAAGGAGATAGGCCCTTTCCAAATTAATAAATTAATAAAATCCTGTTATGTTCTAGAAGACCAAATTTCTATTTCCTATACTGGCAAGGAGGGACACAGATTTTAAAAATCATCGAGTATTCCTCAAAATATTTAGTTACATAAGAAACATATGTTGAGTTTCTTAACAGCATGGTTACTTTCCTATTAAATTATTATTAAATTTCCTATTTAAATTATTACCTGAAGTGACACAGAAGTAATAAGCTACTTAGAAATATTGCATGTCAAAAAGAAAAGTCACCTGAGAATAAAAGTTTTGTCAAAAACAATCCACATAATCAAAACTGACTCTGCATATGTCCATCAAGTTCTGTCTTGGATTATACAAAAATTGCCACAGCCTAGGAGCTATATTCACAGAATCAAAAAGTCCCTACTTTAACACTCATCCCAAAATATCATCCATACTAGTCTTTTACAAGTATCTGCAAAGTCTCTAGAAAAGGATCCCTTTGTTTTAACCAAATGGTTCCCAACATTTTTTTCCCCACCATTTTAAAAAATGATCATCCCTCTTCCATATATAAAACAATTCTCAGGTTCCTTCCTCATGTTAAAAGTTATACATTTATTTATTTGATCTACAGACAGTGGCATGGCATACACATGGATTCCCAGAACCTTTTCAATCGCATTCTGTGTCCACAGCCTACAGGATAGATATCCATGGTTCTAGGTTTTTTTTTTATCTGCAGGAATATCCTATTCAAAAGAAAAATCCCTGAGAATCTATCATTAACCCCTTTGTATCGGTTAGTTCGTGAGATTACTTTCCATTATGAAAACTAGCTGAATTTCAGTGCCAAAGGAAATAGTACAAAGTTCTTTTGTTGGGGTAGAGCTATAGTTACAAGTATAGAGGTCTAGAGTACTTACCTCCCCCAGAAAGATAAACACATCTCTCTGACATCATCTACCTCTCTCCTATCTCCCTTAGTCTAGCCATATTGAACTTCCTGCTATTCCTCATTTCATCACACTTATTCCTAACTTAGAGTCTTCCATAACATACAACTATATTGAGATATAATTTCTATGCCATAAAAATCTGTCCCTTTACAGCATACAATACAATGGTTTTTAAAATATTCACAGTTGTGTATCACCACTATCTATCTAATTTGAGAACATTTTCATCACCTCAAAAAAGATGTCCCATACCCATTAGCAGACACTCTCCATTCTCTCCCCAAAGCTCCCTGCTCTAGGCAGCTACTAATCCACTTTCTGTCTCTGTAGATTTGCTCAGGGTCTTCTTACTAGCTGGATCCTCTTAGAACACTTCATCCAAATCTTCAAATGTTCATTCAGGTCATTTGCTCAATGTCTTCACCTAGTCAGATAAGCCTTCCTGACCACCTTATCTAAAAAATGATCCTGATCTCAATCATCTGCACCCCCCTCATCCCACATTATTTTTTTATAGCATTTATCAATACCTAATGTGCTATACATTTATTTGTGTTTTTTCTTTATTTACCTCCCCCACCAGAATGTAAGCTCCATGAAGGCAGTCCAATTTGTTCTTCATACATCCAACATTCAGAACAATGTCTGGTGTTTAGTAGACACATATACATTTTTTGACTGGATAAATAAATTTAAAACCTCTATAGAATAAGGGAGATTTTGGAGGCAAGATTGTGCGTAAGAAAACAGAAGGAAAAAAAGGCGAGATGTGAGCGTTCCTAAGAAAAACTTTCCTACTTTACACATCTGCTTAGGGCCAATTTCATGTGTCCTCATTGCAATTGGCAAAAAAGAAAAAGAAAAAAAGAAAAAACACAAAAAAAACCAACAAAAAAACTGACTATACAGAAATGAAACGTTACAGTATAAAAAAAAATGAATACATTCATAGAATATGTTAATTTGATATAATATTGTCTTTCAAATATGTGACAATAGAGAAACTCGTAAGTAGCAAAAACAATGCCCTATTAAAAAGGAAAATGTTACTATGGTGAACTTCTTTAATAAGGTTGGAAAAGTGAAAAAGAAAAGAAAATGTATTGTATCCAATATACATTATCAAGTTAGAATTACATGAAAATTGAAATGATAACATTTTAGATTTGAACATTCCGTTCTTATAAAATTGCAGATGTGATGTCCTAGTCAACTTTTATATAATCATAAAATTTAAAATCAGAAATGACTTGTACAGAGTCTCCTCTGTACGAGTACAGAGGAGTACACTCTCCTAATTTATAAAAGGAGAAATTGAGACCCTATGGTTAAGTGACTTACTGAAGGTAATAATGTTAGCTTGACTACAAAGCTGGGACTAGAACCCAAGTCACCTGGTCTCTAGTATAGCCTTCCCATGGACTGTTCCCAAGCCAATGACTGAGAGTCTCGGGCTCAGAGACTGAGTGGCAGACCATTTTTGAGAAATATGGAACTCTCTGACAGATGACTCAGGCTCAAGGATTCCCCACTAGCTTGACAAAACTTTCTTAGAACTGCACTGAAGTCTGACTCTTCTGACCCAACCTTCCTTCCTTTCCCATTTTCAAGCACAGGGATCAAAACTGCACCACGTTCTGAAGGCTCCCGCAGCTTCCTCTGGCTCCCTCCCCACTTTCCCTCACAGATGTTTCCCTCAGTATACCTCTTGCCCATCTAACCCCATCTTGGAATTTGCTTCTGGAGGATCTGAACTAACACATCCCCTGTAAATTAAAAATTCAGGATTCCTTTATATTTTTTATATTATTACAAAAGTGCTTATTTTTATAATTTTTTTATTGTCCATATGTATTTTATTTTTTAAATTGGGGTATAGTTGTTTTACAATGTTGTGTTAGTTTCTACTGTACAATTGTTTATTAACTTTTTTCTGAATTTAAATTCTAGTCACCTGTCTCTTTTTTATAAATATTTTAAAATGTATCAAATGCAAATATCTTTCCTGATGTCATTTTATTGCTGGAAAAGCACAGGTAGAAAAGTTTGAATTACCAATCTCTTTTTCAAGACTGCATACGTATGAATTAAAATAAAAGTACAGATTTTTGGTTTGTTGAAATTTTTAAAATTAGTATTTTAATACAAGAGTACTCTCCCGACAATTATTTTTTTTAAAACACTCAGGAGGTAAACGAGAGATCGCTGAGCAATATAACCATCTGATCAAGACACATCAAACTTTGGACCTGCTTTGATATCTTCTATAATCAACTGCACCATCTGTTTCATTGTTTCACCACTAGGCTAACAAAGCTTAGCTGAAGAGATAAGGGGTTGGTGTCACTACTAAAATCTGCTTTTCTAAATCAGCAAACTTTCTGTTAACTATAGAACTCAAATACTTCCCTAACCCAAGTTAAAAAATATAATGATTTTCTTTCCAATACAACTCAGATGACTAGCTCAAATTACTTCATGAATTTTCTATTCGAACAAATCTTCAAACAGTCTAAGTTAAAAGCAAAACATTTTCGCAGATTGTTTTGAATGATAGAGAAAAGAAAGCCTATTGGTGAAAACTTTTACACTTAGTACTATTAGAAACAAATTATGCTGCAGAGAGAAAAATAAATCATGTGCTCTTATTACATAAAAAGTCATAAAATCAAAGAATAAAGTAAAAACAGAATTCAAAGAATTCAAAAATCTTAAATTTAGACAAAACCTTGGAAAATATATTGAGATAATCATCTTCATATTTCTTTAATTCAAATCATCACCTCAAAATTAAGAAACTGAGAAACCAGTTCCTTGCAACAGAAAAACGTCAGGTTAAAACAATAAACTTGACCAGGTGTGATATGACTTTGGTGTCTCGAATATAAAAACAAAAAATTCTGAGAAAAATACTCTTAAAAATATATATTCTGACTTGTTTGGCTCCAAAGACACATAATATTAAAAATCTTCAATTTACTATATTTCACTTAAATCCAAAGACTAGCACAAATATTAATTGGTCAAGAGAGATATAAATAAAATTTATAAAATGTTAAAAAAAAATGTTATACAAGTTGGGGTAAAATGCTCAGCAACTTTATTACATGGAATCTTTCAAACAAAATTTTAATAAAAACAATTTAATTACCATTAGCTTAGTCATGGTGGGTCTTGGTCCTCCTATAAATGAAGGATCATTTTGCTCCTCGACACATGGGACCTCATCTAAGCTTGGTTGCTGTTCATTCGAGGTGGTCTGTAATTCTGGTAAATTGAGAAATTGGATCCCACACTGAGAAGCTGTTGTTTTTACTCTTGGCACTTCCTGAATTCTCTGGTACCAGGCAGCCAGCAGTGGAAATTCTACCAGCTTTTCAGAAAGTTTCTTGCAGATAATTACCTAGGCAATTACAAAGAACAAAACACATTATTATACAATTTTTGTTTGTTATAAGAGCTGATTGAGGTAACTTTACATACCATAAAACTCACACATTTAAAGAATGAGTTTTAGTAAATTTATAGTGGCACAACCATAATCCAGTACCATTACGCTCAACGTCACACCAAAAAGTTCCCTTGTGACCATTTGCAATCAGTCTCTGCTCCACAGTCAGTTGCAGGCAATCAATGATCTGCTTTTCATGTGTATAACTCTGCCTTTTCTAAAATTTCATATATTTAAATGGAATCACAAAATGTGTCTTTTTTCACTTAGCAATATGATTTTGAGATTCATCCATGTAGTTGCATTTATCAGTAGTTTGTTTCTGTTTATTATGATGCAGCATTTAAAGTAAGCCTTTTATTTATTCAAATTAGAAGCATTTGAAACCATTACCCCGATGTAAATTAATACGTTTATTTTCTCTTGGTCAGATGCTTTCTCTCCAGCACCACCACCAAACTTCAATTTCTTTAAAAATTAGAATGTTCTTGCTTCTTTGTGAGACACTGAATGTTGTTTCCATAGAAACAGTTATAATGTTACAAACAGATTATGACTTATGAACAGATAAAATGAAAAGGTCAAGTCACAGAAAATCTCGACAAATGTATCTAGCAATAATCAGTGCCAAAACAGGAGCCAGAAAGGACGAAAATTAATGAAAAATTTCACACATATAGTCTATTTTAACTGGACTTTAAGGTTAAATAAGAATAGATTATAAGAATAGGGTTTATGTGTAATTCTCTTTGTATACTACAAGCGCTTAAAACACTGCCTTGCAAAAAATACTGAGTGAATGAACAAATGATCAAGAAACCATTTATTGACCTCAAAGAATAATCCCCTAAATTAGTGTTTTTCAAACTGCTGCTTACAACCCATTAGGAGATTTAAAAATCAATTAAAAAATTTTTTTTTGTTTTAAATGAAATTAAATAGAAAATATCAGAGTACATAGCATGTAGTAAGGTGGGTTATTTTCTGTTTATATATCTATATTCATATATATAATATAAAGATGTATATTTGTATTTGTATGCTCAGTCACCTTGTAAAATGCATTATTTACTGTGAAAAGTAAAAAAGTTTGAAAAATACTGTCTAAATGGTACTCTGGGAGCCAAAAAGTTTCTAATTCTCAACAAAATACTTAATTGCCTGGAAACAGATTATGTGCTATGGGAATTGAACTTTAAGCCATGATAAATTAATCAAATAAGAAATTTCTCATTTCCTCACCTTTCCTTTACTCCCCTTGGTAGTGATTTATTCTTACTTGTTAGACGCATATGACATCTTGCCCTCCTTTTGAAAATAAGTTGTGATTAAACAATAATTCATGTTTAAAAAATTTGAGGAGTTTTACTCTGCATGACAGGTCATCCCATTTAATCAATATGCCAGGCTGCTCTGCTAATACCCAGACAGCTCAGGAGGTACGGCACCACATTCATTAATTACACCTGAGAAGACATATTTAAGGATGAGGCTAATGTTAAATGTGTGAAATGAAAATTAAATTTGTTCCTAAGAAATGATTTTTAAAAGATGTTACCAGGCTGATAAGATCAAAACATTATAAATACCAGAGTTATTTAAGGACAAGAAAATAATTTATTCTCAAAATATTGGTAAAAAATTGCTATCAAGACCACAAACTGAAATCCTAGTGGCTTTGTATTTAATTATAGCAAGAGGCAGAAAAACTAGTATGAATAAAAAGAGAAGCAAGATATTACACCTATCCAAAAGATCTCCTCCTCTGCATTCCTTTCCAGTCACTTATTATATAAAATATTTTGTAATTCTTTTATGTCATTTCCTCAGTCATGTCTACCCTTTCGAAAACACATCATAATCAACAAATGTTTAGGTGAGCAGTGTAAGCAGTATAAAAAATAGTAAACAACCTGTCTAAATGGAAATATAATCCTAGTTCAGGGTCTTTTCTTATCGTCTAGAACTGGTGAGTTAAAACTGAAAATTCTTAAGGACCTAAGGAATAGGACAGGGGATGGAAAATATAAATTAACTATGGAATCCATAATTTTTGCAATATGCCAGCCAGTAGTGAGATTCCCATTTTATTCTCAATTTTATGCCAATGGGAACAGTGAAAGAGGTAATTAACATAGGTATTTTTGCTCAAAAATCAATTTCTACAATGATTTTACTTTAGTAATAAATGCGTCATACTTTTAAAAAACTAAATTCAAAGCATTAGAAGTTAAAATGTATCAAGTTAAATCATAAATGTTCAAGTTACAAAAATATTTCATAAAATGTCAACTTCTCTGTCTTCCAGGAGTAGAATAATCTTTTAAATAGTTCTATCAAAGTGTACCTGTTTAGTAGCAGTAACTTAAAAATAACTATAAAATGTTCTGGCATCAGACAGAAGCAAGATTTTGCCTTAGTATGGTTATTCATTGTTATTTCTCCCATCTGCTTCCTATTCTGTGTACTAGAAGGTTCTAACAAATAACGGGAGGGGGGAATCATAAGATGCATTTTAATTTATTCTTTTTTAATCCATTCCTGAAACTTTCCAGAGGAGAGGATTTTATCAGGCACCTTCCAGGAAGAAGTGTTGGGCTATCAGTGGTTAACTTTGCACACTAACATCCTATGAAGAGGAAGAGAAGCCTGGAGCAGAGGTTTAGATGTAACACCTCAGCCTCTCTCCCTGCTGTTGTTTTGCATATTTGGCTTTATTCTGTTTAGCAAAACTGGGTATTTTCCCTAACTCTTCTAATTTTGACCTCTGGTATACCAAACCTTGAATTAGCAAAATTGACTGCTCTTTCATATTCTTGATCTTATTCCTGTGGCTAAATACTTTGGCCCTAGATTCAACTCCATGTTTCTGATCCAAACCTAGTAACTTGAACTTCATTCCTGATCATGAACTTGATCTTAATTCTGATCATTTGGACCACTACTCTATCACCTCAATGTGTGTTAATACAAGTGTAAAGGCTCAGCTTCATAGCCACCGTCTGAACTAAAATGGCTGCTTCATAACCCAAGATGACTTACAGGAGGAAAATAAATACAACAGAAATAACAGCAAAGCTTTGGCAAAGAAAGATTAACTCCTGAAAGAAAATGTGATGATCTAGGAAAAATACAAACAAACAAAGGAAAATATTTAGAGAATTCGTTTACATAATGTCAAAACAGAAGAATTTAATCATAGAATAAATGTAATAACAAAGTTTTCCGCTATTTTAAACTGAGATGAAAACAGAGTTCCTTAGTTGTATCAATATTAGGTAGATTTACTCAGCAGTGGTCAGGCTGATGTCCCACCTGATTAAAGGGGGAAAAAAATCCTCTCAATTAGGAACACCTCCACCTCAATTGATCCTCATCAGGTAAACAGTATTTAAATTAAGCTAAAATTAAATGCAATTTAGCTGAAGATAGATGTCTGGATAATGATCTAAAAATAACCTTTATGCAGGTGAATCCAATTTTTATGTTTTGTTGCCTTTGAAAGCAAATAATCAAGTCTTCTCTATCACCTTGTTTGATTTTCTTTGTAGCACTTACCATTATTTAAATATGTATTATTTATTTGTCTACGTGTTCATTTCTATCTTCCCTATTCTTCTATTTCTATTAGAATATTAACTCCATAAGGGCTGGGACCATTTCTGTCTTGTTCATCACTGTATTCCTAGTGCATACAACAGGGCATGACATATACAGTAGGCTTTCAATAAATTTCTCAAATGAATGAACTAATGGTAGTGCCGCTTCGATTCGATTTTTATGAAATTAGGAACAAATAGTTATCCAAGGAGACCAAGAAGCCATGAATACCAACAGTATTTCCTAATATGCACCAAATGACTGCTCTAATGATTGAAGTCGGTAATAACAGCAGAGGTGGGGGACTGGGGGGAGTCAGGGACAAGAGAATTTAGAAATCGTTTGACTACGAAAAAGAAAAAAATCTGTTTTTCTCCCCACCCAGCACCATGGACAATATGAATACACATGACGTTTACAATACTAATCAACATCTAAACGATTCCTAGATCTCTTGTTCTCACATCCTTTGATTCTGAAGTTATTTTGATTTCTAATCTTGTTTCATTTACATTTTAAAGAAAAATGTTCTTTAAGAAAATGCCAATTGATTAATGCCACCTAACTTATTAGTGAAGCCTGGTCCCCAAATATATAGATTTTCATTAGAAATCTCTTCTCATCTGTCAGTAGAGATGCCTGAAGTGTTGGTGATATACAATCAAAATGAAATCTAATATCTGATTCCTTAGTAAGGGAAACGGTGAAATGCTTCAAAGTGAGAAAAATGCAGTTCTGGAAAACCAACTGGAAAGCTGCAGAGAGCTCTAGCTTCCCATGTTCACTGATACTACTTTTACCTTGTCCTTTTTCCCTCCACAGACAGAAAAAAAATACATACATACACACACTTATATATGTATGTATATAAATATGTATATATATGTACACACACATATATGTACACAGACATATACATATATGTGTACCTGAAAAAGGAAACTTTCCTTATATAATCTCCCACAGCACTGAATAGTACTGCCAGCTATGTAACATAACAGAGACAAGGGTAAAATATTTCTGATTTAAAAATATTTAACATAATGAAATTAGCATTTGAAGAAACTACATAATTATAAAATATAGCTGACAAGAGTCTTTAGTATTTTAATACTGGAACCTCTAGTATTAGAAGGTGATCACCACAGCATTTTAAAATTAATAATCATAAAGAATGCTAATGTTTTTAGCAACTCAAAACTAAAAGTCATAATAATTACTAACATGTATTGAAGGCACTATTATCATCTCTATTTTACATATAAGAAAACGGAGACAGATATTAATAACTTGCCCAGAAGCATAATGGTATTAAGAAATGAAATAGGGACTCAAACCTGGGCAGTTTATAGACTGAAACATACAGCAATGTATCTACTCCTGATAAACCTTACCAAAAAATGATGGATACAGGGCAAGAGCACAATATCTGCCAAAGTGAAGTACAGGCCTTCTACAAACACATGGTCCAGAGGCGGAAGGTCAGAAGCTTTCGCTTTTCTGACGTGAGCAGGCTCCCTGTTGGCAGGAGCTGGTTCCTCATGTACTGTGAGCTTTGAAAATGCCACTCTCAGTTCCAGGCTCGCCGATGAAGAGTCCACCTCTTCAGATGTTTCCTGTCTATGGACCTTGCTCTTCGTTTCTTCCTTAGAAAGGGAAGGCCTAACCCCAGCAGCCTTCTGCTGCTTCAGCTTCTGCCGCCGGAGTTTGTCATCATTATGTACCCTAACGGGCTCACTAAGCTTCTTCTCAAGCTCTAGTATTTCAGCAGGGATAGCTGGGGGCTGGTCAGAAGATTCTTTGAGAAAATTCTCAATAGCTAAAGGGATGGTAAGTTCGCATAGCCTGGTCCACTGACTAACCTGCAAAACAAAACAAGAAATGAAAGGATTCTTTACTTTCAACATAGCTTGAAGAAAAATAACTTTCTATTGGGAAATAAGACTGGTTTAGAGAATTTAAGTCTTGAGCTAAACCATCTCTGGGCTAGGCTTTTACGCTCTATCAAGAGACATTACAGTGCTTCAGAAGTGATAACATTAAACAATGGAGGTTCAGCATTCCTGTATCTGGAATATATGCTATTCTCCTGTGTCCACTTACCGAATAAATCCTCACTTCCCAAAGCCTTTAAAGTACACTCCCCCTAAAAAAGCTTCCGAAACACTGCTACTTTGAGCTCCTGTTCATATGTAAAATCCCCTTTAAAAATCCTCAACGTAATTAAAAGGTAAAGAAAAAAAAAAAAAGAGAAATCATTCCCTAAAAATAATGTCTCTAAACCTCATAAATTAAATCTTAAATTCTTATCTTCCAATACTGCGCTGAAATATCAGTATATGTGAAGGGCTATTTTAACTCTTTCATTGGTTACTGTAGTTTCTTTTAAGTAAATTAAATTTTATTTTCCAACAGAAAGTTCAAATAAATATTCAAGTGAATGTGTTGTCACTTATGGCTTTAAATAACAGAAAAGAGACATTATACTTACTTCAGCACAGGCTTTCAAGCAAGTCTTCTTAAAACCCAGAAGTTCCAAAATTTCCTTCTTTGAGGCGTCTGCTTCATATGATTTCTGGATTATGTGTCTCAGAACAACAGCAAGTCCTGCTCTACAGAAATTGTCTGGTCTTTCTACTACTGCAGGTAAACAGCAACTCTGGACTATTGGTGGAAGCTCTTGCCTTGAAATAATCTGTATTTCAACATTCTCAGACAGTACACTTTTAAGTAGTGAAATGCCTGTGCTTTCTCCAGTGAGGACTAAGCAAACTTTGAAGATTTTGCAGTCACAGTATGATAACAAAAATAAAGTTATAGATGTATGAAGAGGAAAGATGAACCCTTCTTTTTGGTGAGAAAAGTCCAAGTATAGATATTCTTCTGTAAGACTTTTCTTAATGCCTTTCATTTTCTTCTTTCATTGGGTTACCTGAAGCATAAATTGAAGTGGTTATAGGTCTTAGAATATAGCAATTGCGAAGCTAAAATAAAAGATGAACATTTTAAAAACATTTTCTAGAAATCAGCAGGGATTTGTGATAGATATGATTCTACAAGAATTGGTTCTTGGAATGAATAAATGGCTTCCAAAAGAAAGATTCCTACCCTAACCAATTAACTAGTCTTAAGGGTGATTTTATATCCAGCTCCTTTAAAAAGAGCATACCTCAGGTGCTTGGCAATAGAACTCTCCCAGTCAAGTATTGATACTTTGGGGTCTCACCACAGGTGAGAACAAAAGATGAATAGAATGGGACATAAGAAATAACCAAGAATACCTAGAGTTGTCTGGGGATAATAGCTCTGAGAAGCTTGATGAATACTGCTTGTTTTATGCCCCTGAAATATAATAATTGAGAGGGGGATATATTCATTCTCTCACAAGAAATGGATTCTCCCAAAGTGGATTTTGATATGTGATGAGTTATTGTATGCTGAATCACAATAGAAAAAAATATTTGAAATTCTCCATAACTTAGATGTTGATAACTGAGATATCTCAAAGTTAACGTGTCCAAAATCAAGTTTCTTATTCTCTCCCTACGCCCAAAACCTCATGAATCTTCCCCATTTCAGTTAATGGAACACCATCCTTCAGCTCTTCAGGCCAAAAACCTGGACAATCATTTTAAATTTCTCTTTTCTTTCACACCCCCATAACTAATCCATTAAAAATTTATTTTGGCACTACATTCAATATATACCTAGAATCTGATTATTTCATTCCATCTTCATTGCTTCCACTGTGATCCAAGCCACCATCACCTTTCTTCTTAATTATAGCAATTGCTTCCTAACCCTGCTTTCCATCCTCTAGTCTATTCTCAACATAGTAGCAAAAATGATACTGTTAAAAATGAAATAAAATCATGTCACTTCTCTGCTCAAGTGCTCTAATGTCTTCCCATCCTACTCAGAGAAAAGGCAAAGCTCCTGCAATGGTCTACAAAGATCTCCTTGATCTAATTCTCTTTGTCTCTTTGTCCATCTCATCAGCTCTCATCTTCGCTCACTGCTTCAGTAAAAGTGTCTTGTTGTTCCTCTAAATCACTAGGTACATTCCCACCTCAGTGCCTTGGCACTTGATATTTCTAGTGCCTAGAACACATCCATACCTCCTTTAAGTACCTACTCAAATATCAACTTTTTGAGATGTTCCCTGGCTACTGTATTTAACTTGCAAACCCCAACTCCCACTTTTCCTGAAAAAACATTTCCATCCCCTTTTATGCTTTTCTTCACAGCATTTATTACTATTGTAACATACTACGTTATCTATTTTGGTCTTAGCCCAATAGAATGTTCCATGAGAGTACAAATTTTATTTTATTCACTGCTATGCTAAAACAGGACCTGCTATATGTATATGTGTGTGTATATATATAAATACACACACACACATATATATGTATATATATGTGTGTGTGTATATATATATATATGTATAGTCAAGAAATATTGAGTGAATGCATGGATGAATAGACATGTTGGTTATTTTAAAGATGCAAACGTACACAACCTTGTGGTCAAATTATTGATGGGTGTTTTCAAGTCACAATCCTTAAGACTTTTGTCAATTATGACTTGTTTGATTTCTACATTTCCTGGGTCTAAAATTCCCCATGTTCTAATACATAAATCAAAATTCCAAAACTGACACTAGATGGCACTCTTTAAAAGCATTCACCATGTAACAGGAAAATGGTATATTGGAGAAAAAATTATTTTAAATTATTTAAAAATTATATTAAAAGCCTTTAAAAAGTACACATGCAACTCTTTCTTTTAAGTGCATTTGAAATATTAGTGCACCTGAATTTTAGGGTGCTAAAATTTACTAAATTTCCTTTATATTCTAAATTCCTTAGATTTCTTTTTTTATTCAAAAGCAAAATAGTTAAGTACTCTTTAATCATCTTGGTCCTCAACTTTTTTATTAAAGGGCTAATAATCCATTATAACAAAGGGATATTGTTAGTAAAGTACTGTCGTGGAAAACTTCTTGATAATGCAAGTGATCACCAGTGTTTTATACTTCTTTTGTTAAAACATAACAGATCTGCACCATGGTTTGTTACTTATTTAAAAGATTATCTAAGGGCAATTTATTTCATGTAATTTAAAAGCAACAACACTTTAACCCATGGAAACCATTTTCTCCCTGAGCTAACTTAATTACCTTTTGGATTATTTTTTCCTCCACCTAGAGCTGATTTTAAAACAAAATATTAAAGGGCATTTGTTAAAGCTCACAGGCAAAAGAAACCAACATTTTGTAGAAAATCCATAGTCTCTTTGGAGAGTTTATCCCTATATATCTATTGCTGATTAATTTACCAATCCTCTTAACTCCCTTTGTTGACAGTGAGATGCTATAAAGATCCCTAAATGTTTCCCCAATAAGCAGATTTGAAAGAAAACATAATCGATTTCCTCATTTGCCCAGCAGTCTAGGAAATAGTAATTAGAGACTAGTCCTGCTAACACTTAAAAAAAAAACACACACACAAACAAAAAACTAAAAACAACATCATACTATTTTACAGCTTTTGATTTAGGATATGCAGAAACATTTTTTTAAAAATTAGAGTACGTGTATATTTGCCACTTCCCAAGGCACATAAGAACCTTGAGAATTAACTTTTACACATTCTAGAAACTTTTTTTGCTGTGAGCACTTAATAAATGCTAAATGTCAACAAAATAGAATAGCAATAATCTGCCCTTGGCGATATCTAAAAATTAATGAGATGCCTAAGAGAAAATGCAACGTACTGCTGATTCTTTTTAAAGATTTTTTTTTTTGATGTGGACCATTTTTAAAGTCTTTATTGGATTTGTTACAATATTGCTTCTGTTTTAAGTTTTGGTTTTTTGGCCGCAAGGCATGTGGAATCTTAGCTCCCCGACCAGGGATCGAACTGGCACTCCCTGCATTGGAAGGTGAAGTCTTAACCACTGGCCTGCCAGGGAAGTCCCAGTACTGTTGATTCTTAACATAATTTATTTCTTTAAATATAGATTTTTTTTTCTTCCCCTTGAAGATTAAAAATGTTGCTTAACGATCTTAGAGTTAAAAAAAAATTACTCTCCCTGGGCAATTTCTCCACATTAAATACTACTGTAATTTCAAAAATAAATATTAAGTATTAGCAAACCTGTACAAATTTGATATCTGGTTTTGGCTTGTACTATGTCTTTAATTTTTCAAGAAAGTAGAACATAGTTTTTGCTTAAAGTCTGCAAATACCCTCAAAAGAAACCTTCTTTTTTCTTCTTCTTCTTCTCCATTTCTACCTAAAGAATTCCTTATTTTATTACTTTTATGTCATGAGCTTTAAAAAAGGTAGGTGCTGTAGAATCATCCCCTGGGTCTCCAACACACAGAGCTGGGGGCATAGCTCTTGTTAGTCCAGACTACATTCCTGCCAAGCACAGAAGTGCTGTATGTCATTTGCTTTCTCAGCTTTGACAGGTGCCACACTGCAACTGTTCCTGTGATGGACTGAGAAAGCAGCAGACACCACCACAAACGTGAGATACTGAACAGAGCTGATGGAGTGTGCATCTCCTCCCTGGAAAGGCCAGCCTGCTTGGGAATGTTGCAGAGGGAATAAAAACAGGTAAAAAGAAAATACTTAAGCCTTGGTTTCATTATTTGGGAATCTTTAAAGATATTTTTAAACAAACGAAGTAGTCACAGGTTTAATTAGGAATTTAATTTTTTTTTTTCATTCTCATTCCAATTAATATATCTTGGTGTTGATAAAATGAAACATTTCACACATGAAAGGGGAAATGAGTTTTATAGGTGTTTTCTTATCTAAAACCATTTTACTACTTTACTCCTTGCATATGTATATAGAGAGAGAAAGAAAAAAATACCATAAATATGAAAATAAGCATACTTCTCTGGAAACTGGAAAAATAGTTTAAAACTTTTGTGCTCAAAATTCAAGTCTGGATCTACGGCAACTAAATATTACATAATAGATAAATAAGTTATATATTATATATAAAGACCAAAAAGTGTACAACTGCAACTAAATATTAACCAGTTGATTTTTTTTAAATAAGAAATTATCACTGGGCCTGGGATTTGATAGGAGCTTAATAAATGTTAAATGAACAAAGAATACAACTCTAAATAATATTATGTACATTTTATTGTCCACCAGCTATGTGCTAAGCACACAGAACTTTTGTGCACTACTTCAATCCTAATCTTTAAAAGTACATTTTACTCCCACTACATAGATAAGAACTGTACTTCAATCCAAAAGCATTATTTGAATCTATAAAGGGATCTTATTGGAAAACATTAAGGAATAGGTATTTTTCTAACATAAATAGCATTACTTTATAAACTTCATAAATTGAAGCATATTGCAATTTTATTACAGCAACAATTTCACCAGAGTGAAAACCATCAGAAATTATGTTATTCTAAGCAACTGTCCTTGATAAAAACCTCCATGCTAAAGGCAGAGTTATTTGACAATTCTCAGCACTGGATTAAGTTTTTTGATAGTTCCTTCCTAATTCCCTTTATTGGATCTTCCTCAGACCTCTTAGTGACCTGTAGCTCAGTACTTTACCCTATTCTCAACTTACACTCACCCCTTTGATTACTGGCTTTCAAAATTTGATCATGCCACTCAATAAGAAATAAACCTTATAATGAAAGTCATTATACACTGAATAATACTGAAACAAAAGAATCACCAAGAAATATCCTACCACATGAGATATAACTGACAGTTCACCCTGCTTTTTCTTTCTTCTTCTTCTCCTCCAGGGTTGTGTCATTGTTTTAATGTTGGTTAGTACTCACTAAAGTGATTCCATGACTTATCGGCCACAACTTACAACGGCACTACCCAAGGTGATTTACAGTGTCATAGGGTTAAATATCATCTAAGACTCCTATACATGTATCCTACTTGACATCTTCACTTGGACATTTTTCTAAACCTGTTCCTCTTTCCTCAAGTAGCCCCCATTCTTGATAAAACAGCAATACCATTTACTTAGATGCTTGGGCCCATAATTCTGAAGTCTCACTCAACTTCTTTTTTTCTCTCTCTTACCCTATTTCTACCTTTGAAATACATGCTAAATCTAACTTCTTAGCACCCCTACCAATAACTTTAATCTAAGTCATCACTAGCTCTTACAAAGACTACTGCAAAAGCTCATTAACTATTTTCCTCCACTCGATACAACTGTCCATTCTGCAACTATAGTCAGGGTGATCCTTTAAAAACATAAATCAGTCCATGTCCTCTGTTCACAACCAACCAATGGCTCCCCAAAACATTTTAAATAAAATCCAAATTTCCTATCATGGTCTCTAGGGCCTGATGTGACCCTAGCTGTGTTTCTTTTTTGACCTGATCTTCTACCCCTCTTCCCTCTTGTTCACTTCCCTCCAGCCAGTTCTCCTTGCTGTTCTGGGAAGATGCCAGCAATGTCCCCACGCTTGAGAATTTTGGTACTTGCTATTCCCTCTGCCTAGAATGTTCTTCTCCAAGATATTCACATGGCTTGCTCCTTCATTTCACTGAGGTCTCTGAATATTAACTCAGAGCAGTCTATTCTGAGAAAAAGGACTCCCATCACTTCCTAGCCCCTTATTCTGCTTTCTTTTTCTTTACATCACTTTTTTTTTTCAGCTGTTATTCTAGACGTTTATTGGAATTATTAGGTCAATTATTTGAGAAACCCAAACACTCATTCAACAAATATTTACTGAGTTTGCTACACTGTGCGAGGAATACAGCACTTATTACCTCACATATCTCCAGTGCTGAAGAGTACTCAAATTTTAGTTCAAGGAATGTTTAGTTCAAGCCTTAAATTATGCTTTATACTTCCAAACTTCTCAGGGAAAATAAGGGATCTGTGTTGAATTGAAAAGATTTTCTCCAACCAAATATTCAAAAAATCTGTTTGTTACTGAGGCTGAAAGCTGGGGAGTCACAAAATGTTGGAATATAAATGTGACACCCTAAGTCCACTTGAATATTAACTGCTTATATTGTACAGAATAAATAGTTCAAAGCAGTTTACAAATACGAAAAAATCACAAACTCCTATTTTTCTTAAAGATTCAAATTTAAATTTGAACCCATTAAAATTCCCCACTACAATCAAATGTTCAGCATTATGAATATTAGAATTTAGCTTGTGTTTTATACATAACAATAACAGTATTTGGTTGCAAATCTCACTACTTTCTTTCAATAATATAGATAAACAAAGAAAAGCCTGCCTCTACAGAGTTAGATAGCAGCTTATTACCTTAGATAGTAAAGTTTAAAAAAGGAAAGAAAAAACTGAGCCATTTCAGTGCTCACTACATTATGTAATGTGAGGACACATATCGTTAAGTCCTAGAGAACAAAATCCTATGATTAAAATTAGCTGCTTATCTGGGCAAGAAGTGAAAAAAAAAAAAAAACAGTTTAAAAAAGCGTACTGTAACCTTAGCCATAAGGGAAGTGTGTCCTCTCTGGAGAATCAGGGAATCATCTGTTGCCATAGAATCATAATGCTTGCAGCTAAGCCTGACCTCAAAATTAATAGGGATCCACAGCATGAAATGCTAACATGTTAGAAACATCGGCAAGCCTGAAATAAAATTACTGAATACCCACAGCTACCAATACCCGTGCTTATTATGAACTAAATGGTTTAAATCCTTGCTTTCCAAGTACTAATCATAACAGAATTCAGTAGGCTACTTTAAAAACTTGAAGATAAAAACAACATATGCTAAGGAACTGTGTATACTACAGATATTTTAGTTGACTGGCCTCAAAATTTGTTAAGTTTCAAAAAAAAATTTGTTAAGTTTCAAGGTCTGTTAAATTGCTGCTGTTACCCACTTGCATACTCAGTCTTTATTCTTATTTCAAATCACAGGTGATATAAAAGCTACAAAGTAAACACAGGTTAAAACAAAACTAAAAACAAACCCCCCAAGACCCTTATGGGCCTTCTACTACAGAAGTTAAAGTTTGAGCTTTGTTTAAAGCAGGCAAACATGTAACAGAAGTGTAAAAAAATAAAAGAATTGATAAAATAAATGTCAAATCTCACTGAGTTTTTCAGATTTATTTTTGAAGTTAGGACTCTTAAAACAATGCCTTCAGGTATAACTCAAACATAATTTCAAATAAGTACGCTTAAGGCAATCCTTTCAGTAGTGTATATTCCCCACCAGGCAGCTGAAAAGTCACATAGCTTAATGTTTGATTTATTAAATATGATAGCAAATCACTCAGTTGTATTTATAACAAAGAATTTATTTTCACAATATTTAAGTGACCATGGTTAAAATTTAAATTGTCACCACTAGTTTTTGCCAGCTTTTGCACTTTCTCCTTTAAACAGTTTCTAGATAAGCTTAGAAAAAAGTAGTACTCTATCTTCTCTTACCAATAATTTAACAGAAGACATATTATTAAATGCTGGCATTTTCTTGATATTCAAGAACTTATGACAAGGAATGGAATCACGGCATTAGGGGATCATGACGTTAAGAATAAAGAAGGGGAGTGGGGGAACAAGTCACCTAATCCCAAACCAGGTAGAGAAAGTACTCGTATCAGTAAACGTTTTGGAAGTCAAAGCAATTTTCATGTAAGTTAAACTCTAACTTTCTATAGAAGTTTAAAACCAAAGTGAAACACTGCTTTGATGGTGTAACAGAAGCAAATGGCCCCAAATGAAGCAAGTTCATTAGAGTAACTGTTAGGTGGTATTCACATACAACTGCTTTCTCCAGTGAGGAAGGGCTGGAATAAAAAACTAAGTGGAAAAAAAAAAAAGTTAAAGCGCGGTCCAAGAGGCCTTAAAACCACACCTAGCAGCAAATGGCAAACGACCCCACAGACTGCTGCAACTGGAAGCTGCTCCATGCCCCCATCAATAGAGGAAGCCACGGGGACTGGTCCTGGAAAAACTGAGAAGGGGCCCGGACCCCTCCACCCTTCCCGCCATTCCCCACATCCTCAACCCTGTTTCCTCAGGTGCTAAGAGGCGGCTTTACGGCGTCTCAGGGACTGCGGAGCCGGCGGCCCGAGCGCCCTCCTTACCTGGTCGCAGAGGCGCGGCCAGGCAGGGAGGGTGCGTGAGCGTGGGGGTGACACGGACCGCTAGCTCATTCCCGCCCCGCCCGAGCCGGGTTTCCCGAGGCCGTTTCAGAAAGTCTTCGCCCGCGGGCCACACGCAGCCAACGAAGCCGGAAAAGAAACAACGAAGATCGCGCCAGGGAAGCAGCGGCCCCCGCAATCATTCATAATCCGGCGGACCGGAAGGAGTGGGTTACGTCACTTCCTACCGTCGCACAGCCAATACGTTCCCCGGTCGACCCTGCTGCGGGAACCTTTGTTTTTCCGCTCTCGGAGCCGGCTGCTGCCGGGAGCGGTTCGTGAGGCCACCGGGAACTGACGGGGCAGCGGGGCGGAGCGGTGAGTTGTTACCAGCTCACCGGCTCCCAGTCGACTCTGGGAGGCTCAAGACTTTTGCGAGGGGCGAGGTGGGAGAGTAGTTCCGTGCGGTCCTAGTTTCCTCGCTCCCTGTGGGGACACCTCGTAATTTGCAGGCGGTCGAGTGCCCAGGATGACTGCTCACCCCTTAAGTGAGGGTAGTGCTTCCTCGGAGGTTGTGGCGGGCTGGGGCACGCGGACCGGGGGCACGCGGACCGAGGGCACAGCCCCAGGGACTAGGTCCTTGGAACCCTGTCTCCGACCTTCCTCGGAAGGTTTTGGCGACTTCTCTCGACAGCTCCCTCTGTCGGCCTCTCACCTTCTCGAGCTCACTTGTCAAGGACCTTCCCCTGTGCTAGGCCTTGGGTGTGTTATGACTTTGATCAAAAAAGATTGGCAGTCCTTGTCTGAGTGTCTCTGGTCGCTCTTCAGATTCACTATCACTTGGTTGGTTTGGAATCAGGGTCTTTCCGCTTCCCTTATGTTTCCGGACGTATGCCTAAGGTTTCAGTGTAATCCAGGGCCAAGAACTCAGTGAGGGAATGAAAAGGGCAGCATCTTTAAAAGGTTGTTTATTAGAATGGGTTGCAAGAGCTTGCAAAGACGTAAAGAGAAAAGCTTTCTAGAGCCGTTATGTGATGGCAACCCTAATATTGTACTCTGCGTGAACAGGGTCGATTTCCTTCATCTCGTTCACATGCAGATGATCAACTTTAGACTTCTTTTAAGTTTCGCATATAGGTTGGGAAATGAGATCTAGAGGAAAGAATATATTTATATATGAGTACCCAATTTGGGTTGGAGAAATCACAGAAGCCCTAGAAAATGACATTTAAACGAAACCTAGTTCATTCACTCTACAAATACTTTTGAGAATCTGTGAAGTTCCAAGCACTAGGTATATAACTGAATAAAACAAGTCCCTGCTTGCATGGAGTTTACAGTCTAGTGGGATTAATGAATCTAAATCGGATGAAGGATTGGGAAGAGAGTATTGCAGATAGGGACATTGTACAAGTCCCCAGTCATGAAAGAGGTGTTTTTGTTTTGTATTGCTTTTCTTTTTTTGATGTTTGAGGGTTTGTGGGGCGGGGCAGTTAGGTGGGGATGGCTTAGAATTTCTTTTTTATTGCTTTTTGTGAAGAGATTTTGGACATGATTAGAATTGTGTAGAAGAGGAAAGACCTTTATACTTTGATCTATATTAATTCCAAAGCCATTATTTTGTGGTACTTTGCAAAATAGCGAAGTGGTAGGCAAAAAAGAGAGCCTCTCCCCTTAAAGTACTCAGTGTTATAGAGAATATACAAATGTACAAAAAAAGAGTGTGGTTCAAGGTAGAAAGTTCCAGTACCATGAAAATGCATTTTGAGATATCCTAGGAGGACAAGATTAGTTGTATAGGGGGTAGAGAGGAACACAGTAGCTGTGAGTAAAGTTCTCATGAGAAGGAGTATTTGAACTGGGACTTGATAGCATTTGGAAATATAAAAATGGGTTATAAGCTTGTCAGAAAAAATGAGTAGAATTAGCAAGCCCAGCTAATGGCTCTGTACTACAGAAGGTCTGGGGATAAAGAATTAAAGTTTTTGTGCCAGTTACTGCATCTTTTTAAATGGTAGGCCAAGAAATTTGGCTTTATTTTAAAGGCAGTGGGAAGCCTTAATTTTTGAGGAAAAAAAATGAAAAAAGAAAGAAAGGAAAGAAGGAAGAAAAAAATGTGTTGCAGCAACATTAATATGGCAACAGTGTTGAAGTCAAGAATAACTAGATTGTTGCTATAGTACAAAAGGCAAATAACGACCTGAATCTGAATAGTAACTGTGGAAATGAAAAACAGGAATAGATGTGAGAAACGTTTCAGAGTCAGAATTCACAGGAAAGGCCTGCAGATTGTTTAGATATAAGGAATTGGGGAGGACTCAGTGAGGCAGAGATTTAGGCCTCAGACCCGATTAATGGAGAGTATGTCATTTATTGAAAGAAAGTGCAGGACAGGGAACTTTTGGGGGAAGATATTCATAATCTCAATTTCAATCATAACTGAATTTGAGATACCATTAAGGCAACCAGGTACACATGTTTACTAAGCAGTTGGAATTGTGGGGTTTGAGCTTAATAGAGATTGGAATGGGGATAAACATGTGAAATCAAGTTGAAAACATGATATATATAAGATTACCATGGAAGAAATTGGTAGCAGAACTAAAGAAAATAGACAAGAATAGATACTTGGGCAATACCAAGAGCAATGGGGATGAAAAGATGACCCAGAGAAAGAGTAGCCAGAGATAGAAAAAGAAAACCAGGAAAGCTGAGTATTACTCGTGGAGGAGGAAGATTTTTGAAAGAGAAAGTGAATAACATGTATTCACTTGGCCAGCATTTACTGAGTGCCTGCTATCTGCCAGGCACTCTGCTACAAACAGGGATTACAGCAGTAGGTAAGGTCAGTGCTGGCCCTCATGGAACCTACGTTCTAGTGAGAAAGACAAACCCTGTTTACACAATTAACAGTGTAATAGCTATGACTTGTAAATACAGGATGTTTTAGGACCATATAACAGTAAGACTCCTTATTTTGTTAGGGGAATGTACAGAAAAAAATTGAGACGAGAAGGGTGAATAAGATGAGGCAAGGGACGCTTTCTACTAAAGAGCTGGGATAAGAAAGAGTATATGTTGAAAGATTTGAAATAAGTCATGTGGTTACAACAGAAAGTGGGAATAGCTTGAGATACTAAGTAACATTTAATGAGCAATTGTACTCTGTGCTAGGTACTGTTGTAACTGCTTTACATGTATTACCAGATCATGTAGGGCATTAGAGACCTTTTTAAGAATCTTGTTCTTTAACCTTTGGACAGTAAGAAGTGAAAAGGAGTATTTTAAGCAAGTGGGTGATATAAAAATATTTGGAAAGGCGCAAGAGTGATTTTGAATTTTTTCTTTTTTTTTTCTTTGGCTGCATTGGGTCTTTGTTGTTGGCGCGGGCTTTCTCTAGTTGCAGCGAGCAGGGGCTACTCTTTGCAGTGCACGGGCTTCGCATTGCAGTGGCTTCTCTTGTTGCGGAGCACGGGCTATAGGCACGCGGGCTTCAGTAGTTGTGACACGTGGGCTCAGTAGTTGTGGCTCACGGGCTCTAGAGTGCAGGCTCGTGAGCTGTGGTGCAGGGGCTTAGTTGCTCCATGGCATGTGGGATCTTCCTGGACCAGGGCTCGAACTCATGTCCCTGCATTGGCAGGTGGATTCTTAACCACTACGCCTCCAGGGAAGTCCCAATTGTGGGGTTCTGATTAAGCTCTTACAGTGGGCCAGATAATAGCTGCATGATGGTAGCTTGGTCTAGGGTGTGGTAATAAGGATTGAAAAAGTTAGATGAATTTGAAATATATATAAGAGGTTTGGTGATTAAATGGGAGGCAGGAGTTGAAGTGGAAGGAGTTAAAGCTGATTCTCAGGTTTCTGACTGGAGCAATGGGATAAGTATCATTTGAGAAAGGGAAGATTAGGGGAAGAACTGGTTGAGAGAAGAGTTTATGAGTGGCTCTGTTAGGGGCATGTTGAATAGGCGGCACCAGTGAGATATCCAAGTCAAGCTGGCAGTTGAATCTTGGAAGAGATGCATGGGCTGGAGAGATAAATATATAATTACTGGCAAAAGGGTATAGGTCAAATTGTCTAGGGCAGTAATTCTGAAACGTTTAGAGTAGATCAGAACCATCTGGAAGATTTAATGCAAATTTCTGGGCCTCACTCCCAGAGTGTTTTCATTAGTAGCTATGGTTGTGGAGACCGAGAGTTTGAATTCCTAACAGGTTCCCAGGTGATGCCTGTTGCTGCTGATCCAAAGGGGACATTTTGAGAAGAAGGTGTAGAGTGAAAGAAGAGACCCAGAACCTAATCTTGAGCAACTCATTTTTGATTCCTCAAGATTTTTGAGGAATCTACAAAGAAGACCAAGAAAGAAGTAGGAGGAAAAAATAGTATTTATTATACTTACCTGACTAAGGCTGTGAATACTTTGGTGGAAATATTTCCATGGTATGGTGGCACAAAGGCCAAATTGCAGGAAATGCTATATAAGCAGAAGGAGTGAAGAAAAAGTATAAAATGTAGGAGAAGTTTTGCTATAAAATGAAGAAGATAGGATAGAAGATATTTAAAGGTCAATGAAAAGATGCCAGTAGAAAGAAAGAGGCCGGGGGAGGGAGGTTTGTGAGTGGCGGAGAAGACATAGGAATAGTTCATAGCTCAAGGTTTCAGGGGGGAGGAAAAAGATAGGTTCCAGGCATAGGTGGCGTTACATGGAGAGCCACCCTCTTATTTAAAAGGTGGGAAAGAGGAAAGGATTGGAGCAGGTATATTTGTAGATGTGTCAGAAAGTTGATTTAGTTCCTCTCTGACAGTTTCTGTTTTCTCTGTGAAGTAGATGAGGACATCTACTAAGATAGAGAAGCAGTTTCAAGGAAAATGGAGAAAATGTGACTGGTCTTTGCAGAAAGTGGGGAAGTGAGTTGACCAGAGAAACATGATAGGATTGCTAAGTTGTGTTGAGTGCCTAGGTGGGATTAGTGACTGAAGATACAGAGTGTATGTATTCCTCTCAGCTGCACTTAGATTTTGGGTGCAGGCAGGGAGAAGGTAAATAGGATGGATGACTGTAAAGTAGAAGAAACTGTAGAACTAACTATGGGACAAGGATGCTTAGAGTGCTAAAAGAGAGTCTTTGAAAGGCTGGACCATAAAGGATAAAAAGGATGGAGAAAAAAGATGATTATTTAGAAGTAGGAATTTCTGTGTTACTTATATACATTTACTGTATATAACTAAGTTATATAAGTCTTAGCTCCTAACGTGAGCTACGACTTTGTTCCCACCAACACCACTATTGCCACCTTCCTAGGCCATTGACATTTTTAAAAGTGGTGATTATTATTAGTTTTCTGCGTTCTTCTTTTTTTAAAGCAACATCTAGATTTGAAATTAAATCTACATTTAAAGCATTAAATTTCTGTATATATTTGTATCTATATCTACACACACCTAGGACTTTGTTTTCTAGAATTCTAATCCACAATAAGAAAGCTCTTTTACAATCTATTTTGATCATGAGTTTTAGAATATACAGGAAAGAACTATATAGAAGTAACATGATTTGGTGTAACTCTTGGAAAATATTCTTGGAAATAATAAAGGAGATAAAGTGACAAATTTACACAAATTTACACAGTTGCTGACCTCTTTAGGACTTCAGTAGCAGGAAATAAATTTCTTTCACTATTCAGTAGTCCCCCCTTATCCATGTGGGATATGTTCCAAGACTCCCAGTGGATGCCTGAAACCATGGATAGTACCAAACCCTATATATACTGGGTTTTTTCCTATACATACATACCTGTGATAAAGTTTTATGAATAAATTAGGCACAGTAAGAGATTAACAACAATAACTAATAATAAAGTAGAATGATTATAACAACATATTATAATAAAAGTTATGTGAACATGGTCTCTCTCCTCAGGTTCTTCAACTCTGCCAGAAATGTGGCAGTGGCTTCTTCATTGGCAGACACAGCCTCTCCAGTAATTTTTATATTTTTCAGTCTAAACCTATTCCTGAATCTGTGTAACCATCCTTTACTTGCAGTAAATGGCTTGGTGTCACTCATTTCAGGGGATTTCTTGCTGAAGTTTTTGTAGATGTTCAATGTTTTCTGGCCCAACATATTGCTGTCAGTTGGAACATATACTGTTCATGTCCTCCATCCACAAATTTAATGCCTTTTCCATTCTAACTAAGCACTTATGCACTGTGGCTATAACTTTTGCACTCTGAGGTACGACAGCAAAACTAGCACAAATTTTCCTTCTTCACAATTTCACAGATAGAAGACTCGTTCTTACCATAGATTTTAGCAACCTCAGCATATAAGCATACAGTTTTTTTCTTATTAAGTTTAAAACTTTCACTTTTTCACTTAGAGGAAGCACTTTGCAACTTCTTTGGCATATCTGAATAGCACGCATCACTACTCTGGCTCTTTGGGAGCATTAAATAAATAATAATAAGGTGACCTGAACACAAGCACTGCAATACCATGACAGTCAATCTGATAACTGAGCTGGCTAGTGACTAACAGACGGGATTCACTGGACAAAGGGATGATTCACATCCCAAGCAGGATGGACTGAGCTAAGGAGCTGGCATGAGATTTCATCATAGTACTCAAAATGGCGTGCAATCTAAAACTTATGAATTGTTTATTTCTGGAATTTTCCATTCAGTATTTTCCAACTGCAGGTAACTAAAATATCAGAAAGTGAAACCACAGGTAATGGGGGACTGCTGTATGTGCGTTTGCTGGTAAGAAAGGAGAAGTAATAGAAACTGGAGAAGGCAATAGAAAAGGGAGAGGGAAAGGAAGATAGAAAACTAAAATATAAAGGATAAAACACATAACCATGAGTGTTTTATTTTAGGCCCAACTCCTGTTTTTTCTGTTGGACAAGGAAAAGATGTTCGGTCAAGAAGGTGCCAGTAAGGAGAAAGCAGAGGGACCAATAAAGTGGAGGTCTCTATAAATTCAAAGGATAGACGAATGGGAGTAAATAAATTTTTTAAAAGAAAGAAAGATTGACTTGGTACCCTGAGGAGGCTCCCGGGTCAAAGCAGTAAAAGAGATAGAGTGATGGAAGATTGTAGTTAAAAAGGAGAATTGACTGTAGTCAAGCAGGAGAATACTTGTGTCAAGTTTCAGGTTTCAGTGGCTGAAGATGAAGCTCCTTGAGGTTGAAGATCTAAATAAAACTAGTGCAGGAAGTTGGAGAAGAACATCAATATATATGCTAAAATTACCAAAGATGATCGCAGGGGGAGAGGAAAAGATGAGCTTGGTGCAAATGTTCTGTACATAGCAGCAATGAAGATGCAGGTGTGGATTTCAAGAGAAGATGTTGATAAATGGTGATCATGGAATATTTTTCCAAAAGCAGCGATATGGAGTATTGCTCTTAGCTCTTTGAGTAGGAACAACTCATTACTTGGGAGAAGGCTGTAAAACAGGGGATGTCTGTGTGGATGAGTGGGGATAGTAAAGGTAAAGCGATAAAAGGACTGCTTGAGAAAAAAATGGAAAATATAGGGGAATACGTTGGTAATAAGTAGGGACTAGAAGACGACAGGCAACTAGCAATGAAGTTAATGTGGAGAGCGGGAAGGGCTGAGCTGAATGAGTGCTGGAGGGATTTTCAAGGAGAAGGTAAGTTTGTACCTTAAAGCAGCCACTATGTATATATAATAGGGAAAGGGAAACTGGAAGTTGCTAGAAAGGCTAAAGTATTTGTCTCCAAAGTATTCTCATCATTCATTCCATGAGTAAAAAAACTGAGCTCACTTCCTTATATGTGTATTTAGTTGCCAATTATATGCATACACTGCTATCACTATGTATATTAATAGCTTTTTTTAATAAAAGATTAAAAATAAAAAAGAAATTCTAACATTTTTTTTCTCTGTATTCCACTGTGGAGACCACTGGCTAGAGGAATATGTTAGTAATTTAGGGCAGGGGTATAAAGTCTGTTCAGTTTTATAATTGCAGGATCATATAAAAAGAACTGACTCCAAATTGGTGTTGATGACGTGATCTGTGGTCTGGTCTCGTAATCTAGGTGCTGACTCTTGTCACCTAATCTGTAATGTAAACCTTTTATCTGTGATTATGGAAATACATAACCATAAATACTTGGCTTCTAATTTTCAGCATAGAAATTTCAAGTAACGGTTTTTCTAGTATATTAAAAGGATTCTTCTAAGTTTCAATATTTTCAGTACCTCATAATACAGATTGTTAGCTCTCTAGCTAACCAAAAAAGTTAGGTCAGTAGAAAGACTAGGCTGTGTTCCCTTGTGCACTCAGGAGTGCACTCAGGAGTGGCAGCTTTACTCCTTTTCATCATGGACATTTTAATGAGGAACTGGATAATGCCAGTTAGAGAAAAGAAGAAAATTTACTTTTATCCGTAATAACCTTTTGGACAGTTTGAATTTTGTATCAGGTGCACAGTATTACCTATTATAAACAAAAGAACAAGAAAAACTTTGACAGATAATTACCCGTTGTCTGTAAATTACTTTCCTCTCTTTTTTTACTTCAGGTGTTTGCAATGGCTGCTACTGTGAACTTGGAACTTGATCCCATTTTTTTGAAAGCACTAGGCTTCTTACATTCAAAGAGTAAGGATTCTGCTGAAAAGCTAAAAGCACTACTTGATGAATCTTTGGCTCGGGGCATTGATTCAAGTTACCGTCCATCTCAAAAGGTACCTACCTGGATAAAAAGCTTGGAGGAAGTTTTGTAAAGCCTGTAGTAGAACAGTGTTAACATTTAGAATGTCTCGAAACAATCTCTCTGCCAAATAATCTTTCCTTGTGGAATGAAGAAATTTATAGTGTTCTTCCTTCAAGCTTTCAGAGAACTGTTACACTATATAGAGAAGTTAGCTGGGAGTGGGGGATATTCAGTTCTACTACTTTATTCCTATAGAAACCCACTTAAGATATATTTCAGTTTCTAATTCCTTATGATCAGAGTATTTTTTTAAGCTGCTGAATGAAACCGTAACCTGTGTTATAATTATTCTCTAATGTTTTAGGGGCGAAAAATAAAAGGACAGGGATTTTGCAATGAAGTGAATTAAATATGTATAGGATAATGTAAGGAATAAAGGAGATATAGATGAAATGTGAGAACTGTGTAGCTCCCATAATAATAACAAAGTGACCAAGCAGCTTTATGTGAAAAGAATATACATTTTGGAACCAGACAAACCTGTTTTAAATCCCAGCTTACCTCTTACTAGTGTGGTGAACATTTACTGTGTCCTAGGTACTTTTCTTAGTGGTATATGTTTATCATTAATTTTAGTTGTGGTAATTATCCTTTGAGATAGGTATTATTTATTTTTATTTTACAGTAAGGAAATTGAGGTACATAGTAACTTCATTTCACCCAGCCTCTGTTTCTTTATTATTAAAATGAGGATAATAAGAACTATCTTACAAAGTTGTGAAAATTAAAAGAGATAAAGTATGTCAGCCACCTAGTGCAGTGTCTACCTGGTACATAATAGACTTTTAGTGAATGATAGCTCTTATTAGATTCTCTAATACCTAAGACATTCTTTCAAACCATTCTAAAGCTCTAGCCTTGAAACTTCGTGTCACCCAGGTCTATGAACACCTAGATACCAAACTGAGAAGGAGAGGACAGAACTACACGACTAGCTCAGTCTAATCCAGAATCTCAAACTCAAGACAGGGCCAAGTCCCAGACTCAGTGTCCAAGTGATCAGTGATATTTTGCTCCCAGCCTTCTTTGAAAGCTACCTCTAGTATTCTCAAACTTTTTTATTGTCTTTTGAGTACTAAAGCCATTGTGACTTCATTTCTTTCACCATTCTCATTCTGGTAGGTTCAAAGAGCTCAAGCCAACCAAATTAATAAAACTCAACAAAATATACTAACAAATTCATTCTGCTCTGAGTATGGATATAGGCCAAACAGGAAATTCCTATTATTACTAAAGAAGCAGTATTTTGAGATTCTAAAACAGAAGGAATTTCATCTGTTAAAGTACATAAGAAATTTGTTACAATTAAAAAGCCTCCTGCCCTTAGGTTTCTAACTGGAAATGACTTCTCATGGTCAGTTTAGAGAAAATACTCTGCTAGGTGTTTTTAAAACAGATTCATTTAATTTTAGTCTTTAACTGGACATTTCCATCTCTAGAATTGTGTGAGAATCACCTAGAAGCAGTGGTGTGCTTATAAACATTATCAACTGGGGATAATTCCAAGGAGCTACTATATGCATAAGCTTTCTTTTAACAGCAACAGATAACAAATATATATACATATCAAAGAGTAAAAATAACAAGGATTGCAAGTTTAAAACATAAGGGAAAGATAAGCCACAGACTGAGAGAAAAGATTTGCAAATGATGTATCTGATAAAGGACTTGTATCCAGAATCTATGAAGATCTCTTTATACTCAATAATTTAACAAATGCTTTAGCAAAGAAGATAAATGTGTGGCAAATAAGCACTTGAAAAAAATGTTTAACACCATTAGCCATTAGGGAAATGGAAATTAAATCTACAGTGATATGCCACTACATACCTATTAAAATGTCTAAAATTAAAAAGATTAGCCATACCGAGCATTGGTGAGGACATGAGGATATGAAGAAACTGGGACTCTCATATACTCCTGATGGAAATGTAAAATGGTATACCACTTTGGAACATGGTTTGGCAGTTTCATAAAAAGTTAAGCATAAACCTAACATGTGATCCAGACATTCCACTCCTACATGTTTATTCTAGAGAAATGGAAGTATATGTCCATATAAAGATTTGTACCTGAATGTTCATAATATCTGTATTCGTAATAGGCCAAACTGGAAACAACCCAAATGTCCATTAATAGGTAAATGAATAAACAAATCATGGTGTATTTGTTCAATGGAGTACTATTCAGCAACAGTGTTGCTACACTCAACAACATTGATGAATCTCAAAATAAATATTGCTGAGTGAAAGAAGCCAGGAAAAAAAGAGTATATACTGCATGATTCCATTTATGAAAATTTCTAGGAAATGCAAACTAATCTATAGTTGCAGAAAGCAGATATGTGGTTGCCTGAGACTGGGTAGCTTAGTTTTTCTGGGATGTCTACCTCTAAGAGTGAAGTTTTTCTAGGATGTCTACCTCTAAGAGTTATTACAAAGGGCAACCAGCAGGACACTTTGTGAGATGATGGATATGTTCCTTATATTGATTGTCGTGAAACCATAGAGTGAAACATATCCAGTTTTATACTTTAACTAGGTGCAGTTTGTATATCAGTTATTCCTCAATAAAATTGTTTAAAGAAGAAGGCAACACATTGGTCACTACATGATGTCTTAATTTTTAACTGATAGTTGTTTAGATTTAAGATCTGTTTTTTTTAATAGTATATTAGATAGTCTGAATATTTAATTATGGGTATCTTTTTAATTTCACCTATAGGATGTGGAACCACCCAAAATTTCAAGCACAAAAACTGTTTCCATTAAGCAAGAGCCCAAAACATCATCCACTCTTCCTTCTGGCAATAATAATGGCAAGGTCCTAACAACTGAAAAGGTAAAGAAGGAAGGTGAAAAGAGACCTGCTGATAAAGTAAGATTTTATTTTACTCTAGTAAATCAGTCAATGAATCAATCAGTTTATAGGCCAGAAAACGTTTTGTGCTTACTTTTTGTATATAATAGTGGGTAAAAGTACGTAATAACCACTCAGTAAATATATTTTGATAATTATGGATATTGGTTTTTTGAAATTAAAATTAAGAAACATTTTAAAACCATTTACTGAAGTCGTTGTCAATAAATATTTGAGCGCCAAAAGATGTACTAATTTCATGTATAACTCAAGTATTCTAGATGGAACTGTTGTTGAAAAGAAAAGATGACGAGGAAAGAATAAAGATGTAAATGACTAAACATGAAATTTGTTACAGAATGGTGTACCTTAACAGGGTTACAGATAACAGATACAGATAACTCTTGGATTGTCTATTTTGAATGATTTCTGCACATAATTATTAGGATTTTAGCACTTAGTAAAAAATACATTTAAAAAAACTTTTACTACCCCTGCCCTTAAGGTGGGGTGTTTTCATACTTTTTTCTAAATATTGGCTATTCATAAACTATATTGCATTGTTTTTATATAAATTTAAAAGCACAGAAAACAATATAATATAGTTTATGAATAGCCAATATTTAGAAAATATATCTCTATTTTCCATATATATATCTCATATATATCTTTTAGCAACTTTTTCCACTCAGCAATGTGCTTTTGAAATTTACCTGTGCTGATACACGTAGATTTGAACATTTCTTTCAGCTAATATGTGGAATATTAATTCTATAAATAAACCAGTTAATCCATTCCCCCGCTGATGAGCAGTTAGCTTATTTCTCCTTTTCCTCTATTACAGTGGGGTTTCAGTGAGCTGCTTTATACGTATGTCTTTGCCCACATGGTGGTAGTTTCTATAGGATGTATACCTATAAGTGGATGTAATAGGATGGGTACATCTTCAACATTATTAGACATAGTGGATGTTTGAAGCAAGTATGGCAATGTGTTAAGCCTGAACGACTGGTAGAAGTTCATTATTTACTTCTTTTCAATATATATTAACTATCGCTACTTCATTATTTAAAATTTTAAAATAGCCTTAAAAATAGCCTTAGTAGTACTATGGCTTCTCAATTCAAAGCATCCAATGGGGGGTTGGGAGGGCACTGTAAGTAAATCCACTGAACTTCCAGGATTCTTTAATGGATAAAAGAGTACAAAGAGAAATACAGATGCATGCTAAGCTGTTCTGATTTATTTATTTCTACCTTGTTGGAGTCTTTTAACATTCTGATTATGAATTTATTATAAATGTTCTCCAGGTCTTTAGTGTGTACATCTCTCCCTAGCTATGTGAAAATATCTGTTGAGTGGACTTGGTCATTGCACACTGTCTATCTTATCTTGTGATAGATGTGATAGATGTCTATCACATCTCTCAGTGATTTAAAGTTTATTCTAACATGTTACTTTCTGATTGGGTGCTTTTTATAGATGAAATCAGACATCACTGAAGGAGTTGATATTCCAAAGAAACCTAGATTGGAGAAACCAGAGACACGGTCCTCTCCCATTACTGTCCAAACCAGCAAGGATTTAGCTATGACTGACCTTTCCAGCTTTGAGGAGACCAGTGCTGATGATTTTGCCATGGAGATGGGATTGGCCTGTGTTGTTTGTAGGTTAGTTGTACCTTGCCACAGATTCTTTTGTGTCTTTGTAAAGAGCAAACAACTTAAAAAAAAAAAAAAAGACCAATTGTTGGGTGTGTTTTTTATTTTGTTTTTATAATTTGGAGGTGGGTAGGAGATAAGTAGATCGATAAGTAGATAAACCTCCCATATGGCAATTTAGTGTCTTAAAAATTGTCAAAATTTTATATTCTTCACAGGCATCTTTAATCAGTTATGTTGTAGTAATATTTTCTGCGTTCTTGGCTTCTAGAGGGAAAGCAATTATTGCTTTATTTTTTAGTGAGAAAGAGTCTGTTCAGCAGACTTAATTATTTTCACCTTTCTTTTTTCTTTTTTTTTTTTTTTTTTGCGGTATGCGGGCCTCTCACTGTGTGGCCTCTCCCATTGCGGAGCACAGGCTCCAGACGCGCAGGCTCAGCAGCCATGGCTCACGGGCCCAGCTGCTCCGCAGCATGTGGGATCTTCCCTGACCGGGGCACGAACCCGTGTCCCCTGCATCGGCAGGCGGACTCTCAACCACTGCGCCACCAGGGAAGCCCCTCATCTTTCTGTTTAAGAAGACTATGTTGCTTTTTTTTTCCTGAAGTGTTGATAGTATTTATAAAGTAAATGGTTATATATCAAATACCATTAAATCTTTTCCTAAGGATAATGGAAATGAAATTAATGGATCATGTAGGTTATTCTGAGTGTTGTTTTGAAACATGGATTCATAATTATAAAAACATAGATAATTCTGCTTAGTAGAAGATGCATCTTAAAAATCAGAATAATTAGATTTTAAACTCCTTGATGCCAGGAGCTATGTCTTTAATTGTTAATGACTTTCATTGCCTAGCACAACAGAAAAAATTACCACCTTTGTTGCTGTTTTCTTCATGAAAATGTTAAATTCTGGTGCATTGGGACTGAGTGCATACCTATAAACTTCTGTGAAACTTATAGAGAATCAGTTAATGTACTTCTGAATAGGATCATTTCGTTAGAGCTTCATTGTTTTAACATATATTTGTTTATTTCAACTTTTATCTACTATAAGAGTTATCATTTTTATATAAAGAAGTAAATGGTAAAAATAAGGGGGAAAGGACTAGTAATTGTAACCCTCCGTAAGGAGACTTGTTATGATAGTCTAAGGCTGTTGCTGTTGGAATTTATACTTTTTTGATACACATATTACTGCATTCTATTTAGTTGATTAAGACATTTATTTATTGAACACCCTGTGTCTGCGCAGTAATATGCTAGGCCCTATAGTTAATTAGGTCCAGTTTCTAACTTTAGGCAACTCAAATATTAATGAAGAAGATAGAACAATATGTAGGCAGCAAATATAAATGAATTTAATAGAGGTACAAAGAAGATGTTATGAGACTGTTGGAGGACTAGCCAAAGTCTACTGTGTACCTTCTGGGAGAAAGAAAAAAATTGCAATGAGAAATGACAAGGAGAATATAGCCAAATTTAGTCTTTAAGTCATCTTATACATTTCTTAATGGCTGAGCGTAACCTTTAAAAGAAATGAATTGTTTGTGCAGGCTACAATGTTGGGATTCGTTACTTTGCTCTTTGGCTTTTCTGGGGTTTTTACCCTCTTTAATTTATCAAACTTTACCAGAACAACCCTAAAATGGCTTTAAATTGTTGCATTCAAATAAATGTAATATTTAATGGTATACTTTCTTAGGCAAATGACAGTGGCATCTGGTAATCAATTAGTAGAATGTCAGGAATGCCATAATCTCTACCACCAAGATTGCCATAAGCCACAGGTGACAGACAAGGAAGTGAATGACCCTCGCCTTGTGTGGTATTGTGCCCGGTGTACCAGACAAATGAAAAGAATGGTAGGAATCATTTTTCTCTATTTTAAACAATCTCTGTCAATTTCTTTGTTGATATGTGCTTTTTAAGATAAAAATTTGAACATTTATGTTATTGAAAAAAAATCTTATAAGCTGATGATTTAAATGTTTGTGTATATGTGTGATTTTTGTGTCTATGCCTAAATGGACCAGACCATGTATATGCATTTTTCTCTGCTCAGCTTTTAACTTGTTCTATTACAAAAATCAGAATTGGAGACCCACAAAATATAAATATTCCTTACTGGTATGTCAGTGTATTTACAAACATTTAGAAATACTACAAAGCACTGTGGGAAGTGGTGAGATACAAAGCCCCAGACTCTGCTGAGTCTGGTAAGGAAATATTAGAAATATCTATTCCTGAGTGAGTGTAAACCACCAAACTTACAAACTGTGTACAGAGGCAGTATTTGTATTCGCATCTTTGTCTTTCCTCCTGTGTTTCTCTCTCTGTTCCTTAGTCTTTCCTTCTCATTGTCTTTAAGTGACCATTTATCCTATATTCCTCAGTACTTTCTCAGTTTACTGCTCACAAACATAACTGTCTTTAATTTCGTACTGAAACATGTTTTCATTTGTTATATTGGATAGTTTTCTAACTTATTTAAATAGTAGATGGATGAATGTTATCATCTTCCTTTTAAAGAAATCAAGTTGTTATTTACTTCAGTGACTTGTTTGCTTCCTCCATTCGCCCTCCCCTGCCTTAGATTAGGGACTCTCTTTTTGTTTTTTTTTTTAATTTTATTTTTTATTGAAGTATAGTTGATTTATGTTATGTTAGTTGCTGGTATACAACAAAGTGATTCAGGATATTGAGTATCCCTGTGCTATACAGTAGGACCTTGTTTACTCATTCTGTATATAATAGTTTCCATATGCTAATTCCAAACTTCCAATCCATCCCTCCCCCACCTCTCCCACCTCCTTGGTAACCACAAGTCTGTTTTCTGTGAGTCTGTTTCTGTTTCATAAATAAGTTCAATTGTGTCACATTTTAGATTCCACATATGATATCATATTGTATTTGTCTTTTTCTTTCACTTAGTATGATAATCTCTAGGTCCATCCGTGTTGCCACAGATGGCATTATTTCATTCTTTTTATGGCTGAGGAATATTCCATTGTATAAATATACCACATCTTCTTTATCCATTCATCTGTCAGTGGACATTTAGGTTGCTTCCATGTCTTGGCTATTGTAAATAGTGCTGCTGTGAACATAGTGAGTGCATGTATCATTTTGAATTGTAGTTTTCTCCAGAAGATTAGGGACTCTTGATAGAAGAGTTCTCATATTGTTAACCAAGTGAGCTTCTACATAAATTTTTCTGACCAAATATATCTTTTTAAAGTTAGAAATACTTAGTTAAAAGTAAGAAAAAAAAATCAAGATGCCTACTTTACTTTTTAATCACTCAAATCAGAAATAGATTATGTTTTATTCCTAGGAAAAGTAGTAACATTTCAGTAGTATTTATACTTTCTGTTTGTAATGGGAAATTTATTTGACATGATACAATTGTTCTCTGCTCAGTCTGATTTTTATTTAGTTTATTACTTAAACTAGCCCCCCAGGACCTCAACCAAAGTAATTACGGGTGAGCACAACAGTGCATTCCAGTGCCTTGACACAAGTAGTCACTAAGAATTGGTAGTCAAAATAAATAATTTGTGACAGTAATCTTTCTTTAGTATAGCTTCAAAGTTTATTATTATTTTATTGTAAGTCTCTTAATAAAGTTAAGTACCGTTCTCTCCTAAGATTTTACTCCCTTACATTTTGTGACTTAGTTTACACCAGGTCTATATTTATAGTTCTAACCCTCTTCCTGGAATGAATTTTGGCAGCTGACCAGATATCCTACAGTTACTTTAAGTTCAGTGTTTTTAAAATTAAAATTGTTTTCTTCTCCACTCAATTTTTCCTCAGTTGCCTGAACTAGAAAACATTATCCTTGATGCCTCTCTTAATTCCACATCCCTTTGTTTACCAAACTTGTTAATTCTACCTCTTATGTATTTCACAAATCTGTTCATTTCACTTTTGTTACCCTGTCCCACAAACCCCTCATTTCTTGTCTATTGCTTTAGCTCCTTCAGTCCACTTTACACACTGCAGTTAGAATATTCTTCTAAAGTAATTATCTAACTTTATCTGTTTAAGTGTGCCCAGTGGCTCTCAATTACCTATATAATGAAGTTTTCCTTGTTAGGGTGGATGTATGGACCTTCTCTTTGACCCAACTCTACCTTTGTATCCTTCTCTCCCACCACTTCATCATATACACCCACACACTGTGGCCATGCCAGACCAAATGGTTCATTCCTTGAGTATGTGGTGAACTTTTCGTGTTCCCATGTCCTGCTTCTCAGCTTCTCCTCATCTGGGATACCTTTTATTCTTTATCAGCTTTGCAAATTAAATGTCTAATTAATTTGTCATTAAGACCTAGTCTTATTCACTGGCAAAGCACCAGAGCAAAGCTCAGGACTGGACACATCCCACATTCTGTTGTTCTCATTTTAAGATACATAAATGGAGGAAATATAGATTTGCACCAGAAATCTGCAGTCAGTAAGTTCAGTCTGTATGTCCAAGAGTCAAGTGCTGAGTAAGGGGCCATGACTAATGTCAGAACATGATTAGATACACCAAGAGTGGACCTGGAGAAATACCAAAAGATGTGATCTGAAGTGAGCCTGAAGATTAGGATCTGGTAAACACAATGTTTAGTGAGAGAAAGAAATTTGGAAATGGTGGGGATGCTACCAGTCATTCTTACTATAATTGCTTTCAGTGACGTTCTCATATATATGTGCATTGGTTATTGGTCCAAGATATCTCAAGGATACCATAAATAACATCTTATATCCCCTTTCTCCTTGCACTAATTTCTTAACTAGGGCAGGTTCTGCAGTACACATTATTATAGGAAGACCGGAAGACAGAGTTAAGAATGGTGGGTGGCAGGATCCAAGATTATTCTTTTGTTTTGTAATTTTCTGTCTACCAGGTAATGGGTTTTGCCCCAGCACTAGGTGAGAGACTCATGACTTACTGCAGTGGTTCTCAATCTAAGGTGGTAACACACTCCTACTCAGCAGTAATAGAAATACATGGTAATTTTGATTGCTGCCATACTGGCAACTATCGCCTTGAGTGGTGAATGTCATATATTCTGTACTATGTGAGTCAGTCACCCAATGAAAAATTATAGTGCCTTTGTTGAGCAACACTGAGTCAGTGATAATATCCTAGTTCCCTAAACTAGTATTACCAGCGAAGGACAAAGGGTTTTGGGTATTTCTTACTCAGCTTCTAAGATGGCTAGGTGAAATAGAGGAAGCAGAAAAAGATCCAAACATGATCTCCTAGGCAGAGGTTCTTTCTGGGCTTCACTGTAATGAATCTTCATCTGCTAAAGCATACAAGTTAGGTGGGTCTTCAGAGTCTAACCGCATCTACTGATGTGCATAGAGGGAAGTATAAGATTGAAAGCCATGGGTATGGAACCATGTGTTTCTGATTTACTCTGAAGCCTACATTTTCATAACGTGGTTTGCAGTAGAGGGTAAGATATTCTTTCTTGGTCGTAAGAGATATTTTTATCATAGATATCTAACAGCATCCCTAATAATATTCTTGATCTGAGTGTTGCTTTATAAGTGATGTCTGAAATTAGGTGTACTTTCATGTGGAAAGTATGTAATATAAAAAATGGGATGAATTGAGACTTAAGGCTGAAAATTATATTGTATGGCAAACCATAGCACAAGAAAGTCTAAACAGAGATAAAACAGCTGCATTCAAATTTCCAGAAATGAGAACACATTATTAATAAATTTTCTGGTATTGTCTTGCATGGCCTTATTAGGATTGTCAAGGACAATGGAATGGCAGGGATCATCTTTACCCATCCCGTAGAGATGGGTTCTTTCAGATTCAGTTTTCTTACCTTTTGTAAATAATGATAATGAATAAATAGTAACTATTATTGTCTGCACTTAATATGTGCCAGACACTATGTAAAGGCTTACGTAATCACAATTCATTCTCATAACCCACCTTTGAAACAAGATATTATCCCCATTTTGCAAATGAAAATGAAACTTTTAGAGATTTACATATTTTACTTGAGGTAACATAGCTAGGGAAGTAGTTGAGCTGGGTTTTGATTCTAGTTCTGTTTGACTCCAAAGACTGTCCTCTCAAACACTGCACTATACTGTTTATATAGTTAATATTATCTAGCTGGAGAACAGTAAAGAACAAACTGAAAAATGATTAGAGTTCACAAGAGAGTTTAGTAAAGTACCTAATATAAAATAAAGGAAAAGTCAGTTTTTGGTCAAAATAAAACTGAAAATGCTTATGTGATTTTTTTTTCTTTTTCTTTTTATCAATTTGGTTTTGTTAAAATGACATTTAAATAACACTAATCTGGATAATTTTTAAAGTTTCGTATTATCTTTACTGTTTAGAAACTAATAAAATCTATAAAACCATTAATTAATATGATGATACAAATAATTTGTCGAAGAATCTATATTTTCAGTGTCATCACAATATTTTTTTAATGTTCATCTGTATTTCAATTCAATGAGGAGTCCTGTGATAGATTTTATTGTCTTTCTGTGCGTTTAACTAAGATTTTGTAGCTAATTTAATCTTAACACTGATTTTTGCAGGCTCAAAAAACTCAGAAACCACCACAGAAACCAGCCCCCACAGTTGTTTCTGTAGCTCCTGCTGTTAAAGATCCATTGGTTAAGAAACCAGAAACTAAACTCAAGCAAGAGTCAACTTTTCTAGCATTTAAGAGATCAGAAGTCAAGGTATAGTATATTCCATTTTTATCTAAGATTGGATTTAAATTTAGTTGACTTAATAGTTACTTGGGAAAAAAAATAATGTGAAGCTTTGTATACTAAATGGCCATATGTTGGAAATTAAGACTACATTAAGACTACATTACTATTAACATTAAGTAGAAAGAGAACATTTATGTAATTATTTAATCTTGAGCTCTGCTATTTCTCTTTTTATGGTGATTAGGAACTGTTTGTGAGCATTCCAAGATAACATTCTTTACCATTCCTATGTAGTCAGCCACTTCTCTCCAATTGGGAATTTGGTTTAAATCCTAAATACCTTTGTCCTCAGTAGCAGTAGTTTTGCTCCTCACATTACTTGTGCTGATTGGCCTCATAGCTTTTTTTTCCTGCTTATTGGCTATTGAAGTTTTCTTCTTTGTCTTATTTTTTTCTATTATTATCATGAATTTTCCCCATGAATTGGCCCTCTCGTATACTAAGGAGCCAGATTATCTAGTGAGAGTATCACCTTTCTCATTCCTAGATTTTCATCCTTGATATCATGCTACATTATTATTAATATTCTGGCATTTTGATATCATGGAATAAAATATTTTTCTAATCTAATTTTGTAACAAAAAGAATGCTTTTATTGAATTTCACATTCCAATTTTAAGCAGAAGATGGAATTTTAAAGATGGAAGAAAAAAATGTTAGCCCCAAATTCTCAAAGGTTAACCCCAGAAAATTCTAAAGCTGTTACCTTGTCCAAGTGGCTGTAAGTAGCAAAGATCAAGAACATTGGTTTGATGATAAAGAATATGAGTATAAAGTACTCTGAGAAGGATACTGATAATTTTATTTGCAGATCATTTTTAATTTAATTTACCAGGGAAGAGCTGATATCCAAGGGATATCCATTATTGATTTGTCACATAGAAACTTGGTGAGCTAGAACAGAAGTAAGAATAACTTATTGAAAGTAATTAGAGTTGCTATATTCTATACTTAAATCACTTAGGTAGCTTTTTATACTAACCTGTTACTACTAAAGTTTATTTTTAGGAAACCAATATGAAATTATTTTACAGCAAATAAATTAAGGCCTTGGCTGTCATGTTTGTTCTGATTAAGAAGAGGTTTTGACGTTTTTATGATAAAATACAATAAATTTTTACTATGAAAAAAATTGTTCCCATTTATATATAAAAAGCAATTTAAAAATAGCTTTCTAACTAGGATAATAGGCAAGAAAATAATTTTAGTTGAGAACAATTGTGAAATTTATTTTCTGCACTGGAATAGTAAGAAATTACTTGGTCTCCGTTGTCTGTGTTATTTTACTTTTGTGCATCCTGATAGTATTATAAGCCATCTGTCATTCAGTTGAAAAGCAATACCAGTAACTAACAGCAAACCATTAAAATAAAATGCCATACACACAGAACTTGCTTTGTACTTCATAAGTGTTGGTCTTTTTGATTACTTCAGATGGGTTTTCTTTTGTGAAGTTTGTTGAAAGATCATTTAGCCATATAGCAGGCAGTTTTATGTTTAATATAAAGAAAAGGAAAAAATCAGATCTTTCATCACTGAAAATTAAAAGTTTGCTACACCTGTGTCCTTTTGCTTCCTTGACTAACTTTTTTTCATTACCTGTATGCATATCTCTAGGAACTTGTAATTGATGTAAAGTTTATCTTCTTTGCATAACCTTATGAGATAGTCATTGTATGATGTTACTCTAAAAAATCCTATCGGGGCTTTCCTGGTGGCACAGTGGTTGAGAGTCCGCCTACCAATGCAGGGGTCACGGGTTCGTACCCCGGTCTGGGAAGATCCCACATGCCGTGGAGCGGCTGGGCCCGTGAGCCATGACCGCTGAGCCTGTGCATCGGGAGCCTGTGCTCTGCAACGGGAGAGGCTGCAACAGTGAGAGGCCCAAGTATGGCAAAAAAAAAAAAAAAAAAATCCTATCGTTTTTTGGAGTATGTGAACAATAATCTGGACCCTCCTCTGATAAAGACCTCAGAGAACTCTGTTTACATTATTTTTCACATTGGTTTAAAATGTTTAATGCAGACAATATTGACGGCTACTTTGTAAGAACTAAAAACGTTTTTCTCAACTCATTCAGAGTTCAGTTCTAAAATATAAGTGAGTATATTTTAAGCATGATAACTACCATATTTTAAAGTAAGATACTATTTGTAAGACTTTACCTTTTACATATTTAACACTTTTGTGAATCTCAAGAATATGAAGGTAGAAAAAGTGCCAGTGAGAAATTCAGTCCATAATTAATTTGAACAAAGTGCATTTCCCCCTAAACGTTAAGGTGAAAAAAATTGTTCTCATATGAATAAGAACAATATTTATGTAGTGACATTGGTATCACTGTTAGCTTTTGACTGGCCAAGGACGTTAATTAGAGAAATTGAAGTGTTATACCTTTAAGAAATACATCTGGGAGTGAGTCAGGCATACCCAAAATGTCACTATGCAGCTTATGAGGCAGTTGATTAAAAATGTTATACAGAAGCAGGGATCTCTTTGTGATAGTTTCAGTGGAAACATGGACAAATTGTGAAAATAAAGTCATGAGACCTTCTTAGTATATTTCGACCTTTAGAGTTGTACAATTCCAAGTAGTTAACATGGTGTATCTGTATATATTTTGCAATGCAGTAGCTATTTGCTCAAAATTTGCGGGGGATTTTTAAAAATAGGTTCAAAATCTTATGTATTCACTCAGTATTTATTGAGTGAATCTCTTCATCTCAGACATCTCCTACATATATCCTGGGCGTGAGCATTTTTGTCCATTAAGAGTGGATTCTGTTTTTGAAATGATCCACAAGTCATTTGGAGCAAAGCCTAAAGAATTAGATGTTTTACTGAGCCAAATAGTAACCTTTCTGGGTGAAAAACAAGTTAAAGCATTAAATCTGATTTTCTGATATGGCTTGTAACCAAATCTAGGAGCAGTCCTCAAAAAGGAATTCCCATATATTTTTTTCCGCAGTGATTAGAAGAAGAATATGACATCCCATAATTTCTGCTTTATAAATGGTAGCACCCATTAGCTATGGATAGGTTTTCTTGTATGTGTTTTTTCAGATCAGTTTAGCAGAACTTAATTTTGGTGCTATGCTTTAAATTTCCCAGATCATTTTTGTATAAAACGTCTTAACCATTAAACTTGTTATATATTTAAGAATATTATATTAGGTGTTAATTACACTTGGCTCTAATATTTATATTATGTTTTTTAGGCATCCACGGTTGTTTCAGGAAATTCTTCTAGTACCAGTGTTTCCTCTTCAGCAACTAGTGGCCTAACTGGATGGGCAGCTTTTGCAGCCAAAACTTCTTCTGCTGGTCCATCCACAGCAAAATTGAGTTCAACAACCCAAAACAATAGCGGGAAACCTGCTACCTCATCAGCTAGCCAGAAGCCCGTGGGTTTGACTGGTCTGGCAACATCATCCAAAGGTGGAATAGGTTCCAAAATAGGTTCCAGTAACAGCACTTCACCCACTGTACCACTGAAACCACCTCCACCTCTAACTTTGGGCAAAACTGGCCTTAGTCGCTCAGTTAGTTGTGACAATGTTAGCAAAGTAGGTCTTCCCAGTCCAAGTAGTTTGGTTCCAGGAAGCAGCAGCCAACTAAGTGGGAATGGAAATAGTGGGACATCAGGGCCTAGTGGAAGTACCACTAACAAAACCACTTCAGAATCAAGCAGCTCTCCCTCAGCATCCCTTAAAGGTCCAACTTCACAAGAATCACAACTCAATGCCATGAAGCGATTACAGATGGTCAAGAAGAAGGCTGCCCAAAAGAAGCTCAAGAAGTAATGTGGCCAAGTAGGTTTTTATATCATATTACCCTAAAGATTAAAATCTTATTATTAAGACATAAACTGTAGTATACTATAATTTAATAAAAATCTTCATAATGAAATTTATTATTTCTTACCTTAAAATGCTAATTAGTAGTTAATGAAACTTGGAAATGTTTATTTTAAATCTGTTTAGCATTTTTATTTTGACAGTTTTCATAGTATGTGAAAACAATGATTAGAATGACTAATTCTCGATGAAAACTTCTGGAATCCCAGAAGACTGATAGCATATGTGAATTTTTTTTAAAAAATTCATCTTCTGGCAAAGTTCCAATAATTGATCCTGCTGAATAAGATGCCTTACAAAGAGCCAGGGATGACCCAGGTTTTCTACTCCCCGCCCTGCCATAGTCTGGATATTCATTGGCAGTCCCAGCCTCATTTCAATTGATTCTCCCTCTCCCCCCAAATATTTCATCTCCCCATTTTCAAAATTAATTTTTCATAATTGATCTCTCATATCCCTGTATTATGTTTTTACCTTTTTGTCACCTCATATCAGTTATTTAGGGATTTATGTCTTCCAATAGATTGTGAACCCCCATGCCCTTTCAGTGCAATAGTTTTCTCACATTTCCCAGTTTCATCCCATTGCCAGTGTAACATATGCACATAGTATATGCTTAATAAATGTTGACTTTTGATTTTTCCTGGTTACGCACATTCCTGAGAATTCTTGAGGAAAACACCCATTCCAAGAGTCTTTATGGATGGATAATTTCTGATTTGTTTACATACTGATAGCATCTTCCTATACCATGAAAAAAAAGGCGATTTTATTTTTACTGCCCAAAATATTACAGCAATTTACCTAATTTTAGTTAACTTTGTATAAAAGAAGCTCCCATATAATGATTAATTCTTGAGATTCTTTTGAAGTGTGTGTGTGTACATTAAGTCAGAAAGTATGAAGGGTCTGAGTTGTTGACTTTTTGCAAGCTAGCAAATTATCCTGCTCTTGTTTTACATACATACTCTGACAGAAGACATGAGGCTTTCTGGATCAGAGCAATAGCAAAATGTAGCAGCCATTTTTATATATTTTATACTTCATGAATACCTCATTTCATCCAGAAACTAGAAGTCCAGCAAATTCCTACATTCACTAGACTGAGCAGCCTTTTTCTTTCAGCTTTGATGTATGCAACTAACACTTCACTATAAACCTCTAATCTCAAACCCTTTCCCTTAATTCCTATATTTTCCTCATGTTATTATTCTAAAATATATTGATAAATGATTTCTGTGAATTTAAAGCTTTTTAAAGTAAACTTGGTCTTTTTTAAGGAAAGATATTTTAAACTGCTTTGTTAAATAATGGCACTAAATTATTCATGGTAAATTACGATTCGTTATTGAAATAATCCATTGCTTACAAAGTGGAGTAAACATCTATTTACATGTTTAAAATCTGCCTGCAGATGTTTTTGTTTTGAGAAACTCAGATTTCTGTGGAATAAATATCAATTTGGCATCAACTCCAAGTCCCCTTTAGTGTCAAAAGACCAAAAAAAAAATGTATATTCATCATTATTTGCTTATAGTTCAGGGCCAGTTTGGACTAAACTGGATAAAACGACAGTGTGACACAAGTTCATCTCAACAACTATAACAGTTAATATAACCTCAGTACCTACAAGAAATTAAAGCAATAATGCAGACAGTTGTACATTGGCAATTGGCACCTGTAATGGAAAATTTTATCCCATCATAGTCAAAACATCTGCTGAATAGAGTTGAAAAGAGAAGCAATTATTTTACTTTCTATAGTATTTCAGAGAAGACTTTAGAAAACTTTAGGAAGTAATTTAACTTTTATTGAGCATGGCTCTTTGTATAGATTATATATGTGTATAAATATATATTTAGAATCTTCACAAATGTGTAGGATGCATACATCTAGTAATGTATAACTCACTCAGTTTGGTATTTTATAGAGGTATATTTGGTATTAGAGTTTATCCTCAAGTAGCTCTTAGACCTTGATTTTACCGTATCATTAAGTGAGCTACAAGGCTTTTTAACTGAGCATGTGATGAAAGTGGCCAGCTTTATATTAATAATATTTATCACTTCTTTTATTCTGTTATGTATCGTTTGTTTTTCCCATCGAATTTAAATTGTGTGACGGCAAGGATTTTGTTTGTCTTGCACACCATGGTATTCCCACTGCAGCTTTTGGCTCAATGAATGAATAGACAGATATATAGCTGGGCCAAAAAGCAAGCTTTTAGGATTGTAAGTTCAAATCCCATTTTAGTAGAAATTTGGTCAATATCACTTTTCTGTTTTGTATATCGTGCTTTCCATTAGATTATTTAATCAGATAATTTAGTGACTTAAAGAAAACGTTAAAAGAACACTGGCTTAAAGTCAGAAGACCTGTTTTTGAATCCCAGTCCCTCCATGTATTAGCTGTGTAATCTTGGTTTCCTCCTGTATGATGATAATGAATGAGATCAAATGAAAGACCTCTAATATTCAAAGGTTAGGTGATTCTGACTCTTAACAAGGATGTGGTAGTACTGTTTATTAGTAACAGATTATAAACTGTGATGATCATAGGTTATATAGGAAATACATCATTTTATAGAAATACACTTGGTGCAATAATTATAAAAATTATATAAGCAAGTAGAGAAAGCCATACATTTACATACCATAATATTATTTCTTTAAAGTAAGATAAGCTGTATTTAATTAACTAAGAATACATTCCCTAGATTTTTGAACAAGAACATCTTATTCTGGTATATACTAAAATGACTTATTTTCCTGAAAAATTAAAGCAAATTTTGTCTGTATCTAGAGTGTAATATTGTGTGTGCAGTAACTGGCTTATAGAGACTCAGCTTGAATTCCTGGAGTAAAGATTTTTATATTGGAATAATCTTGTAGATCACAGAGAATTTAATGACTGGCTTTTTATATATATACTATTTAGTATATATAAGAGGAGGGAGATAATTTAAAAAATTTTTTTAAATAGACTTTAAAAATAGTATCATTCCATAAGTAGTAGGATATCTCGAGAGTATAAAGTCTAGTGTCCTTCCAATCAAATTTAATTCCTTCCTCATCAACTATAATGTAAATTTATATGCCTAATTTAGCTTAAATTTTGTGAGGTTTCTACATGTATTCAGTATTGAACGGTGCACTGAGTGCCTTAAGAAACTGTAGTTATGACAAACAGGATTTAAGTAAAGTGGTTTTGCCATCTTAGAATATGAAGATTTCCTCTCTTTACTCACAGAACTTTGAGAGGTTTTTGCAATTGACAAAAGTCCAAGAAGTTTATGGAAAACCTTTGAGAGGTTTTTGCAATTGACAAAAGTCCAAGAAGTTTATGGAAAAGTGAAGTTTTTAATTCCATGTTTACTAATTTTTGTAAATCATCTAAATATTCATCACAAATAGTGACAAGCATCTCTAAAAGTCCAAGTTATAGTTTAGGGAAGATATGGAATATACCAGCACTTAAAAGTATTCCATGCAATGCTGCATTTATATGATTAACAATGTGCATTTTATCTCTTCTGCACAATTCCTCCTTCATAGAATTTTTATACTAAGACCAGATATTTTTCTAAAATATAAGGAATGTTCATATACTGGCCTTGTGACTTTTTCACATGACTTAAGCACCCATGGTAACTTTGTATTACTGTTTTTTTTTTATAATTTCTAAACTTTATTATGTGTATAGTTTAACGCATCTGTATTTTAAAAATAAATACTAAATAAAATGTATATATACACCTGTTTATTTATTTTGTGAAGAAAACTAGCCACAAAAATTTCCCCTTCATTCTTGGTAAAAATACCTATTTCAGAGAATTCTATACTATAAAATAACATTTAATTTTAAAGATATAAAGAAAGAATATATAATTAGCATACCTTGCCTAAATTGTAATGATGGCACCAACAGTTTTACCTTTTTAAACTTCTTGAAGACTTATATACATCATAACTGTCTTGGGATTTTATTTCCCTTAGACCCAACAAAATAATTCCTGACCTCAAAATTACAATTACTTGATTTGAAATAACATACTTAGAAAACAAATGTATCGCATAATGTTTAAAAAAAAAACCTAAATGGCATATGAAATGTAGGTTGTATTTTTAAAATAGCAACAATGTAATGGATGTTCTGCACAATGGTGGGGGACTGCAGAAGGTGGCTTCATTACAACTCTTGCTCAGCAACTAACTGCAGCTATGATTTTAGTGGTGTGGTGTCTTGTAAGGTCAGACTGGAAGCATCAATCCTAAGACCACACAGGTAGACAAAACTTCTCATATACATCTAGTCACTTATATCAGCCAGAAAAGCAGATATGTGTTACTTTTATAATGCTTCATTTTGGGGGTGGTGGGGGGAGTTTTTAGGTCACAGTTAATTTAAATTATATAAAAATTCCCCACGGGTTGGGTATATTTATAGTTGGCACAAGTTAAAAGACAAAAAGTCCCTGTATGTCCAGTCTTCTTTTGGTACCCAACTCAAAAAAATATTTTATGTATAAAACAACTATACCCCAATAAAAAAAAGTTTTAAAAATAAAAGAAATATGCCTCCTTCTGTAGTGAAGACAGGCACTGGACATTTTGCTGGCTCCAATATGGGGCCTTTCCATGGGTGATATTCAAAATACTTAACAATAAGCATGGTAACATAAATTAATATATAAATCCAATATATACATTTTTTTCTATTTTCTAAATCAATTAAATGATGTAGCATACAACTCACTAAGCAAAATAAATTGTGCAAATTATTCATCAAAAAAAATTTTATGCAGAAACAACTTATAAGTAGAACTTTATAAGTCCAGGTTTAAATTAAGAATTTTAGAAACAATATCATAAAATATAAATTTTTCTGTCATGTAAAGCCTTATCATGAATTTCTGTGGTTATACATGTCATATGTATGCTAAAGTCAACAGCTCTCTGAGAAGCAGCATTCTTCATTTGTTTTTCGTATTCCTCAGTAATATATGTAACGATATATATTATAGAGATCAAATCTTTGAAAGTAATTTTAATCTTAAAATTTAGTGTATTAACACATTTTATATGGACAATGAAAATCCACCTTATTTTGGTGTTTAAAGGAAACCACCAAGTCAAATTTAATCTTTTTTCTGTTTCAAAGAAGCATCTTTAGTTCAATAAAATATCTTGGGACAAAATATGCCTGAAATCTTAGGGGACAGTTCTGAGCTATTCCTAAATTAAAGTTCAGTGTTCCGGGACATTGTGTTACAGCAGATGTTATCCTCAATGCCTACCTGGTCTAAGTACTAATCAGCAACTAAAACTATTTACATCTTAGCTCAGAACATGGAACACACATTCCCCATTCATTATCTACATGATTGAGTGATCCAAAAATATTTTCTCATTAAAGTATCATTACTGATCACGTAGGATAGTTTTTAAACAATTATACTTTAAAAAATGTTTAAGCAGGGCTTCCCTGGTGGCGCAGTGGTTGAGAGTCCGCCTGCCGATGCAGGGGACACGGGTTCGTGCCCCGGTCCGGGAAGATCCCGCATGCCGCGGAGCGGCTGGGCCCGTGAGCCATGGCCGCTGGGCCTGCGCGTCCGGAGCCTGTGCTCCGCAACGGAAGAGGCCACAACAGTGAGAGGCCCGCATAACGCAAAAAAAAAAAAATGTTTAAGCAAAAAATAAAAATAATAAACCTACGTGCTTCCTTTTCTCTAGGCTTATCATGGAAGTTCCTATAGCCCTTGATTTTGAAAAACTTCTCAATACTTAAATATGGACCTAAGAGGAAAATGGTCCTCATCAATGTTCATTACTTTTATCACTATGTTCTTTGCTCATAGTAAATGTATACCATGTAGTGGTTACGGATGTGGACCGCAGAACCAGACCTGGGTTTGAGTTTCAGCCCTACCACTTACTAGCAGTGTGACTTGGGCTAAATAGATTACTTCACCTCTTTAGGCAACAGTTTCCTCATAATGTTGTGAGTATCAAATAAGTTACCACATATAAAGTGTTTATAACAATGTCTGGCACGTGGTATGCATTCAGTAAATGTTATCACTATTATGTTATTCAAGTTTCTTTTTTTAAGTTCGAAACTTACATTAAAGAGAGGGTCCAGGGACTTCCCTGGTGGTCCAGTGGTTAAGACTCCACGCTTCCAATGCAGGAGCGCAGGTTTCGTCCCTGGTTGGGGAGCTAAGATCCCACATGCCCTGTGGTGTGCCGTGTGGCCAAAAAAAGAAAATAGAGGGTCCATATCAGACTTCTAGTTGACTGTTAATTAAGTATACAATTTCTATTCTTAGGTCTCTTTAGTACACTCCCTGGTTCATGCATATGTGTATATAATCTATACCATATAGTACACATATATGTGTGTAAACCATGTAATGTATATGGTATATATTTGTGTGTATGTATATATCTGCATGCGTGTGCAAAAGAGAGAATATGAAAAACAAAAACATTGAAGGCAAAATATATAATACAGAAAAATAAAATACAGTAAATTGAAAAAACCTTGTCCTTAAATCCAACCTTTCATGACGATAAAGAATATTTACCCTTTCAGAAGATCACTTTTAAGTAGTTGATAGTTGGAGCTTTGACTGTTTTGCTATTTGTTTGTTTAGTGTTTCCTTCAACATGTATTCTTCATAATACATTTTGAAATAATCTTGTTTGGAAGTACAGTCTTCCTTAAAACCTGGTATGGTATCAGTTCATGTAGTTTGGAGGTTTCTTGATTTCTAGGTCAACATTTTGTAATGTCGGTTTTATGAGGTAGTCAGTCAACAACTTGCCAGAAGATAAAAGTCAAAGGCTTATTTTCTTAAGCATAAGTCATCTTCCCAAGGTAGTTAGCTGGAACATAGCCCTTCTGCCCTTGAACTTCAGCTAACCACCACTCTTTGTTGCCACTTAGGTCACAAAATCTAAGTATATGAACTCTTTGGTATTCCTGAAGGCTGAGTTCATGGTCACTCCGTGCCTGAAAGGCATGAACTGCATAGAAAATCTAGACACAGAAGCAAATGACATTATTAGAAGCAGAGCCTAAAAATTTAGACAAACATAATAAAGACTTCCAAGCTTTTAGAAGAAATGCTGAGGTTTTCTTATTTTTCCAAAGTCACTCCCCAACTCCTTTGTTGGATTTATTTTGCTAAAGTATGGCCCAAGATGAAAATAGAGTGAAATTTCCATTCTTATTGTTCTGTTGGGAGGAGTCTAAACTGTCCATTCTTGAAGGCAATTTGGCACTTTCTATTAGATTTTTTAAATGTTAACTCTTTTTGATTCAGAAATAGCTCTAAGAGTCCCTTCTATGAAATAGAAACATTGGCACAGATTATTGCATAATAATGTTACTGCAATACCGACTTACTTATAAGGTGAAAAGTGGGAGGGAAGTTGGAATAACACTAAAGGTTCAGCAAAAATTAAATTCTAGATACATTAAGGAAATTTGTAGTCATAAAAATAGTGTTTTCTGAGACTAATAACACAGGAGAATTCTTATGATAAAGTGCTCAGTGCCCCTCCCCCAAAAGATACAGAATCAGATTGCAATATGTGTCTAATATTGTTAGATGGTTTTCTTTGAGTAGTAGAATTAGAGGTGATTTTCATTTTTATTTGTTGACTCATTTTATAAACTTTTATAATGACAATGTATTAAATTTATAATTTTAAATTATTTGAGTGACCTAGAGAGACTAATAAAATATATTTCAGTCAAAAGAATTTTTCTTTAACCTCAAAAGAGTACTTCATAATTATTAGATGCATAGGAAGCCTCTAAATAAGTGATTAGTCCCTCCTCCACTAAAATCATAAGACTGTTAATAAAAATGTTCGGTTATGGTATAAAATTTAGCAATCAACTAACAACATTTATTCATTCATTTATTTAATTAGAAGTTATTAAGTATCTATTAATAACCAGATATTATGTTATCAGAGAACTTATAACCCAGCTAGGAAAAACAAATGCCAATAAAAAGGAGCACATGCAAAAACAAAAAAACAAAACAAAAAACGCCCTACAAATGCAGGTGATATATATATCAGCTAATTGTGAGCTGTGTTTTGGAAGAAGTAACCTTTTACAGGTGACGAAGTTGATAAAGGGGTGGATATGTCTTATTCAAAGGTACAGAGATGAATACATGGAAACAGTATATGGGAAAGGCAAGCAGATTAACTTTCTCAAAATTGAAGGTCAATATAAAAAGGAAATCATGAGAAATAAGGTGACTCCATTGAGCAGGAAAGAGACTGGGTAATGTGGAGGGGGGACTACAGTTGACCCCTGGACAACACCCAACTGAGTGGGTCCACTTATAAGCAGATTTTTTTCAGTAAATTATTGGAAAAATTTGGGGAGATTTGCAACTATTTGAAAAAACTCACAGACGAACCACATAGTTTAGAAATATCAAAAAAATTAAGAAAAAGTAAGGTATGTCATGAATGCTTAAAATATATATAGTAACTAGTCTACCCTTACTTGCATAGGCATAAGATGAGTGATATTTAACATAAAAAATGTGTTCGTTTTCTTACTGTTTTATAACTTTGCTTTCAAAGAATTATATTACTGTTCAGTATACCTCTTCCTCATAATTGGAGAGACTGCGTATCAGCCTATCATCACAGGTAAGTGTTTTTTTTTAAAGTAAACAATGTTTCCAATATTGTACTATGAATATGGCTATAATACTGTATGCCATAAAAATTTAATAATGATTCAGTCATTACTGTATAGACTAGCCTACCATGAAGCAATCATATTGATTACACTAGGCTACCATAAAGCAATCCTATTGCTGCTGCTTTGTTTTCAATGCATGAATCTTTATACCTGTAAATAAATATGAATTGCTTTTTCATATATTTTTTCATTTCTGATGTCTAGTGTTAGCAATACATTTAACATCTACAGTGTTTTGTATCATATAATACAATATTGAAGTAGGTATTAAATGATTCATTTTGTAAACAGATGACATAAACTTATAGTATCTATAAATACAGTACAGTACTGTAAATGTATCCTTTTCCTTATGATTTTCTTAATCTTTTTTTCTAGCTTACTTTCTTGTATGTATATATAATACATAAACATACAATATATATGTTAATCAAGAATTTATATTATCAGTAAGGCTTCTGGTCAACAGTAGGCTATTAGTAGTTAGGTTTTGGAGGAGTCAAAATTTTTTGTAGATTTTCAGCTGCCCAGGGGGTCAGCACACCTCACCCCCGAGTTGTTCAAGGGTCAACTGTATAGGTACAGTGTAAGCTATTCTTTAGATCTTGAACTATTTATCTTTTGATGGTATTCTGATACCACTGACTTATATATCATCTCATCAGCTCTAGCATGAGCTCCACCTCAGAGAGAGGAACCACATTTCAACTTCCATTGACCACATCTGGTATACAGTAGGAATTCAATATATGTTGATTTGATTTGAAACTAAGGCTGAAGGGCTTGGATATCATACAAGAACATTCAAGAGATAATCTTGTGTCATACAAGATACATACAAGACAGATTGGTGGACATGGGTTATTTTGTAATTTTAAAAAGTAAAGAGAAAACAAAAAGGGAAATGCCACAAATTCTTGAGCAATGGAGTGGTAGCAATAATGACCACCTTTTATAACTCTCATAACAGTTTACATGTCAAATGTGCTTTATCCTCAACAACCCTGTGAGCTGTGACTTAAAGAAGTAACAAGCTCATAATCATAGAGCTAGTTGGTACTGCTAGGACCATATCTTCTAACTCCAAATCCTGTGCTTGGTCCATTTCTCATAGTACTTTAGGAACCAAACTCTTGTTCTAGCAAGGATGTGCAGAATGTATTCTTGTGGAAAGGGACTGGAATCTCTAATATGTTTTGTTGTTTAGAAAGTGAAGACATTGAATATATTCACAAGAACAGAGTGGAGGATTTGGTTTGCAAAAGCTTTCAGGAATATCATGTATCATAACACAGCTTCTGAAATAATCTTAAGAGCCCACATTAGCAGTTGCTAGCCATCTTTTGCAATTTTTATACATAATGTATATACTTTATCAGTGCAGCTATAGATTTTTTAGCAGGTCAAATTACCTGCTAATATATGATTCCTAAATATTTGTGGTGGTCTTTCAATTTGGCATATATACTCTCAAGGGCAATATAAAATCTTCCACCTACATCTATTTGGTACGAAATTATGGCAAAGCTTATATTTTAAATGCTCAATATAGATTCGCATAAAATTGTAAACTTAAAGTACAAAATTATAATATATACTTTCAATATTTTAGATGGTCATAGTCCAAAATTAATTTAGGATGAGGATTTTTCGGTTTTTATATATGTTTGTGCTTCCACTTAAGACAGATACTCAAAATGGAAGTAAGTCTGCTTTTAAAGAGACGGTAGTCGATCACGTTTGACTACAAGTTAGAAGTTTTCAATCTGTTATGGATTTAAGAGCTAAAGGTTTTCTCTCTTTTTTAAAAAAATATTTTAATTGTTCTAGGCTGTTGGACTTTCAGTGTTATTATGTTTTGGTCCAGACACATTAAAATTTTGTAAATTTAAGCCATAATCATCTAATCCTTTTTTCCCAAACCTTGGCATTTATGAAAATATATTTTATTAGTTGCTTCTTTGCAATCTGTAAAGCTCTGACGCATTTTATGGACAATATTTTATGACTACAACCCAGTTCTCCACAGCATTTACTCTTTTTAAATAACACTCTGTATTACTGTATTATTGACTCATACCCAATTTATTACCTACTGTTCATAACCACCAGCTCTTTCCTTGTGGTACCATTGCCAGTTCAGCATTTCCTTATGCTATATTTGTGCATTTAATTATTCTCCCTTAGTGGGCCACATTACCTATCTTCACTGAATTTCATTTTATTGATTTCATCCCAGTTCTCCAGTTAGCAACAACGAAAATCATAATGTATTTTAATCTTTCTTTCCAAAACTAAAAAGCTACAAAACCAGCATTTACAGTATTATATTAGCTCAGGAAGCCAAGATAGTTATATGGCATGAAAAATGCTCATTCTTCTCTCTTATCCACCAGGAGCAAGCTTTCTTGTTCTTTAGTTAAGAATTATGAATTGTTATTACACAAGTAATTTTTGTAAAAAACAATTTTAAATAAAGGTAAACACAAAGAAATTTACTAATTTTTATTAATATCTTGTTTTTCTTTTATCCTTTCTTCCTTTTCTTCTTCCACTTTTCTTTCTATCTACCTACCTACCTAAAGTGGTAATAAACATGTAATTATTGTACACATAATTTTTGCAACCTGCTTTTTCACTTCAAAATATATTTTAAAATCTTTTCATGTCAATAAATAGCTCTCTAAAGCATCATTTAATGACTACTTAAATATGTTACAGCCTGCTGACTTTTGAAGCACTTTAAAAATAATGACACACTAGATATATAGCATTATCATCATAAGCAGCTGAAAAATGTATAGAGGAGGGACCGGACAATGAATCTAGAATTAGTGCAAAACAACTTTTTTGATGTCAAAAATTATGTTCTCAGTATTATTTATGTGAAAAAAGAAAAGAGCACTGATTCTCAGCCATTACTTCCCTCTAAAACTTGGTTTTAGCCATTATTAAACTTGGTCCTCTTCAAGAAGTACCAAAGATTATCACATTAGTCCAACATCCTGCTTGCCAAACAAGGCATCTTACATACTGTGGTAGGCAGAATTCTAAGGAGAACCCCAAGATCACCACCTCCTGCTGAACTTGTTCTGTATAATCCCCTCTGTGAATATGATGGGATTTCACTCTTGTGATTAGGGTACATTACATGGTAAAAGTAAAGAGATCTTACAACGGTGCCTAATAAGGTCCCTAATAAGTTGACTTTGAGTTAGATGAACACTATCCTGAGTGGGCCTGACATAATCAGGTGAGTCCTTTAAAAGAGAGTCCAGTCACCTCTGAAGGGAAAGATTTGAAATCAGAGAGATGCTCTCCTGCTGGCCTTGAGCAAGCCAACAGCCATGTCGTGAACTGCCTATAGGGACAGCCACGTGGCAAGGATCTGAGCACAGCCTCTGAGTGTTGACAGTGGTCCTTGGTTGATAGCCAGCAAGAAAATGGAGACCTTGTTCCTACTGGAACAAGGAACTAAGTTTTGCCAACAGCCATGAGCTTGGAAGACAGCCCTGGTTTTCAGAAAGAGGCACAGCCAAGCAAACGTCTAGATTTCAGTTCTCTGAGATTCCAAGCAGAGCACCCAGCTAAGCTGTTGCCTGTACTTCTGACCATGGAAATGGTGAGATAATAAATTTATGTTGTTTTAAGCTACTTAGTTTGTGACAATTTGTTATGCAGCATAGAAAACTAATACAGATCATGCCATTATTATTTGATCAGAAGAGACCTGCAATTTGGGTTGCGTTATTTCAACTCAAAGCAAAGGTATAGGGGATTCTATGTGGCCGCAGATCCAAGCTGCATTTTCTAATCCAGCTATATTTGTAATAATGTTTAGATTTATATCCCTGACACCAGGGTCTGTTTTGAATTGGTTCGAAACTCAGAGGAGAAAGAAAACAAGTAGCACTTTACAGAGAGAGATCATTAATATACTTTCTGTTTTGGGCAAAAGAAAATTATCTCATTACTTTTCCTCTCAGCAATGGAAACTTCTAATGGATCTAATTCTCATGATACATAATAGGTTTACTCAAAAACAGTTACTCTGCGGTAGCAGCTAGTAGGCACTAGATGCAATTTTAGACTATACAGTTCATGCTGAAAGAGCCTAAGTGAGGTGCTTAATCTAAAAGTCCCTGTAAAGCCAAGTAAAAACTAGAACTCAACATCAAGCCAGCTTTAGGTCCTCTTCACAAATTTGGTCCTCCAGTGTCTGTCCTAGGTTATTAAGATAACTTAGAAAGTTATCTTAGTAACCTAGAAGTTATTAAAAGCCAGCCAGGACATTTAATCAAGTATATAGATTTCACTGATAAAAATTCATTTATCGGTTGGTATTATAACATTATATTGTCTTATAGAAACTCTGAATAAACTAAGAGAGTGAATGAGTAATAGAAAAACAGGGTTTTTGAAACTTCAAGACAGAAAAGTGGTAAGAACACATAGTAATGTATAAATGAGTTTAGAATCAGTAGTGACTGGGACAAAGAACTTGCAAATTATATATCTGATAAAGAACTCTATGCAGAGTATATAAAGAATTCTTAAAACTGTATAATAAGAAGGGAAATGACCCAATTTTTTAAATGGGCAAATATTTGAAAAGACCTTTCACCAAAGGAGATGCAGGAATGGCCAATAAGAACATGAAAGATACTCAATAGCATTAGTCATTAGGGAAATGTAAATCAAAACTACAATGAGACACCACTTCACTTCCATTAAGATGGCTGTGATAAAAAAGACAGACAATAAGGCAAGGATGTGGAGAAACTGCAATTCACAATCCTCATACATTGCTGTTGGGTACATACAACGGGGCAGTCACTTTGAAAAACAGCTTAGCAGTTTTTTTAAAAACTTAATCTTACCAATAAGCAATTCCACTCCTAGGGATCTACTCAAGAAAATGAAATTCACACAAAGACTTACACACAAATGTTCATAGCAGCATTATTCATAATAGAAATTACCCCAGATGTCCATCAGTTGGCGAATGGATAAACAAAATATGCTATATTCATAGAGTAAAATACCATTAGGCAATGAAAAGCAACAAAATACATATACATACTACAACACGGATGAATCTCAAAAAACATGCTAAGTGAAGGAAGTTGGCTGTAAAACACCACATATTGTATGATTCCATTAATACAAAAAATACAAAGAAGGCAAATCTATGGAGGAAAAAAGTGATTAAAAATTTCTTGGGGCTAAAAGTGAGAAAGAGGAGGAGCTGCAAATGGGTTCAAAGGATCTTTTAGGGTGAAGGAAATGTTCTAAAGTTGGATTCAGGTAATGGTTGCAAAACCCTGTTAATATACTAAAAGTCAGTGCATAAATTGTATGGTATGTAAATAAGAACTTAATAAAACTTTTTTAATGTATCAGTCATGAATTGGACAGCAATCAATGTATTGTTGAAAGAAGTTGAATAAAAATAGTTTTGAAGAGCAGTATGGCAATGTATATCAAGACTTTACATATCCTTTGACACTCCAGTATTTTCAGGAACTTGCCCTACAGATATACTCATATATAAGTGTATAAAAATAGATGAACAAGGATCTGGCCTGAAATATTGTTTGAAATTTTAAAAACCTCAAAATATTCTGAATGTCTATTATTATGGTAATAGTTACATAAATTATGATGTATCCAGATAATGAAATACTATGCAGAATTTTTAAGGAAGAAGGTAGATATTTAGGTACTGTTTTATCTAAGATATATTGTTAACTGAAAAAAATTATGTACCACGTATATGTTCCCACTCGTCTAAGTATAAATTCACTCATGTAAATACAATATCTGAAAAGATATACCTGCATGTTGTCTCTGAAAAGTAGGACTGAGGAGAGAATAAAGACCTTTACTATTAATTTACATATATCTTTCTACTGTTTTAACTTTCCACAAAGAACATGTATAAAGACCTTTACTATTAATTTACATATATCTTTCTACTGTTTTAACTTTCCACAAAGAACATGTATTAACCTTATTTTTAAAAAAGAAGTTAAAATTAATTAATAAAAAGCCACTAGGGGCTTCCCTGGTGGCTCAGTGGTTAAGAATCCGCCTACCAACGCAGGGGACACGGGTTCAAGCCCTGGAAGATCCCACAAGCCCATGCACCACAACTACTGAGGCTGTGCTCTAGAGTCTGCGAGCCACAACTACTGAGTCCATGTGCCATAACTACTGAAGCCCGCGTGCCTAGAGCCTGTGCTCCGCAACAAGCCCCCGCAATAAGAAGCCTGCGCACTACAACGAAGAGTAGCCCCTGCTCGCCACAACTAGAGAAAGCCCACAGGCAGCAACGAAGACCCAATACAGATTTTAAAAAAAGGCCACTAAGGAAAAAAAAAACAAGTTTAAAAAAGGAACCAGTTAGTTCGTCACCACTTGGGGATTAACATTTCTGAGGTAGCAAAAAGGAACCCTATATTATAGTTAACTTACCATTTTGGGAAAGGGTTATGCCAATAGCTTTTGCACTGGTTAAGTGAGAGAAAGGTAGCTTTTAAAAGTTTCAGTAAAAAAAAAGAAAAAAAAAGTTTCAGTATATGTCAATAGTATACGTCATTATGCAAGAGATTAAAAATGACTGATTCATAGATAGCACAATCAAGATACTGCTCTCAGAGGAACTACGGTCAGTTTTCCACATGCTGCTGTTGGCAGTGATCTGTTCAGTATTGAGCTGTTTTCCTCTCATGGGGGAAGTATAAAGAGACCATCTTCACTTCACTCTAAGTAGTAACAGCTACTATTTATTCAGTGCCTACTCTGTGCTGGGTACTTTACATATAAAATTATCTCTAATATCTCTAATATCTAATATCTCTAATATCCACACATCAACTCTGCAAAGTAGGAATTATTGTCCTCTTTTCTTCATTTGAGGAAACAGGCTCAGAGAATTAAATTCCTTGCAAAAAGGTGCACAGAGAGGTAGTGCTAGAGAGAAGTGCTACAGAGAAGCTGACACTTCCATCAAGTCTCACAGTAAGATAGAACATCTTTCATGATTCCAACAGCCAAGCATCTTTACATCAGGTTCAAATTCTTACCTGTTCATCTACCTCTTGAAAACTGTCAACATCAGTACCGTTTGTTTCAGACTTCCCACACGTTCCACTAAGAGATGAGCTGCTATCACTTATGCTACCTTCTGGGGTGCCTGTGACATTGTCACTGGCTGGTCGTGAAGACACAAAGAGGCTGATGTTATCAAAATCATCATCACAGAACCTGTTCTCGGCGTCCACCTTCTGCACTTTTGCTGGATTGTAGGGTTTTAGGAAGGAGGAATACACATATCCTTTTATAACTGGATAGGAAATAGAAAGAAGAAACATGGTTATTTATAACTCTTTCCAAACAGTTGCAGTTAGAGAAGGACACAGAGGCCCCCTGGGAAAATCTCAACTAGAAGAGAGGTGGAAGTTCTTTGCTTCTTATGAAAAAAACTTACTTCCTGTGTCAACAAGCCACCTGCTGGTACTCCCCAACGGATCCTTCTGTTCCATCACAGCCACCAACTCCCCTTCCAGAAGATTGATGTCATATTCTTGTGTAGCGTTGCACTTGCGCTTAGCTTGGTAGAGTTCCTCTGTACTGTACGTGGATAGAAGTTTGCAGCGGTGAGTGTCATTCTGACGTGGCACTTCCGGCTGGGAGAAGTAAGGAGAGCTTTTGGTTCAGATAGATGTATAATAAAATCCGCACAGATAAATATTGGTAGATATTTCTTCTCTGGAGATTTTTTAACTATTGAAGCCATACATTGATTAAGGATTATTTCAATGTTGAGGCAGAGATCAAGTTATTATGTGAAAGTATTTAGCTGAGTTATGCAGGGAAAGATTCTCTAGTTAGCACATGAGGGCAGTGTTGTAGAGAAAAAAGAAAATTCAGCTGAGAATACGAAGGCAGAGGTTCTAATCCTTCTTTGATGTTGAACAATTTTTTAATTCTTTGCCATGCTGTAGGCAATCACTTGTGTATTAAGCACTTGATAAATAATATTTAATTAAGTAAATTGTACATGTGCATGTATTTTTCCAGGAAATAATATCAGTAAATTAGGCAGGAGTCAAGAGGCCTGGCCCCTGTCCCAGCTCTGCCACTAAGTGACTTTGAGAAAGCCACTTCATCTCTGCAAACTGGGATTCCTTATCGAGAAAAATGAAAGGTTCAAACTGTAATGATTTTGCTCTATAAAATTCTGTTCATTCATCCAACAGATATTTATAGAGTGCCTACTTTGTGTCAGGCACGATTTAGGCACTTGTTTTGTACACATCATGTACAAAACAGGTAAAAAATCTATGACCTTATGGAGTTCATAGTATAGAGGCTAGAAATAGACAAGAACGTCTACATATAATAAGTAGGTAAACTATAGGATATTAGAATGACACAAGTGATATGGAAAATAATATATTATGATTTGATCAAGGCAAAAAAGTGATAGTCGTCATTGTTACTGAATGCTACCAAACTCACCAGAATTTGCACAGTCTTCTTCCTTTCAAAACTAAGTTTCCTCTCAATAAATGTAGCACTGTTATCCTTCACAAAATTCAGATTTTGAACCTCTTCTAGTACTCGATTCTGAATTTCAGAGATGCTTGAAGCCAACAGTGGTACCTGTAGGTAGAAATACGACGTTCCCAGACAAATACTTAACCATATTAGGTATTGAATTTAGTAGATCTGTGATGAACAGTGAAAAATTATACCATATTCCACAGCGAAAAATTAGGGCAACATTAAAACTCCTATATCAAAACCATCTAATTTGTTGTCTCCAGAAATCCCACAAAAATGACAAGGATTTTTTTTAAGTTCAAGCTTAAATAAAAGGAAACAGCAGAGAAAAAATTACAATAGCAATAAAATTTTGGGAAGAAAGACTCAGTAATTGATGGCAATAGTGCTCTCCAATGTGGTGGGGTGGTACAGTAGGAAGGAGAAAAAGGCTAAAACAAGAAACATTGGTTAAGATCCTGTGGTGGTTAAAACAAACAAGCAAATTCTTTGATATGTTTCCCATCAAAAGGTGGAGTCAATGTCCCCTTCCCTCAAAATTGGGTGGGAATTTATGATTGCCTCAATGAATAGAATGTTGAAATAAATAGAATAAAGGAAGTGAAGCTGTTTGACTTTCAAGATTAGGCTAAAAAAGATCATGCAGTTTCTGCTGGTTTCTCTTGGGACACTCACCTTAGGGAGACTTTAGTTGCTATGGAAGAAGTCCAGTTGCACTGTGTCCACCATATCAGAAGACCATGTTGAAAGATGGAGTGGGGAGTGGTGGGGGTGGTGGTGGGATGGGTGGGTGTCTGTGGGGCCCCAGCTATTCCAGTCCCCAGCTGTTTGAGTCTTCTCTCGTCTTCCCACCACCAATCTTAGAGGCCTGAGAAAGTCTTTGTGACCACTTCAGCCCCAGCTATTATCTGACTGAGACACTGAGAATGATTACCTGATCCCAGTGAACCCCAGAACTATGAGAAACAATAGTAAGAAATGACTATTGGTTGTTTCGTACCACCATGGTTGGTGTAATTTGTTATGCAGATATAGACAACTGGAATTGTTTTGAAGCAGTTGTATCCCCAGATTCTTTCTCCATTTCAGTGAATCTTGGTGATTGCTTCTTCCCTACCTTAGCAGAAGATGAAGTTTTCTTTTCTGCAAATGGTAAATCAGAGAGTATCTAGACTGGGGACACTAGGCACAAATAATGGTGGGGGACCCATGTTAGAAAGAGGGTAGTTAAGTGAGTGGATATAGACTGGACCCAGAGACCCTGCCAACCAGGCCTAGCAGTCAACCATTACCCTTTAGGCAGAAAACTTGAAGGGACATCTCCGGAGACTCTGACCAGCCTAAGAGGAAAGACCTAATGGTGCTATCATCAGGAGTTCCCAAATGAAATTGCAGTCAAATTGCTCTACACAGTAGTGGATGCTTAGAGTTTTCAATGCCTATCTAGGTGCTCAATGCTGCCAATTCGTCCTCAACTCTTCATCAGTGGTGAATGATCAAGTATATCAGACATCTAAGTCATAACTATAACAAGAAAGAAAGAACCTTATAAAAATAAAAGCAACCTGTTTTCATCTTAAGAAAGCCAAAAAGAACTTTCAAAAATTACAATAATGGGAACAGAAATAAGAATAAATCAAAAGATGAGTTTGAAGATTAAGTAGGAAATTTTCTTAGGAAGTAGAGCAAAGCAATAAAGAGACAGAAAATAAGTGGAAAAAGATACAAGATTAGAGGAACAACCCAGGAATTTCAGAAAGAGAGAAAAGAGAAAGGGAAGAGAAAAAAATCATCAATGAAATGTTCAAAGTTTCTAGAAGCGGAAGACATAAATTTTCAGGTTGAAAGGATCCCACAAAGCATCTGACACACCAAGGTTCATCATCATTAAATTTCAGACTGATGAAGACAATAAGAAAATTCCATAAACTTTTAGAATGGGATAGGGTGGGGAAAGTGCATACAAAGAATCAAGAACCAAAATGCACCCAGAGTTCTCAACAGAAACAGTGGAAGCTAGAAGACAAAGGAACAATGGAATGCTGTCAAATTCAGGAAGAACAACTTAAAATTTTACACCCAGACACACTATCAATTAAATATGATGATAGTATAAAGACATTTTCTGATATTTGAGGTGTCAAAATATTAACCTCCCAATTTTCCTTTCTTAAGAAACTACTCAAAAATTTGCTCCCTCAAATAAAGGGAGAAAGCAAGAAAGAAGGTCAACATGGGATAAGGAAATGTGAGATCCCACACAGAAGAGAGGTAAAGGGATTCCCCAGAATGATGATGAAGTAATCCCAGGATTACAGTTAATTATGAGATAAAAAAGATAACCAGTTCTCTGAGAGATTTCTGCAAGAAGACACAATTAATAGAATATATCACACATCTGAATGTCTTAAGAAGTGATCCAGTCAAACTGGCAAATAAAGTTAGGCAAATGAAAATTAAACTGATAAAAGACAAACACAATTATTAACTTTAAGAAAAACAAAAAAGCTATACATAAAGAAAGAGTAATCATAGTGTGGTATTGCTGAACTCTAACCAGCATTCACTTTTTGTGTGCTGAATATCTTTTGTTTGTCTTTTCAAATTTATTCTTTTTCCATTTCCATCCTGCTCTGTGCTCTGGAAGGCTGACCAGTATAGAGTGTATCAACAGCTTCCTTGCACTCTGGTTTCCAGATGGGTTCTTGCAATGAGAAGCACCCACAGGAAATCAGAAGAAGGGAGGAAAGTGAGATAAGGAAATTTATTTCCCAATAAATTTCTTTAGTATTTATTGCTTTCTGTAGTATTGACTGATAGTCACAGATCCTGTCAGGTAAACCTTTCCAGTTAGCTCTCTCTGCACATTCCTATAGCTACTCCTTCCCCTTGTCCCTTTGAAGACTGGGTGTTTTAAGGCTCCTTCTTTTATTTTACTGTATATAATCTTTTAAGTTACACTTCAACTTTAAAAGTTTAAAAATAGGGGACTCATAAGAGAAATGCAAATCAAAACCACATGAGATATCACTTCATACCCACTAAGATAGCCATAATAAAAAAGACAGATGTGAGGAAATTGGAACCCTCAATCATTGCTGTTGAGAATGTAAAATAGTGCAGCCACTTTGAAAAACAGACTGGCATTTATTCAAAAGGTTAACATAGAGTTACCATATGATCCAGCAATTCCACTCCTAGGTATATACCCAAGAGAAATGGAAACATACATCCACTAAGAACTTGAATGTTCATAGCAGCATTGTTCATAATAGCCAAAAAGTGGAAATAACCTAAATGTTCATCAACTGATGAATGGACAAATAAAATGTGACATATCCATACAATGTAATATTATTTGGCAATAAAAGGAATTAAGTTCTGAAACACACTGCAACATGGATGGAACTTGAAAACATTAGGCTAAGTGAAAGAAGACACTCACAAAGAACCACATGTTGTATAATTCTATTTATGCCACATGTCCAGAATAAGCATATATGTAGAGACAGAAAGTAGATTGGTGGTTGTGTGGGACTGGGGAGGTTAGGGGAAATGTGGAGTCACTGCTAGTGGTACAGAGTTTCTTTTGGGGGTGATGACAATATTCTAAAAATTGATTGTAGTGATGGGTTTCACAACTCTTACGAATATACAAAAACCATTGAGTTGTACATTTTAAATGGGTGGAGCATATAGTATGTGAATTATATCTCAATAAAGTTGTTACCAAAAAAATAGGAGGCTGATTACACACTATTGTACAACTATGCAGTGGACTAATATACAGCTGTAAAAGAAATGAGGAAGCTCTCTATGTACTAACATGGATGTTAAAAGCAAGTTGCAGAATGTACTATAGTTTGCTAGTTTGTGTAGGAAATAAAAATATATATTTGCATTTACTTTTAATGGCACAAAGAAACTCTAAGTATATAAAAATGAACTAATATCAGTTGGGGTGAGAGCAGGAGTTGGAGGGGTTTGGGCACAGAATGAGTGTGGGACTGCTTACTTATTTTTAAATAGTTCTTCCTTTTGAGCCAAGTAAATGTAGCACCTCTTTATTCAACTTAATTTAATTCAGATGATAAGTTAAAAGTTAATTAACTATACAATAACAAGTAAAGTAGGGACAATTAATTTTCCTCGAAATGTCCATTAAATATCACACGAGCTGAATGATAAGTAATACACTTGAAATGAAGGGCCAAGAAACGAAGCTGATTTTTTTTAAATTGATATTAGGTTGTAAATATCTTTCTTCCTCTTCAGAAAATAATTATAAGGACTTCCCTGGTGGTCCAGTGTAAAGAATCTGCTTTACAATGCAGGGGATGTGGGTTCAATCCCTGGTCAGGGAACTAAAATCCCACATGCCGCAGGGCAACTAAGCCTGCGCGCCACAACTACTGAGCTCTGCGTGCTTCAGCGAGAGAGCCCACGTGCCACAAACTACAGAGACCACGTGCCACAACTACAGAAGAGAAAACCCGCATGCCACAAGCTAGAGAGAAGCCCACGCACCACAACAAAGAGCCCGCGTGCTGCAGCAAAAGATCCTGTATGCCTCAGCGAAGATCCCGTGTGCTGCAACTAAGATCCAAGGCAGCCAAAAAATAAATCTTTAAAAAATAGTTCTAAAATCATACCCTAATGGAAAGCTAAGATATATACATATATTTATACATATATATATATATATATATTTTTTTTTTTTTTTCCACACACACATCAGGCTTCTCTTCTTTGGAGGAAAACAAAAGCAAAACAAAGACTGGTTTGACTGATATCCTATTTCTGTCATTACGGTGAGATGGCCTTATTTTTGGATCCATGTCTCAGTCATGGTTAACATTTAAAAACGGTTGAATGGGAAGAGAATACAAAATATAAGTTGATAAGCTTCAACATAGCATCAGGCAGATGGAGCTACATTGGTTCCATCAATGAGGGGAGCAAAGCGGAAGGATGTTTGGTGTTTGAAAAGGAATTTCCAAAAAGAGCTCCAAGGGTATAAGTCACAGCAAACCAGCACTAGGAAAATTGATTTTACCTTCCTGTGCAGAAGAGCGATAAGGAGCAGAATATTCTCTGACTGGCTTCAGCTAAAATAGAAGCCACACCATACACTACGCTCAGGCACGCTATGAGCAGGCTGCTTTGCATGCTGTACTTTCTGACAGATTCCGTAGGCCAAGATAGCCAAGTGCTGGTGCTGTGCTTACCGGCACCACCGTGGAATAAACCCTCTGGGCCACGAGCATCAGGTCCCTGAGGAGGGTGATGAAACTGCACAGGCAGTTCAACAGAATCTTCCGGGCGGCCTGGTTGAACACCTGGAGCTCTTCCACAAGCTGGGCATTGAGGGCCTCATATTCCCTTTTGGCCAAGTCTGACTCATCCACCACCACCCGCTGCAGGTAGCTGTTGTAGTCCAGCAGTTTGTCATAGCGTTTCTGGATTAGCTTCTGGGGCCCTGGGAATAGGGACCGCAGGGCTGACAGGGGCGTCAGGACAAGCTTCTGCAAATGAGCTGCCTGCCAAAAGAGCAAAACAATCCCATCACAGAAGGAGGAACACCCAATACCATGTCTGGAGTTGTTATCAGTAGGCTTACCTCCTCCCTGCAGCAGCACAGAGGAAGGCAGGAAAGTATCTAGACAAGTTGAAAGAGCGTGGGATCATTTTTTTTGTCTAGCTAAACCTGTTCAAGGACTTAAAACAGCAACTCTAGACTCTAACGTTGAACCTGAAGAGTGAACAGGAGGAAGAATACAAAAGTTGAAACCTGCACACCCAAACTATGCTCCACCCTTCTCTCTGCAGCCATTGGTTTTGTCAGTGGGGTCACCTCCCACAACACTTTCGCCTTCCCCTTCTTTCTAATCCCAGAGCCAACTGGAGCTTCTCCAGAACATGGGCTAGGGGGTAATCTCCACCTTTGACTACCAAGACTGCATAATTTATTCACATATCATTCCCTTTCTTTGCTACTATTAAAAGGAAGACAATTGGTCTTAGGAGAGGCTGTATCTTACTCCTCCCACATCTACCCCAATTCCCTGGCTACCCTGGTGGCTGATTTTGGTAGTGGAATCCTATCCCCTATACAGATAGTCCCCCCTTATTACAGGTATTTTGTTCCTGTTATAGAAATGACCAGAGAGTTATTGCTTCCTCTTTAAATACTTTGAAGGATTAAGCTGATGCTGATTCTGTGTCCTAAATTGTTATATTTTTAGGTCTGAGTCATTGAAAATGAACATTGTATTAATGCCTAACTCCATGCCAGCAACTGAGCACCCTGGATTTAATTTCTTCTATTTCTCTTTCCTCCCCTCTATTCTGAAGTACACCAGTATCCTATGTTTGCTGACTGCCCAAATTTATCATATATGCTTGGGTGTCATGATTACGTTATGGCAATTTGGAAGTAGTTTTCTCTTTTGTACCCTGAAAGATGTTCTAGGGAATCAGCATCTGAGCAGCAGCTTGTATTAATTGAGTGACCTCTAGTAACTTTGTCTGAACTCATGGGAAATCTAGAGGAGGAGGGAGACCAATCTCTTACTGGCACCAGCAATAGTCAACACAGATTAAATTTGATGTCTATCTTATAAAATAATCATTATATACCTGCAGACTATTTAATGAGTCCTTCAACTAAGCAAAGAATCTGTTTACTGTTCTGGGATAAATTACTGTGTTTGTGACATACTTGAATTCTACAGGTAATCTAATTACAAAATTACAATATAATTACGATATATAAGTCCTATGACCCACAGACATGAACCAGTTCATCTGTACCTGGAACGAATAAGAATCAGATTTTATTCTAATATTCTGTGCTATACAAAATGTGTAGATAGGTACCTCTCATGATTAGATAAAAACAATTGCTCTGCCTTTAGATAGATTCGAGCTTTTAATATTTGACTTTTAAAAAGAGTTCAGGGGCTTCCCTGGTGGCGCAGTGGTTGAGAGTCTGCCTGCCGATGCAGGGGATACGGGTTTGTGCTCTGGTCCGAGAAGATCCCACTTGCCGCGGAGCAGCTGGGCCCGTGAGCCATGGCCGCTGATCCTGCGCATCCGGAGCCTGTCCTCCGCAACGGGAGAGGCCACAACAGTGAGAGGCCCGAGTACCGCAAAAAAAAAAAAGTTCAATATACCTTACCATAAAAAGGTACTTTTATATTGAGCTTTCTGATAATTATTTTAATTTAGCATACTTTATCATCCTGTGGTTTTATGCAAGGTAGGGAAGGACACCTTCTTTTTCATTCTGTCAAGTTCTGGGGCATGCTTGATGAAGGAGAAGTTATATACCATGCTCTTACTGTGTTCAATAAATAGTTATTACCTTAACCAATGTCAGCATTAAGCTAGAGAGCAAACCCTTAAGGACTTTTCTAAAATGTGCTTACTGTAATTAAGCCCAGAAAACACATAAAGAATTAGGCACACTTCTTCTATTTAACATGTTGTAGAAACTGACTTTCTCCTTTCTCTCACTCTCCCTCTCTCTCTCTCTCCCTTCCTCCCTCTCATCCATCTAATCTACCATTTTAGTTCAGATGTAATCGTGACTTTCCATTCCCCAGTGCCAGGAAAGCTAGATGCTTCTGGGTACTTTTCTATTGGAGTGGGCACTGTCGCAGTATCCCTTCCCAGGATTCGGAAATACGAGATGGGGGATGCTACTGGGATTTAGAGCCTGGTAGGAAAGCTAAACATCCTCCAACACAAGGGTAACTCAATGAAGATTTGTCTGACCCCAAATGCCAATAATACCATTACAAAAATGCCAGTTTCAAGGATCTTCAAGATGATGGAGTCTATTATATCTTTTAATAATCCTTGAAATACTACTATGAAATAATAATACCTATGGAACACAAGATACTAAATTTAAATTAGTATTATTCAGACTGGTTTGCCACCCAAATACTTTCTTGGCTCAACCATTTTTTTTTTTTACATCTTTATTGGTGTATAATTGCTTTACAATGGTGTGTTAGTTTCTGCTTTATAACAAAGTGAATCAGTTATACATATACATATGTTCCCATATCTTTTCCCTCTTGTGTCTCCCTTCCTCCCACCCTCCCTATCCCACCCTTCTAGGTGGTCACAAAGGACCTAGCTGATCTCCCTGTGCTATGTGGCTGCTTCCCAATAGCTATCTACTTTACGTTTGGTAGTGTATATATGTCCATCCCATTCTCAAACTTTGTCACAGCTTACCCTTCCCCCTCCCCATATCCTCAAGTCCATTCTCTAGTAGGTCTGTGTCTTTATTCCTGTCTTACCACTAGGTTCTTCATGACATTTTTTTTTTCTTAGATTCCATATATATGTGTTACCGTACGGTATTTCTCTTTCTCTTTCTGACTTACTTGACTCTGTATGACAGACTCTAGGTCCATCCACCTCACTACAAATAACTCAATTTCACTTCTTTTTATGGCTGAGTAATATTCCATTGTATATATGTGCCACATCTTCTTTATCCATTCATCCAATGGTGGACACTTAGGTTGTTTCCATCTTCTGGCTATTGTAAATAGAGCTGCAATGAACATTTTGGTACATGACTCTTTTTGAATTATGGTTTTCTCAGGGTATATGTCCAGTAGTGGGACTGCTGGGTCATATGGTAGTTCTATTTGTAGTTACTTAAGGATCCTCCATACTGTTCTCCATAGTGGCTGTACCAATTCACATTCCGACCAGCAGTGCAAGAGTGTTCCCTTTTCTCCACACCATCTCCAGCACTTATTGTTTCTAGATCATTTGATGAAGGCCATTCTGACTGGTGTGAGATGATACCTCATTGTAGTTTTGATTTGCATTTCTCTAATGATTAATGATGTTGAGTATTCTTTCATGTGTTTTTTGGCACTCTGTATATCTTCTTTGGAGAAATGTCTATTTAGGTCTCCTGCCCATTTTTGGATTGGGTTGTTTGTTTCTTTGTTATTGAGCTGCATGAGCTGCTTGTAAATTTTGGAGATTAATCCTTTGTCAGTTGCTTCATTTGCAAATATTTTCTACCATTCTGAGGGATGTCTTTTGGTCTTGTTTATAGTTTCCTTTGCTGTGCAAAAGCTTTGAAGGTTCATTAGGTCCCATTTGTTTATTTTTGTTTTTATCTCCATTTCTCTAGGAGGTGGGTCAAAAAGGATCTTGCTGTGATTTATGTCATATAGTGTTCTGCCTATGTTTTCCTCTAAGAGTTTGATAGTTTCTGGCCTTACATTTAGGTCTTTAATCCATTTTGAGCTTATTTTTCTGTATGGTGTTAGGGAGTGTTCTAATCTCATACTCTGACAAATACCTGTCCAGTTTTCCCAGCACCACTTATTGAAGAGGCTGTCCTTTCTCCACTGTACATTCCTGCCTCCTTTATCAAAGATAAGGTGACCATATGTGCATGGGTTTATCTCTGGGCTTTCTATCCTGTTCCATTGATCTATCTTTCTGTTTTTGTGCCAGTACCATACTGGCTTGATTACTGTAGCTTTGTAGTATAGTCTGAAGTCAGGAAGCCTGATTCCTCCAGCTCCGTTTTTCTTTCTCAAGATTGCTTTGGCTATTTGGGGTCTTCTGTGTTTCCATGCAAATTGTGAAATTTTTTGTTCTAGTTCTGTGAAAAAATGCTAGTGGTAGTTTGATAGGGATTGCATTGAATCTGTAGATTGCTTTGGGTAGTAGAGTCATTTTCACAATGTTGATTCTTCCAATCCAAGAACATGGTATATCTCTCCATCTATTTGTACCCTCTTTAATTTCTTTCATCAGTGTCTTATAATTTTCTGCATACAGGTCTTTTGTCTCCTTAGGTAGGTTTATTCCTAGGTATTTTATTCTTTTTGTTGCAGTGGTAAATGGGAGTGTTTTCTTGATTTCACTTTCAGATGTTTCATCATTAGTGTATAGGAATGCCAGAGATTTCTGTGCATTAATTTTGTATCCTGCTACTTTACCAAATGCATTGATTAGCTCTAGTAGTTTTCTGGTAGCATCTTTAGGATTCTCTATGTATAGTATCATGTCATCTGCAAACAGTGACAGCTTTACTTCTTCTTATCCGATTTGGATTCTTTTATTTCCTTTTCCTCTCTGATTGCTGCGGCTAAAACTTCCAAAACTATGTTGAATAAGAGTGGTGAGAGTGGGCAACCTTTTCTTGTTCCTGATCTTAGTGGAAATGCTTTCAATTTTTCACCATTGAGGACGATGTTGGCTGTGGGTTTGTCATATATGGCCTTTATTATGTTGAGGAAAGTTCCCTCTATGCCTACTTCCTGGAGGGTTTTTATCATAAATGGGTGTTGAATTTTGTCGAAAGCTTTCTCTGCATCTACTGAGATGACCATATGGTTTTTCTCCTTCAATTTTTTAATATGGTGTATCACATTGATTGATTTGCATATATTGAAGAATCCTTGCATTCCTGAAATAAACCCCACTTGATCATGGTGTATGATACTCTTAATGTGCTGTTGGATTCTGTTTGCTAGTATTTTGTTGAGGATTTTTGCATCTATGTTCATCAGTAATATTGGTCTGTAGTTTTCTTTCTTTGTGACATTCTTGTCTGGTTTTGTTATCAGGGTGATGGTGGCCTCGTAGAATGAGTTTGGAGTGTTCCCTCTGCTATATTTTGGAAGAGTTTGAGAAGGATACATGTTAGCTCTTCTCTAAATGTTTGATAGAATTCGCCTGTGAAGCCATCTGGTTCTGGGCTTTTGTTTGTTGGAAATTTTTTTTTTTTTTTTTTTTTTTTTTTTTGCAGTACGCGGGCTGCTCACTGTTGTGGCCTCTCCCATTGCAGAGCACAGGCTCCAGACGTGCAGGATCAGTGGCCATGGCTCACGGGCCCAGCCGCTCATGGCATGTGGGATCTTCCCGGACTGGGGCACGAACCTGCGTCCGCTGCATCGGCAGGCGGACTCTCAACCACTGTGCCACCAGGGAAGCCCCTGTTGGAAGATTTTTAATAACAGTTTCAATTTCAGTGCTTGTGATTGGTCTGTTCATATTTTCTATTTCTTCCTGATTCAGTCTTGGCAGGTTGTGCATTTCTAAGAATTTGTCCATTTCTTCCAGGTTGTTCATTTTATTGGCATAGAGTTGCTTGTAGTAATCTCTCATGATCTTCTGTATTTCTTCAGTGTCAGTTGTTACTTATCCTTTTTCATTTCTAATTCTATTGATCTGAGTCTTCTCCCTTTTTTTCTTGATGAGTCTGGCTAATGGTTTATCAATTTTGTTTATCTTCTCAAAGAACCAGCTTTTAGTTTTATTCATCTTTGCTATCATTTCCTTCATTTCTTTTTCATTTATTTCTGATCTGATCTTCATGATTTCTTTCCTTCTGCTAACTTTGGGGGTTTTTGTTCTTCTTTCTCTAATTGCTTTAGGTACAAGGTTAGGTTGTTTATTCGAGGTGTTTCCTCTTTCTTAAGGTAGGATTGTATTGCAATAAACTTCCCTCTTACAACTGCTTTTGCGGAATCCCATAGGTTTTGAGTTGTCGTGTCTCCACTGTCATTTGTTTCTTGGTATTTTTTGATTTCCTCTTTGATTTCTTCAGTGATCACTTCGTTATTAAGTAGTGTATTGTTTAGCCTCCATGTGTTTGTATTTTTTACATCTTTTCCTGTACTTGATATCTAGTCTCATAGCATTGTGTTCAGAAAAGATACTTGATACAATTTCAATTTTCTTAAATTTACCAAGGCTTGATTTGTGACCCAAGATATGATCTATCCTGGAGAATGTTCCATGAGTACTTGAAGGAATGTCCTATAAATATCAATTAAGTCCATCTTATTTAATGTATCATTTAAAGGTTGTGTTTCCTTATTTATTTTCATTTTGGATAATCTGTCCATTGGTGAAAATGGGGTGTTACAGTACCCTACTATGAATGTGTTACTATCGATTTCCCCTTTTATGGCTGTTAGTATTTGCCTTATGTATTGATGTGCTCCTATGTCAGGTGCATAAATATTTACAATTGTTATATCTTCTTCTTGGATTGATCCCTTGATCATTATGTAGTGTCCTTCTTTGTCTCTTCTAATAGTCTTTATTTTAAAGTCTATTTTGTCTGATATGAGAATTGCTACTCCAGCTTTCTTTTGGTTTCCATTTGCATGGAATATCTTTTTCCATCCCCTCACTTTCAGTCTGTATGTGTCTCTAGGTCTGAAGTGGGTCTCTTGTAGACAGCATATATATGGGTCATCTTTTTGTATCCATTCAGCCAGTCTGTGTCTTTTGGTGGGCTCATTTAATCCTTTTACATTTAAGGTAATTATCGATATGTATGTTCCTATTACCATTTTCTTAATTGTTTTGGGTTTGTTATTGTAGGTCTTTTCCTTCTCTTGTGTTTCTTGCCTAGAGAAGATCCTTTAGCATTTGTTGTAAAGCTGGTTTGGTGGTGCTGAACTCTCTCAGCTTTTGCTTGTCTGTAAAGGTTTTAATTTCTCTATCAAATCTGAATGAGATCCTTGCTGGGTAGAATAATCTTGGTTGTAGGTTTTTCTCCTTCATCACTTTAAATATGTCCTGCCACTCCCTTCTGGCTTGCAGAGTTTCTGCTGAAAGATCAGCTGGTAACCTTATGGGGATTCCCTTGTGTGTTATTTGTTGTTTTTCCCTTGCTGCTTTTAATATGTTTTCTTTGTATTTAATTTTTGACAGTTTGATTAATATGTGTCTTGGTGTGTTTCTCCTTGGATTTATCCTGTATGGGACTCTCTGTGCTTCCTGGACTTGATTAAGTATTTCCTTTCCCATATTAGGGAAGTTTTCAACTATAATCTCTTCAAATATTTTCCCAGTTCCTTTCTTTTTCTCTTCTTCTTCTGGAACCCCTATAATTCGAATGTTGGTTCATTTAATGTTGTCCCAGAGGTCTCTGAGACTGTCCTCAGTTATTTTCATTCTTTTTTCCTTTATTCTGCTCTGCAGTAGTTATTTCCACTATTTTATCTTCCAGGTCACTTATCCATTCTTCTGCCTCAGTTATTCTGCTATTGACCCCTTCTAGAGTATTTTTAATTTCATTTATTGTGTTGTTCATCGTTGCTTGTTTCATCTTTAGTTCTTCTAGGTCCTTGTTAAATGTTTCTTGCTTTTTCTCTATTCTATTTCTAAGATTTTGGATCATCTTTACTATCATTTTTCTGAATTCTTTTTCAGGTAGACTGCCTATTTCCTCTTCATTTGTTAGGTCTGGTGGGTTTTTATCTTGCTCCTTCATTTGCTGTGTGTTTTTCTGTCTTGCCATTTTGCTTACCTTACTGTGTTTGGGGTCTACTTTTTGCAGGCAGCAAGTTCGTAGTTCCTGTTGTTTTTGGTGTTTGTCCCCAGTGGCTAAAGTTGGTTCAGTGGGTTGTGTAGGCTCCCTGGTGGAGGGGACTAGTACCTGTGTTCTGGTGGATGAAGCTGGATCTTGTCTTTCTGGTGGGCAGGTCCACGTCTGGTGGTGTGTTTTGGGGTGTCTGTGGACTTATTATGATTTTAGGCAGCCTGTCTGCTAATGGGTGGGGTTGTGTTCCTGTCTTGTTCGTTGTTTAGCATAGGGTGTCCAGCACTGTAGCTTGCTGGTCGTTGAGTGAATTTGGGTGTTGGTGTTGAGATGGAGATCCCTGGGAGATTTTCACCGTTTGATATTATGTGGAGCTGGGAGGTCTCTTGTGGACTAGTGTCCTGAAGTTGGCTGTCCCACCTCAGAGGCACAGCCCTGATGCCTGGCTGGAGCACCAAGAGCCTTTCATCCACACGGCTCCTCAATTTGGGATGATTTGTTGTCTCTTCAGGTATTCCACAGATGCAGGTACATCAAGTAGATTGTGGAGATTTAATCCGCTGTTCATGAGCCTGCTGGGAGAAATTTCCCTTTCTCTTCTTTGTTTGCACAGTTCCCGGGGCTCAGCTTTGGATTTGAACCTATGTTTCTTCATCTCCCTTGAAGGTCTTGTTTTCTTTTTCCATGGACAGTGGCCCTTTCTTCCATCCTCATGTGTGCAGAATTTTATCTACTGAACAGAAGGAAGAGCTCATCCAGAGATCCAGGCAACTTCTGGGAAATAAGACTGCCGTAAATTCCCTCTTTGGGGCATGTCTATTTGTGTGTTAAGAACTTTCAGACTTTGAGCATTTTTTCCCCCTGACCTGTGTTCTGAAACTGGCTGGAGTTGGAATGCAGCCCAAGCATGTTTTTAATGATTCCCAATATATGTTTTATGATTCTGTATATTTTATAGAACTCTTAGAAAACAAATATTTTACCACCAAACAGAAGATATATGACTCAAATAAAGCACTTTCTGAATAGGAAGGCCTTAATTTCCAGTGTATAATATGTTAATAAAAGTCACACCCTCAGAAAGTATCTTTGCTTCTCATGTAAAAACTCTAGGCGTTTCCAGAGACTCCTCTAAGAAAATCACATCTTTCTAACTTAATAAATCCGTGATACACCATATGCAGACTTAAACTAAATATTGATTTTAAAAGCTGCATAGACACTGACTACCCTAGAAACAGAGTCTGCAGCCCTCTTAAAGTTTGATTATAGTAAAAGCCTCACTAATCCACTTCAAAATATTTAGTGATAAAAAAATCTCCTGTTTAAATCTACTAATTTTAACATTAGTATTTGCTTTAGTGCATGTTTTATTTTTAACTGCGAAAAAGTAAATGAAAAGCAGCTTTTCTCTTAACCCTACTATTTCATTTGCATTCATCTGCGGGTATAAATAACTTACAAAGTCATCAGAGGGATTTGGGGCATTACTTGGAGCCTCTGAATAGCCCCTCTCATCCTCATCTTTGTTGTGTGAAATCTCTTGGAGCTCCATTACACTCTGCAGAGCTAAAGGCATGGCATCCTGAAACCCAAGAACAAAGTTACCAAAGGGCAATGTTCTGAAGTCAGTACAATTAAATGTATCCTAAAAGTGCACTTCATCAACATAACTATTACCACTGAGAGAAAAAGCGGAAAAGGAAGGAAAAAATTTTATGAACACTTTGTACAATCAGGTTACCTATAACAATCTATTTCCTTACTTTTCCCCCATGTCACTTTCTCATACTGCTCCGTAGGTATGACACTCTTTTTTTAACATCTTTATTGGAGTATAATTGCTTTACAATGGTGTGTTATTTTCTGCTGTATAACAAAGTGAATCAGCTATATGTATACATATATCCCCATATCCCCTCCCTCTTGCGTCTCCTTCCCACCCTCCCTATCCCACCCCTCTAGGTGGTCACAAAACACCCAGCTGATCTCCCCGTGCGATGCAGCTGCTTCCCACTTGCTATCTATTTCACATTTGGTTGTGTATATATGTCAATGATACCCTCTTACTTCGTCCCAACCTACCCTTCTCCCTCCCCGTGTCCTCAAGTCTATTCTCTACATCTGCATCTTTATTCCTGTCCTGTCCCTTGACACCCTCTTTTATTATGTGAAGTCCATCTTAAATTCCCTCTTTAGCCATTCTTCATCATTCAATTCTTACAGATCTCTTATTTTAAAAATCACTCTTGTTTTATGTCTTTAGTTTTCCTTAGTGAATTTAATCTTCTCTTTAAGAGAACATGCTCGTACTTTTTCTGAATCAATTAGTGGAAATTGAAGACTTTTCTGTAGATATTCCCAAGAGGCACTGACTCCTTGAAAAGTATATCAAGGACAGGGTTCTCACTGCCCTCTGGATGTTATAGCTATGTTTTTGTTTTCCTTTCACAGAAGGCAGTGCTTTAGGAAGAGATTAGCAAACCTGACTGCAAAATCAGGCTTTGCATCAGTTAATGAATCAGAAAAGAATGTGGCTTGTTGGTTATGTGACATAGAACCTTGTCTCCAAATCACTATGCCTGTCAACTTAATCTTCTATTGGTGTGATAGTCTATCAAAGAATGCAAACATCTTCCAAAACAGACATCCAAAAGAAAAACTGGAAAATAGAAAGGAACAATTTTTAAACTAACTTACATGTAATTCTACTAACTTTCTATGTCTCATAGTCATGACCATTGTCAGGATGTTGTTAAGGATACTATGTCCCCTTTATGAGATCCATCAGAAGAAACTCCTGACTGGTCTTTCTACTGAATATAATTATACTGTACTCCAGCTGGTTTGTCTAAGTCAGTGATTCTCAACAAGGGCAGGAAAACCTAGGGGACTGGAAATTTGTGGAGGTGTTTTTGTCTTCTACTCTGATTGTGTGGGGATATTTGCATACTGTGTTCATAATATTTTGTTAGAACATGTTTTCCTTTATATTGATTGTCTTTTATGTATACCTACCTACCCAAGGTTAAATTATCTATGAATTTCATTCAGAACTGTAAAGGGGGCATTACAAAACACTGTTTATAAAATAAATAGAGGTGTTTGGTTTGTCTTAGAATTGTGTGATCATATACCCCTTTTTGGGTTGGCTGCTAGGTAATCTACAGCTAAATTTAAGATGCACATGTGGGTTTTTGTGGGGTTTAGGGCATTTATACTATGCACTTTTTACTTTTTGACTCCTCTAATTTTATGTATGTGTCCTTTTGATTTTCTTTTTTCCTTCAGTGCTACTCTTAAATTTGTAAATATGTGTTTCAGGTACTGGAAAGAGATATGTTAGTATAATCAAACAAATCACATTTCTGCCTTGTCTGCCATTTTGCATTAATTAACTCATCTCTTTTATAGAGAAAACATGCTGACAGCCCTACGTGGCAATCATATGAACAAATGTCCCACCATATGGCAATTTGGATTGGGGGAAGGATGGAAGAGGTAAGGGAACAAAGAGCAAAACCCAAGTCTTTATATTAGCTTCCTTCACCAGCAGCTTGCAGCCTCCCAAATTTGATACAATAAGCGTCATCATATAAATGATGAACAGTCACATTTACTCTTCATAATAACCAGAGACATCAAGACCTTTCTGTGGAAACATTGAAAACAGTTGTGTCTTACCCACCTGTACGTGTTGAAGACAGAATGAAATGTTCTTCACACAGTGCCTCACAGTCTTTTCTAAAGATTTAAATAGTTTTTCTTCTCTATTAAAGGTATTGTCTTTCACCTAAAATATAGAAGAAATTAGTTATTTTTATAACTCAAAGGAATCTGGTATTTAAAAATATTACAAACCGTATTGGCCTAGCACATTACAAAAAACCCTTGTTGAGATGAAAACTTTTCATGCTACGTTCTTTTCTTTTAACATCTTTATTGGAGTATAATTGCTTTACAATGGTGTGTTAAGTTTCTGCTTTATAACAAAGTGAATCAGCTATACATATACATATATCCCCATATCTCCTCCCTCTTGAGTCTCCCTCCCACCCTCCCTATCCCACCCCTCTAGGTGGTCACAAAGCACCCAGCTGATCTCCCTGTGCTCTGCAGCTGCTTCCCACTAGCTATCTGTTTTACATTTGGTAGTGTATATATGTCCATGCCACTCTCTCACTTCATCCCAGCTTCCCCTTCCCCCTCCCCGTGTCCTCAAGTCCATTCTCTACATCTTACGCTGACTGTCTTAACACAGAACTTTCTGTGTCCAGCACGTGGCACAACTGATGTTCAAATAGTGTAACAAAACTGCATGGTGCCGCTTAATTTGCTGTTCAGTTTTCACATTGCTTCACCTATGTCACGGTAGCTGTGGGATGTAAAATTTTTCTCTGCAGTTTTTAATAACATGTATTATGTGTGTACTCAAATGACACTGCATTTGTGGCTCTATAAAATAATTAATAAAATTAAAAATTAAATAAAAATATTTGATCTATTGATTAGAATTTATTGTTTTGCTGATATGACTCATCCCAATTTATTTCACAGTGGTTATTTAGAAAATACTCTTAGGGTCTTGGCCAAAGAAATATGATAATTCTTTAGCAACTCAAATTTGAAAGATGATGAAAAATCTTAACAAAAACCGTTCTTCTGTTAGGAAAACACTGCAGAGTTAAGATAGTGATCACATGTGTTCAGTTATTTTTTTGTTATCTTACATGTATACCTACTAGCATTCAGAAAAATATGCTTTTTTATATGCTTGTGGCAATTTCTAGGAAGACACATTATTCTATCAATGATGAGAAGTATTTCTTGGTGTTCAAAAAGGCTACAAGATATCAGAACCAGCTTTGTGTTGGCAAAATC